>NC_072426.2:1260000-1885000 GCF_028878055.3 Symphalangus syndactylus | reverse complement strand
CAGTTCTGAACACTCTTTCTGTAGAAAATGCAAGTGGACATTCGGAGCGCTAAGAGGGTAATAGTGGAAAAAGGAATATATTCAAATATAAACTACACAGTAGCATTCTGTGAAAATTCTTTCTGTTCTGTGCATTCAACTAACAGAGTTGAACCTTACTTTTGATTGAGCCGTTCTGAAACACTCTTTCTGTAGAAACTGCAATTGGACATGCTAAGCGCTAAGAGGCCTACATTGGGAAAAATAATATCTTCAAATAAAAACTACACAGATGCATTCTGTGAAACATATTTCTGATCTGTAAATTCAGTTAACAGAGATAAAACATATTTTTGATTGAGCAGTTATGAAACACTCTTTCTGTAGAAAATGCAAGTGGAGATTCGGAGCGCTAAGAGGGTAATAGTGGAAAAAGGAATGTCTTCAAATATAAACTACACAGAATCATTCGGTGAAACTTCTTTCTGATCTGTGCATGCAGCTAACAGAGTTAAACCATACTTTTGATTGAGTAGATCTGAACACTCTTTCTGTAGAAAATGCAACTGGACATTTGGAGCGCTAAGAGCGTAGTAGTGGAAAAAGGAATATATTCAAATATAAACTACACAGAAGCATTCTGTGAAACTTCTTTCTGATCTGAGCATTCAGCTAACAGAGTTAAACCATATTTTTGATTGAGCAGTTTTGAAACACTCTGTCTGTAGAAAATGCAACTGGACATTCGTAGCGCTACGTGGGTAATGGTGGAAAAAAGAATATGTTCAAATATAAACTACACAGAAGCATTGTATGAAACTTCTTTCTGTTCTGTGCATTCAACTAACAGAGTTGAACCTTACTTTTGATTGAGCCGTTCTGAAATACTCTTTCTGTAGAAACTGCAATTGGACATTCTGAGCGCTAAGAGGCCTATATTGGGAAAAAGAATGTCTACAAATAAAAACTACACAGAAGAATTGTGTGAAACTTCTTTCTGTTCTGTTTGTTCAACTAAAAGAGTTGAACATTAGTTTTGATTGAGCCGTTCTGAAACACTCTTTCTGTAGAAAATGCAAGTGGAGATTCGGAGCGCTAAGAGGATAATAGTGGAAAAAGGAATGTCTCCAAATATAAACTACACAGAATCATTCTGTGAAAATTCTTTCTGATCTGTGCATTCAGCTAACAGAGTTAAACCATACTTTTGATTGAGCAGATCTGAACCCTCTTTCTGTAGAAAATGCAACTGGACATTTGGAGAGCTAAGAGATTAGTAGTGGAAAAAGGAATATATTCAAATATAAACTACACAGAATCATTCTGTGAAACTTCTTTCTGATCTGAGCATTCAGCTAACAGAGTTAAACCATACTTTTGTTTGAGCAGTTTTGAAACCCTCTGTCTGTAGAAAATGCAACTGGACATTCGTAGCGCTAAGTGGGTAATAGTGGAAAAAAGAATATGTTCAAATATAAACTACACAGAAGCATTGTATGAAACTTCTTTCTGTTCTGTGCATTCAACTAACAGAGTTGAACCTTACTTTTGATTGAGCCTTTCTGAAACACTCTTTCTGTAGAAACTGCAATTGGACATTCTGAGCGCTAAGAGGCCTCTATTGGGAAAAATAATATCTTCAAATAAAAACTACCCAGAAGCATTGTGTGAAACTTATTTCTGATATGTTGATTAAGCTAACAGAGTCAAACCATACTTTTGATTGCGCAGTTCTGAACACTCTTTCTGTAGAAAATGCAAGTGGACATTCGCAGCGCTAAGAGGGTAATAGTGGAAAAAGGAATATATTCAAATATAAACTACACAGTAGCATTCTGTGAAAATTCTTTCTGTTCTGTGCATTCAACTAACAGAGTTGAACCTTACTTTTGATTGAGCCGTTCTGAAACACTCTTTCTGTAGAAACTGCAATTGGACATGCTAAGCGCTAAGAGGCCTACATTGGGCAAAAGAATATCTTCAAATAAAAACTACACAGATGCATTCTGTGAAACATATTTCTGATCTGTAAATTCAGTTAACAGAGATAAAACATATTTTTGATTGAGCAGTTATGAAACACTCTTTCTGTAGAAAATGCAAGTGGAGATTCGGAGCGCTAAGAGGGTAATAGTGGAAAAAAGAATGTCTTCAAATATAAACTACACAGAATCATTCGGTGAAACTTCTTTCTGATCTGTGCATGCAGCTAACAGAGTTAAACCATACTTTTGATTGAGTAGATCTGAACACTATTTCTGTAGAAAATGCAACTGGACATTTGGAGCGCTAAGAGCGTAGTAGTGGAAAAAGGAATATATTCAAATATAAACTACACAGAAGCATTCTGTGAAACTTCTTTCTGATCTGAGCATTCAGCTAACAGAGTTAAACCATACTTTTGATTGAGCAGTTTTGAAACACTCTGTCTGTAGAAAATGCAACTGGACATTCGTAGCGCTAAGTGGGTAGTAGTGGAAAAAAGAATATGTTCAAATATAAACTACACAGAAGCATTGTATGAAACTTCTTTCTGTTCTGTGTATTCAACTAACAGAGTTGAACCTTACTTTTGATTGAGCCGTTCTGAAACACTCTTTCTGTAGAAACTGCAATTGGACATTCTGAGCGCTAAGAGGCCTATATTGGGAAAAAGAATGTCTACAAATAAAAACTACACAGAAGAATTGTGTGAAACTTCTTTCTGTTCTGTTTGTTCAACTAAAAGAGTTGAACATTAGTTTTGATTGAGCCGTTCTGAAACACTCTTTCTGTAGAAAATGCAAGTGGAGATTCGGAGCGGTAAGAGGATAATAGTGGAAAAAGGAATGTCTCCAAATATAAACTACACAGAATCATTCTGTGAAAATTCTTTCTGATCTGTGCATTCAGCTAACAGAGTTAAACCATACTTTTGATTGAGCAGATCTGAACCCTCTTTCTGTAGAAAATGCAACTGGACATTTGGAGAGCTAAGAGATTAGTAGTGGAAAAAGGAATATATTCAAATATAAACTACACAGAATCATTCTGTGAAACTTCTTTCTGATCTGAGCATTCAGCTAACAGAGTTAAACCATACTTTTGATTGAGCAGTTTTGAAACCCTCTGTCTGTAGAAAATGCAACTGGACATTCGTAGTGCTAAGTGGGTAATAGTGGAAAAAAGAATATGTTCAAATATAAACTACACAGAAGCATTGTATGAAACTTCTTTCTGTTCTGTGCATTCAACTAACTGAGTTGAACCTTACTTTTGATTGAGCCTTTCTGAAACACTCTTTCTGTAGAAACTGCCATTGGACATTCTGAGCGCTAAGAGGCCTATATTGGGAAAAATAATATCTTCAAATAAAAACTACACAGAAGCATTGTGTGAAACTTATTTCTGATATGTTCATTAAGCTAACAGAGTTAAACCATACTTTTGATTGCGCAGTTCTGAACACTCTTTCTGTAGAAAATGCAAGTGGACATTCGGAGCGCTAAGAGGGTAATAGTGGAAAAAGGAATATATTCAAATATAAACTACACAGTAGCATTCTGTGAAAATTCTTTCTGTTCTGTGCATTCAACTAACAGAGTTGAACCTTACTTTTGATTGAGCCGTTCTGAAACACTCTTTCTGTAGAAACTGCAATTGGACATGCTAAGCGCTAAGAGGCCTACATTGGGAAAAATAATATCTTCAAATAAAAACTACACAGATGCATTCTGTGAAACATATTTCTGATCTGTAAATTCAGTTAACAGAGATAAAACATATTTTTGATTGAGCAGTTATGAAACACTCTTTCTGTAGAAAATGCAAGTGGAGATTCGGAGCGCTAAGAGGGTAATAGTGGAAAAAGGAATGTCTTCAAATATAAACTACACAGAATCATTCGGTGAAACTTCTTTCTGATCTGTGCATGCAGCTAACAGAGTTAAACCATACTTTTGATTGAGTAGATCTGAACACTCTTTCTGTAGAAAATGCAACTGGACATTTGGAGCGCTAAGAGCGTAGTAGTGGAAAAAGGAATATATTCAAATATAAACTACACAGAAGCATTCTGTGAAACTTCTTTCTGATCTGAGCATTCAGCTAACAGAGTTAAACCATACTTTTGATTGAGCAGTTTTGAAACACTCTGTCTGTAGAAAATGCAACTGGACATTCGTAGCGCTACGTGGGTAATGGTGGAAAAAAGAATATGTTCAAATATAAACTACACAGAAGCATTGTATGAAACTTCTTTCTGTTCTGTGCATTCAACTAACAGAGTTGAACCTTACTTTTGATTGAGCCGTTCTGAAATACTCTTTCTGTAGAAACTGCAATTGGACATTCTGAGCGCTAAGAGGCCTATATTGGGAAAAAGAATGTCTACAAATAAAAACTACACAGAAGAATTGTGTGAAACTTCTTTCTGTTCTGTTTGTTCAACTAAAAGAGTTGAACATTAGTTTTGATTGAGCCGTTCTGAAACACTCTTTCTGTAGAAAATGCAAGTGGAGATTCGGAGCGCTAAGAGGATAATAGTGGAAAAAGGAATGTCTCCAAATATAAACTACACAGAATCATTCTGTGAAAATTCTTTCTGATCTGTGCATTCAGCTAACAGAGTTAAACCATACTTTTGATTGAGCAGATCTGAACCCTCTTTCTGTAGAAAATGCAACTGGACATTTGGAGAGCTAAGAGATTAGTAGTGGAAAAAGGAATATATTCAAATATAAACTACACAGAATCATTCTGTGAAACTTCTTTCTGATCTGAGCATTCAGCTAACAGAGTTAAACCATACTTTTGATTGAGCAGTTTTGAAACCCTCTGTCTGTAGAAAATGCAACTGGACATTCGTAGCGCTAAGTGGGTAATAGTGGAAAAAAGAATATGTTCAAATATAAACTACACAGAAGCATTGTATGAAACTTCTTTCTGTTCTGTGCATTCAACTAACAGAGTTGAACCTTACTTTTGATTGAGCCTTTCTGAAACACTCTTTCTGTAGAAACTGCAATTGGACATTCTGAGCGCTAAGAGGCCTCTATTGGGAAAAATAATATCTTCAAATAAAAACTACCCAGAAGCATTGTGTGAAACTTATTTCTGATATGTTGATTAAGCTAACAGAGTCAAACCATACTTTTGATTGCGCAGTTCTGAACACTCTTTCTGTAGAAAATGCAAGTGGACATTCGCAGCGCTAAGAGGGTAATAGTGGAAAAAGGAATATATTCAAATATAAACTACACAGTAGCATTCTGTGAAAATTCTTTCTGTTCTGTGCATTCAACTAACAGAGTTGAACCTTACTTTTGATTGAGCCGTTCTGAAACACTCTTTCTGTAGAAACTGCAATTGGACATGCTAAGCGCTAAGAGGCCTACATTGGGAAAAAGAATATCTTCAAATAAAAACTACACAGATGCATTCTGTGAAACATATTTCTGATCTGTAAATTCAGTTAACAGAGATAAAACATATTTTTGATTGAGCAGTTATGAAACACTCTTTCTGTAGAAAATGCAAGTGGAGATTCGGAGCGCTAAGAGGGTAATAGTGGAAAAAAGAATGTCTTCAAATATAAACTACACAGAATCATTCGGTGAAACTTCTTTCTGATCTGTGCATGCAGCTAACAGAGTTAAACCATACTTTTGATTGAGTAGATCTGAACACTATTTCTGTAGAAAATGCAACTGGACATTTGGAGCGCTAAGAGCGTAGTAGTGGAAAAAGGAATATATTCAAATATAAACTACACAGAAGCATTCTGTGAAACTTCTTTCTGATCTGAGCATTCAGCTAACAGAGTTAAACCATACTTTTGATTGAGCAGTTTTGAAACACTCTGTCTGTAGAAAATGCAACTGGACATTCGTAGCGCTAAGTGGGTAGTAGTGGAAAAAAGAATATGTTCAAATATAAACTACACAGAAGCATTGTATGAAACTTCTTTCTGTTCTGTGTATTCAACTAACAGAGTTGAACCTTACTTTTGATTGAGCCGTTCTGAAACACTCTTTCTGTAGAAACTGCAATTGGACATTCTGAGCGCTAAGAGGCCTATATTGGGAAAAAGAATGTCTACAAATAAAAACTACACAGAAGAATTGTGTGAAACTTCTTTCTGTTCTGTTTGTTCAACTAAAAGAGTTGAACATTAGTTTTGATTGAGCCGTTCTGAAACACTCTTTCTGTAGAAAATGCAAGTGGAGATTCGGAGCGGTAAGAGGATAATAGTGGAAAAAGGAATGTCTCCAAATATAAACTACACAGAATCATTCTGTGAAAATTCTTTCTGATCTGTGCATTCAGCTAACAGAGTTAAACCATACTTTTGATTGAGCAGATCTGAACCCTCTTTCTGTAGAAAATGCAACTGGACATTTGGAGAGCTAAGAGATTAGTAGTGGAAAAAGGAATATATTCAAATATAAACTACACAGAATCATTCTGTGAAACTTCTTTCTGATCTGAGCATTCAGCTAACAGAGTTAAACCATACTTTTGATTGAGCAGTTTTGAAACCCTCTGTCTGTAGAAAATGCAACTGGACATTCGTAGTGCTAAGTGGGTAATAGTGGAAAAAAGAATATGTTCAAATATAAACTACACAGAAGCATTGTATGAAACTTCTTTCTGTTCTGTGCATTCAACTAACTGAGTTGAACCTTACTTTTGATTGAGCCTTTCTGAAACACTCTTTCTGTAGAAACTGCCATTGGACATTCTGAGCGCTAAGAGGCCTATATTGGGAAAAATAATATCTTCAAATAAAAACTACACAGAAGCATTGTGTGAAACTTATTTCTGATATGTTCATTAAGCTAACAGAGTTAAACCATACTTTTGATTGCGCAGTTCTGAACACTCTTTCTGTAGAAAATGCAAGTGGACATTCGGAGCGCTAAGAGGGTAATAGTGGAAAAAGGAATATATTCAAATATAAACCTCACAGTAGCATTCTGTGAAAATTCTTTCTGTTCTGTGCATTCAACTAACAGAGTTGAACCTTACTTTTGATTGAGCCGTTCTGAAACACTCTTTCTGTAGAAACTGCAATTGGACATGCTAAGCGCTAAGAGGCCTACATTGGGAAAAATAATATCTTCAAATAAAAACTACACAGATGCATTCTGTGAAACATATTTCTGATCTGTAAATTCAGTTAACAGAGATAAAACATATTTTTGATTGAGCAGTTATGAAACACTCTTTCTGTAGAAAATGCAAGTGGAGATTCGGAGCGCTAAGAGGGTAATAGTGGAAAAAGGAATGTCTTCAAATATAAACTACACAGAATCATTCGGTGAAACTTCTTTCTGATCTGTGCATGCAGCTAACAGAGTTAAACCATACTTTTGATTGAGTAGATCTGAACACTCTTTCTGTAGAAAATGCAACTGGACATTTGGAGCGCTAAGAGCGTAGTAGTGGAAAAAGGAATATATTCAAATATAAACTACACAGAAGCATTCTGTGAAACTTCTTTCTGATCTGAGCATTCAGCTAACAGAGTTAAACCATACTTTTGATTGAGCAGTTTTGAAACACTCTGTCTGTAGAAAATGCAACTGGACATTCGTAGCGCTACGTGGGTAATGGTGGAAAAAAGAATATGTTCAAATATAAACTACACAGAAGCATTGTATGAAACTTCTTTCTGTTCTGTGCATTCAACTAACAGAGTTGAACCTTACTTTTGATTGAGCCGTTCTGAAATACTCTTTCTGTAGAAACTGCAATTGGACATTCTGAGCGCTAAGAGGCCTATATTGGGAAAAAGAATGTCTACAAATAAAAACTACACAGAAGAATTGTGTGAAACTTCTTTCTGTTCTGTTTGTTCAACTAAAAGAGTTGAACATTAGTTTTGATTGAGCCGTTCTGAAACACTCTTTCTGTAGAAAATGCAAGTGGAGATTCGGAGCGCTAAGAGGATAATAGTGGAAAAAGGAATGTCTCCAAATATAAACTACACAGAATCATTCTGTGAAAATTCTTTCTGATCTGTGCATTCAGCTAACAGAGTTAAACCATACTTTTGATTGAGCAGATCTGAACCCTCTTTCTGTAGAAAATGCAACTGGACATTTGGAGAGCTAAGAGATTAGTAGTGGAAAAAGGAATATATTCAAATATAAACTACACAGAATCATTCTGTGAAACTTCTTTCTGATCTGAGCATTCAGCTAACAGAGTTAAACCATACTTTTGATTGAGCAGTTTTGAAACCCTCTGTCTGTAGAAAATGCAACTGGACATTCGTAGCGCTAAGTGGGTAATAGTGGAAAAAAGAATATGTTCAAATATAAACTACACAGAAGCATTGTATGAAACTTCTTTCTGTTCTGTGCATTCAACTAACAGAGTTGAACCTTACTTTTGATTGAGCCTTTCTGAAACACTCTTTCTGTAGAAACTGCAATTGGACATTCTGAGCGCTAAGAGGCCTCTATTGGGAAAAATAATATCTTCAAATAAAAACTACCCAGAAGCATTGTGTGAAACTTATTTCTGATATGTTGATTAAGCTAACAGAGTCAAACCATACTTTTGATTGCGCAGTTCTGAACACTCTTTCTGTAGAAAATGCAAGTGGACATTCGCAGCGCTAAGAGGGTAATAGTGGAAAAAGGAATATATTCAAATATAAACTACACAGTAGCATTCTGTGAAAATTCTTTCTGTTCTGTGCATTCAACTAACAGAGTTGAACCTTACTTTTGATTGAGCCGTTCTGAAACACTCTTTCTGTAGAAACTGCAATTGGACATGCTAAGCGCTAAGAGGCCTACATTGGGAAAAAGAATATCTTCAAATAAAAACTACACAGATGCATTCTGTGAAACATATTTCTGATCTGTAAATTCAGTTAACAGAGATAAAACATATTTTTGATTGAGCAGTTATGAAACACTCTTTCTGTAGAAAATGCAAGTGGAGATTCGGAGCGCTAAGAGGGTAATAGTGGAAAAAAGAATGTCTTCAAATATAAACTACACAGAATCATTCGGTGAAACTTCTTTCTGATCTGTGCATGCAGCTAACAGAGTTAAACCATACTTTTGATTGAGTAGATCTGAACACTATTTCTGTAGAAAATGCAACTGGACATTTGGAGCGCTAAGAGCGTAGTAGTGGAAAAAGGAATATATTCAAATATAAACTACACAGAAGCATTCTGTGAAACTTCTTTCTGATCTGAGCATTCAGCTAACAGAGTTAAACCATACTTTTGATTGAGCAGTTTTGAAACACTCTGTCTGTAGAAAATGCAACTGGACATTCGTAGCGCTAAGTGGGTAGTAGTGGAAAAAAGAATATGTTCAAATATAAACTACACAGAAGCATTGTATGAAACTTCTTTCTGTTCTGTGTATTCAACTAACAGAGTTGAACCTTACTTTTGATTGAGCCGTTCTGAAACACTCTTTCTGTAGAAACTGCAATTGGACATTCTGAGCGCTAAGAGGCCTATATTGGGAAAAAGAATGTCTACAAATAAAAACTACACAGAAGAATTGTGTGAAACTTCTTTCTGTTCTGTTTGTTCAACTAAAAGAGTTGAACATTAGTTTTGATTGAGCCGTTCTGAAACACTCTTTCTGTAGAAAATGCAAGTGGAGATTCGGAGCGGTAAGAGGATAATAGTGGAAAAAGGAATGTCTCCAAATATAAACTACACAGAATCATTCTGTGAAAATTCTTTCTGATCTGTGCATTCAGCTAACAGAGTTAAACCATACTTTTGATTGAGCAGATCTGAACCCTCTTTCTGTAGAAAATGCAACTGGACATTTGGAGAGCTAAGAGATTAGTAGTGGAAAAAGGAATATATTCAAATATAAACTACACAGAATCATTCTGTGAAACTTCTTTCTGATCTGAGCATTCAGCTAACAGAGTTAAACCATACTTTTGATTGAGCAGTTTTGAAACCCTCTGTCTGTAGAAAATGCAACTGGACATTCGTAGTGCTAAGTGGGTAATAGTGGAAAAAAGAATATGTTCAAATATAAACTACACAGAAGCATTGTATGAAACTTCTTTCTGTTCTGTGCATTCAACTAACTGAGTTGAACCTTACTTTTGATTGAGCCTTTCTGAAACACTCTTTCTGTAGAAACTGCCATTGGACATTCTGAGCGCTAAGAGGCCTATATTGGGAAAAATAATATCTTCAAATAAAAACTACACAGAAGCATTGTGTGAAACTTATTTCTGATATGTTCATTAAGCTAACAGAGTTAAACCATACTTTTGATTGCGCAGTTCTGAACACTCTTTCTGTAGAAAATGCAAGTGGACATTCGGAGCGCTAAGAGGGTAATAGTGGAAAAAGGAATATATTCAAATATAAACCTCACAGTAGCATTCTGTGAAAATTCTTTCTGTTCTGTGCATTCAACTAACAGAGTTGAACCTTACTTTTGATTGAGCCGTTCTGAAACACTCTTTCTGTAGAAACTGCAATTGGACATGCTAAGCGCTAAGAGGCCTACATTGGGAAAAATAATATCTTCAAATAAAAACTACACAGATGCATTCTGTGAAACATATTTCTGATCTGTAAATTCAGTTAACAGAGATAAAACATATTTTTGATTGAGCAGTTATGAAACACTCTTTCTGTAGAAAATGCAAGTGGAGATTCGGAGCGCTAAGAGGGTAATAGTGGAAAAAGGAATGTCTTCAAATATAAACTACACAGAATCATTCGGTGAAACTTCTTTCTGATCTGTGCATGCAGCTAACAGAGTTAAACCATACTTTTGATTGAGTAGATCTGAACACTCTTTCTGTAGAAAATGCAACTGGACATTTGGAGCGCTAAGAGCGTAGTAGTGGAAAAAGGAATATATTCAAATATAAACTACACAGAAGCATTCTGTGAAACTTCTTTCTGATCTGAGCATTCAGCTAACAGAGTTAAACCATACTTTTGATTGAGCAGTTTTGAAACACTCTGTCTGTAGAAAATGCAACTGGACATTCGTAGCGCTACGTGGGTAATGGTGGAAAAAAGAATATGTTCAAATATAAACTACACAGAAGCATTGTATGAAACTTCTTTCTGTTCTGTGCATTCAACTAACAGAGTTGAACCTTACTTTTGATTGAGCCGTTCTGAAATACTCTTTCTGTAGAAACTGCAATTGGACATTCTGAGCGCTAAGAGGCCTATATTGGGAAAAAGAATGTCTACAAATAAAAACTACACAGAAGAATTGTGTGAAACTTCTTTCTGTTCTGTTTGTTCAACTAAAAGAGTTGAACATTAGTTTTGATTGAGCCGTTCTGAAACACTCTTTCTGTAGAAAATGCAAGTGGAGATTCGGAGCGCTAAGAGGATAATAGTGGAAAAAGGAATGTCTCCAAATATAAACTACACAGAATCATTCTGTGAAAATTCTTTCTGATCTGTGCATTCAGCTAACAGAGTTAAACCATACTTTTGATTGAGCAGATCTGAACCCTCTTTCTGTAGAAAATGCAACTGGACATTTGGAGAGCTAAGAGATTAGTAGTGGAAAAAGGAATATATTCAAATATAAACTACACAGAATCATTCTGTGAAACTTCTTTCTGATCTGAGCATTCAGCTAACAGAGTTAAACCATACTTTTGATTGAGCAGTTTTGAAACCCTCTGTCTGTAGAAAATGCAACTGGACATTCGTAGCGCTAAGTGGGTAATAGTGGAAAAAAGAATATGTTCAAATATAAACTACACAGAAGCATTGTATGAAACTTCTTTCTGTTCTGTGCATTCAACTAACAGAGTTGAACCTTACTTTTGATTGAGCCTTTCTGAAACACTCTTTCTGTAGAAACTGCAATTGGACATTCTGAGCGCTAAGAGGCCTCTATTGGGAAAAATAATATCTTCAAATAAAAACTACCCAGAAGCATTGTGTGAAACTTATTTCTGATATGTTGATTAAGCTAACAGAGTCAAACCATACTTTTGATTGCGCAGTTCTGAACACTCTTTCTGTAGAAAATGCAAGTGGACATTCGCAGCGCTAAGAGGGTAATAGTGGAAAAAGGAATATATTCAAATATAAACTACACAGTAGCATTCTGTGAAAATTCTTTCTGTTCTGTGCATTCAACTAACAGAGTTGAACCTTACTTTTGATTGAGCCGTTCTGAAACACTCTTTCTGTAGAAACTGCAATTGGACATGCTAAGCGCTAAGAGGCCTACATTGGGAAAAAGAATATCTTCAAATAAAAACTACACAGATGCATTCTGTGAAACATATTTCTGATCTGTAAATTCAGTTAACAGAGATAAAACATATTTTTGATTGAGCAGTTATGAAACACTCTTTCTGTAGAAAATGCAAGTGGAGATTCGGAGCGCTAAGAGGGTAATAGTGGAAAAAAGAATGTCTTCAAATATAAACTACACAGAATCATTCGGTGAAACTTCTTTCTGATCTGTGCATGCAGCTAACAGAGTTAAACCATACTTTTGATTGAGTAGATCTGAACACTATTTCTGTAGAAAATGCAACTGGACATTTGGAGCGCTAAGAGCGTAGTAGTGGAAAAAGGAATATATTCAAATATAAACTACACAGAAGCATTCTGTGAAACTTCTTTCTGATCTGAGCATTCAGCTAACAGAGTTAAACCATACTTTTGATTGAGCAGTTTTGAAACACTCTGTCTGTAGAAAATGCAACTGGACATTCGTAGCGCTAAGTGGGTAGTAGTGGAAAAAAGAATATGTTCAAATATAAACTACACAGAAGCATTGTATGAAACTTCTTTCTGTTCTGTGTATTCAACTAACAGAGTTGAACCTTACTTTTGATTGAGCCGTTCTGAAACACTCTTTCTGTAGAAACTGCAATTGGACATTCTGAGCGCTAAGAGGCCTATATTGGGAAAAAGAATGTCTACAAATAAAAACTACACAGAAGAATTGTGTGAAACTTCTTTCTGTTCTGTTTGTTCAACTAAAAGAGTTGAACATTAGTTTTGATTGAGCCGTTCTGAAACACTCTTTCTGTAGAAAATGCAAGTGGAGATTCGGAGCGGTAAGAGGATAATAGTGGAAAAAGGAATGTCTCCAAATATAAACTACACAGAATCATTCTGTGAAAATTCTTTCTGATCTGTGCATTCAGCTAACAGAGTTAAACCATACTTTTGATTGAGCAGATCTGAACCCTCTTTCTGTAGAAAATGCAACTGGACATTTGGAGAGCTAAGAGATTAGTAGTGGAAAAAGGAATATATTCAAATATAAACTACACAGAATCATTCTGTGAAACTTCTTTCTGATCTGAGCATTCAGCTAACAGAGTTAAACCATACTTTTGATTGAGCAGTTTTGAAACCCTCTGTCTGTAGAAAATGCAACTGGACATTCGTAGTGCTAAGTGGGTAATAGTGGAAAAAAGAATATGTTCAAATATAAACTACACAGAAGCATTGTATGAAACTTCTTTCTGTTCTGTGCATTCAACTAACTGAGTTGAACCTTACTTTTGATTGAGCCTTTCTGAAACACTCTTTCTGTAGAAACTGCCATTGGACATTCTGAGCGCTAAGAGGCCTATATTGGGAAAAATAATATCTTCAAATAAAAACTACACAGAAGCATTGTGTGAAACTTATTTCTGATATGTTCATTAAGCTAACAGAGTTAAACCATACTTTTGATTGCGCAGTTCTGAACACTCTTTCTGTAGAAAATGCAAGTGGACATTCGGAGCGCTAAGAGGGTAATAGTGGAAAAAGGAATATATTCAAATATAAACTACACAGTAGCATTCTGTGAAAATTCTTTCTGTTCTGTGCATTCAACTAACAGAGTTGAACCTTACTTTTGATTGAGCCGTTCTGAAACACTCTTTCTGTAGAAACTGCAATTGGACATGCTAAGCGCTAAGAGGCCTACATTGGGAAAAATAATATCTTCAAATAAAAACTACACAGATGCATTCTGTGAAACATATTTCTGATCTGTAAATTCAGTTAACAGAGATAAAACATATTTTTGATTGAGCAGTTATGAAACACTCTTTCTGTAGAAAATGCAAGTGGAGATTCGGAGCGCTAAGAGGGTAATAGTGGAAAAAGGAATGTCTTCAAATATAAACTACACAGAATCATTCGGTGAAACTTCTTTCTGATCTGTGCATGCAGCTAACAGAGTTAAACCATACTTTTGATTGAGTAGATCTGAACACTCTTTCTGTAGAAAATGCAACTGGACATTTGGAGCGCTAAGAGCGTAGTAGTGGAAAAAGGAATATATTCAAATATAAACTACACAGAAGCATTCTGTGAAACTTCTTTCTGATCTGAGCATTCAGCTAACAGAGTTAAACCATACTTTTGATTGAGCAGTTTTGAAACACTCTGTCTGTAGAAAATGCAACTGGACATTCGTAGCGCTACGTGGGTAATGGTGGAAAAAAGAATATGTTCAAATATAAACTACACAGAAGCATTGTATGAAACTTCTTTCTGTTCTGTGCATTCAACTAACAGAGTTGAACCTTACTTTTGATTGAGCCGTTCTGAAATACTCTTTCTGTAGAAACTGCAATTGGACATTCTGAGCGCTAAGAGGCCTATATTGGGAAAAAGAATGTCTACAAATAAAAACTACACAGAAGAATTGTGTGAAACTTCTTTCTGTTCTGTTTGTTCAACTAAAAGAGTTGAACATTAGTTTTGATTGAGCCGTTCTGAAACACTCTTTCTGTAGAAAATGCAAGTGGAGATTCGGAGCGCTAAGAGGATAATAGTGGAAAAAGGAATGTCTCCAAATATAAACTACACAGAATCATTCTGTGAAAATTCTTTCTGATCTGTGCATTCAGCTAACAGAGTTAAACCATACTTTTGATTGAGCAGATCTGAACCCTCTTTCTGTAGAAAATGCAACTGGACATTTGGAGAGCTAAGAGATTAGTAGTGGAAAAAGGAATATATTCAAATATAAACTACACAGAATCATTCTGTGAAACTTCTTTCTGATCTGAGCATTCAGCTAACAGAGTTAAACCATACTTTTGATTGAGCAGTTTTGAAACCCTCTGTCTGTAGAAAATGCAACTGGACATTCGTAGCGCTAAGTGGGTAATAGTGGAAAAAAGAATATGTTCAAATATAAACTACACAGAAGCATTGTATGAAACTTCTTTCTGTTCTGTGCATTCAACTAACAGAGTTGAACCTTACTTTTGATTGAGCCTTTCTGAAACACTCTTTCTGTAGAAACTGCAATTGGACATTCTGAGCGCTAAGAGGCCTCTATTGGGAAAAATAATATCTTCAAATAAAAACTACCCAGAAGCATTGTGTGAAACTTATTTCTGATATGTTGATTAAGCTAACAGAGTCAAACCATACTTTTGATTGCGCAGTTCTGAACACTCTTTCTGTAGAAAATGCAAGTGGACATTCGCAGCGCTAAGAGGGTAATAGTGGAAAAAGGAATATATTCAAATATAAACTACACAGTAGCATTCTGTGAAAATTCTTTCTGTTCTGTGCATTCAACTAACAGAGTTGAACCTTACTTTTGATTGAGCCGTTCTGAAACACTCTTTCTGTAGAAACTGCAATTGGACATGCTAAGCGCTAAGAGGCCTACATTGGGAAAAAGAATATCTTCAAATAAAAACTACACAGATGCATTCTGTGAAACATATTTCTGATCTGTAAATTCAGTTAACAGAGATAAAACATATTTTTGATTGAGCAGTTATGAAACACTCTTTCTGTAGAAAATGCAAGTGGAGATTCGGAGCGCTAAGAGGGTAATAGTGGAAAAAAGAATGTCTTCAAATATAAACTACACAGAATCATTCGGTGAAACTTCTTTCTGATCTGTGCATGCAGCTAACAGAGTTAAACCATACTTTTGATTGAGTAGATCTGAACACTATTTCTGTAGAAAATGCAACTGGACATTTGGAGCGCTAAGAGCGTAGTAGTGGAAAAAGGAATATATTCAAATATAAACTACACAGAAGCATTCTGTGAAACTTCTTTCTGATCTGAGCATTCAGCTAACAGAGTTAAACCATACTTTTGATTGAGCAGTTTTGAAACACTCTGTCTGTAGAAAATGCAACTGGACATTCGTAGCGCTAAGTGGGTAGTAGTGGAAAAAAGAATATGTTCAAATATAAACTACACAGAAGCATTGTATGAAACTTCTTTCTGTTCTGTGTATTCAACTAACAGAGTTGAACCTTACTTTTGATTGAGCCGTTCTGAAACATTCTTTCTGTAGAAACTGCAATTGGACATTCTGAGCGCTAAGAGGCCTATATTGGGAAAAAGAATGTCTACAAATAAAAACTACACAGAAGAATTGTGTGAAACTTCTTTCTGTTCTGTTTGTTCAACTAAAAGAGTTGAACATTAGTTTTGATTGAGCCGTTCTGAAACACTCTTTCTGTAGAAAATGCAAGTGGAGATTCGGAGCGGTAAGAGGATAATAGTGGAAAAAGGAATGTCTCCAAATATAAACTACACAGAATCATTCTGTGAAAATTCTTTCTGATCTGTGCATTCAGCTAACAGAGTTAAACCATACTTTTGATTGAGCAGATCTGAACCCTCTTTCTGTAGAAAATGCAACTGGACATTTGGAGAGCTAAGAGATTAGTAGTGGAAAAAGGAATATATTCAAATATAAACTACACAGAATCATTCTGTGAAACTTCTTTCTGATCTGAGCATTCAGCTAACAGAGTTAAACCATACTTTTGATTGAGCAGTTTTGAAACCCTCTGTCTGTAGAAAATGCAACTGGACATTCGTAGTGCTAAGTGGGTAATAGTGGAAAAAAGAATATGTTCAAATATAAACTACACAGAAGCATTGTATGAAACTTCTTTCTGTTCTGTGCATTCAACTAACTGAGTTGAACCTTACTTTTGATTGAGCCTTTCTGAAACACTCTTTCTGTAGAAACTGCCATTGGACATTCTGAGCGCTAAGAGGCCTATATTGGGAAAAATAATATCTTCAAATAAAAACTACACAGAAGCATTGTGTGAAACTTATTTCTGATATGTTCATTAAGCTAACAGAGTTAAACCATACTTTTGATTGCGCAGTTCTGAACACTCTTTCTGTAGAAAATGCAAGTGGACATTCGGAGCGCTAAGAGGGTAATAGTGGAAAAAGGAATATATTCAAATATAAACTACACAGTAGCATTCTGTGAAAATTCTTTCTGTTCTGTGCATTCAACTAACAGAGTTGAACCTTACTTTTGATTGAGCCGTTCTGAAACACTCTTTCTGTAGAAACTGCAATTGGACATGCTAAGCGCTAAGAGGCCTACATTGGGAAAAATAATATCTTCAAATAAAAACTACACAGATGCATTCTGTGAAACATATTTCTGATCTGTAAATTCAGTTAACAGAGATAAAACATATTTTTGATTGAGCAGTTATGAAACACTCTTTCTGTAGAAAATGCAAGTGGAGATTCGGAGCGCTAAGAGGGTAATAGTGGAAAAAGGAATGTCTTCAAATATAAACTACACAGAATCATTCGGTGAAACTTCTTTCTGATCTGTGCATGCAGCTAACAGAGTTAAACCATACTTTTGATTGAGTAGATCTGAACACTCTTTCTGTAGAAAATGCAACTGGACATTTGGAGCGCTAAGAGCGTAGTAGTGGAAAAAGGAATATATTCAAATATAAACTACACAGAAGCATTCTGTGAAACTTCTTTCTGATCTGAGCATTCAGCTAACAGAGTTAAACCATACTTTTGATTGAGCAGTTTTGAAACACTCTGTCTGTAGAAAATGCAACTGGACATTCGTAGCGCTACGTGGGTAATGGTGGAAAAAAGAATATGTTCAAATATAAACTACACAGAAGCATTGTATGAAACTTCTTTCTGTTCTGTGCATTCAACTAACAGAGTTGAACCTTACTTTTGATTGAGCCGTTCTGAAATACTCTTTCTGTAGAAACTGCAATTGGACATTCTGAGCGCTAAGAGGCCTATATTGGGAAAAAGAATGTCTACAAATAAAAACTACACAGAAGAATTGTGTGAAACTTCTTTCTGTTCTGTTTGTTCAACTAAAAGAGTTGAACATTAGTTTTGATTGAGCCGTTCTGAAACACTCTTTCTGTAGAAAATGCAAGTGGAGATTCGGAGCGCTAAGAGGATAATAGTGGAAAAAGGAATGTCTCCAAATATAAACTACACAGAATCATTCTGTGAAAATTCTTTCTGATCTGTGCATTCAGCTAACAGAGTTAAACCATACTTTTGATTGAGCAGATCTGAACCCTCTTTCTGTAGAAAATGCAACTGGACATTTGGAGAGCTAAGAGATTAGTAGTGGAAAAAGGAATATATTCAAATATAAACTACACAGAATCATTCTGTGAAACTTCTTTCTGATCTGAGCATTCAGCTAACAGAGTTAAACCATACTTTTGATTGAGCAGTTTTGAAACCCTCTGTCTGTAGAAAATGCAACTGGACATTCGTAGCGCTAAGTGGGTAATAGTGGAAAAAAGAATATGTTCAAATATAAACTACACAGAAGCATTGTATGAAACTTCTTTCTGTTCTGTGCATTCAACTAACAGAGTTGAACCTTACTTTTGATTGAGCCTTTCTGAAACACTCTTTCTGTAGAAACTGCAATTGGACATTCTGAGCGCTAAGAGGCCTCTATTGGGAAAAATAATATCTTCAAATAAAAACTACCCAGAAGCATTGTGTGAAACTTATTTCTGATATGTTGATTAAGCTAACAGAGTCAAACCATACTTTTGATTGCGCAGTTCTGAACACTCTTTCTGTAGAAAATGCAAGTGGACATTCGCAGCGCTAAGAGGGTAATAGTGGAAAAAGGAATATATTCAAATATAAACTACACAGTAGCATTCTGTGAAAATTCTTTCTGTTCTGTGCATTCAACTAACAGAGTTGAACCTTACTTTTGATTGAGCCGTTCTGAAACACTCTTTCTGTAGAAACTGCAATTGGACATGCTAAGCGCTAAGAGGCCTACATTGGGAAAAAGAATATCTTCAAATAAAAACTACACAGATGCATTCTGTGAAACATATTTCTGATCTGTAAATTCAGTTAACAGAGATAAAACATATTTTTGATTGAGCAGTTATGAAACACTCTTTCTGTAGAAAATGCAAGTGGAGATTCGGAGCGCTAAGAGGGTAATAGTGGAAAAAAGAATGTCTTCAAATATAAACTACACAGAATCATTCGGTGAAACTTCTTTCTGATCTGTGCATGCAGCTAACAGAGTTAAACCATACTTTTGATTGAGTAGATCTGAACACTATTTCTGTAGAAAATGCAACTGGACATTTGGAGCGCTAAGAGCGTAGTAGTGGAAAAAGGAATATATTCAAATATAAACTACACAGAAGCATTCTGTGAAACTTCTTTCTGATCTGAGCATTCAGCTAACAGAGTTAAACCATACTTTTGATTGAGCAGTTTTGAAACACTCTGTCTGTAGAAAATGCAACTGGACATTCGTAGCGCTAAGTGGGTAGTAGTGGAAAAAAGAATATGTTCAAATATAAACTACACAGAAGCATTGTATGAAACTTCTTTCTGTTCTGTGTATTCAACTAACAGAGTTGAACCTTACTTTTGATTGAGCCGTTCTGAAACACTCTTTCTGTAGAAACTGCAATTGGACATTCTGAGCGCTAAGAGGCCTATATTGGGAAAAAGAATGTCTACAAATAAAAACTACACAGAAGAATTGTGTGAAACTTCTTTCTGTTCTGTTTGTTCAACTAAAAGAGTTGAACATTAGTTTTGATTGAGCCGTTCTGAAACACTCTTTCTGTAGAAAATGCAAGTGGAGATTCGGAGCGGTAAGAGGATAATAGTGGAAAAAGGAATGTCTCCAAATATAAACTACACAGAATCATTCTGTGAAAATTCTTTCTGATCTGTGCATTCAGCTAACAGAGTTAAACCATACTTTTGATTGAGCAGATCTGAACCCTCTTTCTGTAGAAAATGCAACTGGACATTTGGAGAGCTAAGAGATTAGTAGTGGAAAAAGGAATATATTCAAATATAAACTACACAGAATCATTCTGTGAAACTTCTTTCTGATCTGAGCATTCAGCTAACAGAGTTAAACCATACTTTTGATTGAGCAGTTTTGAAACCCTCTGTCTGTAGAAAATGCAACTGGACATTCGTAGTGCTAAGTGGGTAATAGTGGAAAAAAGAATATGTTCAAATATAAACTACACAGAAGCATTGTATGAAACTTCTTTCTGTTCTGTGCATTCAACTAACTGAGTTGAACCTTACTTTTGATTGAGCCTTTCTGAAACACTCTTTCTGTAGAAACTGCCATTGGACATTCTGAGCGCTAAGAGGCCTATATTGGGAAAAATAATATCTTCAAATAAAAACTACACAGAAGCATTGTGTGAAACTTATTTCTGATATGTTCATTAAGCTAACAGAGTTAAACCATACTTTTGATTGCGCAGTTCTGAACACTCTTTCTGTAGAAAATGCAAGTGGACATTCGGAGCGCTAAGAGGGTAATAGTGGAAAAAGGAATATATTCAAATATAAACTACACAGTAGCATTCTGTGAAAATTCTTTCTGTTCTGTGCATTCAACTAACAGAGTTGAACCTTACTTTTGATTGAGCCGTTCTGAAACACTCTTTCTGTAGAAACTGCAATTGGACATGCTAAGCGCTAAGAGGCCTACATTGGGAAAAATAATATCTTCAAATAAAAACTACACAGATGCATTCTGTGAAACATATTTCTGATCTGTAAATTCAGTTAACAGAGATAAAACATATTTTTGATTGAGCAGTTATGAAACACTCTTTCTGTAGAAAATGCAAGTGGAGATTCGGAGCGCTAAGAGGGTAATAGTGGAAAAAGGAATGTCTTCAAATATAAACTACACAGAATCATTCGGTGAAACTTCTTTCTGATCTGTGCATGCAGCTAACAGAGTTAAACCATACTTTTGATTGAGTAGATCTGAACACTCTTTCTGTAGAAAATGCAACTGGACATTTGGAGCGCTAAGAGCGTAGTAGTGGAAAAAGGAATATATTCAAATATAAACTACACAGAAGCATTCTGTGAAACTTCTTTCTGATCTGAGCATTCAGCTAACAGAGTTAAACCATACTTTTGATTGAGCAGTTTTGAAACACTCTGTCTGTAGAAAATGCAACTGGACATTCGTAGCGCTACGTGGGTAATGGTGGAAAAAAGAATATGTTCAAATATAAACTACACAGAAGCATTGTATGAAACTTCTTTCTGTTCTGTGCATTCAACTAACAGAGTTGAACCTTACTTTTGATTGAGCCGTTCTGAAATACTCTTTCTGTAGAAACTGCAATTGGACATTCTGAGCGCTAAGAGGCCTATATTGGGAAAAAGAATGTCTACAAATAAAAACTACACAGAAGAATTGTGTGAAACTTCTTTCTGTTCTGTTTGTTCAACTAAAAGAGTTGAACATTAGTTTTGATTGAGCCGTTCTGAAACACTCTTTCTGTAGAAAATGCAAGTGGAGATTCGGAGCGCTAAGAGGATAATAGTGGAAAAAGGAATGTCTCCAAATATAAACTACACAGAATCATTCTGTGAAAATTCTTTCTGATCTGTGCATTCAGCTAACAGAGTTAAACCATACTTTTGATTGAGCAGATCTGAACCCTCTTTCTGTAGAAAATGCAACTGGACATTTGGAGAGCTAAGAGATTAGTAGTGGAAAAAGGAATATATTCAAATATAAACTACACAGAATCATTCTGTGAAACTTCTTTCTGATCTGAGCATTCAGCTAACAGAGTTAAACCATACTTTTGATTGAGCAGTTTTGAAACCCTCTGTCTGTAGAAAATGCAACTGGACATTCGTAGCGCTAAGTGGGTAATAGTGGAAAAAAGAATATGTTCAAATATAAACTACACAGAAGCATTGTATGAAACTTCTTTCTGTTCTGTGCATTCAACTAACAGAGTTGAACCTTACTTTTGATTGAGCCTTTCTGAAACACTCTTTCTGTAGAAACTGCAATTGGACATTCTGAGCGCTAAGAGGCCTCTATTGGGAAAAATAATATCTTCAAATAAAAACTACCCAGAAGCATTGTGTGAAACTTATTTCTGATATGTTGATTAAGCTAACAGAGTCAAACCATACTTTTGATTGCGCAGTTCTGAACACTCTTTCTGTAGAAAATGCAAGTGGACATTCGCAGCGCTAAGAGGGTAATAGTGGAAAAAGGAATATATTCAAATATAAACTACACAGTAGCATTCTGTGAAAATTCTTTCTGTTCTGTGCATTCAACTAACAGAGTTGAACCTTACTTTTGATTGAGCCGTTCTGAAACACTCTTTCTGTAGAAACTGCAATTGGACATGCTAAGCGCTAAGAGGCCTACATTGGGAAAAAGAATATCTTCAAATAAAAACTACACAGATGCATTCTGTGAAACATATTTCTGATCTGTAAATTCAGTTAACAGAGATAAAACATATTTTTGATTGAGCAGTTATGAAACACTCTTTCTGTAGAAAATGCAAGTGGAGATTCGGAGCGCTAAGAGGGTAATAGTGGAAAAAAGAATGTCTTCAAATATAAACTACACAGAATCATTCGGTGAAACTTCTTTCTGATCTGTGCATGCAGCTAACAGAGTTAAACCATACTTTTGATTGAGTAGATCTGAACACTATTTCTGTAGAAAATGCAACTGGACATTTGGAGCGCTAAGAGCGTAGTAGTGGAAAAAGGAATATATTCAAATATAAACTACACAGAAGCATTCTGTGAAACTTCTTTCTGATCTGAGCATTCAGCTAACAGAGTTAAACCATACTTTTGATTGAGCAGTTTTGAAACACTCTGTCTGTAGAAAATGCAACTGGACATTCGTAGCGCTAAGTGGGTAGTAGTGGAAAAAAGAATATGTTCAAATATAAACTACACAGAAGCATTGTATGAAACTTCTTTCTGTTCTGTGTATTCAACTAACAGAGTTGAACCTTACTTTTGATTGAGCCGTTCTGAAACACTCTTTCTGTAGAAACTGCAATTGGACATTCTGAGCGCTAAGAGGCCTATATTGGGAAAAAGAATGTCTACAAATAAAAACTACACAGAAGAATTGTGTGAAACTTCTTTCTGTTCTGTTTGTTCAACTAAAAGAGTTGAACATTAGTTTTGATTGAGCCGTTCTGAAACACTCTTTCTGTAGAAAATGCAAGTGGAGATTCGGAGCGGTAAGAGGATAATAGTGGAAAAAGGAATGTCTCCAAATATAAACTACACAGAATCATTCTGTGAAAATTCTTTCTGATCTGTGCATTCAGCTAACAGAGTTAAACCATACTTTTGATTGAGCAGATCTGAACCCTCTTTCTGTAGAAAATGCAACTGGACATTTGGAGAGCTAAGAGATTAGTAGTGGAAAAAGGAATATATTCAAATATAAACTACACAGAATCATTCTGTGAAACTTCTTTCTGATCTGAGCATTCAGCTAACAGAGTTAAACCATACTTTTGATTGAGCAGTTTTGAAACCCTCTGTCTGTAGAAAATGCAACTGGACATTCGTAGTGCTAAGTGGGTAATAGTGGAAAAAAGAATATGTTCAAATATAAACTACACAGAAGCATTGTATGAAACTTCTTTCTGTTCTGTGCATTCAACTAACTGAGTTGAACCTTACTTTTGATTGAGCCTTTCTGAAACACTCTTTCTGTAGAAACTGCCATTGGACATTCTGAGCGCTAAGAGGCCTATATTGGGAAAAATAATATCTTCAAATAAAAACTACACAGAAGCATTGTGTGAAACTTATTTCTGATATGTTCATTAAGCTAACAGAGTTAAACCATACTTTTGATTGCGCAGTTCTGAACACTCTTTCTGTAGAAAATGCAAGTGGACATTCGGAGCGCTAAGAGGGTAATAGTGGAAAAAGGAATATATTCAAATATAAACTACACAGTAGCATTCTGTGAAAATTCTTTCTGTTCTGTGCATTCAACTAACAGAGTTGAACCTTACTTTTGATTGAGCCGTTCTGAAACACTCTTTCTGTAGAAACTGCAATTGGACATGCTAAGCGCTAAGAGGCCTACATTGGGAAAAATAATATCTTCAAATAAAAACTACACAGATGCATTCTGTGAAACATATTTCTGATCTGTAAATTCAGTTAACAGAGATAAAACATATTTTTGATTGAGCAGTTATGAAACACTCTTTCTGTAGAAAATGCAAGTGGAGATTCGGAGCGCTAAGAGGGTAATAGTGGAAAAAGGAATGTCTTCAAATATAAACTACACAGAATCATTCGGTGAAACTTCTTTCTGATCTGTGCATGCAGCTAACAGAGTTAAACCATACTTTTGATTGAGTAGATCTGAACACTCTTTCTGTAGAAAATGCAACTGGACATTTGGAGCGCTAAGAGCGTAGTAGTGGAAAAAGGAATATATTCAAATATAAACTACACAGAAGCATTCTGTGAAACTTCTTTCTGATCTGAGCATTCAGCTAACAGAGTTAAACCATACTTTTGATTGAGCAGTTTTGAAACACTCTGTCTGTAGAAAATGCAACTGGACATTCGTAGCGCTACGTGGGTAATGGTGGAAAAAAGAATATGTTCAAATATAAACTACACAGAAGCATTGTATGAAACTTCTTTCTGTTCTGTGCATTCAACTAACAGAGTTGAACCTTACTTTTGATTGAGCCGTTCTGAAATACTCTTTCTGTAGAAACTGCAATTGGACATTCTGAGCGCTAAGAGGCCTATATTGGGAAAAAGAATGTCTACAAATAAAAACTACACAGAAGAATTGTGTGAAACTTCTTTCTGTTCTGTTTGTTCAACTAAAAGAGTTGAACATTAGTTTTGATTGAGCCGTTCTGAAACACTCTTTCTGTAGAAAATGCAAGTGGAGATTCGGAGCGCTAAGAGGATAATAGTGGAAAAAGGAATGTCTCCAAATATAAACTACACAGAATCATTCTGTGAAAATTCTTTCTGATCTGTGCATTCAGCTAACAGAGTTAAACCATACTTTTGATTGAGCAGATCTGAACCCTCTTTCTGTAGAAAATGCAACTGGACATTTGGAGAGCTAAGAGATTAGTAGTGGAAAAAGGAATATATTCAAATATAAACTACACAGAATCATTCTGGGAAACTTCTTTCTGATCTGAGCATTCAGCTAACAGAGTTAAACCATACTTTTGATTGAGCAGTTTTGAAACCCTCTGTCTGTAGAAAATGCAACTGGACATTCGTAGCGCTAAGTGGGTAATAGTGGAAAAAAGAATATGTTCAAATATAAACTACACAGAAGCATTGTATGAAACTTCTTTCTGTTCTGTGCATTCAACTAACAGAGTTGAACCTTACTTTTGATTGAGCCTTTCTGAAACACTCTTTCTGTAGAAACTGCAATTGGACATTCTGAGCGCTAAGAGGCCTCTATTGGGAAAAATAATATCTTCAAATAAAAACTACCCAGAAGCATTGTGTGAAACTTATTTCTGATATGTTGATTAAGCTAACAGAGTCAAACCATACTTTTGATTGCGCAGTTCTGAACACTCTTTCTGTAGAAAATGCAAGTGGACATTCGCAGCGCTAAGAGGGTAATAGTGGAAAAAGGAATATATTCAAATATAAACTACACAGTAGCATTCTGTGAAAATTCTTTCTGTTCTGTGCATTCAACTAACAGAGTTGAACCTTACTTTTGATTGAGCCGTTCTGAAACACTCTTTCTGTAGAAACTGCAATTGGACATGCTAAGCGCTAAGAGGCCTACATTGGGAAAAAGAATATCTTCAAATAAAAACTACACAGATGCATTCTGTGAAACATATTTCTGATCTGTAAATTCAGTTAACAGAGATAAAACATATTTTTGATTGAGCAGTTATGAAACACTCTTTCTGTAGAAAATGCAAGTGGAGATTCGGAGCGCTAAGAGGGTAATAGTGGAAAAAAGAATGTCTTCAAATATAAACTACACAGAATCATTCGGTGAAACTTCTTTCTGATCTGTGCATGCAGCTAACAGAGTTAAACCATACTTTTGATTGAGTAGATCTGAACACTATTTCTGTAGAAAATGCAACTGGACATTTGGAGCGCTAAGAGCGTAGTAGTGGAAAAAGGAATATATTCAAATATAAACTACACAGAAGCATTCTGTGAAACTTCTTTCTGATCTGAGCATTCAGCTAACAGAGTTAAACCATACTTTTGATTGAGCAGTTTTGAAACACTCTGTCTGTAGAAAATGCAACTGGACATTCGTAGCGCTAAGTGGGTAGTAGTGGAAAAAAGAATATGTTCAAATATAAACTACACAGAAGCATTGTATGAAACTTCTTTCTGTTCTGTGTATTCAACTAACAGAGTTGAACCTTACTTTTGATTGAGCCGTTCTGAAACACTCTTTCTGTAGAAACTGCAATTGGACATTCTGAGCGCTAAGAGGCCTATATTGGGAAAAAGAATGTCTACAAATAAAAACTACACAGAAGAATTGTGTGAAACTTCTTTCTGTTCTGTTTGTTCAACTAAAAGAGTTGAACATTAGTTTTGATTGAGCCGTTCTGAAACACTCTTTCTGTAGAAAATGCAAGTGGAGATTCGGAGCGGTAAGAGGATAATAGTGGAAAAAGGAATGTCTCCAAATATAAACTACACAGAATCATTCTGTGAAAATTCTTTCTGATCTGTGCATTCAGCTAACAGAGTTAAACCATACTTTTGATTGAGCAGATCTGAACCCTCTTTCTGTAGAAAATGCAACTGGACATTTGGAGAGCTAAGAGATTAGTAGTGGAAAAAGGAATATATTCAAATATAAACTACACAGAATCATTCTGTGAAACTTCTTTCTGATCTGAGCATTCAGCTAACAGAGTTAAACCATACTTTTGATTGAGCAGTTTTGAAACCCTCTGTCTGTAGAAAATGCAACTGGACATTCGTAGTGCTAAGTGGGTAATAGTGGAAAAAAGAATATGTTCAAATATAAACTACACAGAAGCATTGTATGAAACTTCTTTCTGTTCTGTGCATTCAACTAACTGAGTTGAACCTTACTTTTGATTGAGCCTTTCTGAAACACTCTTTCTGTAGAAACTGCCATTGGACATTCTGAGCGCTAAGAGGCCTATATTGGGAAAAATAATATCTTCAAATAAAAACTACACAGAAGCATTGTGTGAAACTTATTTCTGATATGTTCATTAAGCTAACAGAGTTAAACCATACTTTTGATTGCGCAGTTCTGAACACTCTTTCTGTAGAAAATGCAAGTGGACATTCGGAGCGCTAAGAGGGTAATAGTGGAAAAAGGAATATATTCAAATATAAACTACACAGTAGCATTCTGTGAAAATTCTTTCTGTTCTGTGCATTCAACTAACAGAGTTGAACCTTACTTTTGATTGAGCCGTTCTGAAACACTCTTTCTGTAGAAACTGCAATTGGACATGCTAAGCGCTAAGAGGCCTACATTGGGAAAAATAATATCTTCAAATAAAAACTACACAGATGCATTCTGTGAAACATATTTCTGATCTGTAAATTCAGTTAACAGAGATAAAACATATTTTTGATTGAGCAGTTATGAAACACTCTTTCTGTAGAAAATGCAAGTGGAGATTCGGAGCGCTAAGAGGGTAATAGTGGAAAAAGGAATGTCTTCAAATATAAACTACACAGAATCATTCGGTGAAACTTCTTTCTGATCTGTGCATGCAGCTAACAGAGTTAAACCATACTTTTGATTGAGTAGATCTGAACACTCTTTCTGTAGAAAATGCAACTGGACATTTGGAGCGCTAAGAGCGTAGTAGTGGAAAAAGGAATATATTCAAATATAAACTACACAGAAGCATTCTGTGAAACTTCTTTCTGATCTGAGCATTCAGCTAACAGAGTTAAACCATACTTTTGATTGAGCAGTTTTGAAACACTCTGTCTGTAGAAAATGCAACTGGACATTCGTAGCGCTACGTGGGTAATGGTGGAAAAAAGAATATGTTCAAATATAAACTACACAGAAGCATTGTATGAAACTTCTTTCTGTTCTGTGCATTCAACTAACAGAGTTGAACCTTACTTTTGATTGAGCCGTTCTGAAATACTCTTTCTGTAGAAACTGCAATTGGACATTCTGAGCGCTAAGAGGCCTATATTGGGAAAAAGAATGTCTACAAATAAAAACTACACAGAAGAATTGTGTGAAACTTCTTTCTGTTCTGTTTGTTCAACTAAAAGAGTTGAACATTAGTTTTGATTGAGCCGTTCTGAAACACTCTTTCTGTAGAAAATGCAAGTGGAGATTCGGAGCGCTAAGAGGATAATAGTGGAAAAAGGAATGTCTCCAAATATAAACTACACAGAATCATTCTGTGAAAATTCTTTCTGATCTGTGCATTCAGCTAACAGAGTTAAACCATACTTTTGATTGAGCAGATCTGAACCCTCTTTCTGTAGAAAATGCAACTGGACATTTGGAGAGCTAAGAGATTAGTAGTGGAAAAAGGAATATATTCAAATATAAACTACACAGAATCATTCTGGGAAACTTCTTTCTGATCTGAGCATTCAGCTAACAGAGTTAAACCATACTTTTGATTGAGCAGTTTTGAAACCCTCTGTCTGTAGAAAATGCAACTGGACATTCGTAGCGCTAAGTGGGTAATAGTGGAAAAAAGAATATGTTCAAATATAAACTACACAGAAGCATTGTATGAAACTTCTTTCTGTTCTGTGCATTCAACTAACAGAGTTGAACCTTACTTTTGATTGAGCCTTTCTGAAACACTCTTTCTGTAGAAACTGCAATTGGACATTCTGAGCGCTAAGAGGCCTCTATTGGGAAAAATAATATCTTCAAATAAAAACTACCCAGAAGCATTGTGTGAAACTTATTTCTGATATGTTGATTAAGCTAACAGAGTCAAACCATACTTTTGATTGCGCAGTTCTGAACACTCTTTCTGTAGAAAATGCAAGTGGACATTCGCAGCGCTAAGAGGGTAATAGTGGAAAAAGGAATATATTCAAATATAAACTACACAGTAGCATTCTGTGAAAATTCTTTCTGTTCTGTGCATTCAACTAACAGAGTTGAACCTTACTTTTGATTGAGCCGTTCTGAAACACTCTTTCTGTAGAAACTGCAATTGGACATGCTAAGCGCTAAGAGGCCTACATTGGGAAAAATAATATCTTCAAATAAAAACTACACAGATGCATTCTGTGAAACATATTTCTGATCTGTAAATTCAGTTAACAGAGATAAAACATATTTTTGATTGAGCAGTTATGAAACACTCTTTCTGTAGAAAATGCAAGTGGAGATTCGGAGCGCTAAGAGGGTAATAGTGGAAAAAAGAATGTCTTCAAATATAAACTACACAGAATCATTCGGTGAAACTTCTTTCTGATCTGTGCATGCAGCTAACAGAGTTAAACCATACTTTTGATTGAGTAGATCTGAACACTATTTCTGTAGAAAATGCAACTGGACATTTGGAGCGCTAAGAGCGTAGTAGTGGAAAAAGGAATATATTCAAATATAAACTACACAGAAGCATTCTGTGAAACTTCTTTCTGATCTGAGCATTCAGCTAACAGAGTTAAACCATACTTTTGATTGAGCAGTTTTGAAACACTCTGTCTGTAGAAAATGCAACTGGACATTCGTAGCGCTAAGTGGGTAGTAGTGGAAAAAAGAATATGTTCAAATATAAACTACACAGAAGCATTGTATGAAACTTC
Organism: Symphalangus syndactylus; assembly: GCF_028878055.3. Taxonomy (NCBI): domain Eukaryota; kingdom Metazoa; phylum Chordata; class Mammalia; order Primates; family Hylobatidae; genus Symphalangus; species Symphalangus syndactylus. The sequence goes on along the minus strand of NC_072426.2, from coordinate 1,855,179 downwards.
TTTCTGTTCTGTGTATTCAACTAACAGAGTTGAACCTTACTTTTGATTGAGCCGTTCTGAAACACTCTTTCTGTAGAAACTGCAATTGGACATTCTGAGCGCTAAGAGGCCTATATTGGGAAAAAGAATGTCTACAAATAAAAACTACACAGAAGAATTGTGTGAAACTTCTTTCTGTTCTGTTTGTTCAACTAAAAGAGTTGAACATTAGTTTTGATTGAGCCGTTCTGAAACACTCTTTCTGTAGAAAATGCAAGTGGAGATTCGGAGCGGTAAGAGGATAATAGTGGAAAAAGGAATGTCTCCAAATATAAACTACACAGAATCATTCTGTGAAAATTCTTTCTGATCTGTGCATTCAGCTAACAGAGTTAAACCATACTTTTGATTGAGCAGATCTGAACCCTCTTTCTGTAGAAAATGCAACTGGACATTTGGAGAGCTAAGAGATTAGTAGTGGAAAAAGGAATATATTCAAATATAAACTACACAGAATCATTCTGTGAAACTTCTTTCTGATCTGAGCATTCAGCTAACAGAGTTAAACCATACTTTTGATTGAGCAGTTTTGAAACCCTCTGTCTGTAGAAAATGCAACTGGACATTCGTAGTGCTAAGTGGGTAATAGTGGAAAAAAGAATATGTTCAAATATAAACTACACAGAAGCATTGTATGAAACTTCTTTCTGTTCTGTGCATTCAACTAACTGAGTTGAACCTTACTTTTGATTGAGCCTTTCTGAAACACTCTTTCTGTAGAAACTGCCATTGGACATTCTGAGCGCTAAGAGGCCTATATTGGGAAAAATAATATCTTCAAATAAAAACTACACAGAAGCATTGTGTGAAACTTATTTCTGATATGTTCATTAAGCTAACAGAGTTAAACCATACTTTTGATTGCGCAGTTCTGAACACTCTTTCTGTAGAAAATGCAAGTGGACATTCGGAGCGCTAAGAGGGTAATAGTGGAAAAAGGAATATATTCAAATATAAACTACACAGTAGCATTCTGTGAAAATTCTTTCTGTTCTGTGCATTCAACTAACAGAGTTGAACCTTACTTTTGATTGAGCCGTTCTGAAACACTCTTTCTGTAGAAACTGCAATTGGACATGCTAAGCGCTAAGAGGCCTACATTGGGAAAAATAATATCTTCAAATAAAAACTACACAGATGCATTCTGTGAAACATATTTCTGATCTGTAAATTCAGTTAACAGAGATAAAACATATTTTTGATTGAGCAGTTATGAAACACTCTTTCTGTAGAAAATGCAAGTGGAGATTCGGAGCGCTAAGAGGGTAATAGTGGAAAAAGGAATGTCTTCAAATATAAACTACACAGAATCATTCGGTGAAACTTCTTTCTGATCTGTGCATGCAGCTAACAGAGTTAAACCATACTTTTGATTGAGTAGATCTGAACACTCTTTCTGTAGAAAATGCAACTGGACATTTGGAGCGCTAAGAGCGTAGTAGTGGAAAAAGGAATATATTCAAATATAAACTACACAGAAGCATTCTGTGAAACTTCTTTCTGATCTGAGCATTCAGCTAACAGAGTTAAACCATACTTTTGATTGAGCAGTTTTGAAACACTCTGTCTGTAGAAAATGCAACTGGACATTCGTAGCGCTACGTGGGTAATGGTGGAAAAAAGAATATGTTCAAATATAAACTACACAGAAGCATTGTATGAAACTTCTTTCTGTTCTGTGCATTCAACTAACAGAGTTGAACCTTACTTTTGATTGAGCCGTTCTGAAATACTCTTTCTGTAGAAACTGCAATTGGACATTCTGAGCGCTAAGAGGCCTATATTGGGAAAAAGAATGTCTACAAATAAAAACTACACAGAAGAATTGTGTGAAACTTCTTTCTGTTCTGTTTGTTCAACTAAAAGAGTTGAACATTAGTTTTGATTGAGCCGTTCTGAAACACTCTTTCTGTAGAAAATGCAAGTGGAGATTCGGAGCGCTAAGAGGATAATAGTGGAAAAAGGAATGTCTCCAAATATAAACTACACAGAATCATTCTGTGAAAATTCTTTCTGATCTGTGCATTCAGCTAACAGAGTTAAACCATACTTTTGATTGAGCAGATCTGAACCCTCTTTCTGTAGAAAATGCAACTGGACATTTGGAGAGCTAAGAGATTAGTAGTGGAAAAAGGAATATATTCAAATATAAACTACACAGAATCATTCTGTGAAACTTCTTTCTGATCTGAGCATTCAGCTAACAGAGTTAAACCATACTTTTGATTGAGCAGTTTTGAAACCCTCTGTCTGTAGAAAATGCAACTGGACATTCGTAGCGCTAAGTGGGTAATAGTGGAAAAAAGAATATGTTCAAATATAAACTACACAGAAGCATTGTATGAAACTTCTTTCTGTTCTGTGCATTCAACTAACAGAGTTGAACCTTACTTTTGATTGAGCCTTTCTGAAACACTCTTTCTGTAGAAACTGCAATTGGACATTCTGAGCGCTAAGAGGCCTCTATTGGGAAAAATAATATCTTCAAATAAAAACTACCCAGAAGCATTGTGTGAAACTTATTTCTGATATGTTGATTAAGCTAACAGAGTCAAACCATACTTTTGATTGCGCAGTTCTGAACACTCTTTCTGTAGAAAATGCAAGTGGACATTCGCAGCGCTAAGAGGGTAATAGTGGAAAAAGGAATATATTCAAATATAAACTACACAGTAGCATTCTGTGAAAATTCTTTCTGTTCTGTGCATTCAACTAACAGAGTTGAACCTTACTTTTGATTGAGCCGTTCTGAAACACTCTTTCTGTAGAAACTGCAATTGGACATGCTAAGCGCTAAGAGGCCTACATTGGGAAAAAGAATATCTTCAAATAAAAACTACACAGATGCATTCTGTGAAACATATTTCTGATCTGTAAATTCAGTTAACAGAGATAAAACATATTTTTGATTGAGCAGTTATGAAACACTCTTTCTGTAGAAAATGCAAGTGGAGATTCGGAGCGCTAAGAGGGTAATAGTGGAAAAAAGAATGTCTTCAAATATAAACTACACAGAATCATTCGGTGAAACTTCTTTCTGATCTGTGCATGCAGCTAACAGAGTTAAACCATACTTTTGATTGAGTAGATCTGAACACTATTTCTGTAGAAAATGCAACTGGACATTTGGAGCGCTAAGAGCGTAGTAGTGGAAAAAGGAATATATTCAAATATAAACTACACAGAAGCATTCTGTGAAACTTCTTTCTGATCTGAGCATTCAGCTAACAGAGTTAAACCATACTTTTGATTGAGCAGTTTTGAAACACTCTGTCTGTAGAAAATGCAACTGGACATTCGTAGCGCTAAGTGGGTAGTAGTGGAAAAAAGAATATGTTCAAATATAAACTACACAGAAGCATTGTATGAAACTTCTTTCTGTTCTGTGTATTCAACTAACAGAGTTGAACCTTACTTTTGATTGAGCCGTTCTGAAACACTCTTTCTGTAGAAACTGCAATTGGACATTCTGAGCGCTAAGAGGCCTATATTGGGAAAAAGAATGTCTACAAATAAAAACTACACAGAAGAATTGTGTGAAACTTCTTTCTGTTCTGTTTGTTCAACTAAAAGAGTTGAACATTAGTTTTGATTGAGCCGTTCTGAAACACTCTTTCTGTAGAAAATGCAAGTGGAGATTCGGAGCGGTAAGAGGATAATAGTGGAAAAAGGAATGTCTCCAAATATAAACTACACAGAATCATTCTGTGAAAATTCTTTCTGATCTGTGCATTCAGCTAACAGAGTTAAACCATACTTTTGATTGAGCAGATCTGAACCCTCTTTCTGTAGAAAATGCAACTGGACATTTGGAGAGCTAAGAGATTAGTAGTGGAAAAAGGAATATATTCAAATATAAACTACACAGAATCATTCTGTGAAACTTCTTTCTGATCTGAGCATTCAGCTAACAGAGTTAAACCATACTTTTGATTGAGCAGTTTTGAAACCCTCTGTCTGTAGAAAATGCAACTGGACATTCGTAGTGCTAAGTGGGTAATAGTGGAAAAAAGAATATGTTCAAATATAAACTACACAGAAGCATTGTATGAAACTTCTTTCTGTTCTGTGCATTCAACTAACTGAGTTGAACCTTACTTTTGATTGAGCCTTTCTGAAACACTCTTTCTGTAGAAACTGCCATTGGACATTCTGAGCGCTAAGAGGCCTATATTGGGAAAAATAATATCTTCAAATAAAAACTACACAGAAGCATTGTGTGAAACTTATTTCTGATATGTTCATTAAGCTAACAGAGTTAAACCATACTTTTGATTGCGCAGTTCTGAACACTCTTTCTGTAGAAAATGCAAGTGGACATTCGGAGCGCTAAGAGGGTAATAGTGGAAAAAGGAATATATTCAAATATAAACTACACAGTAGCATTCTGTGAAAATTCTTTCTGTTCTGTGCATTCAACTAACAGAGTTGAACCTTACTTTTGATTGAGCCGTTCTGAAACACTCTTTCTGTAGAAACTGCAATTGGACATGCTAAGCGCTAAGAGGCCTACATTGGGAAAAATAATATCTTCAAATAAAAACTACACAGATGCATTCTGTGAAACATATTTCTGATCTGTAAATTCAGTTAACAGAGATAAAACATATTTTTGATTGAGCAGTTATGAAACACTCTTTCTGTAGAAAATGCAAGTGGAGATTCGGAGCGCTAAGAGGGTAATAGTGGAAAAAGGAATGTCTTCAAATATAAACTACACAGAATCATTCGGTGAAACTTCTTTCTGATCTGTGCATGCAGCTAACAGAGTTAAACCATACTTTTGATTGAGTAGATCTGAACACTCTTTCTGTAGAAAATGCAACTGGACATTTGGAGCGCTAAGAGCGTAGTAGTGGAAAAAGGAATATATTCAAATATAAACTACACAGAAGCATTCTGTGAAACTTCTTTCTGATCTGAGCATTCAGCTAACAGAGTTAAACCATACTTTTGATTGAGCAGTTTTGAAACACTCTGTCTGTAGAAAATGCAACTGGACATTCGTAGCGCTACGTGGGTAATGGTGGAAAAAAGAATATGTTCAAATATAAACTACACAGAAGCATTGTATGAAACTTCTTTCTGTTCTGTGCATTCAACTAACAGAGTTGAACCTTACTTTTGATTGAGCCGTTCTGAAATACTCTTTCTGTAGAAACTGCAATTGGACATTCTGAGCGCTAAGAGGCCTATATTGGGAAAAAGAATGTCTACAAATAAAAACTACACAGAAGAATTGTGTGAAACTTCTTTCTGTTCTGTTTGTTCAACTAAAAGAGTTGAACATTAGTTTTGATTGAGCCGTTCTGAAACACTCTTTCTGTAGAAAATGCAAGTGGAGATTCGGAGCGCTAAGAGGATAATAGTGGAAAAAGGAATGTCTCCAAATATAAACTACACAGAATCATTCTGTGAAAATTCTTTCTGATCTGTGCATTCAGCTAACAGAGTTAAACCATACTTTTGATTGAGCAGATCTGAACCCTCTTTCTGTAGAAAATGCAACTGGACATTTGGAGAGCTAAGAGATTAGTAGTGGAAAAAGGAATATATTCAAATATAAACTACACAGAATCATTCTGTGAAACTTCTTTCTGATCTGAGCATTCAGCTAACAGAGTTAAACCATACTTTTGATTGAGCAGTTTTGAAACCCTCTGTCTGTAGAAAATGCAACTGGACATTCGTAGCGCTAAGTGGGTAATAGTGGAAAAAAGAATATGTTCAAATATAAACTACACAGAAGCATTGTATGAAACTTCTTTCTGTTCTGTGCATTCAACTAACAGAGTTGAACCTTACTTTTGATTGAGCCTTTCTGAAACACTCTTTCTGTAGAAACTGCAATTGGACATTCTGAGCGCTAAGAGGCCTCTATTGGGAAAAATAATATCTTCAAATAAAAACTACCCAGAAGCATTGTGTGAAACTTATTTCTGATATGTTGATTAAGCTAACAGAGTCAAACCATACTTTTGATTGCGCAGTTCTGAACACTCTTTCTGTAGAAAATGCAAGTGGACATTCGCAGCGCTAAGAGGGTAATAGTGGAAAAAGGAATATATTCAAATATAAACTACACAGTAGCATTCTGTGAAAATTCTTTCTGTTCTGTGCATTCAACTAACAGAGTTGAACCTTACTTTTGATTGAGCCGTTCTGAAACACTCTTTCTGTAGAAACTGCAATTGGACATGCTAAGCGCTAAGAGGCCTACATTGGGAAAAAGAATATCTTCAAATAAAAACTACACAGATGCATTCTGTGAAACATATTTCTGATCTGTAAATTCAGTTAACAGAGATAAAACATATTTTTGATTGAGCAGTTATGAAACACTCTTTCTGTAGAAAATGCAAGTGGAGATTCGGAGCGCTAAGAGGGTAATAGTGGAAAAAAGAATGTCTTCAAATATAAACTACACAGAATCATTCGGTGAAACTTCTTTCTGATCTGTGCATGCAGCTAACAGAGTTAAACCATACTTTTGATTGAGTAGATCTGAACACTATTTCTGTAGAAAATGCAACTGGACATTTGGAGCGCTAAGAGCGTAGTAGTGGAAAAAGGAATATATTCAAATATAAACTACACAGAAGCATTCTGTGAAACTTCTTTCTGATCTGAGCATTCAGCTAACAGAGTTAAACCATACTTTTGATTGAGCAGTTTTGAAACACTCTGTCTGTAGAAAATGCAACTGGACATTCGTAGCGCTAAGTGGGTAGTAGTGGAAAAAAGAATATGTTCAAATATAAACTACACAGAAGCATTGTATGAAACTTCTTTCTGTTCTGTGTATTCAACTAACAGAGTTGAACCTTACTTTTGATTGAGCCGTTCTGAAACACTCTTTCTGTAGAAACTGCAATTGGACATTCTGAGCGCTAAGAGGCCTATATTGGGAAAAAGAATGTCTACAAATAAAAACTACACAGAAGAATTGTGTGAAACTTCTTTCTGTTCTGTTTGTTCAACTAAAAGAGTTGAACATTAGTTTTGATTGAGCCGTTCTGAAACACTCTTTCTGTAGAAAATGCAAGTGGAGATTCGGAGCGGTAAGAGGATAATAGTGGAAAAAGGAATGTCTCCAAATATAAACTACACAGAATCATTCTGTGAAAATTCTTTCTGATCTGTGCATTCAGCTAACAGAGTTAAACCATACTTTTGATTGAGCAGATCTGAACCCTCTTTCTGTAGAAAATGCAACTGGACATTTGGAGAGCTAAGAGATTAGTAGTGGAAAAAGGAATATATTCAAATATAAACTACACAGAATCATTCTGTGAAACTTCTTTCTGATCTGAGCATTCAGCTAACAGAGTTAAACCATACTTTTGATTGAGCAGTTTTGAAACCCTCTGTCTGTAGAAAATGCAACTGGACATTCGTAGTGCTAAGTGGGTAATAGTGGAAAAAAGAATATGTTCAAATATAAACTACACAGAAGCATTGTATGAAACTTCTTTCTGTTCTGTGCATTCAACTAACTGAGTTGAACCTTACTTTTGATTGAGCCTTTCTGAAACACTCTTTCTGTAGAAACTGCCATTGGACATTCTGAGCGCTAAGAGGCCTATATTGGGAAAAATAATATCTTCAAATAAAAACTACACAGAAGCATTGTGTGAAACTTATTTCTGATATGTTCATTAAGCTAACAGAGTTAAACCATACTTTTGATTGCGCAGTTCTGAACACTCTTTCTGTAGAAAATGCAAGTGGACATTCGGAGCGCTAAGAGGGTAATAGTGGAAAAAGGAATATATTCAAATATAAACTACACAGTAGCATTCTGTGAAAATTCTTTCTGTTCTGTGCATTCAACTAACAGAGTTGAACCTTACTTTTGATTGAGCCGTTCTGAAACACTCTTTCTGTAGAAACTGCAATTGGACATGCTAAGCGCTAAGAGGCCTACATTGGGAAAAATAATATCTTCAAATAAAAACTACACAGATGCATTCTGTGAAACATATTTCTGATCTGTAAATTCAGTTAACAGAGATAAAACATATTTTTGATTGAGCAGTTATGAAACACTCTTTCTGTAGAAAATGCAAGTGGAGATTCGGAGCGCTAAGAGGGTAATAGTGGAAAAAGGAATGTCTTCAAATATAAACTACACAGAATCATTCGGTGAAACTTCTTTCTGATCTGTGCATGCAGCTAACAGAGTTAAACCATACTTTTGATTGAGTAGATCTGAACACTCTTTCTGTAGAAAATGCAACTGGACATTTGGAGCGCTAAGAGCGTAGTAGTGGAAAAAGGAATATATTCAAATATAAACTACACAGAAGCATTCTGTGAAACTTCTTTCTGATCTGAGCATTCAGCTAACAGAGTTAAACCATACTTTTGATTGAGCAGTTTTGAAACACTCTGTCTGTAGAAAATGCAACTGGACATTCGTAGCGCTACGTGGGTAATGGTGGAAAAAAGAATATGTTCAAATATAAACTACACAGAAGCATTGTATGAAACTTCTTTCTGTTCTGTGCATTCAACTAACAGAGTTGAACCTTACTTTTGATTGAGCCGTTCTGAAATACTCTTTCTGTAGAAACTGCAATTGGACATTCTGAGCGCTAAGAGGCCTATATTGGGAAAAAGAATGTCTACAAATAAAAACTACACAGAAGAATTGTGTGAAACTTCTTTCTGTTCTGTTTGTTCAACTAAAAGAGTTGAACATTAGTTTTGATTGAGCCGTTCTGAAACACTCTTTCTGTAGAAAATGCAAGTGGAGATTCGGAGCGCTAAGAGGATAATAGTGGAAAAAGGAATGTCTCCAAATATAAACTACACAGAATCATTCTGTGAAAATTCTTTCTGATCTGTGCATTCAGCTAACAGAGTTAAACCATACTTTTGATTGAGCAGATCTGAACCCTCTTTCTGTAGAAAATGCAACTGGACATTTGGAGAGCTAAGAGATTAGTAGTGGAAAAAGGAATATATTCAAATATAAACTACACAGAATCATTCTGTGAAACTTCTTTCTGATCTGAGCATTCAGCTAACAGAGTTAAACCATACTTTTGATTGAGCAGTTTTGAAACCCTCTGTCTGTAGAAAATGCAACTGGACATTCGTAGCGCTAAGTGGGTAATAGTGGAAAAAAGAATATGTTCAAATATAAACTACACAGAAGCATTGTATGAAACTTCTTTCTGTTCTGTGCATTCAACTAACAGAGTTGAACCTTACTTTTGATTGAGCCTTTCTGAAACACTCTTTCTGTAGAAACTGCAATTGGACATTCTGAGCGCTAAGAGGCCTCTATTGGGAAAAATAATATCTTCAAATAAAAACTACCCAGAAGCATTGTGTGAAACTTATTTCTGATATGTTGATTAAGCTAACAGAGTCAAACCATACTTTTGATTGCGCAGTTCTGAACACTCTTTCTGTAGAAAATGCAAGTGGACATTCGCAGCGCTAAGAGGGTAATAGTGGAAAAAGGAATATATTCAAATATAAACTACACAGTAGCATTCTGTGAAAATTCTTTCTGTTCTGTGCATTCAACTAACAGAGTTGAACCTTACTTTTGATTGAGCCGTTCTGAAACACTCTTTCTGTAGAAACTGCAATTGGACATGCTAAGCGCTAAGAGGCCTACATTGGGAAAAAGAATATCTTCAAATAAAAACTACACAGATGCATTCTGTGAAACATATTTCTGATCTGTAAATTCAGTTAACAGAGATAAAACATATTTTTGATTGAGCAGTTATGAAACACTCTTTCTGTAGAAAATGCAAGTGGAGATTCGGAGCGCTAAGAGGGTAATAGTGGAAAAAAGAATGTCTTCAAATATAAACTACACAGAATCATTCGGTGAAACTTCTTTCTGATCTGTGCATGCAGCTAACAGAGTTAAACCATACTTTTGATTGAGTAGATCTGAACACTATTTCTGTAGAAAATGCAACTGGACATTTGGAGCGCTAAGAGCGTAGTAGTGGAAAAAGGAATATATTCAAATATAAACTACACAGAAGCATTCTGTGAAACTTCTTTCTGATCTGAGCATTCAGCTAACAGAGTTAAACCATACTTTTGATTGAGCAGTTTTGAAACACTCTGTCTGTAGAAAATGCAACTGGACATTCGTAGCGCTAAGTGGGTAGTAGTGGAAAAAAGAATATGTTCAAATATAAACTACACAGAAGCATTGTATGAAACTTCTTTCTGTTCTGTGTATTCAACTAACAGAGTTGAACCTTACTTTTGATTGAGCCGTTCTGAAACACTCTTTCTGTAGAAACTGCAATTGGACATTCTGAGCGCTAAGAGGCCTATATTGGGAAAAAGAATGTCTACAAATAAAAACTACACAGAAGAATTGTGTGAAACTTCTTTCTGTTCTGTTTGTTCAACTAAAAGAGTTGAACATTAGTTTTGATTGAGCCGTTCTGAAACACTCTTTCTGTAGAAAATGCAAGTGGAGATTCGGAGCGGTAAGAGGATAATAGTGGAAAAAGGAATGTCTCCAAATATAAACTACACAGAATCATTCTGTGAAAATTCTTTCTGATCTGTGCATTCAGCTAACAGAGTTAAACCATACTTTTGATTGAGCAGATCTGAACCCTCTTTCTGTAGAAAATGCAACTGGACATTTGGAGAGCTAAGAGATTAGTAGTGGAAAAAGGAATATATTCAAATATAAACTACACAGAATCATTCTGTGAAACTTCTTTCTGATCTGAGCATTCAGCTAACAGAGTTAAACCATACTTTTGATTGAGCAGTTTTGAAACCCTCTGTCTGTAGAAAATGCAACTGGACATTCGTAGTGCTAAGTGGGTAATAGTGGAAAAAAGAATATGTTCAAATATAAACTACACAGAAGCATTGTATGAAACTTCTTTCTGTTCTGTGCATTCAACTAACTGAGTTGAACCTTACTTTTGATTGAGCCTTTCTGAAACACTCTTTCTGTAGAAACTGCCATTGGACATTCTGAGCGCTAAGAGGCCTATATTGGGAAAAATAATATCTTCAAATAAAAACTACACAGAAGCATTGTGTGAAACTTATTTCTGATATGTTCATTAAGCTAACAGAGTTAAACCATACTTTTGATTGCGCAGTTCTGAACACTCTTTCTGTAGAAAATGCAAGTGGACATTCGGAGCGCTAAGAGGGTAATAGTGGAAAAAGGAATATATTCAAATATAAACTACACAGTAGCATTCTGTGAAAATTCTTTCTGTTCTGTGCATTCAACTAACAGAGTTGAACCTTACTTTTGATTGAGCCGTTCTGAAACACTCTTTCTGTAGAAACTGCAATTGGACATGCTAAGCGCTAAGAGGCCTACATTGGGAAAAATAATATCTTCAAATAAAAACTACACAGATGCATTCTGTGAAACATATTTCTGATCTGTAAATTCAGTTAACAGAGATAAAACATATTTTTGATTGAGCAGTTATGAAACACTCTTTCTGTAGAAAATGCAAGTGGAGATTCGGAGCGCTAAGAGGGTAATAGTGGAAAAAGGAATGTCTTCAAATATAAACTACACAGAATCATTCGGTGAAACTTCTTTCTGATCTGTGCATGCAGCTAACAGAGTTAAACCATACTTTTGATTGAGTAGATCTGAACACTCTTTCTGTAGAAAATGCAACTGGACATTTGGAGCGCTAAGAGCGTAGTAGTGGAAAAAGGAATATATTCAAATATAAACTACACAGAAGCATTCTGTGAAACTTCTTTCTGATCTGAGCATTCAGCTAACAGAGTTAAACCATACTTTTGATTGAGCAGTTTTGAAACACTCTGTCTGTAGAAAATGCAACTGGACATTCGTAGCGCTACGTGGGTAATGGTGGAAAAAAGAATATGTTCAAATATAAACTACACAGAAGCATTGTATGAAACTTCTTTCTGTTCTGTGCATTCAACTAACAGAGTTGAACCTTACTTTTGATTGAGCCGTTCTGAAATACTCTTTCTGTAGAAACTGCAATTGGACATTCTGAGCGCTAAGAGGCCTATATTGGGAAAAAGAATGTCTACAAATAAAAACTACACAGAAGAATTGTGTGAAACTTCTTTCTGTTCTGTTTGTTCAACTAAAAGAGTTGAACATTAGTTTTGATTGAGCCGTTCTGAAACACTCTTTCTGTAGAAAATGCAAGTGGAGATTCGGAGCGCTAAGAGGATAATAGTGGAAAAAGGAATGTCTCCAAATATAAACTACACAGAATCATTCTGTGAAAATTCTTTCTGATCTGTGCATTCAGCTAACAGAGTTAAACCATACTTTTGATTGAGCAGATCTGAACCCTCTTTCTGTAGAAAATGCAACTGGACATTTGGAGAGCTAAGAGATTAGTAGTGGAAAAAGGAATATATTCAAATATAAACTACACAGAATCATTCTGTGAAACTTCTTTCTGATCTGAGCATTCAGCTAACAGAGTTAAACCATACTTTTGATTGAGCAGTTTTGAAACCCTCTGTCTGTAGAAAATGCAACTGGACATTCGTAGCGCTAAGTGGGTAATAGTGGAAAAAAGAATATGTTCAAATATAAACTACACAGAAGCATTGTATGAAACTTCTTTCTGTTCTGTGCATTCAACTAACAGAGTTGAACCTTACTTTTGATTGAGCCTTTCTGAAACACTCTTTCTGTAGAAACTGCAATTGGACATTCTGAGCGCTAAGAGGCCTCTATTGGGAAAAATAATATCTTCAAATAAAAACTACCCAGAAGCATTGTGTGAAACTTATTTCTGATATGTTGATTAAGCTAACAGAGTCAAACCATACTTTTGATTGCGCAGTTCTGAACACTCTTTCTGTAGAAAATGCAAGTGGACATTCGCAGCGCTAAGAGGGTAATAGTGGAAAAAGGAATATATTCAAATATAAACTACACAGTAGCATTCTGTGAAAATTCTTTCTGTTCTGTGCATTCAACTAACAGAGTTGAACCTTACTTTTGATTGAGCCGTTCTGAAACACTCTTTCTGTAGAAACTGCAATTGGACATGCTAAGCGCTAAGAGGCCTACATTGGGAAAAAGAATATCTTCAAATAAAAACTACACAGATGCATTCTGTGAAACATATTTCTGATCTGTAAATTCAGTTAACAGAGATAAAACATATTTTTGATTGAGCAGTTATGAAACACTCTTTCTGTAGAAAATGCAAGTGGAGATTCGGAGCGCTAAGAGGGTAATAGTGGAAAAAAGAATGTCTTCAAATATAAACTACACAGAATCATTCGGTGAAACTTCTTTCTGATCTGTGCATGCAGCTAACAGAGTTAAACCATACTTTTGATTGAGTAGATCTGAACACTATTTCTGTAGAAAATGCAACTGGACATTTGGAGCGCTAAGAGCGTAGTAGTGGAAAAAGGAATATATTCAAATATAAACTACACAGAAGCATTCTGTGAAACTTCTTTCTGATCTGAGCATTCAGCTAACAGAGTTAAACCATACTTTTGATTGAGCAGTTTTGAAACACTCTGTCTGTAGAAAATGCAACTGGACATTCGTAGCGCTAAGTGGGTAGTAGTGGAAAAAAGAATATGTTCAAATATAAACTACACAGAAGCATTGTATGAAACTTCTTTCTGTTCTGTGTATTCAACTAACAGAGTTGAACCTTACTTTTGATTGAGCCGTTCTGAAACACTCTTTCTGTAGAAACTGCAATTGGACATTCTGAGCGCTAAGAGGCCTATATTGGGAAAAAGAATGTCTACAAATAAAAACTACACAGAAGAATTGTGTGAAACTTCTTTCTGTTCTGTTTGTTCAACTAAAAGAGTTGAACATTAGTTTTGATTGAGCCGTTCTGAAACACTCTTTCTGTAGAAAATGCAAGTGGAGATTCGGAGCGGTAAGAGGATAATAGTGGAAAAAGGAATGTCTCCAAATATAAACTACACAGAATCATTCTGTGAAAATTCTTTCTGATCTGTGCATTCAGCTAACAGAGTTAAACCATACTTTTGATTGAGCAGATCTGAACCCTCTTTCTGTAGAAAATGCAACTGGACATTTGGAGAGCTAAGAGATTAGTAGTGGAAAAAGGAATATATTCAAATATAAACTACACAGAATCATTCTGTGAAACTTCTTTCTGATCTGAGCATTCAGCTAACAGAGTTAAACCATACTTTTGATTGAGCAGTTTTGAAACCCTCTGTCTGTAGAAAATGCAACTGGACATTCGTAGTGCTAAGTGGGTAATAGTGGAAAAAAGAATATGTTCAAATATAAACTACACAGAAGCATTGTATGAAACTTCTTTCTGTTCTGTGCATTCAACTAACTGAGTTGAACCTTACTTTTGATTGAGCCTTTCTGAAACACTCTTTCTGTAGAAACTGCCATTGGACATTCTGAGCGCTAAGAGGCCTATATTGGGAAAAATAATATCTTCAAATAAAAACTACACAGAAGCATTGTGTGAAACTTATTTCTGATATGTTCATTAAGCTAACAGAGTTAAACCATACTTTTGATTGCGCAGTTCTGAACACTCTTTCTGTAGAAAATGCAAGTGGACATTCGGAGCGCTAAGAGGGTAATAGTGGAAAAAGGAATATATTCAAATATAAACTACACAGTAGCATTCTGTGAAAATTCTTTCTGTTCTGTGCATTCAACTAACAGAGTTGAACCTTACTTTTGATTGAGCCGTTCTGAAACACTCTTTCTGTAGAAACTGCAATTGGACATGCTAAGCGCTAAGAGGCCTACATTGGGAAAAATAATATCTTCAAATAAAAACTACACAGATGCATTCTGTGAAACATATTTCTGATCTGTAAATTCAGTTAACAGAGATAAAACATATTTTTGATTGAGCAGTTATGAAACACTCTTTCTGTAGAAAATGCAAGTGGAGATTCGGAGCGCTAAGAGGGTAATAGTGGAAAAAGGAATGTCTTCAAATATAAACTACACAGAATCATTCGGTGAAACTTCTTTCTGATCTGTGCATGCAGCTAACAGAGTTAAACCATACTTTTGATTGAGTAGATCTGAACACTCTTTCTGTAGAAAATGCAACTGGACATTTGGAGCGCTAAGAGCGTAGTAGTGGAAAAAGGAATATATTCAAATATAAACTACACAGAAGCATTCTGTGAAACTTCTTTCTGATCTGAGCATTCAGCTAACAGAGTTAAACCATACTTTTGATTGAGCAGTTTTGAAACACTCTGTCTGTAGAAAATGCAACTGGACATTCGTAGCGCTACGTGGGTAATGGTGGAAAAAAGAATATGTTCAAATATAAACTACACAGAAGCATTGTATGAAACTTCTTTCTGTTCTGTGCATTCAACTAACAGAGTTGAACCTTACTTTTGATTGAGCCGTTCTGAAATACTCTTTCTGTAGAAACTGCAATTGGACATTCTGAGCGCTAAGAGGCCTATATTGGGAAAAAGAATGTCTACAAATAAAAACTACACAGAAGAATTGTGTGAAACTTCTTTCTGTTCTGTTTGTTCAACTAAAAGAGTTGAACATTAGTTTTGATTGAGCCGTTCTGAAACACTCTTTCTGTAGAAAATGCAAGTGGAGATTCGGAGCGCTAAGAGGATAATAGTGGAAAAAGGAATGTCTCCAAATATAAACTACACAGAATCATTCTGTGAAAATTCTTTCTGATCTGTGCATTCAGCTAACAGAGTTAAACCATACTTTTGATTGAGCAGATCTGAACCCTCTTTCTGTAGAAAATGCAACTGGACATTTGGAGAGCTAAGAGATTAGTAGTGGAAAAAGGAATATATTCAAATATAAACTACACAGAATCATTCTGTGAAACTTCTTTCTGATCTGAGCATTCAGCTAACAGAGTTAAACCATACTTTTGATTGAGCAGTTTTGAAACCCTCTGTCTGTAGAAAATGCAACTGGACATTCGTAGCGCTAAGTGGGTAATAGTGGAAAAAAGAATATGTTCAAATATAAACTACACAGAAGCATTGTATGAAACTTCTTTCTGTTCTGTGCATTCAACTAACAGAGTTGAACCTTACTTTTGATTGAGCCTTTCTGAAACACTCTTTCTGTAGAAACTGCAATTGGACATTCTGAGCGCTAAGAGGCCTCTATTGGGAAAAATAATATCTTCAAATAAAAACTACCCAGAAGCATTGTGTGAAACTTATTTCTGATATGTTGATTAAGCTAACAGAGTCAAACCATACTTTTGATTGCGCAGTTCTGAACACTCTTTCTGTAGAAAATGCAAGTGGACATTCGCAGCGCTAAGAGGGTAATAGTGGAAAAAGGAATATATTCAAATATAAACTACACAGTAGCATTCTGTGAAAATTCTTTCTGTTCTGTGCATTCAACTAACAGAGTTGAACCTTACTTTTGATTGAGCCGTTCTGAAACACTCTTTCTGTAGAAACTGCAATTGGACATGCTAAGCGCTAAGAGGCCTACATTGGGAAAAAGAATATCTTCAAATAAAAACTACACAGATGCATTCTGTGAAACATATTTCTGATCTGTAAATTCAGTTAACAGAGATAAAACATATTTTTGATTGAGCAGTTATGAAACACTCTTTCTGTAGAAAATGCAAGTGGAGATTCGGAGCGCTAAGAGGGTAATAGTGGAAAAAAGAATGTCTTCAAATATAAACTACACAGAATCATTCGGTGAAACTTCTTTCTGATCTGTGCATGCAGCTAACAGAGTTAAACCATACTTTTGATTGAGTAGATCTGAACACTATTTCTGTAGAAAATGCAACTGGACATTTGGAGCGCTAAGAGCGTAGTAGTGGAAAAAGGAATATATTCAAATATAAACTACACAGAAGCATTCTGTGAAACTTCTTTCTGATCTGAGCATTCAGCTAACAGAGTTAAACCATACTTTTGATTGAGCAGTTTTGAAACACTCTGTCTGTAGAAAATGCAACTGGACATTCGTAGCGCTAAGTGGGTAGTAGTGGAAAAAAGAATATGTTCAAATATAAACTACACAGAAGCATTGTATGAAACTTCTTTCTGTTCTGTGTATTCAACTAACAGAGTTGAACCTTACTTTTGATTGAGCCGTTCTGAAACACTCTTTCTGTAGAAACTGCAATTGGACATTCTGAGCGCTAAGAGGCCTATATTGGGAAAAAGAATGTCTACAAATAAAAACTACACAGAAGAATTGTGTGAAACTTCTTTCTGTTCTGTTTGTTCAACTAAAAGAGTTGAACATTAGTTTTGATTGAGCCGTTCTGAAACACTCTTTCTGTAGAAAATGCAAGTGGAGATTCGGAGCGGTAAGAGGATAATAGTGGAAAAAGGAATGTCTCCAAATATAAACTACACAGAATCATTCTGTGAAAATTCTTTCTGATCTGTGCATTCAGCTAACAGAGTTAAACCATACTTTTGATTGAGCAGATCTGAACCCTCTTTCTGTAGAAAATGCAACTGGACATTTGGAGAGCTAAGAGATTAGTAGTGGAAAAAGGAATATATTCAAATATAAACTACACAGAATCATTCTGTGAAACTTCTTTCTGATCTGAGCATTCAGCTAACAGAGTTAAACCATACTTTTGATTGAGCAGTTTTGAAACCCTCTGTCTGTAGAAAATGCAACTGGACATTCGTAGTGCTAAGTGGGTAATAGTGGAAAAAAGAATATGTTCAAATATAAACTACACAGAAGCATTGTATGAAACTTCTTTCTGTTCTGTGCATTCAACTAACTGAGTTGAACCTTACTTTTGATTGAGCCTTTCTGAAACACTCTTTCTGTAGAAACTGCCATTGGACATTCTGAGCGCTAAGAGGCCTATATTGGGAAAAATAATATCTTCAAATAAAAACTACACAGAAGCATTGTGTGAAACTTATTTCTGATATGTTCATTAAGCTAACAGAGTTAAACCATACTTTTGATTGCGCAGTTCTGAACACTCTTTCTGTAGAAAATGCAAGTGGACATTCGGAGCGCTAAGAGGGTAATAGTGGAAAAAGGAATATATTCAAATATAAACTACACAGTAGCATTCTGTGAAAATTCTTTCTGTTCTGTGCATTCAACTAACAGAGTTGAACCTTACTTTTGATTGAGCCGTTCTGAAACACTCTTTCTGTAGAAACTGCAATTGGACATGCTAAGCGCTAAGAGGCCTACATTGGGAAAAAGAATATCTTCAAATAAAAACTACACAGATGCATTCTGTGAAACATATTTCTGATCTGTAAATTCAGTTAACAGAGATAAAACATATTTTTGATTGAGCAGTTATGAAACACTCTTTCTGTAGAAAATGCAAGTGGAGATTCGGAGCGCTAAGAGGGTAATAGTGGAAAAAAGAATGTCTTCAAATATAAACTACACAGAATCATTCGGTGAAACTTCTTTCTGATCTGTGCATGCAGCTAACAGAGTTAAACCATACTTTTGATTGAGTAGATCTGAACACTATTTCTGTAGAAAATGCAACTGGACATTTGGAGCGCTAAGAGCGTAGTAGTGGAAAAAGGAATATATTCAAATATAAACTACACAGAAGCATTCTGTGAAACTTCTTTCTGATCTGAGCATTCAGCTAACAGAGTTAAACCATACTTTTGATTGAGCAGTTTTGAAACACTCTGTCTGTAGAAAATGCAACTGGACATTCGTAGCGCTAAGTGGGTAGTAGTGGAAAAAAGAATATGTTCAAATATAAACTACACAGAAGCATTGTATGAAACTTCTTTCTGTTCTGTGTATTCAACTAACAGAGTTGAACCTTACTTTTGATTGAGCCGTTCTGAAACACTCTTTCTGTAGAAACTGCAATTGGACATTCTGAGCGCTAAGAGGCCTATATTGGGAAAAAGAATGTCTACAAATAAAAACTACACAGAAGAATTGTGTGAAACTTCTTTCTGTTCTGTTTGTTCAACTAAAAGAGTTGAACATTAGTTTTGATTGAGCCGTTCTGAAACACTCTTTCTGTAGAAAATGCAAGTGGAGATTCGGAGCGGTAAGAGGATAATAGTGGAAAAAGGAATGTCTCCAAATATAAACTACACAGAATCATTCTGTGAAAATTCTTTCTGATCTGTGCATTCAGCTAACAGAGTTAAACCATACTTTTGATTGAGCAGATCTGAACCCTCTTTCTGTAGAAAATGCAACTGGACATTTGGAGAGCTAAGAGATTAGTAGTGGAAAAAGGAATATATTCAAATATAAACTACACAGAATCATTCTGTGAAACTTCTTTCTGATCTGAGCATTCAGCTAACAGAGTTAAACCATACTTTTGATTGAGCAGTTTTGAAACCCTCTGTCTGTAGAAAATGCAACTGGACATTCGTAGTGCTAAGTGGGTAATAGTGGAAAAAAGAATATGTTCAAATATAAACTACACAGAAGCATTGTATGAAACTTCTTTCTGTTCTGTGCATTCAACTAACTGAGTTGAACCTTACTTTTGATTGAGCCTTTCTGAAACACTCTTTCTGTAGAAACTGCCATTGGACATTCTGAGCGCTAAGAGGCCTATATTGGGAAAAATAATATCTTCAAATAAAAACTACACAGAAGAATTGTGTGAAACTTATTTCTGATATGTTCATTAAGCTAACAGAGTTAAACCATACTTTTGATTGCGCAGTTCTGAACACTCTTTCTGTAGAAAATGCAAGTGGACATTCGGAGCGCTAAGAGGGTAATAGTGGAAAAAGGAATATATTCAAATATAAACTACACAGTAGCATTCTGTGAAAATTCTTTCTGTTCTGTGCATTCAACTAACAGAGTTGAACCTTACTTTTGATTGAGCCGTTCTGAAACACTCTTTCTGTAGAAACTGCAATTGGACATGCTAAGCGCTAAGAGGCCTACATTGGGAAAAATAATATCTTCAAATAAAAACTACACAGATGCATTCTGTGAAACTTATTTCTGATCTGTAAATTCAGTTAACAGAGATAAAACATATTTTTGATGGAGCAGTTATGAAACACTCTTTTTGTAGAAAATGCAAGTGGAGATTCGGAGCGCTAACAGGGTAATAGTGGAAAAAGGAATGTCTTCAAATATAAACTACACAGAATCATTCGGTGAAACTTCTTTCTGATCTGTGCATTCAGCTAACAGAGTTAAACCATACTTTTGATTGAGCAGATCTGAACACTCTTTCTGTAGAAAATGCAACTGGACATTTGGAGGTATAAGAGCGTAGTAGTGGAAAAAGGAATATATTCAAATATAAACTACACAGAAGCATTCTGTGAAACTTCTTTCTGATCTGAGCATTCAGCTAACAGAGTTAAACCATACTTTTGATTGAGCAGTTTTGAAACACTCTGTCTGTAGAAAATGCAACTGGACATTCGTAGCGCTAAGTGGGTAAAAGTGGAAAAAAGAATATGTTCAAATATAAACTACACAGAAGCATTGTATGAAACTTCTTTCTGTTCTGTGCATTCAACTAACAGAGTTGAACCTTACTTTCGATTGAGCCGTTTTGAAACACTCTTTCTGTAGAAACTGCAATTGGACATTCTGAGCGCTAAGAGGCCTATATTGGGAAAAAGAATGTCTACAAATAAAAACTACACAGAAGAATTGTGTGAAACTTCTTTCTGTTCTGTTTGTTCAACTAAAAGAGTTGAACCTTAGTTTTGATTGAGCCGTTCTGAAACACTCTTTCTGTAGAAAATGCAAGTGGAGATTCGGAGCGCTAAGAGGGT
This sequence comes from Symphalangus syndactylus, assembly GCF_028878055.3. Taxonomy (NCBI): domain Eukaryota; kingdom Metazoa; phylum Chordata; class Mammalia; order Primates; family Hylobatidae; genus Symphalangus; species Symphalangus syndactylus. Next base: position 1,834,413 of record NC_072426.2, on the reverse strand, counting down.
AATAGTGGAAAAAGGAATGTCTCCAAATATAAACTACACAGAATCATTCGGTGAAACTTCTTTCTGATCTGTGCATTCAGCTAACAGAGTTAAACATACTTTTGATTGAGCAGATCTGAAGACTCTTTCTGTAGAAAATGCAACTGGACATTTGGAGCGCTAAGAGCGTAGTAGTGGAAAAAGGAATATATTCAAATATAAACTACACAGAAGCATTCTGTGAAACTTCTTTCTGATCTGAGCATTCAGCCAACAGAGTTAAACCATACTTTTGATTGAGCAGTTTTGAAACACTCTGTCTGTAGAAAATGCAACTGGACATTCGTAGCGCTAAGTGGGTAATAGTGGAAAAAAGAATATGTTCAAATATAAACTACACAGAAGCATTGTATGAAACTTCTTTCTGTTCTGTGCATTCAACTAACAGAGTTGAACCTTACTTTTGATTGAGCCTTTCTGAAACACTCTTTCTGTAGAAACTGCAATTGGACATTCTGAGCGCTAAGAGGCCTCTATTGGGAAAAATAATATCTTCAAATAAAAACTACACAGAAGCATTGTGTGAAACTTATTTCTGATATGTTCATTAAGCTAACAGAGTCAAACCATACTTTTGATTGCGCAGTTCTGAACACTCTTTCTGTAGAAAATGCAAGTGGACATTCGCAGCGCTAAGAGGGTAATAGTGGAAAAAGGAATATATTCAAATATAAACTGCACAGTAGCATTCTGTGAAAATTCTTTCTGTTCTGTGCATTCAACTAACAGAGTTGAACCTTACTTTTGATTGAGCCGTTCTGAAACACTCTTTCTGTAGAAACTGCAATTGGACATGCTAAGCGCTAAGAGGCCTACATTGGGAAAAAGAATATCTTCAAATAAAAACTACACAGATGCATTCTGTGAAACATATTTCTGATCTGTAAATTCAGTTAACAGAGATAAAACATATTTTTGATTGAGCAGTTATGAAACACTCTTTCTGTAGAAAATGCAAGTGGAGATTCGGAGCGCTAAGAGGGTAATAGTGGAAAAAGGAATGTCTTCAAATATAAACTACACAGAATCATTCGGTGAAACTTCTTTCTGATCTGTGCATGCAGCTAACAGAGTTAAACCATACTTTTGATTGAGTAGATCTGAACACTATTTCTGTAGAAAATGCAACTGGACATTTGGAGCGCTAAGAGCGTAGTAGTGGAAAAAGGAATATATTCAAATATAAACTACACAGAAGCATTCTGTGAAACTTCTTTCTGATCTGAGCATTCAGCTAACAGAGTTAAACCATACTTTTGATTGAGCAGTTTTGAAACACTCTGTCTGTAGAAAATGCAACTGGACATTCGTAGCGCTAAGTGGGTAATGGTGGAAAAAAGAATATGTTCAAATATAAACTACACAGAAGCATTGTATGAAACTTCTTTCTGTTCTGTGCATTCAACTAACAGAGTTGAACCTTACTTTTGATTGAGCCGTTCTGAAATACTCTTTCTGTAGAAACTGCAATTGGACATTCTGAGCGCTAAGAGGCCTATATTGGGAAAAAGAATGTCTACAAATAAAAACTACACAGAAGAATTGTGTGAAACTTCTTTCTGTTCTGTTTGTTCAACTAAAAGAGTTGAACATTAGTTTTGATTGAGCCGTTCTGAAACACTCTTTCTGTAGAAAATGCAAGTGGAGATTCGGAGCGCTAAGAGGATAATAGTGGAAAAAGGAATGTCTCCAAATATAAACTACACAGAATCATTCTGTGAAAATTCTTTCTGATCTGTGCATTCAGCTAACAGAGTTAAACCATACTTTTGATTGAGCAGATCTGAACCCTCTTTCTGTAGAAAATGCAACTGGACATTTGGAGCGCTAAGAGATTAGTAGTGGAAAAAGGAATATATTCAAATATAAACTACACAGAAGCATTCTGTGAAACTTCTTTCTGATCTGAGCATTCAGCTAACAGAGTTAAACCATACTTTTGATTGAGCAGTTTTGAAACACCCTGTCTGTAGGAAATGCAACTGGACATTCGTAGCGCTAAGTGGGTAATAGTGGAAAAAAGAATATGTTCAAATATAAACTACACAGAAGCATTGTATGAAACTTCTTTCTGTTCTGTGCATTCAACTAACAGAGTTGAACCTTACTTTTGATTGAGCCTTTCTGAAACACTCTTTCTGTAGAAACTGCCATTGGACATTCTGAGCGCTAAGAGGCCTATATTGGGAAAAATAATATCTTCAAATAAAAACTACACAGAAGCATTGTGTGAAACTTATTTCTGATATGTTCATTAAGCTAACAGAGTTAAACCATACTTTTGATTGCGCAGTTCTGAACACTCTTTCTGTAGAAAATGCAAGTGGACATTCGGAGCGCTAAGAGGGTAATATTGGAAAAAGGAATATATTCAAATATAAACTACACAGTAGCATTCTGTGAAAATTCTTTCTGTTCTGTGCATTCAACTAACAGAGTTGAACCTTACTTTTGATTGAGCCGTTCTGAAACACTCTTTCTGTAGAAACTGCAATTGGACATGCTAAGCGCTAAGAGGCCTACATTGGGAAAAAGAATATCTTCAAATAAAAACTACACAGATGCATTCTGTGAAACTTATTTCTGATCTGTAAATTCAGTTAACAGAGATAAAACATATTTTTGATGGAGCAGTTATGAAACACTCTTTTTGTAGAAAATGCAAGTGGAGATTCGGAGCGCTAACAGGGTAATAGTGGAAAAAGGAATGTCTTCAAATATAAACTACACAGAATCATTCGGTGAAACTTCTTTCTGATCTGTGCATTCAGCTAACAGAGTTAAACCATACTTTTGATTGAGCAGATCTGAACACACTTTCTGTAGAAAATGCAACTGGACATTTGGAGCGATAAGAGCGTAGTAATGGAAAAAGCAATATATTCAAATATAAACTACACAGAAGCATTCTGTGAAACTTCTTTCTGATCTGAGCATTCAGCTAACAGAGTTAAACCATACTTTTGATTGAGCAGTTTTGAAACACTCTGTCTGTAGAAAATGCAACTGGACATTCGTAGCGCTAAGTGGGTAATAGTGGAAAAAAGAATATGTTCAAATATAAACTACACAGAAGCATTGTATGAAACTTCTTTCTGTTCTGTGCATTCAACTAACAGAGTTGAACCTTACTTTTGATTGAGCCGTTTTGAAACACTCTTTCTGTAGAAACTGCAATTGGACATTCTGAGCGCTAAGAGGCCTATATTGGGAAAAAGAATGTCTACAAATAAAAACTACACAGAAGAATTGTGTGAAACTTCTTTCTGTTCTGTTTGTTCAACTAAAAGAGTTGAACCTTAGTTTTGATTGAGCCGTTCTGAAACACTCTTTCTGTAGAAAATGCAAGTGGAGATTCGGAGCGCTAAGAGGGTAATAGTGGAAAAAGGAATGTCTCCAAATATAAACTACACAGAATCATTCTGTGAAACTTCTTTCTGATCTGTGCATTCAGCTAACAGAGTTAAACCATACTTTTGATTGAGCAGATCTGAACACTCTTTCTGTAGAAAATTCAACTGGACATTTGGAGCGCTAAGAGACTAGTAGTGGAAAAAGGAATATATTCAAATATAAACTACACAGAAGCATTCTGTGAAACTTCTTTCTGATCTGAGCATTCAGCCAACAGAGTTAAACCATACTTTTGATTGAGCAGTTTTGAAACACTCTGTCTGTAGAAAATGCAACTGGACATTCGTAGCGCTAAGTGGGTAATAGTGGAAAAAAGAATATGTTCAAATATAAACTACACAGAAGCATTGTATGAAACATCTTTCTGTTCTGTGCATTCAACTAACAGAGTTGAACCTTACTTTTGATTGAGCCTTTCTGAAACACTCTTTCTGTAGAAACTGCAATTGGACATTCTGAGCGCTAAGAGGCCTCTATTGGGAAAAATAATATCTTCAAATAAAAACTACACAGAAGAATTGTGTGAAACTTATTTCTGATATGTTCATTAAGCTAACAGAGTTAAACCATACTTTTGATTGCGCAGTTCTGAACACTCTTTCTGTAGAAAATGCAAGTGGACATTCGCAGCGCTAAGAGGGTAATAGTGGAAAAAGGAATATATTCAAATATAAACTACACAGTAGCATTCTGTGAAAATTCTTTCTGTTCTGTGCATTCAACTAACAGAGTTGAACCTTACTTTTGATTGAGCCGTTCTGAGACACTCTTTCTGTAGAAACTGCAATTGGACATGCTAAGCGCTAAGAGGCCTACATTGGGAAAAAGAATATCTTCAAATAAAAAGTACACAGATGCATTCTGTGAAACTTATTTCTGATCTGTAAATTCAGTTAACAGAGATAAAACATATTTTTGATTGAGCAGTTATGAAACACTCTTTTTGTAGAAAATGCAAGTTCAGATTCGGAGCGCTAAGAGGGTAATAGTGGAAAAAGTAATGTCTTCAAATATAAACTACACAGAATCATTCGGTGAAACTTCTTTCTGATCTGTGCATTCAGCTAACAGAGTTAAACCATACTTTTGATTGAGCAGATCTGAACACTCTTTCTGTAGAAAATGCAACTGGACATTTGGAGCGCTAAGAGCGTAGTAGTGGAAAAAGGAATATATTCAAATATAAACTACACAGAAGCATTCTGTGAAACTTCTTTCTGATCTGAGCATTCAGCTAACAGATTTAAACCATACTTTTGATTGAGCAGTTTTGAAACACTCTGTCTGTAGAAAATGCAACTGGACATTCGTAGCGCTAAGTGGGTAATAGTGGAAAAAAGAATATGTTCAAATATAAACTACACAGAAGCATTGTATGAAACTTCTTTCTGTTCTGTGCATTCAACTAACAGAGTTGAACCTTACTTTTGATTGAGCCGTTCTGAAATACTCTTTCTGTAGAAACTGCAATTGGACATTCTGAGCGCTAAGAGGCCTATATTGGGAAAAAGAATGTCTACAAATAAAAACTACACAGAAGAATTGTGTGAAACTTCTTTCTGTTCTGTTTGTTCAACTAAAAGAGTTGAACCTTAGTTTTGATTGAGCCGTTCTGAACCACTCTTTCTGTAGAAACTGCAATTGGACATTCTGAGCGCTAAGAGGCCTCTATTGGGAAAAATAATATCTTCAAATAAAAACTACACAGAAGCATTGTGTGAAACTTATTTCTGATATGTTCATTAAGCTAACAGAGTTAAACCATACTTTTGATTGCGCAGTTCTGAACACTCTTTCTGTAGAAAATGCAAGTGGACATTCGCAGCGCTAAGAGGGTAATAGTGGAAAAAGGAATATATTCAAATATAAACTACACAGAAGCATTGTATGAAACTACTTTCTGTTCTGTGCATTCAACTAACAGAGTTGAACCTTACTTTTGATTGAGCCGTTCTGAAATACTCTTTCTGTAGAAACTGCAATTGGACATTCTGAGCGCTAAGAGGCCTATATTGGGAAAAAGAATGTCTACAAATAAAAACTACACAGAAGAATTGTGTGAAACTTCTTTCTGTTCTGTTTGTTCAACTAAAAGAGTTGAACCTTAGTTTTGATTGACCAGTTATGAAACACTCTTTTTGTAGAAAATGCAAGTGGAGATTCGGAGCGCTAAGAGGGTAATAGAGGAAAAAGGAATGTCTTTAAATATAAACTACACAGAATCATTCGGTGAAACTTCTTTCTGATCTGTGCATTCAGCTAACAGAGTTAAACCATACTTTTGATTGAGCAGATCTGAACACTTTTTCTGTAGAAAATGCAACTGGACATTTGGAGCGCTAAGAGCGTAGTAGTGGAAAAAGGAATATATTCAAATATAAACTACACAGAAGCATTCTGTGAAACTTCTTTCTGATCTGAGCATTCAGATAACAGAGTTAAACCATACTTTTGATTGAGCAGTTTTGAAACACTCTGTCTGTAGAAAATGCAACTGGACATTCGTAGCGCTAAGTGGGTAATAGTGGAAAAAAGAATATGTTCAAATATAAACTACACAGAAGCATTGTATGAAACTTCTTTCTGTTCTGTGCATTCAACTAACAGAGTTGAACCTTACTTTTGATTGAGCCTTTCTGAAACACTCTTTCTGTAGAAACTGCAATTGGACATTCTGAGCGCTAAGAGGCCTATATTGGGAAAAATAATATCTTCAAATAAAAACTACACAGAAGCATTGTGTGAAACTTATTTCTGATATGTTCATTAAGCTAACAGAGTTAAACCATACTTTTGATTGCGCAGTTCTGAACACTCTTTCTGTAGAAAATGCAAGTGGACATTCGGAGCGCTAAGAGGGTAATAGTGGAAAAAGGAATATATTCAAATATAAACTACACAGTAGCATTCTGTGAAAATTCTTTCTGTTCTGTGCATTCAACTAACAGAGTTGAACCTTACTTTTGATTGAGCCGTTCTGAAACACTCTTTCTGTAGAAACTGCAATTGGACATTCTGAGCGCTAAGAGGCCTATATTGGGAAAAAGTATGTCTACAAATAAAAACTACACAGAAGAATTGTGTGAAACTTCTTTCTGTTCTGTTTGTTCAACTAAAAGAGTTGAACCTTAGTTTTGATTGAGCCGATCTGAAACACTCTTTCTGTAGAAAATGCAAGTGGAGATTCGGAGCGCTAAGAGGGTAATAGTGGAAAAAGGAATGTCTCCAAATATAAACTACACAGAATCATTCTGTGAAACTTCTTTCTGATCTGTGCATTCAGCTAACAGAGTTAAACCATACTTTTGATTGAGCAGATCTGAACACTCTTTCTGTAGAAAATGCAACTGGACATTTGGCGCGCTAAGAGAGTAGTAGTGGAAAAAGGAATATATTCAAATATAAACTACACAGAAGCATTCTGTGAAACTTCTTTCTGATCTGAGCATTCAGCTAACAGAGTTAAACCATACTTTTGATTGAGCAGTTTTGAAACACTCTGTCTGTAGAAAATGCAACTGGACATTCGTAGCGCTAAGTGGGTAATAGTGGAAAAAAGAATATGTTCAAATATAAACTACACAGAAGCATTGTATGAAACTTCTTTCTGTTCTGTGCATTCAACTAACAGAGTTGAAACTTACTTTTGATTGAGCCTTTCTGAAACACTCTTTCTGTAGAAACTGCAATTGGACATTCTGAGCGCTAAGAGGCCTCTATTGGGGAAAATAATATCTTCAAATAAAAACTACACAGAAGCATTGTGTGAAACTTATTTCTGATATGTTCATTAAGCTAACAGAGTTAAACCATACTTTTGATTGCGCAGTTCTGAACACTCTTTCTGTAGAAAATGCAAGTGGACATTCGGAGCGCTAAGAGGGTAATAGTGGAAAAAGGAATATATTCAAATATAAACTACACAGTAGCATTCTGTGAAAATTCTTTCTGTTCTGTGCATTCAACTAACAGAGTTGAACCTTACTTTTGATTGAGCCGTTCTGAAACACTCTTTCTGTAGAAACTGCAATTGGACATGCTAAGCGCTAAGAGGCCTACATTGGGAAAAAGAATATCTTCAAATAAAAACTACACAGATGCATTCTGTGAAACTTATTTCTGATCTGTAAATTCAGTTAACAGAGAAAAAACATATTTTTGATTGAGCAGTTATGAAACACTCTTTTTGTAGAAAATGCAAGAGGAGATTCGGAGCGCTAAGAAGGTAATAGTGGAAAAAGGAATGTCTTCAAATATAAACTACACAGAATCATTCGGTGAAACTTCTTTCTGATCTCTGCATTCAGCTAACAGAGTTAAACCATACTTTTGATTGAGCAGATCTGAACACTCTTTCTGTAGATAATGCAACTGGACATTTGGAGCGCTAAGAGCGTATTAGTGGAAAAAGGAATATATTCAAATATAAACTACACAGAAGCATTCTGTGAAACTTCTTTCTGATCTGAGCATTCAGCTAACAGAGTTAAACCATACTTTTGATTGAGCAGTTTTGAAACACTCTGTCTGTAGAAAATGCAACTGGACATTCGTAGCGCTAAGTGGGTAATAGTGGAAAAAAGAATATGTTCAAATATAAACTACACGGAAGCATTGTATGAAACTTCTTTCTGTTCTTTGCATTCAACTAACCGAGTTGAACCTTACTTTTCATTGAGCCGTTCTGAAACACTCTTTCTGTAGAAACTGCAATTGGACATTCTGAGCGCTAAGGGCCTATATTGGGAAAAAGTATGTCTACAAATAAAAACTACACAGAAGAATTGTGTGAAACTTCTTTCTGTTCTGTTTGTTCAACTAAAAGAGTTGAACCTTAGTTTTGATTGAGCCGTTCTGAAACACTCTTTCTGTAGAAAATGCAAGTGGAGATTCGGAGCGCTAAGAGGGTAATAGTGGAAAAAGGAATGTCTCCAAATATAAACTACACAGAATCATTCTGTGAAACTTCTTTCTGATCTGTGCATTCAGCTAACAGAGTTAAACCATACTTTTGATGGAGCAGATCTGAACACTCTTTCTGTAGAAAATGCAACTGGACATTTGGAGCGCTAAGAGAGTAGTAGTGGAAAAAGGAATATATTCAAATATAAACTACACAGAATCATTCTGTGAAACTTCTTTCTGATCTGAGCATTCAGCTAACAGAGTTAAACCATACTTTTGATTGAGCAGTTTTGAAACACTCTGTCTGTAGAAAATGCAACTGGACATTCGTAGCGCTAAGTGGGTAATAGTGGAAAAAAGAATATGTTCAAATATAAACTACACAGAAGCATTGTATGAAACTTCTTTCTGTTCCGTGCATTCAACTAACAGAGTTGAAACTTACTTTTGATTGAGCCTTTCTGAAACACTCTTTCTGTAGAAACTGCAATTGGACATTCTGAGCGCTAAGAGGCCTCTATTGGGGAAAATAATATCTTCAAATAAAAACTACACAGAAGCATTGTGTGAAACTTATTTCTGATATGTTCATTAAGCTAACAGAGTTAAACCATACTTTTGATTGCGCAGTTCTGAACACTCTTTCTGTAGAAAATGCAAGTGGACATTCGGAGCGCTAAGAGGGTAATAGTGGAAAAAGGAATATATTCAAATATAAACTACACAGTAGCATTCTGTGAAAATTCTTTCTGTTCTGTGCATTCAACTAACAGAGTTGAACCTTACTTTTGATTGAGCCGTTCTGAAACACTCTTTCTGTAGAAACTGCAATTGGACATGCTAAGCGCTAAGAGGCCTACATTGGGAAAAAGAATATCTTCAAATAAAAACTACACAGATGCATTCTGTGAAACTTATTTCTGATCTGTAAATTCAGTTAACAGAGAAAAAACATATTTTTGATTGAGCAGTTATGAAACACTCTTTTTGTAGAAAATGCAAGAGGAGATTCGGAGCGCTAAGAAGGTAATAGTGGAAAAAGGAATGTCTTCAAATATAAACTACACAGAATCATTCGGTGAAACTTCTTTCTGATCTCTGCATTCAGCTAACAGAGTTAAACCATACTTTTGATTGAGCAGATCTGAACACTCTTTCTGTAGATAATGCAACTGGACATTTGGAGCGCTAAGAGCGTATTAGTGGAAAAAGGAATATATTCAAATATAAACTACACAGAAGCATTCTGTGAAACTTCTTTCTGATCTGAGCATTCAGCTAACAGAGTTAAACCATACTTTTGATTGAGCAGTTTTGAAACACTCTGTCTGTAGAAAATGCAACTGGACATTCGTAGCGCTAAGTGGGTAATAGTGGAAAAAAGAATATGTTCAAATATAAACTACACGGAAGCATTGTATGAAACTTCTTTCTGTTCTTTGCATTCAACTAACCGAGTTGAACCTTACTTTTCATTGAGCCGTTCTGAAACACTCTTTCTGTAGAAACTGCAATTGGACATTCTGAGCGCTAAGGGCCTATATTGGGAAAAAGTATGTCTACAAATAAAAACTACACAGAAGAATTGTGTGAAACTTCTTTCTGTTCTGTTTGTTCAACTAAAAGAGTTGAACCTTAGTTTTGATTGAGCCGTTCTGAAACACTCTTTCTGTAGAAAATGCAAGTGGAGATTCGGAGCGCTAAGAGGGTAATAGTGGAAAAAGGAATGTCTCCAAATATAAACTACACAGAATCATTCTGTGAAACTTCTTTCTGATCTGTGCATTCAGCTAACAGAGTTAAACCATACTTTTGATGGAGCAGATCTGAACACTCTTTCTGTAGAAAATGCAACTGGACATTTGGAGCGCTAAGAGAGTAGTAGTGGAAAAAGGAATATATTCAAATATAAACTACACAGAATCATTCTGTGAAACTTCTTTCTGATCTGAGCATTCAGCTAACAGAGTTAAACCATACTTTTGATTGAGCAGTTTTGAAACACTCTGTCTGTAGAAAATGCAACTGGACATTCGTAGCGCTAAGTGGGTAATAGTGGAAAAAAGAATATGTTCAAATATAAACTACACAGAAGCATTGTATGAAACTTCTTTCTGTTCTGTGCATTCAACTAACAGAGTTGAAACTTACTTTTGATTGAGCCTTTCTGAAACACTCTTTCTGTAGAAACTGCAATTGGACATTCTGAGCGCTAAGAGGCCTCTATTGGGGAAAATAATATCTTCAAATAAAAACTACACAGAAGCATTGTGTGAAACTTATTTCTGATATGTTCATTAAGCTAACAGAGTTAAACCATACTTTTGATTGCGCAGTTCTGAACACTCTTTCTGTAGAAAATGCAAGTGGACATTCGGAGCGCTAAGAGGGTAATAGTGGAAAAAGGAATATATTCAAATATAAACTACACAGTAGCATTCTGTGAAAATTCTTTCTGTTCTGTGCATTCAACTAACAGAGTTGAACCTTACTTTTGATTGAGCCGTTCTGAAACACTCTTTCTGTAGAAACTGCAATTGGACATGCTAAGCGCTAAGAGGCCTACATTGGGAAAAAGAATATCTTCAAATAAAAACTACACAGATGCATTCTGTGAAACTTATTTCTGATCTGTAAATTCAGTTAACAGAGAAAAAACATATTTTTGATTGAGCAGTTATGAAACACTCTTTTTGTAGAAAATGCAAGAGGAGATTCGGAGCGCTAAGAAGGTAATAGTGGAAAAAGGAATGTCTTCAAATATAAACTACACAGAATCATTCGGTGAAACTTTTTTCTGATCTCTGCATTCAGCTAACAGAGTTAAACCATACTTTTGATTGAGCAGATCTGAACACTCTTTCTGTAGATAATGCAACTGGACATTTGGAGCGCTAAGAGCGTATTAGTGGAAAAAGGAATATATTCAAATATAAACTACACAGAAGCATTCTGTGAAACTTCTTTCTGATCTGAGCATTCAGCTAACAGAGTTAAACCATACATTTGATTGAGCAGTTTTGAAACACTCTGTCTGTAGAAAATGCAACTGGACATTCGTCGCGCTAAGTGGGTAATAGTGGAAAAAAGAATATGTTCAAATATAAACTACACGGAAGCATTGTATGAAACTTCTTTCTGTTCTTTGCATTCAACTAACCGAGTTGAACCTTACTTTTCATTGAGCCGTTCTGAAACACTCTTTCTGTAGAAACTGCAATTGGACATTCTGAGCGCTAAGGGCCTATATTGGGAAAAAGTATGTCTACAAATAAAAACTACACAGAAGAATTGTGTGAAACTTCTTTCTGTTCTGTTTGTTCAACTAAAAGAGTTGAACCTTAGTTTTGATTGAGCCGTTCTGAAACACTCTTTCTGTAGAAAATGCAAGTGGAGATTCGGAGCGCTAAGAGGGTAATAGTGGAAAAAGGAATGTCTCCAAATATAAACTACACAGAATCATTCTGTGAAACTTCTTTCTGATCTGTGCATTCAGCTAACAGAGTTAAACCATACTTTTGATGGAGCAGATCTGAACACTCTTTCTGTAGAAAATGCAACTGGACATTTGGAGCGCTAAGAGAGTAGTAGTGGAAAAAGGAATATATTCAAATATAAACTACACAGAAGCATTCTGTGAAACTTCTTTCTGATCTGAGCATTCAGCTAACAGAATTAAACCATACTTTTGATTGAGCAGATTTGAAACACTCTGTCTGTAGAAAATGCAACTGGACATTCGTAGCGCTAAGTGGGTAATAGTGGAAAAAAGAATATGTTCAAATATAAACTACACAGAAGCATTGTATGAAACTTCTTTCTGTTCTGTGCATTCAAATAACAGAGTTGAACATTACTTTTGATTGAGCCTTTCTGAAACACTCTTTCTGTAGAAACTGCAATTGGACATTCTGAGCGCTAAGAGGCCTCTATTGGGAAAAATAATATCTTCAATTAAAAACTACACAGAATCATTGTGTGAAACTTATTTCTGATATGTTCATTAAGCTAACAGAGTTAAACCATACTTTTGATTGCGCAGTTCTGAACACTCTTTCTGTTGAAAATGCAAGTGGACATTCGGAGCGCTAAGAGGGTAATATTGGAAAAAGGAATATATCCAAATATAAACTACACAGTAGCATTCTGTGAAAATACTTTCTGTTCTGTGCATTCAACTAACAGAGTTGAAACTTACTTTTGATTGAGCCGTTCTGAAACAGTCTTTCTGTAAAAACTGTAATTGGACATGCTAAGCGCTAAGAGGCCTACATTGGGAAAAAGAATATCTTCAAATAAAAACTACCCTGATGCATTCTGTGAAACTTATTTCTGATCTGTAAATTCAATTAACAGAGATAAAACATATTTTTTATTGAGCAGTTATGAAACACTCTTTTTGTAGAAAATGCAAGTGGAGATTCGGAGCACTAAGAGGGTAATAGTGGAAAAAGGAATGTCTCCAAATATAAACTACACAGAATCATTCGGTGAAACTTCTTTCTGATCTGTGCATTCAGCTAACAGAGTTAAACCATACTTTTGATTGAGGAGATCTGAACACTCTTTCTGTAGAAAATGCAACTGGACATTTGGAGTGCTAAGAGAGTAGTAGTGGAAAAAGGAATATATTCAAATATAAACTACACAGAAGCATTCTGTGAAACTTCTTTCTGATCTGAGCATTCAGCTAACAGAGTTAAACCATACTTTTGATTGAGCAGTTTTGAAACACTCTGTCTGTAGAAAATGCAACTGGACATTCGTAGCGCTAAGTGGGTAATAGTGGAAAAAAGAATATATACAAATATAAACTACACAGAAGCATTGTATGAAACTTCTTTCTGTTCTGTGCATTCAACTAACAGAGTTGAACCTTACTTTTGATTGAGCCTTTCTGAAACACTCTTTCTGTAGAAACTGCAATTGGACATTCTGAGCGCTAAGAGGCCTATATTGGGAAAAAGTATGTCTACAAATAAAAACTACACAGAAGAATTGTGTGAAACTTCTTTCTGTTCTGTTTGTTCAACTAAAAGAGTTGAACCTTAGTTTTGATTGAGCCGATCTGAAACACTCTTTCTGTAGAAAATGCAAGTGGAGATTCGGAGCGCTAAGAGGGTAATAGTGGAAAAAGGAATGTCTCCAAATATAAACTACACAGAATCATTCTGTGAAACTTCTTTCTGATCTGTGCATTCAGCTAACAGAGTTAAACCATACTTTTGATTGAGCAGATCTGAACACTCTTTCTGTAGAAAATGCAACTGGACATTTGGAGCGCTAAGAGAGTAGTAGTGGAAAAAGGAATATATTCAAATATAAACTACACAGAAGCATTCTGTGAAACTTCTTTCTGATCTGAGCATTCAGCTAACAGAGTTAAACCATACTTTTGATTGAGCAGTTTTGAAACACTCTGTCTGTAGAAAATGCAACTGGACATTCGTAGCGCTAACTGGGTAATAGTGGAAAAAAGAATATGTTCAAATATAAACTACACAGAAGCATTGTATGAAACTTCTTTCTGTTCTGTGCATTCAACTAACAGAGTTGAAACTTACTTTTGATTGAGCCTTTCTGAAACACTCTTTCTGTAGAAACTGCAATTGGACATTCTGAGCGCTAAGAGGCCTCTATTGGGGAAAATAATATCTTCAAATAAAAACTACACAGAAGCATTGTGTGAAACTTATTTCTGATATGTTCATTAAGCTAACAGAGTTAAACCATACTTTTGATTGCGCAGTTCTGAACACTCTTTCTGTAGAAAATGCAAGTGGACATTCGGAGCGCTAAGAGGGTAATAGTGGAAAAAGGAATATATTCAAATATAAACTACACAGTAGCATTCTGTGAAAATTCTTTCTGTTCTGTGCATTCAACTAACAGAGTTGAACCTTACTTTTGATTGAGCCGTTCTGAAACACTCTTTCTGTAGAAACTGCAATTGGACATGCTAAGCGCTAAGAGGCCTACATTGGGAAAAAGAATATCTTCAAATAAAAACTACACAGATGCATTCTGTGAAACTTATTTCTGATCTGTAAATTCAGTTAACAGAGAAAAAACATATTTTTGATTGAGCAGTTATGAAACACTCTTTTTGTAAAAAATGCAAGAGGAGATTCGGAGCGCTAAGAAGGTAATAGTGGAAAAAGGAATGTCTTCAAATATAAACTACACAGAATCATTCGGTGAAACTTCTTTCTGATCTCTGCATTCAGCTAACAGAGTTAAACCATACTTTTGATTGAGCAGATCTGAACACTCTTTCTGTAGAAAATGCAACTGGACATTTGGAGCGCTAAGAGCGTAGTAGTGGAAAAAGGAATATATTCAAATATAAACTACACAGAAGCATTCTGTGAAACTTTTTTCTGATCTGAGCATTCAGCTAACAGAGTTAAACCATACATTTGATTGAGCAGTTTTGAAACACTCTGTCTGTAGAAAATGCAACTGGACATTCGTAGCGCTAAGTGGGTAATAGTGGAAAAAAGAATATGTTCAAATATAAACTACACAAAAGCATTGTATGAAACTTCTTTCTGTTCTGTGAATTCAACTAACAGAGTTGAACCTTACTTTTGATTGAGCCTTTCTGAAACACTCTTTCTGTAGAAACTGCAATTGGACATTCTGAGCGCTAGGAGGCCTATATTGGGAAAAAGAATGTTTACAAATAAAAACTACACAGAAGAATTGTGTGAAACTTCTTTCTGTTCCGTTTGTTCAACTAAAAGAGTTGAACCTTAGTTTTGATTGAGCCGTTCTGAAACCCTCTTTCTGTAGAAAATGCAAGTGGAGATTCGGAGCGCTAAGAGGGTAATAGTGGAAAAAGGAATGTCTCCAAATATAAACTACACAGAATCATTCTGTGAAACTTCTTTCTGATCTGTGCATTCAGCTAACAGAGTTAAACCATACTTTTGATGGAGCAGATCTGAACACTCTTTCTGTAGAAAATGCAACTGGACATTTGGAGCGCTAAGAGAGTAGTAGTGGAAAAAGGAATATATTCAAATATAAACTACACAGAAGCATTCTGTGAAACTTCTTTCTGATCTGAGCGTTCAGCTAACAGAGTTAAACCATACTTTTGATTGAGCAGATTTGAAACACTCTGTCTGTAGAAAATGCAACTGGACATTCGTAGCGCTAAGTGGGTAATAGTGGAAAAAAGAATATGTTCAAATATAAACTACACAGAAGCATTGTATGAAACTTCTTTCTGTTCTGTGCATTCAACTAACAGAGTTGAACATTACTTTTGATTGAGCCTTTCTGAAACACTCTTTCTGTAGAAACTGCAATTGGACATTCTGAGCGCTAAGAGGCCTCTATTGGGAAAAATAATATCTTCAAATAAAAACTACACAGAAGCATTGTGTGAAACTTATTTCTGATATGTTCATTAAGCTAACAGAGTTAAACCATACTTTTGATTGCGCAGTTCTGAACACTCTTTCAGTAGAAAATGCAAGTGGACATTCGGAGCGCTAAGAGGGTAATAGTGGAAAAAGGAATATATTCAAATATAAACTACACAGTAGCATTCTGTGAAAATTCTTTCTGTTCTGTGCATTCAACGAACAGAGTTGAACCTTACTTTTGATTGAGCCGTTCTGAAACACTCTTTCTGTAAAAACTGCAATTGGACATGCTAAGCGCTAAGAGGCCTACATTGGGAAAAAGAATATCTTCAAATAAAAACTACACTGATGCATTCTGTGAAACTTATTTCTGATCTGTAAATTCAATTAACAGAGATAAAACATATTTTTTATTGAGCAGTTATGAAACACTCTTTTTGTAGAAAATGCAAGTGGAGATTCGGAGCGCTAAGAGGGTAATAGTGGAAAAAGGAATGTCTCCAAATATAAACTACACAGAATCATTCGGTGAAACTTCTTTCTGATCTGTGCATTCAGCTAACAGAGTTAAACCATACTTTTCATTAAGCAGATCTGAACACTCTTTCTGTAGAAAATGCAACTGGACATTTGGAGCGCTAAGAGAGTAGTAGTGGAAAAAGGAATATATTCAAATATAAACTACACAGAAGCATTCTGTGAAACTTCTTTCTGATCTGAGCATTCAGCTAACAGAGTTAAACCATACTTTTGATTGAGCAGTTTTGAAACACTCTGTCTGTAGAAAATGCAACTGGACATTCGTAGCGCTAAGTGGGTAATAGTGGAAAATAGAATATATTCAAATATAAACTACACAGAAGCATTGTATGAAACTTCTTTCTGTTCTGTGCATTCAACTAACAGAGTTGAACCTTACTTTTGATTGAGCCTTTCTGAAACACTCTTTCTGTAGAAACTGCAATTGGACATTCTGAGCGCTAAGAGGCCTCTATTGGGAAAAATAATATCTTCAAATAAAAACTACACAGAAGCATTGTGTGAAACTTATTTCTGATATGTTCATTAAGCTAACAGAGTTAAACCATACTTTTGATTGCGCAGTTCTGAACACTCTTTCTGTAGAAAATGCAAGTGGACATTCGGAGCGCTAAGAGGGTAATAGTGGAAAAAGGAATATATTCAAATATAAACTACACAGTAGCATTCTGTGAAAATTCTTTCTGTTCTGTGCATTCAACTAACAGAGTTGAACCTTACTTTTGATTGAGCCGTTCTGAAACACTCTTTCTGTAGAAACTGCAATTGGACATGCTAAGCGCTAAGAGGCCTACAATGGGAAAAACAATATCTTCAAATAAAAACTACACAGATGCATTCTGTGAATCTTATTTCTGATCTGTAAATTCAGTTAACAGAGATAAAACATATTTTTAATTGAGCAGTTATGAAACACTCTTTTTGTAGAAAATGCAAGTGGAGATTCGGAGCGCTAAGAGGGTAATAGTGGAAAAAGGAATGTCTTCAAACATAAACTACACAGAATCATTCGGTGAAACTTCTTTCTGATCTGTGCATTCAGCTAACAGAGTTAAACCATACTTTTGATTGAGCAGATGTGAACACTCTTTCTGTAGAAAATGCAACTGGACATTTGGAGCGCTAAGAGCGTAGTAGTGGAAAAAGGAATATATTCAAATATAAACTACACAGAAGCATTCCGTGAAACTTCTTTCTGATCTGAGCATTCAGCTAACAGAGTTAAACCATACTTTTGATTGAGCAGTTTTGAAACACTCTGTCTGTAGAAAATGCAACTGGACATTCGTAGCGCTAAGTGGGTAATAGTGGAAAAAAGAATATGTTCAAATATAAACTACACGGAAGCATTGTATGAAACTTCTTTCTGTTCTTTGCATTCAACTAACCGAGTTGAACCTTACTTTTGATTGAGCCGTTCTGAAACACTCTTTCTGTAGAAACTGCAATTGGACATTCTGAGCGCTAAGGGCCTATATTGGGAAAAAGTATGTCTACAAATAAAAACTACACAGAAGAATTGTGTGAAACTTCTTTCTGTTCTGTTTGTTCAACTAAAAGAGTTGAACCTTAGTTTTGATTGAGCCGTTCTGAAACACTCTTTCTGTAGAAAATGCAAGTGGAGATTCGGAGCGCTAAGAGGGTAATAGTGGAAAAAGGAATGTCTCCAAATATAAACTACACAGAATCATTCTGTGAAACTTCTTTCTGATCTGTGCATTCAGCTAACAGAGTTAAACCATACTTTTGATGGAGCAGATCTGAACACTCTTTCTGTAGAAAATGCAACTGGACATTTGGAGCGCTAAGAGAGTAGTAGTGGAAAAAGGAATATATTCAAATATAAACTACACAGAAGCATTCTGTGAAACTTCTTTCTGATCTGAGCATTCAGCTAACAGAATTAAACCATACTTTTGATTGAGCAGATTTGAAACACTCTGTCTGTAGAAAATGCAACTGGACATTCGTAGCGCTAAGTGGGTAATAGTGGAAAAAAGAATATGTTCAAATATAAACTACACAGAAGCATTGTATGAAACTTCTTTCTGTTCTGTGCATTCAAATAACAGAGTTGAACATTACTTTTGATTGAGCCTTTCTGAAACACTCTTTCTGTAGAAACTGCAATTGGACATTCTGAGCGCTAAGAGGCCTCTATTGGGAAAAATAATATCTTCAATTAAAAACTACACAGAAGCATTGTGTGAAACTTATTTCTGATATGTTCATTAAGCTAACAGAGTTAAACCATACTTTTGATTGCGCAGTTCTGAACACTCTTTCTGTTGAAAATGCAAGTGGACATTCGGAGCGCTAAGAGGGTAATAGTGGAAAAAGGAATATATTCAAATATAAACTACACAGTAGCATTCTGTGAAAATTCTTTCTGTTCTGTGCATTCAACTAACAGTGTTGAACCTTACTTTTGATTGAGCCGTTCTGAAACAGTCTTTCTGTAAAAACTGCAATTGGACATGCTAAGCGCTAAGAGGCCTACATTGGGAAAAAGAATATCTTCAAATAAAAACTACCCTGATGCATTCTGTGAAACTTATTTCTGATCTGTAAATTCAATTAACAGAGATAAAACATATTTTTTATTGAGCAGTTATGAAACACTCTTTTTGTAGAAAATGCAAGTGGAGATTCGGAGCGCTAAGAGGGTAATAGTGGAAAAAGGAATGTCTCCAAATATAAACTACACAGAATCATTCGGTGAAACTTCTTTCTGATCTGTGCATTCAGCTAACAGAGTTAAACCATACTTTTGATTGAGCAGATCTGAACACTCTTTCTGTAGAAAATGCAACTGGACATTTGGAGTGCTAAGAGAGTAGTAGTGGAAAAAGGAATATATTCAAATATAAACTACACAGAAGCATTCTGTGAAACTTCTTTCTGATCTGAGCATTCAGCTAACAGAGTTAAACCATACTTTTGATTGAGCAGTTTTGAAACACTCTGTCTGTAGAAAATGCAACTGGACATTCGTAGCGCTAAGTGGGTAATAGTGGAAAAAAGAATATATACAAATATAAACTACACAGAAGCATTGTATGAAACTTCTTTCTGTTCTGTGCATTCAACTAACAGAGTTGAACCTTACTTTTGATTGAGCCTTTCTGAAACACTCTTTCTGTAGAAACTGCAATTGGACATTCTGAGCGCTAAGAGGCCTATATTGGGAAAAAGTATGTCTACAAATAAAAACTACACAGAAGAATTGTGTGAAACTTCTTTCTGTTCTGTTTGTTCAACTAAAAGAGTTGAACCTTAGTTTTGATTGAGCCGATCTGAAACACTCTTTCTGTAGAAAATGCAAGTGGAGATTCGGAGCGCTAAGAGGGTAATAGTGGAAAAAGGAATGTCTCCAAATATAAACTACACAGAATCATTCTGTGAAACTTCTTTCTGATCTGTGCATTCAGCTAACAGAGTTAAACCATACTTTTGATTGAGCAGATCTGAACACTCTTTCTGTAGAAAATGCAACTGGACATTTGGAGCGCTAAGAGAGTAGTAGTGGAAAAAGGAATATATTCAAATATAAACTACACAGAAGCATTCTGTGAAACTTCTTTCTGATCTGAGCATTCAGCTAACAGAGTTAAACCATACTTTTGATTGAGCAGTTTTGAAACACTCTGTCTGTAGAAAATGCAACTGGACATTCGTAGCGCTAAGTGGGTAATAGTGGAAAAAAGAATATGTTCAAATATAAACTACACAGAAGCATTGTATGAAACTTCTTTCTGTTCTGTGCATTCAACTAACAGAGTTGAAACTTACTTTTGATTGAGCCTTTCTGAAACACTCTTTCTGTAGAAACTGCAATTGGACATTCTGAGCGCTAAGAGGCCTCTATTGGGGAAAATAATATCTTCAAATAAAAACTACACAGAAGCATTGTGTGAAACTTATTTCTGATATGTTCATTAAGCTAACAGAGTTAAACCATACTTTTGATTGCGCAGTTCTGAACACTCTTTCTGTAGAAAATGCAAGTGGACATTCGGAGCGCTAAGAGGGTAATAGTGGAAAAAGGAATATATTCAAATATAAACTACACAGTAGCATTCTGTGAAAATTCTTTCTGTTCTGTGCATTCAACTAACAGAGTTGAACCTTACTTTTGATTGAGCCGTTCTGAAACACTCTTTCTGTAGAAACTGCAATTGGACATGCTAAGCGCTAAGAGGCCTACATTGGGAAAAAGAATATCTTCAAATAAAAACTACACAGATGCATTCTGTGAAACTTATTTCTGATCTGTAAATTCAGTTAACAGAGAAAAAACATATTTTTGATTGAGCAGTTATGAAACACTCTTTTTGTAGAAAATGCAAGAGGAGATTCGGAGCGCTAAGAAGGTAATAGTGGAAAAAGGAATGTCTTCAAATATAAACTACACAGAATCATTCGGTGAAACTTCTTTCTGATCTCTGCATTCAGCTAACAGAGTTAAAAAATACTTTTGATTGAGCAGATCTGAACACTCTTTCTGTAGAAAATGCAACTGGACATTTGGAGCGCTAAGAGCGTAGTAGTGGAAAAAGGAATATATTCAAATATAAACTACACAGAAGCATTCTGTGAAACTTCTTTCTGATCTGAGCATTCAGCTAACAGAGTTAAACCATACATTTGATTGAGCAGTTTTGAAACACTCTGTCTGTAGAAAATGCAACTGGACATTCGTAGCGCTAAGTGGGTAATAGTGGAAAAAAGAATATGTTCAAATATAAACTACACAGAAGCATTGTATGAAACTTCTTTCTGTTCTGTGAATTCAACTAACAGAGTTGAACCTTACTTTTGATTGAGCCTTTCTGAAACACTCTTTCTGTAGAAACTGCAATTGGACATTCTGAGCGCTAGGAGGCCTATATTGGGAAAAAGAATGTCTACAAATAAAAACTACACAGAAGAATTGTGTAAAACTTCTTTCTGTTCCGTTTGTTCAACTAAAAGAGTTGAACCTTAGTTTTGATTGAGCCGTTCTGAAACACTCTTTCTGTAGAAAATGCAAGTGGAGATTCGGAGCGCTAAGAGGGTAATAGTGGAAAAAGGAATGTCTCCAAATATAAACTACACAGAATCATTCTGTGAAACTTCTTTCTGATCTGTGCATTCAGCTAACAGAGTTAAACCATACTTTTGATGGAGCAGATCTGAACACTCTTTCTGTAGAAAATGCAACTGGACATTTGGAGCGCTAAGAGAGTAGTAGTGGAAAAAGGAATATATTCAAATATAAACTACACAGAAGCATTCTGTGAAACTTCTTTCTGATCTGAGCATTCAGCTAACAGAGTTAAACCATACTTTTGATTGAGCAGATTTGAAACACTCTGTCTGTAGAAAATGCAACTGGACATTCGTAGCGCTAAGTGGGTATTAGTGGAAAAAAGAATATGTTCAAATATAAACTACACAGAAGCATTGTATGAAACTTCTTTCTGTTCTGTGCATTCAACTAACAGAGTTGAACATTACTTTTGATTGAGCCTTTCTGAAACACTCTTTCTGTAGAAACTGCAATTGGACATTCTGAGCGCTAAGAGGCCTCTATTGGGAAAAATAATATCTTCAAATAAAAACTACACAGAAGCATTGTGTGAAACTTATTTCTGATATGTTCATTAAGCTAACAGAGTTAAACCATACTTTTGATTGCGCAGTTCTGAACACTCTTTCAGTAGAAAATGCAAGTTGACATTCGGAGCGCTAAGAGGGTAATAGTGGAAAAAGGAATATATTCAAATATAAACTACACAGTAGCATTCTGTGAAAATTCTTTCTGTTCTGTGCATTCAACGAACAGAGTTGAACCTTACTTTTGATTGAGCCGTTCTGAAACACTCTTTCTGTAAAAACTGCAATTGGACATGCTAAGCGCTAAGAGGCCTACATTGGGAAAAAGAATATCTTCAAATAAAAACTACACTGATGCATTCTGTGAAACTTATTTCTGATCTGTAAATTCAATTAACAGAGATAAAACATATTTTTTATTGAGCAGTTATGAAACACTCTTTTTGTAGAAAATGCAAGTGGAGATTCGGAGCGCTAAGAGGGTAATAGTGGAAAAAGGAATGTCTCCAAATATAAACTACACAGAATCATTCGGTGAAACTTCTTTCTGATCTGTGCATTCAGCTAACAGAGTTAAACCATACTTTTCATTGAGCAGATCTGAACACTCTTTCTGTAGAAAATGCAACTGGACATTTGGAGCGCTAAGAGAGTAGTAGTGGAAAAAGGAATATATTCAAATATAAACTACACAGAAGCATTCTGTGAAACTTCTTTCTGATCTGAGCATTCAGCTAACAGAGTTAAACCATACTTTTGATTGAGCAGTTTTGAAACACTCTGTCTGTAGAAAATGCAACTGGACATTCCTAGCGCTAAGTGGGTAATAGTGGAAAATAGAATATATTCAAATATAAACTACACAGAAGCATTGTATGAAACTTCTTTCTGTTCTGTGCATTCAACTAACAGAGTTGAACCTTACTTTTGATTGAGCCTTTCTGAAACACTCTTTCTGTAGAAACTGCAATTGGACATTCTGAGCGCTAAGAGGCCTCTATTGGGAAAAATAATATCTTCAAATAAAAACTACACAGAAGCATTGTGTGAAACTTATTTCTGATATGTTCATTAAGCTAACAGAGTTAAACCATACTTTTGATTGCGCAGTTCTGAACACTCTTTCTGTAGAAAATGCAAGTGGACATTCGGAGCGCTAAGAGGGTAATAGTGGAAAAAGGAATATATTCAAATATAAACTACACAGTAGCATTCTGTGAAAATTCTTTCTGTTCTGTGCATTCAACTAACAGAGTTGAACCTTACTTTTGATTGAGCCGTTCTGAAACACTCTTTCTGTAGAAACTGCAATTGGACATGCTAAGCGCTAAGAGGCCTACATTGGGAAAAACAATATCTTCAAATAAAAACTACACAGATGCATTCTGTGAATCTTATTTCTGATCTGTAAATTCAGTTAACAGAGATAAAACATATTTTTGATTGAGCAGTTATGAAACACTCTTTTTGTAGAAAATGCAAGTGGAGATTCGGAGCGCTAAGAGGGTAATAGTGGAAAAAGGAATGTCTTCAAACGTAAACTACACAGAATCATTCGGTGAAACTTCTTTCTGATCTGTGCATTCAGCTAACAGAGTTAAACCATACTTTTGATTGAGCAGATGTGAACACTCTTTCTGTAGTAAATGCAACTGGACATTTGGAGCGCTAAGAGCGTAGTAGTGGAAAAAGGAATATATTCAAATATAAACTACACAGAAGCATTCCGTGAAACTTCTTTCTGATCTGAGCATTCAGCTAACAGAGTTAAACCATACTTTTGATTGAGCAGTTTTGAAACACTCTGTCTGTAGAAAATGCAACTGGACATTCGTAGCGCTAAGTGGGTAATAGTGGAAAAAAGTATATGTTCAAATATAAACTACACAGAAGCATTGTATGAAACTTCTTTCTGTTCTGTGCATTCAACTAACAGAGTTGAACCTTACTTTTGATTGAGCCGTTCTGAAACACACTTTCTGTAGAAACTGCAATTGGACATTCTGAGCGCTAGGAGGCCTATATTGGGAAAAAGAATGTCTACAAATAAAAACTACACAGAAGAATTGTGTGAAACTTCTTTCTGTTCTGTTTGTTCAACTAAAAGAGTTGAACCTTAGTTTTGATTGAGCCGTTCTGAAACACTCTTTCTGTAGAAAATGCAAGTGGAGATTCGGAGCGCTAAGAGGGTAATAGTGCAAAAAGGAATGTCTCCAAATATAAACTACACAGAATCATTCGGTGAAACTTCTTTCTGATCTGTGCATTCAGCTAACAGAGTTAAACCATACTTTTGATTGAGCAGATCTGAACACTCTTTCTGTAGAAAATGCAACAGGACATTTGGAGCGCTAAGAGAGTAGTAGTGGAAAAAGGAATATATTCAAATATAAACTACACAGAAGCATTCTGTGAAACTTCTTTCTGATCTGAGCATTCAGCTAACAGAGTTAAACCATACATTTGATTGAGCAGTTTTGAAACACTCTGTCTGTAGAAAATGCAACTGGACATTCGTATCGCTAAGTGGGTAATAGTGGAAAAAAGAATATGTTCAAATATAAACTACACAGAAGCATTGTATGAAACTTCTTTCTGTTCTGTGCATTCAACTAAGAGAGTTGAACCTTACTTTTGATTGAGCCGTTCTGAAACTGTCTTTCTGTAGAAACTGCAATTGGACATTCTGAGCGCTAGGAGGCCTATATTGGGAAAAAGAATGTCTACAAATAAAAACTACACAGAAGAATTGTGTGAAACTACTTTCTGTTCTGTTTGTTCAACTAAAAGAGTTGAACCTTAGTTTTGATTGAGCCGTTCTGAAACACTCTTTCTGTAGAAAATGCAAGTGGAGATTCGGAGCGCTAAGAGGGTAATAGTGGAAAAAAGAATATGTTCAAATATAAACTACACAGAAGCATTCTATGAAACTTCTTTCTGTTCTGTGCATTCAACTAACAGAGTTGAACCTTACTTTTGATTGAGCCTTTCTGAAACACTCTTTCTGTAGAAACTGCAATTGGACATTCTGAGCGCTAAGAAGCCTCTATTGGGAAAAATAATATCTTCAAATAAAAACTACACAGAAGCATTGTGTGAAACTTATTTCTGGTATGTTCATTAAGCTAACAGAGTTAAACCATACTTTTGATTGCGCAGTTCTGAACACTCTTTCTGTAGAAAATGCAAGTGGACATTCAGAGCGCTCAGAGGTTAATAGTGGAAAAAGGAATATATTCAAATATAAACTACACAGTAGCATTCTGTGAAAATTCTTTCTGTTCTGTGCATTCAACTAACAGAGTTGAACCTTACTTTTGATTGAGCCGTTCTGAAACACTCTTTCTGTAGAAACTGCAATTGGACATGCTAAGCGCTAAGAGGCCTACATTGGGAAAAAGAATATCTTCAAATAAAAACTACACAGATGCATTCTGTGAAACTTATTTCTGATCTGTAAATTCAGTTAACAGAGATAAAACATATTTTTGATTGAGCAGTTATGAAACACTCTTTTGTAGAAAATGCAAGTGGAGATTCGGAGCGCTAAGGGGGTAATAGTGGAAAAAGGAATGTCTTCAAATATAAACTACACAGAATCATTCGGTGAAACTTCTTTCTGATCTGTGCATTCAGCTAACAGAGTTAAACCATACTTTTGATTGAGCAGATCTGAACACTCTTTCTGTAGAAAATGCAACTGGATATTTGGAGCGCTAAGAGCGTAGTAGTGGAAAAAGGAATATATTCAAATATAAACTACACAGAAGCATTCTGTGAAACTTCTTTCTGATCTGAGCATTCAGCTAACAGAGTTAAACCATACTTTTGATTGAGCAGTTTTGAAACACTCTGCCTGTAGAAAATGCAACTGGACATTCGTAGCGCTAAGTGGGTAATAGTGGAAAAAAGAATATGTTCAAATATAAACTACACAGAAGCATTCTGTGAAACTTCTTTCTGATCTGAGCATTCAGCTAACAGAGTTAAACCATACTTTTGATTGAGCAGTTTTGAAACACTCTGTCTGTAGAAAATGCAACTGGACATTCGTAGCGCTAAGTGGGTAATAGTGGAAAAAAGAATATGTTCAAATATAAACTACACAGAAGCATTGTATGAAACTTCTTTCTGTTCTGTGCATTCAACTAACAGAGTTGAACCTTACTTTTGATTGAGCCTTTCTGAAACACTCTTTCTGTAGAAACTGCAATTGGACATTCTGAGCGCTAAGAGGCCTCTATTGGGAAAAATAATATCTTCAAATAAAAACTACACAGAAGCATTGTGTGAAACTTATTTCTGATATGTTCATTAAGCTAACAGAGTTAAACCATACTTTTGATTGCGCAGTTCTGAACACTCTTTCTGTAGAAAATGCAAGTGGACATTCGGATCGCTAAGTGGGTAATAGTGGAAAAAGGAATATATTCAAATATAAACTACACAGTAGCATTCTGTGAAAATTCTTTCTGTTCTGTGCATTCAACTAACAGAGTTGAACCTTACTTTTGATTGAGCCGTTCTGAAACACTCTTTCTGTAGAAACTGCAATTGGACATGCTAAGCGCTAAGAGGCCTACATTGGGAAAAAGAATATCTTCAAATAAAAACTACACAGATGCATTCTGTGAAACTTATTTCTGATCTGTAAATTCAGTTAACAGAGATAAAACATATTTTTGATTGAGCAGTTATGAAACACTCTTTTTGTAGAAAATGCAAGTGGAGATTCGGAGCGCTAAGAGGGTAATAGTGGAAAAAGGAATGTCTTCAAATATAAACTACACAGAATCATTCGGTGAAACTTCTTTCTGATCTGTGCATTCAGCTAACAGAGTTAAACCATACTTTTGATTGAGCAGATCTGAACACTCTTTCTGTAGAAAATGCAACTGGACATTTGGAGCGCTAAGAGCGTAGTAGTGGAAAAAGGAATATATTCAAATATAAACTACACAGAAGCATTCTGTGAAACTTCTTTCTGATCTGAGCATTCAGCTAACAGAGTTAAACCACACTTTTGATTGAGCAGTTTGAAACACTCTGTCTGTAGAAAATGCAACTGGACATTCGTAGCGCTAAGTGGGTAATAGTGGAAAAAAGAATATGTTCAAATATAAACTACACAGAAGCATTGTATGAAACTTGTTTCTGTTCTGTGCATTCAACTAACAGAGTTGAACCTTACTTTTGATTGAGCCGTTCTGAAACACTCTTTCTGTAGAAACTGCAATTGGGCATTCTGAGCGCTAGGAGGCCTATATTGGGAAAAAGAATGTCCACAAATAAAAACTACACAGAAGAATTGTGTGAAACTTCTTTCTGTTCTGTTTGTTCAACTAAAAGAGTTGAACCTTAGTTTTGATTGAGCCGTTCTGAAACACTCTTTCTGTAGGAAATGCAAGTGGAGATTCGGAGCGCTAAATGGGTAATAGTGGAAAAAGGAATGTCTCCAAATATAAACTACACAGAATCATTCTGTGAAACTTCTTTCTGATCTGTGCATTCAGCTAACAGTGTTAAACCATACTTTTGATTGAGCAGATCTGAAGACTCTTTCTGTAGAAAATGCAACTGGACATTTGGAGCGCTAAGAGAGTAGTAGTGGAAAAAGGAATATATTCAAATATAAACTACACAGAAGCATTCTGTGAAACTTCTTTCTGATCTGAGCATTCAGCTAACAGAGTTAAACCATACTTTTGATTGAGCAGTTTTGAAACACTCTGTCTGTAGAAAATGCAACTGGACTTTCGTAGCGCTAAGTGGGTAATAGTGGAAAAAAGAATATGTTCAAATATGAACTACACAGAAGCATTATATGAACCTTCTTTCTGTTCTGTGCATTCAACTAACAGAGTTGAACCTTACTTTTGATTGAGCCGTTCTGAAACACTCTTTCTGTAGAAAGTGTAATTGGACATTCTGAGCGCTAAGAGGGCTATATTGGGAAAAATAATATCTTCAAATAAAAACTACACAGAAGCATTGTGTGAAACTTATTTCTGATATGTTCATTAAGCTAACAGAGATAAACCATACTTTTGATTGCGCAGTTCTGAACACTCTTTCTGTAGAAAATGCAAGTGGACATTCGGAGCGCTCAGAGGGTAATAGTGGAAAAAGGAATATATTCAAATATAAACTACACAGTAGCATTCTGTGAAAATTCTTTCTGTTCTGTGCATTCAAGTAACAGAGTTGAACCTTACTTTTGATTGAGCCGTTCTGAAACACTCTTTCTGTAGAAACTGCAATTGGACATGCTAAGCGCTAAGAGGCCTACATTGGGAAAAAGAATATCTTCAAATAAAAACTACACAGATGCATTCTGTGAAACTTATTTCTGATCTGTAAATTCAGTTAACAGAGATAAAACATATTTTTGATTGAGCAGTTATGAAACACTCTTTTTGTAGAAAATGCAAGTGGAGATTCGGAGCGCTAAGAGGGTAATAGTGGAAAAAGGAATGTCTTCAAATATAAACTACACAGAATCATTCGGTGAAACTTCTTTCTGATCTGTGCATTCAGCTAACAGAGTTAAAACATACTTTTGATTGAGCAGATCTGAACACTCTTTCTGTAGAAAATGCAACTGGATATTTGGTGCGCTAAGAGCGTAGTAGTGGAAAAAGGAATATATTCAAATATAAACTACACAGAAGCATTCTGTGAAACTTCTTTCTGATCTGAGCATTCAGCTAACAGAGTTAAACCATACTTTTGATTGAGCAGTTTTGAAACACTCTGTCTGTAGAAAATGCAACCGGACATTCGTAGCGCTAAGTGGGTAATAGTGGAAAAAAGAATATGTTCAAATATAAACTACACAGAAGCATTGTATGAAACTTCTTTCTGTTCTGTGCATTCAACTAAGAGAGTTGAACCTTACTTTTGATTGAGCCGTTCTGAAACTGTCTTTCTGTAGAAACTGCAATTGGACATTCTGAGCGCTAGGAGGCCTATATTGGGAAAAAGAATATCTACAAATAAAAACTACACAGAAGAATTGTGTGAAACTACTTTCTGTTCTGTTTGTTCAACTAAAAGAGTTGAACCTTAGTTTTGATTGAGCCGTTCTGAAACACTCTTTCTGTAGAAAATGCAAGTGGAGATTCGGAGCGCTAAGAGGGTAATAGTGGAAAAAAGAATATGTTCAAATATAAACTACACAGAAGCATTGTATGAAACTTCTTTCTGTTCTGTGCATTCAACTAACAGAGTTGAACCTTACTTTTGATTGAGCCTTTCTGAAACACTCTTTCTGTAGAAACTGCAATTGGACATTCTGAGTGCTAAGAGGCCTCTATTGGGAAAAAAAATATCTTCAAATAAAAACTACACAGAAGCATTGTGTGAAACTTATTTCTGATATGTTCATTAAGCTAACAGAGTTAAACCATACTTTTGATTACGCAGTTCTGAACACTCTTTCTGTAGAAAATGCAATTGGACATTCGGAGCGCTAAGAGGGTAATAGTGGAAAAAGGAATATATTCAAATATAAACTACACAGTAGCATTCTGTGAAAATTCTTTCTGTTCTGTGCATTCAACTAACAGAGTTGAACCTTACTTTTGATTGAGCCGTTCTGAAACACTCTTTCTGTAGAAACTGCAATTGGACATGCTAAGCGCTAAGAGGCCTACATTGGGAAAAAGAATATCTTCAAATAAAAACTACACAGATGCATTCTGTGAAACATATTTCTGATCTGTAAATTCAGTTAACAGAGATAAAACATATTTTTGATTGAGCAGTTCTGAAACACTCTTTTTGTAGAAAATGCAAGTGGAGATTCGGAGCGCTAAGAGGGTAATAGTGGAAAAAGGAATGTCTTCAAATATAAACTACACAGAATCATTCGGTGAAACTTCTTTCTGATCTGTGCATTCAGCTAACAGAGTTAAACCATACTTTTGATTGAGCAGATCTGAACACTCTTTCTGTACAAAATGCAACTGGACATTTGGAGCGCTAAGAGCGTACTAGTGGAAAAAGGAATATATTCAAATATAAACTACACAGAAACATTCTGTGAAACTTCTTTCTGATCTGAGCATTCAGCTAACAGAGTTAAACCATACTTTGGATTGAGCAGTTTTGAAACACTCTGTCTGTAGAAAATGCAACTGGACATTCGTAGCGCTAAGTGGGTAATAGTGGAAAAAAGAATATGTTCAAATAGAAACTACACAGAAGCATTGTATGAAACTTCTTTCTGTTCTGTGCATTCAACTAACAGAGTTGAACCTTACTTTTGATTGAGCCGTTCTGAAACACTCTT
Source organism: Symphalangus syndactylus (assembly GCF_028878055.3). Classification (NCBI taxonomy): domain Eukaryota; kingdom Metazoa; phylum Chordata; class Mammalia; order Primates; family Hylobatidae; genus Symphalangus; species Symphalangus syndactylus. Next base: position 1,804,248 of record NC_072426.2, on the reverse strand, counting down.
TCTGTAGAAACTGCAATTGGACATGCTAAGCGCTAAGAGGCCTACATTGGGAAAAAGAATATCTTCAAATAAAAACTACACAGATGCATTCTGTGAAACTTATTTCTGATCTGTAAATTCAGTTAACAGAGATAAAACATATTTTTGATTGAGCAGTTATGAAACACTCTTTTTGTAGAAAATGCAAGTGGAGATTCGGAGCGCTAAGAGGGTAATAGTGGAAAAAGGAATGTCTTCAAATATAAACTACACAGAATCATTCGGTGAAACTTCTTTCTGATCTGTGCATTCAGCTAACAGAGTTAAACCATACTTTTGATTGAGCAGATCTGAACACTCTTTCTGTAGAAAATGCAACTGGATATTTGGAGCGCTAAGAGCGTAGTAGTGGAAAAAGGAATATATTCAAATATAAACTACACAGAAGCATTCTGTGAAACTTCTTTCTGATCTGAGAATTCAGCTAACAGAGTTAAACCATACTTTTGATTGAGCAGTTTTGAAACACTCTTTCTGTAGAAAATACAACTGGACTTTTGGAGCGCTAAGAGAGTAGTAGTGGAAAAAGGAATATATTCAAATATAAACTACACAGAAGCATTCTGTGAAACTTCTTTCTGATCTGAGCATTCAGCTAACAGAGTTAAACCATACTTTTGATTGAGCAGTTTTGAAACACTCTGTCTGTAGAAAATGCAACTGGACATTCGTAGCGCTAAGTGGGTAATAGTGGAAAAAAGAATATGTTCAAATATAAACTACACAGAAGCATTGTATGAAACTTCTTTCTGTTCTGTGCATTCAACTAACAGAGTTGAACCTTACTTTTGATTGAGCCGTTCTGAAACACTCTTTCTGTAGAAACTGCAATTGGACATTCTGAGCGCTAGGAGGCCTATATTGGGAAAAAGAATGTCTACAAATAAAAACTACACAGAAGAATTGTGTGAAACTTCTTTCTGTTCTGTTTGTTCAACTAAAAGAGTTGAACCTTAGTTTTGATTGAGCCGTTCTGAAACACTCTTTCTGTATAAACTGCAATTGGACATTCTGAGCGCTAAGAGGCCTATATTGGGTAAAAGAATGTCTACAAATAAAAACTACACAGAAGAATTGCGTGAAACTTCTTACTGTTCTGTTTGTTCAACTAAAAGAGTTGAACCTTAGTTTTGATTGAGCCGTTCTGAAACACTCTTTCTGTAGAAAATGCAAGTGGAGATTCGGAGCGCTAAGAGGGTAATAGTGGAAAAAGGAATGTCTCCAAATATAAACTACACAGAATCATTATGTGAAACTTCTTTCTGATCTGTGCATTCAGCTAACAGAGTTAAACCATACTTTTGATTGAGCAGATCTGAACACTCTTTCTGTAGAAAATGCAACTGGACATTTGGAGCGCTAAGAGAGTAGTAGTGGAAAAAAGAATATATTCAAATATAAACTACACAGAAGCATTCTGTGAAACTTCTTTCTGATCTGAGCATTCAGCTAACAGAGTTAAACCATACTTTTGATTGAGCAGTTTTGAAACACTCTGTCTGTAGAAAATGCAACTGGACATTCGTAGCGCTAAGTGGGTAACAGTGGAAAAAAGAATATGTTCAAATATAAACTACACAGAAGCATTGTATGAAACATCTTTCTGTTCTGTGCATTCAACTAACAGAGTTGAACCTTACTTTTGATTGAGCCGTTCTGAAACACTCTTTCTGTAGAAACTGCAATTGGACATTCTAAGCGCTAAGAGGCCTACATTGGGAAAAAGAATATCTTCAAATAAAAACTACACAGATGCATTCTGTGAAACTTATTTCTGATCTGTAAATTCAGTTAACAGAGATAAAACATATTTTTGATTGAGCAGTTATGAAACACTCTTTTTGTAGAAAATGCAAGTGGAGATTCGGAGCGCTAAGAGGGTAATAGTGGAAAAAGGAATGTCTTCAAATATAAACTACACAGAATCATTCGGTGAAACTTCTTTCTGATCTGTGCATTCAGCTAACAGAGTTAAACCATACTTTTGATTGAGCAGATCTGAACACTCTTTCTGTAGAAAATGCAACTGGATATTTGGATCGCTAAGAGCGTAGTAGTGGAAAAAGGAATATATTCAAATATAAACTACAAAGAAGCATTCTGTGAAACTTCTTTCTGATCTGAGCATTCAGCTAACAGAGTTAAACCATACTTTTGATTGAGCAGTTTTGAAACACTCTGTCTGTAGAAAATGCAACTGGACATTCGTAGCGCTAAGTGGGTAATAGTGGAAAAAAGAATATGTTCAAATATAAACTACACAGAAGCATTCTGTGAAACTTCTTTCTGATCTGAGCATTCAGCTAACAGAGTTAAACCATACTTTTGATTGAGCAGTTTTGAAACACTCTGTCTGTACAAAATGCAACTGGACATTCGTAGCGCTAAGTGGGTAATAGTGGAAAAAAGAATATGTTCAAATATAAACTACACAGAAGCATTGTATGAAACTTCTTTCTGTTCTGTGCATTCAACTAACAGAGTTGAACCTTACTTTTGATTGAGCCTTTCTGAAACACTCTTTCTGTAGAAACTGCAATTGGACATTCTGAGCGCTAAGAGGCCTATATTGGGAAAAATAATATCTTCAAATAAAAACTACACAGAAGCATTGTGTGAAACTTATTTCTGATATGTTCATTAAGCTAACAGAGTTAAACCATACTTTTGATTGCGCAGTTCTGAACACTCTTTCTGTAGAAAATGCAAGTGGACATTCGGAGCGCTAAGACGGTAATAGTGGAAAAAGGAATATATTCAAATATAAACTACACAGTAGCATTCTGTGAAAATTCTTTCTGTTCTGTGCATTCAACTAACACAGTTGAACCTTACTTTTGATTGAGCCGTTCTGAAACACTCTTTCTGTGGAAACTGCAATTGGACATGCTAAGCGCTAAGAGGCCTACATTGGGAAAAAGAATATCTTCAAATAAAAACTACACAGATGCATTCTGTGAAACTTATTTCTGATCTGTAAATTCAGTTAACAGAGATAAAACATATTTTTGATTGAGCAGTTATGAAACACTCTTTTTGTAGAAAATGCAAGTGGAGATTCGGAGCGCTAAGGGGGTAATAGTGGAAAAAGGAATGTCTTCAAATATAAACTAGACAGAATCATTCGGTGAAACTTCTTTCTGATCTGTGCATTCAGCTAACAGAGTTAAACCATACTTTTGATTGAGCAGATCTGAACACTCTTTCTGTAGAAAATGCAACTGGACATTTTGAGCGCTAAGAGCGTAGTAGTGGAAAAAGTAATATATTCAAATATAAACTACACAGAAGCATTCTGTGAAACTTCTTTCTGATCTGAGCATTCAGCTAACAGAGTTAAACCATACTTTTGATTGAGCAGTTTTGAAACACTCTGTCTGTAGAAAATGCAACTGGACATTCGTAGCGCTAAGTGGGTAATAGTGGAAAAAAGAATATGTTCAAATATAAACTACACAGAAGCATTGTATGAAACTTCTTTCTGTTCTGTGCATTCAACTAACAGAGTTGAACCTTACTTTTGATTGAGCCGTTCTTAAACACTCTTTCTGTAGAAACTGCAATTGGACATTCTGAGCGCTAGGAGGCCTATATTGGGAAAAAGAATGTCTACAAATAAAAACTACACAGAAGAATTGTGTGAAACTTCTTTCTGTTCTGTTTGTTCAACTAAAAGAGTTGAACCTTAGTTTTGATTGAGCCGTTCTGAAACACTCTTTCTGTAGAAAATGCAAGTGGAGATTCGGAGCGCTAAGAGGTTAATAGTGGAAAAAGGAATGTCTCCAAATATAAAATACACAGAATCATTCTGTGAAACATCTTTCTGATCTGTGCATTCAGCTAACAGAGTTAAACCATACTTTTGATTGAGCAGATCTGAACACTCTTTCTGTAGAAAATGCAACTGGACATTTGGAGCGCTAAGAGAGTAGTAGTGGAAAAAGGAATATATTCAAATATAAACTACACAGAAGCATTCTGTGAAACTTCTTTCTGATCTGAGCATTCAGCTAACAGAGTTAAACCATACTTTTGATTGGGCAGTTTTGAAACACTCTGTCTGTAGAAAATGCAACTGGACATTCGTAGCGCTAAGTGGGTAATAGTGGAAAAAAGAATATGTTCAAATATAAACTACACAGAAGCATTATATGAACCTTCTTTCTGTTCTGTGCATTCAACTAACAGAGTTGAACCTTATTTTTGATTGAGCCGTTCTGAAACACTCTTTCTGTAGAAACTGCAATTGGACATTCTGAGCGCTAAGAGGCCTATATTGGGAAAAATAATATCTTCAAATAAAAACTACACAGAAGCATTGTGTGAAACTTATTTCTGATATGTTCATTAAGCTAACAGAGATAAACCATACTTTTGATTGCGCAGTTCTGAACACTCTTTCTGTAGAAAATGCAAGTGGACATTCGGAGCGCTCAGAGGGTAATAGTGGAAAAAGGAATATATTCAAATATAAACTACACAGTAGCATTCTGTGAAAATTCTTTCTGTTCTGTGCATTCAACTAACAGAGTTGAACCTTACTTTTGATTGAGCCGTTCTGAAACACTCTTTCTGTAGAAACTGCAATTGGACATGCTAAGCGCTAAGAGGCCTACATTGGGAAAAAGAATATCTTCAAATAAAAACTACACAGATGCATTCTGTGAAACTTATTTCTGATCTGTAAATTCAGTTAACAGAGATAAAACATATTTTTGATTGAGCAGTTATGAAACACTCTTTTTGTAGAAAATGCAAGTGGAGATTCGGAGCGCTAAGAGGGTAATAGTGGAAAAAGGAATGTCTTCAAATATAAACTACACAGAATCATTCGGTGAAACTTCTTTCTGATCTGTGCATTCAGCTAACAGAGTTAAACCATACTTTTGATTGAGCAGATCTGAACACTCTTTCTGTAGAAAATGCAACTGGATATTTGGAGCGCTAAGAGCGTAGTAGTGGAAAAAGGAATATATTCAAATATAAACTACACAGAAGCATTCTGTGAAACTTCTTTCTGATCTGAGCATTCAGCTAACAGAGTTAAACCATACTTTTGATTGAGCAGTTTTGAAACACTCTGTCTGTAGAAAATGCAACTGGACATTCGTAGCGCTAAGTGGGTAATAGTGGAAAAAAGAATATGTTCAAATATAAACTACACAGAAGCATTGTATGAAACTTCTTTCTGTTCTGTGCATTCAACTAAGAGAGTTGAACCTTACTTTTGATTGAGCCGTTCTGAAACACTCTTTCTGTAGAAACTGCAATTGGATATTCTGAGCGCTAGGAGGCCTATATTGGGAAAAAGAATGTCTACAAATAAAAACTACACAGAAGAATTGTGTGAAACTACTTTCTGTTCTGTTTGTTCAACTAAAAGAGTTGAACCTTAGTTTTGATTGAGCCGTTCTGAAACACTCTTTGTGTAGAAAATGCAAGTGGAGATTCGGAGCGCTAAGAGGGTAATAGTGGAAAAAAGAATATGTTCAAATATAAACTACACAGAAGCATTGTATGAAACTTCTTTCTGTTCTGTGCATTCAACAGAGTTGAACCTTACTTTTGATTGAGCCTTTCTGAAACACTCTTTCTGTAGAAACTGCAATTGGACATTCTGAGTGCTAAGAGGCCTCTATTGGGAAAAAAAATATCTTCAAATAAAAACTACACAGAAGCATTGTGTGAAACTTATTTCTGATATGTTCATTAAGCTAACAGAGTTAAACCATACTTTTGATTACGCAGTTCTAAACACTCTTTCTGTAGAAAATGCAAGTGGACATTCGGAGCGCTAAGAGGGTAATAGTGGAAAAAGGAATATATTCAAATATAAACTACACAGTAGCATTCTGTGAAAATTCTTTCTGTTCTGTGCATTCAACTAACAGAATTGAACCTTACTTTTGATTGAGCCGTTCTGAAACACTCTTTCTGTAGAAACTGCAATTGGACATGCTAAGCGCTAAGAGGCCTACATTGGGAAAAAGAATATCTTCAAATAAAAACTACACAGATGCATTCTGTGAAACTTATTTCTGATCTGTAAATTCAGTTAACAGAGATAAAACATATTTTTGATTGAGCAGTTCTGAAACACTCTTTTTGTAGAAAATGCAAGTGGAGATTCGGAGCGCTAAGAGGGTAATAGTGGAAAAAGGAATGTCTTCAAATATAAACTACACAGAATCATTCGGTGAAACTTCTTTCTGATCTGTGCATTCAGCTAACAGAGTTAAACCATACTTTTGATTGAGCAGATCTGAACACTCTTTCTGTAGAAAATGCAACTGGACATTTGGAGCGCTAAGAGCGTAGTAGTGGAAAAAGGAATATATTCAAATATAAACTACACAGAAACATTCTGTGAAACTTCTTTCTGATCTGAGCATTCAGCTAACAGAGTTAAACCATACTTTGGATTGAGCAGTTTTGAAACACTCTGTCTGTAGAAAATGCAACTGGACATTCGTAGCGCTAAGTGGGTAATAGTGGAAAAAAGAATATGTTCAAATAGAAACTACACAGAAGCATTGTATGAAACTACTTTCTGTTCTGTGCATTCAACTAACAGAGTTGAACCTTACTTTTGATTGAGCCGTTCTGAAACACTCTTTCTGTAGAAACTGCAATTGGACATGCTAAGCGCTAAGAGGCCTACATTGGGAAAAAGAATATCTTCAAATAAAAACTACACAGATGCATTCTCTGAAACTTATTTCTGATCTGTAAATTCAGTTAACAGAGATAAAACATATTTTTGATTGAGCAGTTATGAAACACTCTTTTTGTAGAAAATGCAAGTGGAGATTCGGAGCGCTAAGAGGGTAATAGTGGAAAAAGGAATGTCTTCCAATATAAACTACACAGAATCATTCGGTGAAACTTCTTTCTGATCTGTGCATTCAGCTAACAGAGTTAAACCATACTTTTGATTGAGCAGATCTGAACACTCTTTCTGTAGAAAATACAACTGGACATTTGGAGCGCTAAGAGCGTAGTAGTGGAAAAAAGAATATATTCAAATATAAACTACACAGAAGCATTCTGTGAAACTTCTTTCTGATCTGAGCATTCAGCTAACAGAGTTAAACCATACTTTTGATTGAGCAGTTTTGAAACACTCTGTCTGTAGAAAATGCAACTGGACATTCGTAGCGCTAAGTGGGTAATAGTGGAAAAAGAATATGTTCAAATATAAACTACACAGAAGCATTGTATGAAACTTCTTTCTGTTCTGTGCATTCAACTAACAGAGTTGAACCTTACTTTTTTTTGAGCCGTTCTGAAACACTCTTTCTGTAGAAACTGCAATTGGACATTCTGAGCGCTAGGAGGCCTATATTGGGAAAAAGAATGTCTACAAATAAAAACTACACAGAAGAATTTTGTGAAACTTCTTTCTGTTCTGTTTGTTCAACTAAAAGAGTTGAACCTTAGTTTTGATTGAGCCGTTCTGAAACACTCTTTCTGTAGAAACTGCAATTGGACATTCTGAGCGCTAAGAGGCCTATATTGGGAAAAAGAATGTCTACAAATAAAAACTACACAGAAAAATTGTGTGAAACTTATTTCTGTTCTGTTTGTTCAACTAAAAGAGTTGAACCTTAGTTTTGATTGAGCCGTTCTGAAACACTCTTTCTGTAGAAACTGCAATTGGACATTCTGAGCGCTAAGAGGCCTATATTGGGAAAAAGAATGTCTACAAATAAAAACTACACAGAAGAATTGTGTGAAACTTCTTTCTGTTCTGTTTGTTCAACTAAAAGAGTTGAACCTTAGTTTTGATTGAGCCGTTCAGAAACACTCTTTCTGTAGAAAATGCAAGTGGAGATTCGGAGCGCTAAGAGGGTAATAGTGGAAAAAGTAATGTCTCCAAATATAAACCACACAGAATCATTATGTGAAACTTCTTTCTGATCTGTGCATTCAGCTAACAGAATTAAACCATACTTTTGATTGAGCAGATCTGAACACTCTTTCTGTAGAAAATGCAACTGGACATTTGGAGCGCTAAGAGAGTAGTAGTGGAAAAAAAATATATTCAAATATAAACTACACAGAAGCATTCTGTGAAACTTCTTTCTGATCTGAGCATTCAGCTAACAGAGTTAAACCATACTTTTGATTGAGCAGTTTTGAAACACTCTGTCTGTAGAAAATGCAACTGGACATTCGTAGCGCTAAGTGGGTAATAGTGGAAAAAAGAATATGTTCAAATATAAACTACACAGAAGCATTGTATGAAACTTCTTTCTGTTCTGTGCATTCAACTAACAGAGTTGAACCTTACTTTTGATTGAGCCTTTCTGAAACACTCTTTCTGTAGAAACTGCAATTGGACATTCTGAGCGCTAAGAGGCCTATATTGGGAAAAATAATATCTTCAAATAAAAACTACACAGAAGCATTGTGTGAAACTTATTTCTGATATGTTCATTAAGCTAACAGAGTTAAACCATACTATTGATTGCGCAGTTCTGAACACTCTTTCTGTAGAAAATGCAAGTGGACATTCGGAGCGCTAAGAGGGTAATATTGGAAAAAGGAATATATTCAAATATAAACTACACAGTAGCATTCTGTGAAAATTCTTTCTGTTCTGTGCATTCAACTAACAGAGTTGAACCTTACTTTTGATTGAGCCGTTCTGAAACACTCTTTCTGTAGAAACTGCAATTGGACATGCTAAGCGCTAAGAGGCCTACATTGGGAAAAAGGATATCTTCAAATAAAAACTACACAGATGCATTCTGTGAAACTTATTTCTGATCTGTAAATTCAGTTAACAGAGATAAAACATATTTTTGATTGAGCAGTTATGAAACACTCTTTTTGTAGAAAATGCAAGAGGAGATTCGGAGCGCTAAGAGGGTAATAGTGGATAAAGGAATGTCTTCAAATATAAACTACACAGAATCATTCGGTGAAACTTCTTTCTGATCTGTGCATTCAGCTAACAGAGTTAAACCATACTTTTGATTGAGCAGATCTGAACACTCTTTCTGTAGAAAATGCAACTGGACATTTGGAGCGCTAAGAGCGTAGTAGTGGAAAAAGGAATATATTCAAGTATAAACTACACAGAAGCATTCTGTGAAACTTCTTTCTGATCTGAGCATTCAGCTAACAGAGTTAAACCACACTTTTGATTGAGCAATTTTGAAACACTCTGTCTGTAGTAAATGCAACTGGACATTCGTAGCGCTAAGTGGGTAATAGTGGAAAAAAGAATATGTTCAAATATAAACTACACAGAAGCATTGTATGAAACTTCTTTCTGTTCTGTGCATTCAACTAACAGAGTTGAACCTTACTTTTGATTGAGCCTTTCTGAAACACTCTTTCTGTAGAAACTGCAATTGGACATTCTGAGCGCTAAGAGGCCTATATTGGGAAAAATAATATCTTCAAATAAAAACTACACAGAAGCATTGTGTGAAACTTATTTCTGATATGTTCATTAAGCTAACAGAGTTAAACCATACTTTTGATTGCGCAGTTCTGAACACTCTTTCTGTAGAAAATGCAAGTGGACATTCGGAGCGCTAAGAGGGTAATAGTGGAAAAAGGAATATATTCAAATATAAACTACACAGTAGCATTCTGTGAAAATTCTTTCTGTTCTGTGCATTCAACTAACAGAGTTGAACCTTACTTTTGATTGAGCCGTTCTGAAACACTCTTTCTGTAGAAACTGCAATTGGACATGCTAAGCGCTAAGAGGCCTACATTGGGAAAAAGAATATCTTCAAATAAAAACTACACAGATGCATTCTGTGAAACTTATTTCTGATCTGTAAATTCAGTTAACAGAGATAAAACATATTTTTGATTGAGCAGTTATGAAACACTCTTTTTGTAGAAAACGCAAGTGGAGATTCGGAGCGCTAAGAGGGTAATAGTGGAAAAAGGAATGTCTTTAAATATAAACTACACAGAATCATTCGGTGAAACTTCTTTCTGATCTGTGCATTCAGCTAACAGAGTTAAAACATACTTTTGATTGAGCAGATCTGAACACTCTTTCTGTAGAAAATGCAACTGGACATTTGGAGCGCTAAGAGCGTAGTAGTGGAAAAAGGAATATATTCAAATATAAACTACACAGAAGCATTCTGTGAAAGTTCTTTCTGATCTGAGCATTGAGCTAACAGAGTTAAACCATACTTTTGATTGAGCAGTTTTGAAACACTCTGTCTGTAGAAAATGCAACTGGACATTCGTAGCGCTAAGTGGGTAATAGTGGAAAAAAGAATATGTTAAATATAAACTACACAGAAGCATTGTATGAAACTTCTTTCTGTTCTGTGCATTCAACTAACAGAGTTGAACCTTACTCTTGATTGAGCCGTTCTGAAACACTCTTTCTGTAGAAACTGCAATTGGACATTCTGAGCGCTAGGAGGCCTATATTGGGAAAAAGAATGTCTACAAATAAAAACTACACAGAAGAATTTTGTGAAACTTCTTTCTGTTCTGTTTGTTCAACTAAAAGAGTTGAACCTTAGTTTTGATTGAGCCGTTCTGAAACACTCTTTCTGTAGAAAATGCAAGTGGAGATTCGGAGCGCTAACAGGGTAATAGTGGAAAAAGGAATGTCTCCAAATATAAACTACACAGAATCATTCTGTGAAACTTCTTTCTGATCTGTGCATTCAGCTAACAGAGTTAAACCATACTTTTGATTGAGCAGATCTGAACACTCTTTCTGTAGAAAATGCAACTGGACATTTGGAGCGCTAAGAGAGTAGTAGTGGAAAAAGGAATATATTCAAATATAAACTACACAGAAGCATTGTGTGAAACTTCTTTCTGATCTGAGCATTCAGCTAACAGAGTTAAACCATACTTTTGATTGAGCAGTTTTGAAACACTCTGTCTGTAGAAAATGCAACTGGACATTTGCAGCGCTAAGTGGGTAAAAGTGGAAAAAAGAATATGTTCAAATATAAGCTACACAGAAGCATTGTATGAAACTTCTTTCTGTTCTGTGCATTCAACTAACAGAGTTGAACCTTACTTTTGATTGAGCCTTTCTGAAACACTCTTTCTGTAGAAACTGCAATTGGACATTCTGAGCGCTAAGAGGCCTATATTGGGAAAAATAATATCTTCAAATAAAAACTACACAGAAGAATTGTGTGAAACTACTTTCTGTTCTGTTTGTTGAACTAAAAGAGTTGAACCTTAGTTTTGATTGAGCCGTTCTGAAACACTCCTTCTGTAGAAACTGCAATTGGACATTCTGAGCGCTAAGAGGCCTATATTGGGAAAAAGAATGTCTACAAATAAAAACTACACAGAAGAATTTTGTGAAACTTCTTTCTGTTCTGTTTGTTCAACTAAAAGAGTTGAACCTTAGTTTTGATTGAGCCGTTCTGAAACACTCTTTCTGTAGAAAATGCAAGTGGAGATTCGGAGCGCTAAGAGGGTAATAGTGTAAAAAGGAATGTCTCCAAATATAAACAACACAGAATCATTATGTGAAACTTCTTTCTGATCTGTGCATTCAGCTAACAGAGTTAAACCATACTTTTGATTGAGCAGATCTGAACACTCTTTCTGTAGAAAATGCAACTGGACATTTGGAGCGCTAAGAGAGTAGTAGTGGAAAAAAGAATATATTCAAATATAAACTACACAGAAGCATTCTGTGAAACTTCTTTCTGATCTGAGCATTCAGCTAACAGAGTTAAACCATACTTTTGATTGAGCAGTTTTGAAACACTCTGTCTGTAGAAAATGCAACTGGACATTCGTAGCGCTAAGTGGGTAATAGTGGAAAAAAGAATATGTTCAAATATAAACTACACAGAAGCATTGTATGAAACTTCTTTCTGTTCTGTGCATTCAACTAACAGAGTTGAACCTTACTTTTGATTGAGCCTTTCTGAAACACTCTTTCTGTAGAAACTGCAATTGGACATTCTGAGCGCTAAGAGGCCTATATTGGGAAAAATAATATCTTCAAATAAAAACTACACAGAAGCATTATGTGAAACTTATTTCTGATATGTTCATTAAGCAAACAGAGTTAAACCATACTTTTGATTGCGCAGTTCTGAACACTCTTTCTGTAGAAAATGCAAGTGGACATTCGGAGCGCTAAGAGGGTAACAGTGGAAAAAGGAATGTCTCCAAATATAAACTACACAGAATCATTCTGTGAAACTTCTTTCTGATCTGTGCATTCAGCTAACAGAATTAAACCATACTTTTGATTGCGCAGTTCTGAACACTCTTTCTGTAGAAAATGCAAGTGGACATTCGGAGCGCTAAGAGGGTAATAGTGGAAAAAGGAATATATTCAAATATAAACTACACAGTAGCATTCTGTGAAAATTCTTTCTGTTCTGTGCATTCAACTAACAGAGTTGAACCTTACTTTTGATTGAGCCGTTCTGAAACACTCTTTCTGTAGAAACTGCAATTGGACATGCTAAGCGCTAAGAGTCCTACATTGGGAAAAAGAATATCTTCAAATAAAAACTACACAGATCTATTCTGTGAAACTTATTTCTGATCTGTAAATTCAGTTAACAGAGATAAAACATATTATTGATTGACCAGTTATGAAACACTCTTTTTGTAGAAAATGCAAGTGGAGATTCGGAGCGCTAAGAGGGTAATAGTGGAAAAAGGAATGTCTTTAAATATAAACAACACAGAATCATTCGGTGAAACTTCTTTCTGATCTGTGCATTCAGCTAACAGAGTTAAACCATACTTTTGATTGAGCAGATCTGAACACTTTTTCTGTAGAAAATGCAACTGGACATTTGGAGCGCTAAGAGCGTAGTAGTGGAAAAAGGAATATATTCAAATATAAACTACACAGAAGCATTCTGTGAAACTTCTTTCTGATCTGAGCATTCAGCTAACAGAGTTAAACCATACTTTTGATTGAGCAGTTTTGAAACACTCTGTCTGTAGAAAATGCAACTGGACATTCGTAGCGCTAAGTGGGTAATAGTGGAAAAAAGAATATGTTCAAATATAAACTACACAGAAGCATTGTATGAAACTTCTTTCTGTTCTGTGCATTCAACTAACAGAGTTGAACCTTACTTTTGATTGAGCCTTTCTGAAACACTCTTTCTGTAGAAACTGCAATGGGACATTCTGAGCGCTAAGAGGCCTATATTGGGAAAAATAATATCTTCAAATAAAAACTACACAGAAGCATTGTGTGAAACTTATTTCTGATATGTTCATTAAGCTAACAGAGTTAAACCATACTTTTGATTGCGCAGTTCTGAACACTCTTTCTGTAGAAAATGCAAGTGGACATTCGGAGCGCTAAGAGGGTAATAGTGGAAAAAGGAATATATTCAAATATAAACTACACAGTAGCATTCTGTGAAAATTCTTTCTGTTCTGTGCATTCAACTAACAGAGTTGAACCTTACTTTTGATTGAGCCGTTCTGAAACACTCTTTCTGTAGAAACTGCAATTGGACATGCTAAGCGCTAAGAGTCCTACATTGGGAAAAAGAATATCTTCAAATAAAAACTACACAGATGCATTCTGTGAAACTTATTTCTGATCTGTAAATTCAGTTAACAGAGATAAAACATATTTTTGATTGACCAGTTATGAAACACTCTTTTTGTAGAAAATGCAAGTGGAGATTCGGAGCGCTAAGAGGGTAATAGTGGAAAAAGGAATGTCTTTAAATATAAACTACACAGAATCATTCGGTGAAACTTCTTTCTGATCTGTGCATTCAGCTAACAGAGTTAAACCATACTTTTGATTGAGCAGATCTGAACACTTTTTCTGTAGAAAATGCAACTGGACATTTGGAGCGATAAGAGCGTAGTAGTGGAAAAAGGAATATATTCAAATATAAACTACACAGAAGCATTCTGTGAAACTTCTTTCTGATCTGAGCATTCAGCTAACAGAGTTAAACCATACTTTTGATTGAGCAGTTTTGAAACACTCTGTCTGTAGAAAATGCAACTGGAGATTCGTAGCGCTAAGTGGGTAATAGTGGAAAAAAGAATATGTTCAAATATAAACTACACAGAAGCATTGTATGAAACTTCTTTCTGTTCTGTGCATTCAACTAACAGAGTTGAACCTTACTTTTGATTGAGCCGTTCTGAAACACTCTTTCTGTAGAAACTGCAATTGGACATTCTGAGCGCTAGGAGGCCTATATTGGGAAAAAGAATGTCTACAAATAAAAACTACACAGAAGAATTGTGTGAAACTTCTTTCTGTTCTGTTTGTTCAACTAAAAGAGTTGAACCTTAGTTTTGAGTGAGCCGTTCTGAAACACTCTTTCTGTAGAAAATGCAAGTGGAGATTCGGAGAGCTAAGAGGGTAACAGTGGAAAAAGGAATGTCACCAAATATAAACTACACAGAATCATTCTGTGAAACTACTTTCTGATCTGTGCATTCAGCTAACAGAGTTAAACCATACTTTTGAATGAGCAGATCTGAACACTCTTTCTGTAGAAAATGCAACTGGACATTTGGAGCGCTAAGAGAGTAGTAGTGGACAAAGGAATATATTCAAATATAAACTACACAGTAGCATTCTGTGAAAATTCTTTCTGTTCTGTGCATTCAACTAACAGAGGTGAACCTTACTTTTGATTGAGCCGTTCTGAAACACTCTTTCTGTAGAAACTGCAATTGGACATGCTAAGCGCTAAGAGTCCTACATTGGGCAAAAGAATATCTTCAAATAAAAACTACACAGATGCATTCTGTGAAACTTATTTCTGATCTGTAAATTCAGTTAACAGAGATAAAACATATTTTTGATTGACCAGTTATGAAACACTCTTTTTGTAGAAAATGCAAGTGGAGATTCGGAGCGCTAAGTGGGTAATAGTGGAAAAAGGAATGTCTTTAAATATAAACTACACAGAATCATTCGGTGAAACTTCTTTCTGATCTGTGCATTCAGCTAACAGAGTTAAACCATACTTTTGATTGAGCAGATCTGAACACTTTTTCTGTAGAAAATGCAACTGGACATTTGGAGCGCTAAGAGCGTAGTAGTGGAAAAAGGAATATATTCAAATATAAACTACACAGAAGCATTCTGTGAAACTTCTTTCTGATCTGAGCATTCAGCTAACAGAGTTAAACCATACTTTTGATTGAGCAGTTTTGAAACACTCTGTCTGTAAAAAATGCAACTGGACATTCGTAGCGCTAAGTGGGTAATAGTGGAAAAATGAATATGTTCAAATATAAACTACACAGAAGCATTGTATGAAACTTCTTTCTGTTCTGTGAATTCAACTAACAGAGTTGAACCTTACTTTTGATTGAGCCTTTCTGAAACACTCTTTCTGTAGAAAGTGCAATTGGACATTCTGAGCGCTAAGAGGCCTATATTGGGAAATATAATATCTTCAAATAAAAACTACACAGAAGCATTGTGTGAAACTTATTTCTGATATGTTCATTAAGCTAACAGAGATAAACCATACTTTTGATTGCGCAGTTCTGAACACTCTTTCTGTAGAAAATGCAAGTGGACATTCGGAGCGCTCAGAGGGTAATAGTGGAAAAAGGAATATATTCAAATATAAACTACACAGTAGCATTCTGTGAAAATTCTTTCTGTTCTGTGCATTCAACTAACAGAGTTGAACCTTACTTTTGATTGAGCCGTTCTGAAACACTCTTTCTGTAGAAACTGCAATTGGACATGCTAAGCGCTAAGAGGCCTACATTGGGAAAAAGAATATCTTCAAATAAAAACTACACAGATGCATTCTGTGAAACTTATTTCTGATCTGTAAATTCAGTTAACAGAGATAAAACATATTTTTGATTGAGCAGTTATGAAACACTCTTTTTGTAGAAAATGCAAGTGGAGATTCGGAGCGCTAAGAGGGTAATAGTGGAAAAAGGAATGTCTTCAAATATAAACTACACAGAATCATTCGGTGAAACTTCTTTCTGATCTGTGCATTCAGCTAACAGAGTTAAACCATACTTTTGATTGAGCAGATCTGAACACTCTTTCTGTAGAAAATGCAACTGGATATTTGGAGCGCTAAGAGCGTAGTAGTGGAAAAAGGAATATATTCAAATATAAACTACACAGAAGCATTCTGTGAAACTTCTTTCTGATCTGAGCATTCAGCTAACAGAGTTAAACCATACTTTTGATTGAGCAGTTTTGAAACACTCTGTCTGTAGAAAATGCAACTGGACATTCGTAGCGCTAAGTGGGTAATAGTGGAAAAAAGAATATGTTCAAATATAAACTACACAGAAGCATTGTATGAAACTTCTTTCTGTTCTGTGCATTCAACTAAGAGAGTTGAACCTTACTTTTGATTGAGCCGTTCTGAAACACTCTTTCTGTAGAAACTGCAATTGGATATTCTGAGCGCTAGGAGGCCTATATTGGGAAAAAGAATGTCTACAAATAAAAACTACACAGAAGAATTGTGTGAAACTACTTTCTGTTCTGTTTGTTCAACTAAAAGAGTTGAACCTTAGTTTTGATTGAGCCGTTCTGAAACACTCTTTGTGTAGAAAATGCAAGTGGAGATTCGGAGCGCTAAGAGGGTAATAGTGGAAAAAAGAATATGTTCAAATATAAACTACACAGAAGCATTGTATGAAACTTCTTTCTGTTCTGTGCATTCAACAGAGTTGAACCTTACTTTTGATTGAGCCTTTCTGAAACACTCTTTCTGTAGAAACTGCAATTGGACATTCTGAGTGCTAAGAGGCCTCTATTGGGAAAAAAAATATCTTCAAATAAAAACTACACAGAAGCATTGTGTGAAACTTATTTCTGATATGTTCATTAAGCTAACAGAGTTAAACCATACTTTTGATTACGCAGTTCTAAACACTCTTTCTGTAGAAAATGCAAGTGGACATTCGGAGCGCTAAGAGGGTAATAGTGGAAAAAGGAATATATTCAAATATAAACTACACAGTAGCATTCTGTGAAAATTCTTTCTGTTCTGTGCATTCAACTAACAGAATTGAACCTTACTTTTGATTGAGCCGTTCTGAAACACTCTTTCTGTAGAAACTGCAATTGGACATGCTAAGCGCTAAGAGGCCTACATTGGGAAAAAGAATATCTTCAAATAAAAACTACACAGATGCATTCTGTGAAACTTATTTCTGATCTGTAAATTCAGTTAACAGAGATAAAACATATTTTTGATTGAGCAGTTCTGAAACACTCTTTTTGTAGAAAATGCAAGTGGAGATTCGGAGCGCTAAGAGGGTAATAGTGGAAAAAGGAATGTCTTCAAATATAAACTACACAGAATCATTCGGTGAAACTTCTTTCTGATCTGTGCATTCAGCTAACAGAGTTAAACCATACTTTTGATTGAGCAGATCTGAACACTCTTTCTGTAGAAAATGCAACTGGACATTTGGAGCGCTAAGAGCGTAGTAGTGGAAAAAGGAATATATTCAAATATAAACTACACAGAAACATTCTGTGAAACTTCTTTCTGATCTGAGCATTCAGCTAACAGAGTTAAACCATACTTTGGATTGAGCAGTTTTGAAACACTCTGTCTGTAGAAAATGCAACTGGACATTCGTAGCGCTAAGTGGGTAATAGTGGAAAAAAGAATATGTTCAAATAGAAACTACACAGAAGCATTGTATGAAACTACTTTCTGTTCTGTGCATTCAACTAACAGAGTTGAACCTTACTTTTGATTGAGCCGTTCTGAAACACTCTTTCTGTAGAAACTGCAATTGGACATGCTAAGCGCTAAGAGGCCTACATTGGGAAAAAGAATATCTTCAAATAAAAACTACACAGATGCATTCTCTGAAACTTATTTCTGATCTGTAAATTCAGTTAACAGAGATAAAACATATTTTTGATTGAGCAGTTATGAAACACTCTTTTTGTAGAAAATGCAAGTGGAGATTCGGAGCGCTAAGAGGGTAATAGTGGAAAAAGGAATGTCTTCCAATATAAACTACACAGAATCATTCGGTGAAACTTCTTTCTGATCTGTGCATTCAGCTAACAGAGTTAAACCATACTTTTGATTGAGCAGATCTGAACACTCTTTCTGTAGAAAATACAACTGGACATTTGGAGCGCTAAGAGCGTAGTAGTGGAAAAAAGAATATATTCAAATATAAACTACACAGAAGCATTCTGTGAAACTTCTTTCTGATCTGAGCATTCAGCTAACAGAGTTAAACCATACTTTTGATTGAGCAGTTTTGAAACACTCTGTCTGTAGAAAATGCAACTGGACATTCGTAGCGCTAAGTGGGTAATAGTGGAAAAAGAATATGTTCAAATATAAACTACACAGAAGCATTGTATGAAACTTCTTTCTGTTCTGTGCATTCAACTAACAGAGTTGAACCTTACTTTTTTTTGAGCCGTTCTGAAACACTCTTTCTGTAGAAACTGCAATTGGACATTCTGAGCGCTAGGAGGCCTATATTGGGAAAAAGAATGTCTACAAATAAAAACTACACAGAAGAATTTTGTGAAACTTCTTTCTGTTCTGTTTGTTCAACTAAAAGAGTTGAACCTTAGTTTTGATTGAGCCGTTCTGAAACACTCTTTCTGTAGAAACTGCAATTGGACATTCTGAGCGCTAAGAGGCCTATATTGGGAAAAAGAATGTCTACAAATAAAAACTACACAGAAAAATTGTGTGAAACTTATTTCTGTTCTGTTTGTTCAACTAAAAGAGTTGAACCTTAGTTTTGATTGAGCCGTTCTGAAACACTCTTTCTGTAGAAACTGCAATTGGACATTCTGAGCGCTAAGAGGCCTATATTGGGAAAAAGAATGTCTACAAATAAAAACTACACAGAAGAATTGTGTGAAACTTCTTTCTGTTCTGTTTGTTCAACTAAAAGAGTTGAACCTTAGTTTTGATTGAGCCGTTCAGAAACACTCTTTCTGTAGAAAATGCAAGTGGAGATTCGGAGCGCTAAGAGGGTAATAGTGGAAAAAGTAATGTCTCCAAATATAAACCACACAGAATCATTATGTGAAACTTCTTTCTGATCTGTGCATTCAGCTAACAGAATTAAACCATACTTTTGATTGAGCAGATCTGAACACTCTTTCTGTAGAAAATGCAACTGGACATTTGGAGCGCTAAGAGAGTAGTAGTGGAAAAAAAATATATTCAAATATAAACTACACAGAAGCATTCTGTGAAACTTCTTTCTGATCTGAGCATTCAGCTAACAGAGTTAAACCATACTTTTGATTGAGCAGTTTTGAAACACTCTGTCTGTAGAAAATGCAACTGGACATTCGTAGCGCTAAGTGGGTAATAGTGGAAAAAAGAATATGTTCAAATATAAACTACACAGAAGCATTGTATGAAACTTCTTTCTGTTCTGTGCATTCAACTAACAGAGTTGAACCTTACTTTTGATTGAGCCTTTCTGAAACACTCTTTCTGTAGAAACTGCAATTGGACATTCTGAGCGCTAAGAGGCCTATATTGGGAAAAATAATATCTTCAAATAAAAACTACACAGAAGCATTGTGTGAAACTTATTTCTGATATGTTCATTAAGCTAACAGAGTTAAACCATACTATTGATTGCGCAGTTCTGAACACTCTTTCTGTAGAAAATGCAAGTGGACATTCGGAGCGCTAAGAGGGTAATATTGGAAAAAGGAATATATTCAAATATAAACTACACAGTAGCATTCTGTGAAAATTCTTTCTGTTCTGTGCATTCAACTAACAGAGTTGAACCTTACTTTTGATTGAGCCGTTCTGAAACACTCTTTCTGTAGAAACTGCAATTGGACATGCTAAGCGCTAAGAGGCCTACATTGGGAAAAAGGATATCTTCAAATAAAAACTACACAGATGCATTCTGTGAAACTTATTTCTGATCTGTAAATTCAGTTAACAGAGATAAAACATATTTTTGATTGAGCAGTTATGAAACACTCTTTTTGTAGAAAATGCAAGAGGAGATTCGGAGCGCTAAGAGGGTAATAGTGGATAAAGGAATGTCTTCAAATATAAACTACACAGAATCATTCGGTGAAACTTCTTTCTGATCTGTGCATTCAGCTAACAGAGTTAAACCATACTTTTGATTGAGCAGATCTGAACACTCTTTCTGTAGAAAATGCAACTGGACATTTGGAGCGCTAAGAGCGTAGTAGTGGAAAAAGGAATATATTCAAGTATAAACTACACAGAAGCATTCTGTGAAACTTCTTTCTGATCTGAGCATTCAGCTAACAGAGTTAAACCACACTTTTGATTGAGCAATTTTGAAACACTCTGTCTGTAGTAAATGCAACTGGACATTCGTAGCGCTAAGTGGGTAATAGTGGAAAAAAGAATATGTTCAAATATAAACTACACAGAAGCATTGTATGAAACTTCTTTCTGTTCTGTGCATTCAACTAACAGAGTTGAACCTTACTTTTGATTGAGCCTTTCTGAAACACTCTTTCTGTAGAAACTGCAATTGGACATTCTGAGCGCTAAGAGGCCTATATTGGGAAAAATAATATCTTCAAATAAAAACTACACAGAAGCATTGTGTGAAACTTATTTCTGATATGTTCATTAAGCTAACAGAGTTAAACCATACTTTTGATTGCGCAGTTCTGAACACTCTTTCTGTAGAAAATGCAAGTGGACATTCGGAGCGCTAAGAGGGTAATAGTGGAAAAAGGAATATATTCAAATATAAACTACACAGTAGCATTCTGTGAAAATTCTTTCTGTTCTGTGCATTCAACTAACAGAGTTGAACCTTACTTTTGATTGAGCCGTTCTGAAACACTCTTTCTGTAGAAACTGCAATTGGACATGCTAAGCGCTAAGAGGCCTACATTGGGAAAAAGAATATCTTCAAATAAAAACTACACAGATGCATTCTGTGAAACTTATTTCTGATCTGTAAATTCAGTTAACAGAGATAAAACATATTTTTGATTGAGCAGTTATGAAACACTCTTTTTGTAGAAAACGCAAGTGGAGATTCGGAGCGCTAAGAGGGTAATAGTGGAAAAAGGAATGTCTTTAAATATAAACTACACAGAATCATTCGGTGAAACTTCTTTCTGATCTGTGCATTCAGCTAACAGAGTTAAAACATACTTTTGATTGAGCAGATCTGAACACTCTTTCTGTAGAAAATGCAACTGGACATTTGGAGCGCTAAGAGCGTAGTAGTGGAAAAAGGAATATATTCAAATATAAACTACACAGAAGCATTCTGTGAAAGTTCTTTCTGATCTGAGCATTGAGCTAACAGAGTTAAACCATACTTTTGATTGAGCAGTTTTGAAACACTCTGTCTGTAGAAAATGCAACTGGACATTCGTAGCGCTAAGTGGGTAATAGTGGAAAAAAGAATATGTTAAATATAAACTACACAGAAGCATTGTATGAAACTTCTTTCTGTTCTGTGCATTCAACTAACAGAGTTGAACCTTACTCTTGATTGAGCCGTTCTGAAACACTCTTTCTGTAGAAACTGCAATTGGACATTCTGAGCGCTAGGAGGCCTATATTGGGAAAAAGAATGTCTACAAATAAAAACTACACAGAAGAATTTTGTGAAACTTCTTTCTGTTCTGTTTGTTCAACTAAAAGAGTTGAACCTTAGTTTTGATTGAGCCGTTCTGAAACACTCTTTCTGTAGAAAATGCAAGTGGAGATTCGGAGCGCTAACAGGGTAATAGTGGAAAAAGGAATGTCTCCAAATATAAACTACACAGAATCATTCTGTGAAACTTCTTTCTGATCTGTGCATTCAGCTAACAGAGTTAAACCATACTTTTGATTGAGCAGATCTGAACACTCTTTCTGTAGAAAATGCAACTGGACATTTGGAGCGCTAAGAGAGTAGTAGTGGAAAAAGGAATATATTCAAATATAAACTACACAGAAGCATTGTGTGAAACTTCTTTCTGATCTGAGCATTCAGCTAACAGAGTTAAACCATACTTTTGATTGAGCAGTTTTGAAACACTCTGTCTGTAGAAAATGCAACTGGACATTTGCAGCGCTAAGTGGGTAAAAGTGGAAAAAAGAATATGTTCAAATATAAGCTACACAGAAGCATTGTATGAAACTTCTTTCTGTTCTGTGCATTCAACTAACAGAGTTGAACCTTACTTTTGATTGAGCCTTTCTGAAACACTCTTTCTGTAGAAACTGCAATTGGACATTCTGAGCGCTAAGAGGCCTATATTGGGAAAAATAATATCTTCAAATAAAAACTACACAGAAGAATTGTGTGAAACTACTTTCTGTTCTGTTTGTTGAACTAAAAGAGTTGAACCTTAGTTTTGATTGAGCCGTTCTGAAACACTCCTTCTGTAGAAACTGCAATTGGACATTCTGAGCGCTAAGAGGCCTATATTGGGAAAAAGAATGTCTACAAATAAAAACTACACAGAAGAATTTTGTGAAACTTCTTTCTGTTCTGTTTGTTCAACTAAAAGAGTTGAACCTTAGTTTTGATTGAGCCGTTCTGAAACACTCTTTCTGTAGAAAATGCAAGTGGAGATTCGGAGCGCTAAGAGGGTAATAGTGTAAAAAGGAATGTCTCCAAATATAAACAACACAGAATCATTATGTGAAACTTCTTTCTGATCTGTGCATTCAGCTAACAGAGTTAAACCATACTTTTGATTGAGCAGATCTGAACACTCTTTCTGTAGAAAATGCAACTGGACATTTGGAGCGCTAAGAGAGTAGTAGTGGAAAAAAGAATATATTCAAATATAAACTACACAGAAGCATTCTGTGAAACTTCTTTCTGATCTGAGCATTCAGCTAACAGAGTTAAACCATACTTTTGATTGAGCAGTTTTGAAACACTCTGTCTGTAGAAAATGCAACTGGACATTCGTAGCGCTAAGTGGGTAATAGTGGAAAAAAGAATATGTTCAAATATAAACTACACAGAAGCATTGTATGAAACTTCTTTCTGTTCTGTGCATTCAACTAACAGAGTTGAACCTTACTTTTGATTGAGCCTTTCTGAAACACTCTTTCTGTAGAAACTGCAATTGGACATTCTGAGCGCTAAGAGGCCTATATTGGGAAAAATAATATCTTCAAATAAAAACTACACAGAAGCATTATGTGAAACTTATTTCTGATATGTTCATTAAGCAAACAGAGTTAAACCATACTTTTGATTGCGCAGTTCTGAACACTCTTTCTGTAGAAAATGCAAGTGGACATTCGGAGCGCTAAGAGGGTAACAGTGGAAAAAGGAATGTCTCCAAATATAAACTACACAGAATCATTCTGTGAAACTTCTTTCTGATCTGTGCATTCAGCTAACAGAATTAAACCATACTTTTGATTGCGCAGTTCTGAACACTCTTTCTGTAGAAAATGCAAGTGGACATTCGGAGCGCTAAGAGGGTAATAGTGGAAAAAGGAATATATTCAAATATAAACTACACAGTAGCATTCTGTGAAAATTCTTTCTGTTCTGTGCATTCAACTAACAGAGTTGAACCTTACTTTTGATTGAGCCGTTCTGAAACACTCTTTCTGTAGAAACTGCAATTGGACATGCTAAGCGCTAAGAGTCCTACATTGGGAAAAAGAATATCTTCAAATAAAAACTACACAGATCTATTCTGTGAAACTTATTTCTGATCTGTAAATTCAGTTAACAGAGATAAAACATATTATTGATTGACCAGTTATGAAACACTCTTTTTGTAGAAAATGCAAGTGGAGATTCGGAGCGCTAAGAGGGTAATAGTGGAAAAAGGAATGTCTTTAAATATAAACAACACAGAATCATTCGGTGAAACTTCTTTCTGATCTGTGCATTCAGCTAACAGAGTTAAACCATACTTTTGATTGAGCAGATCTGAACACTTTTTCTGTAGAAAATGCAACTGGACATTTGGAGCGCTAAGAGCGTAGTAGTGGAAAAAGGAATATATTCAAATATAAACTACACAGAAGCATTCTGTGAAACTTCTTTCTGATCTGAGCATTCAGCTAACAGAGTTAAACCATACTTTTGATTGAGCAGTTTTGAAACACTCTGTCTGTAGAAAATGCAACTGGACATTCGTAGCGCTAAGTGGGTAATAGTGGAAAAAAGAATATGTTCAAATATAAACTACACAGAAGCATTGTATGAAACTTCTTTCTGTTCTGTGCATTCAACTAACAGAGTTGAACCTTACTTTTGATTGAGCCTTTCTGAAACACTCTTTCTGTAGAAACTGCAATGGGACATTCTGAGCGCTAAGAGGCCTATATTGGGAAAAATAATATCTTCAAATAAAAACTACACAGAAGCATTGTGTGAAACTTATTTCTGATATGTTCATTAAGCTAACAGAGTTAAACCATACTTTTGATTGCGCAGTTCTGAACACTCTTTCTGTAGAAAATGCAAGTGGACATTCGGAGCGCTAAGAGGGTAATAGTGGAAAAAGGAATATATTCAAATATAAACTACACAGTAGCATTCTGTGAAAATTCTTTCTGTTCTGTGCATTCAACTAACAGAGTTGAACCTTACTTTTGATTGAGCCGTTCTGAAACACTCTTTCTGTAGAAACTGCAATTGGACATGCTAAGCGCTAAGAGTCCTACATTGGGAAAAAGAATATCTTCAAATAAAAACTACACAGATGCATTCTGTGAAACTTATTTCTGATCTGTAAATTCAGTTAACAGAGATAAAACATATTTTTGATTGACCAGTTATGAAACACTCTTTTTGTAGAAAATGCAAGTGGAGATTCGGAGCGCTAAGAGGGTAATAGTGGAAAAAGGAATGTCTTTAAATATAAACTACACAGAATCATTCGGTGAAACTTCTTTCTGATCTGTGCATTCAGCTAACAGAGTTAAACCATACTTTTGATTGAGCAGATCTGAACACTTTTTCTGTAGAAAATGCAACTGGACATTTGGAGCGATAAGAGCGTAGTAGTGGAAAAAGGAATATATTCAAATATAAACTACACAGAAGCATTCTGTGAAACTTCTTTCTGATCTGAGCATTCAGCTAACAGAGTTAAACCATACTTTTGATTGAGCAGTTTTGAAACACTCTGTCTGTAGAAAATGCAACTGGAGATTCGTAGCGCTAAGTGGGTAATAGTGGAAAAAAGAATATGTTCAAATATAAACTACACAGAAGCATTGTATGAAACTTCTTTCTGTTCTGTGCATTCAACTAACAGAGTTGAACCTTACTTTTGATTGAGCCGTTCTGAAACACTCTTTCTGTAGAAACTGCAATTGGACATTCTGAGCGCTAGGAGGCCTATATTGGGAAAAAGAATGTCTACAAATAAAAACTACACAGAAGAATTGTGTGAAACTTCTTTCTGTTCTGTTTGTTCAACTAAAAGAGTTGAACCTTAGTTTTGAGTGAGCCGTTCTGAAACACTCTTTCTGTAGAAAATGCAAGTGGAGATTCGGAGAGCTAAGAGGGTAACAGTGGAAAAAGGAATGTCACCAAATATAAACTACACAGAATCATTCTGTGAAACTACTTTCTGATCTGTGCATTCAGCTAACAGAGTTAAACCATACTTTTGATTGAGCAGATCTGAACACTCTTTCTGTAGAAAATGCAACTGGACATTTGGAGCGCTAAGAGAGTAGTAGTGGACAAAGGAATATATTCAAATATAAACTACACAGTAGCATTCTGTGAAAATTCTTTCTGTTCTGTGCATTCAACTAACAGAGGTGAACCTTACTTTTGATTGAGCCGTTCTGAAACACTCTTTCTGTAGAAACTGCAATTGGACATGCTAAGCGCTAAGAGTCCTACATTGGGCAAAAGAATATCTTCAAATAAAAACTACACAGATGCATTCTGTGAAACTTATTTCTGATCTGTAAATTCAGTTAACAGAGATAAAACATATTTTTGATTGACCAGTTATGAAACACTCTTTTTGTAGAAAATGCAAGTGGAGATTCGGAGCGCTAAGTGGGTAATAGTGGAAAAAGGAATGTCTTTAAATATAAACTACACAGAATCATTCGGTGAAACTTCTTTCTGATCTGTGCATTCAGCTAACAGAGTTAAACCATACTTTTGATTGAGCAGATCTGAACACTTTTTCTGTAGAAAATGCAACTGGACATTTGGAGCGCTAAGAGCGTAGTAGTGGAAAAAGGAATATATTCAAATATAAACTACACAGAAGCATTCTGTGAAACTTCTTTCTGATCTGAGCATTCAGCTAACAGAGTTAAACCATACTTTTGATTGAGCAGTTTTGAAACACTCTGTCTGTAAAAAATGCAACTGGACATTCGTAGCGCTAAGTGGGTAATAGTGGAAAAATGAATATGTTCAAATATAAACTACACAGAAGCATTGTATGAAACTTCTTTCTGTTCTGTGAATTCAACTAACAGAGTTGAACCTTACTTTTGATTGAGCCTTTCTGAAACACTCTTTCTGTAGAAAGTGCAATTGGACATTCTGAGCGCTAAGAGGCCTATATTGGGAAATATAATATCTTCAAATAAAAACTACACAGAAGCATTGTGTGAAACTTATTTCTGATATGTTCATTAAGCTAACAGAGTTAAACCATAATTTTGATTGCGCAGTTCTGAACACTCTTTCTGTAGAAAATGCAAGTGGACATTCGGAGCGCTAAGAGGGTAATAGTGGAAAAAGGAATATATTCAAATATAAACTACACAGTAGCATTCTGTGAAAATTCTTTCTGTTCTGTGCATTCAACTAACAGAGTTGAACCTTACTTTTGATTGAGCCGTTCTGAAACACTCTTTCTGTAGAAACTGCAATTGGACATGCTAAGCGCTAAGAGTCCTACATTGGGAAAAAGAATATCTTCAAATAAAAACTACACAGATGCATTCTGTGAAACTTATTTCTGATCTGTAAATTCAGTTAACAGAGATAAAACATATTTTTGATTGACCAGTTATGAAACACTCTTTTTGTAGAAAATGCAAGTGGAGATTCGGAGCGCTAAGAGGGTAATAGTGGAAAAAGGAATGTCTTTAAATATAAACTACACAGAATCATTCGGTGAAACTTCTTTCTGATCTGTGCATTCAGCTAACAGAGTTAAACCATACTTTTGATTGAGCAGATCTGAACACTTTTTCTGTAGAAAATGCAACTGGACATTTGGAGCGCTAAGAGCGTAGTAGTGGAAAAAGGAATATATTCAAATATAAACTACACAGAAGCATTCTGTGAAACTTCTTTCTGATCTGAGCATTCAGCTAACAGAGTTAAACCATACTTTTGATTGAGCAGTTTTGAAACACTCTGTCTGTAGAAAATGCAACTGTACATTCGTAGCGCTAAGTATGTAATGGTGGAAAAAAGAATATGTTCAAATATAAACTACACAGAAGCATTGTATGAAACTTCTTTCTGTTCTGTGCATTCAACTAACAGAGTTGAACCTTACTTTTGATTGAGCCGTTCTGAAACACTCTTTCTGTAGAAACTGCAATTGGACATTCTGAGCGCTAGGAGGCCTATATTGGGAAAAAGAATGTCTAGAAATAAAAACTACACAGAAGAATTGTGTGAAACTTCTTTCTGTTCTGTTTGTTCAACTAAAAGAGTTGAACCTTAGTTTTGATTGAGCCGTTCTGAAACACTCTTTCTGTAGAAAATGCAAGTGGAGATTCGGAGCGCTAAGAGGGTAATAGTGGAAAAAGGAATGTCTCCAAATATAAACTACACAGAATCATTCTGTGAAACTTCTTTCTGATCTGTGCATTCAGCCAACAGAGTTAAACCATACTTTTGATAGAATGTTTTGAAACACTCTGTCTGTAGAAAATGCAACTGGAGATTCGTAGCGCTAAGTGGGTAATAGTGGAAAAAAGAATATGTTCAAATATAAACTACACAGAAGCATTGTATGAAACTTCTTTCTGTTCTGTGCATTCAACTAACAGAGTTGAACCTTACTTTTGATTGAGCCTTTCTGAAACACTCTTTCTGTAGAAACTGCAATTGGACATTCTGAGCGCTAAGAGGCCTATATTGGGAAAAATAATATCTTCAAATAAAAACTACACAGAAGCATTGTGTGAAACTTATTTCTGATATGTTCATTAAGCTAACAGAGTTAAACCATACTTTTGATTGCGCAGTTCTGAACACTCTTTCTGTAGAAAATGCAAGTGGACATTCGGAGCGCTAAGAGGGTAATAGTGGAAAAAGGAATATATTCAAATATAAACTACACAGTAGCATTCTGTGAAAATTCTTTCTGTTCTGTGCATTCAACTAACAGAGTTGAACCTTACTTTTGATTGGGCCGTTCTGAAACACTCTTTCTGTAGAAACTGCAATTGGACATGCTAAGCGCTAAGAGTCCTACATTGGGAAAAAGAATATCTTCAAATAAAAACTACACAGATGCATTCTGTGAAACTTATTTCTGATGTGTAAATTCAGTTAACAGAGATAAAACATATTTTTGATTGACCAGTTATGAAACACTCTTTTTGTAGAAAATGCAAGTGGAGATTCGGAGCGCTAAGAGGGTAATAGTGGAAAAAGGAATGTCTTTAAATATAAACTACACAGAATCATTCGGTGAAACTTCTTTCTGATCTGTGCATTCAGCTAACAGAGTTAAACCATACTTTTGATTGAGCAGATCTGAACACTCTTTCTGTAGAAAATGCAACTGGACATTTGGAGCGCTAAGAGAGTAGTAGTGGAAAAAGGAATATATTCAAATATAAACTACACAGTAGCATTCTGTGAAAATTCTTTCTGTTCTGTGCATTCAACTAACAGAGTTGAACCTTACTTTTGATTGAGCCGTTCTGAAACACTCTTTCTGTAGAAACTGCAATTGGACATGCTAAGCGCTAAGAGTCCTACATTGGGCAAAAGAATATCTTCAAATAAAAACTACACAGATGCATTCTGTGAAACTTATTTCTGATCTGTAAATTCAGTTAACAGAGATAAAACATATTTTTGATTGACCAGTTATGAAACACTCTTTTTGTAGAAAATGCAAGTGGAGATTCGGAGCGCTAAGTGGGTAATAGTGGAAAAAGGAATGTCTTTAAATATAAACTACACAGAATCATTCGGTGAAACTTCTTTCTGATCTGTGCATTCAGCTAACAGAGTTAAACCATACTTTTGATTGAGCAGATCTGAACACTTTTTCTGTAGAAAATGCAACTGGACATTTGGAGCGCTAAGAGCGTAGTAGTGGAAAAAGGAATATATTCAAATATAAACTACACAGAAGCATTCTGTGAAACTTCTTTCTGATCTGAGCATTCAGCTAACAGAGTTAAACCATACTTTTGATTGAGCAGTTTTGAAACACTCTGTCTGTAGAAAATGCAACTGGACATTCGTAGCGCTAAGTGGGTAATAGTGGAAAAATGAATATGTTCAAATATAAACTACACAGAAGCATTGTATGAAACTTCTTTCTGTTCTGTGAATTCAACTAACAGAGTTGAACCTTACTTTTGATTGAGCCTTTCTGAAACACTCTTTCTGTAGAAAGTGCAATTGGACATTCTGAGCGCTAAGAGGCCTATATTGGGAAAAATAATATCTTCAAATAAAAACTACACAGAAGCATTGTGTGAAACTTATTTCTGATATGTTCATTAAGCTAACAGAGTTAAACCATACTTTTGATTGCGCACTTCTGAACACTCTTTCTGTAGAAAATGCAAGTGGACATTCGGAGCGCTAAGAGGGTAATAGTGGAAAAAGGAATATATTCAAATATAAACTACACAGTAGCATTCTGTGAAAATTCTTTCTGTTCTGTGCATTCAACTAACAGAGTTGAACCTTACTTTTGATTGAGCCGTTCTGAAACACTCTTTCTGTAGAAACTGCAATTGGACATGCTAAGCGCTAAGAGGCCTACATTGGGAAAAAGAATATCTTCAAATAAAAACTACACAGATGCATTCTGTGAAACTTATTTCTGATCTGTAAATTCAGTTAACAGAGATAAAACATATTTTTGATTGACCAGTTATGAAACACTCTTTTTGTAGAAAATGCAAGTGGAGATTCGGAGCGCTAAGAGGGTAATAGTGGAAAAAGGAATGTCTTTAAATATAAACTACACAGAATCATTCGGTGAAACTTCTTTCTGATCTGTGCATTCAGCTAACAGAGTTAAACCATACTTTTGATTGAGCAGATCTGAACACTTTTTCTGTAGAAAATGCAACTGGACATTTGGAGCGCTAAGAGCGTAGTAGTGGAAAAAGGAATATATTCAAATATAAACTACACAGAAGCATTCTGTGAAACTTCTTTCTGATCTGAGCATTCAGCTAACAGAGTTAAACCATACTTTTGATTGAGCAGTTTTGAAACACTCTGTCTGTAGAAAATGCAACTGGAGATTCGTAGCGCTAAGTGGGTAATAGTGGAAAAAAGAATATGTTCAAATATAAACTACACAGAAGCATTGTATGAAACTTCTTTCTGTTCTGTGCATTCAACTAACAGAGTTGAACCTTACTTTTGATTGAGCCGTTCTGAAACACTCTTTCTGTAGAAACTGCAATTGGATATTCTGAGCGCTAGGAGGCCTATATTGGGAAAAAGAATGTCTAGAAATAAAAACTACACAGAAGAATTGTGTGAAACTTCTTTCTGTTCTGTTTGTTCAACTAAAAGAGTTGAACCTTAGTTTTGATTGAGCCGTTCTGAAACATTCTTTCTGTAGAAAATGCAAGTGGAGATTCGGAGCGCTAAGAGGGTAATAGTGGAAAAAGGAATGTCTCCAAATATAAACTACACAGAATCATTCTGTGAAACTTCTTTCTGATCTGTGCATTCAGCTAACAGAGTTAAACCATACTTTTGATTGAGCAGATCTGAACACTCTTTCTGTAGAAAATGCAACTGGACATTTGGAGCGCTAAGAGATTAGTAGTGGAAAAAGGAATATATTCAAATATAAACTACACAGCAGCATTCTGTGAAAATTCTTTCTGTTCTGTGCATTCAACTAACAGAGTTGAACCTTACTTTTGATTGAGCCGTTCTGAAACACTCTTTCTGTAGAAACTGCAATTGGACATGCTAAGCGCTAAGAGTCCTACATTGGGCAAAAGAATATCTTCAAATAAAAACTACACAGATGCATTCTGTGAAACTTATTTCTGATCTGTAAATTCAGTTAACAGAGATAAAACATATTTTTGATTGACCAGTTATGAAACACTCTTTTTGTAGAAAATGCAAGTGGAGATTCGGAGCGCTAAGTGGGTAATAGTGGAAAAAGGAATGTCTTTAAATATAAACTACACAGAATCATTCTGGGAAACTTCTTTCTGATCTGTGCATTCAGCTAACAGAGTTAAACCATACTTTTGATTGAGCAGATGTGAACACTCTTTCTGTAGAAAATGCAACTGGACATTTGGAGCGCTAAGAGGGTAGTAGTGGAAAAAGGAATATATTCAAATATAAACTACACAGAAGCATTCTGTGAAACTTCGTTCTGATCTGAGCATTCAGCTAACAGAGTTAAACCCTACTTTTGATTGAGCAGTTTTGAAACACTCTGTCTGTAGAAAATGCAACTGGACATTCGTAGCGCTAAGTGGGTAATAGTGGAAAAAAGAATATGTTCAAATATAAACTACACAGAATCATTGTATGAAACTTCTTTCTGTTCTGTGCATTCAACTAACAGAGTTGAACCTTACTTTTGTTTGAGCCTTTCTGAAACTCTCTTTCTGTAGAAACTGCAATTGGACATTCTGAGCGCTAAGAGGCCTACATTGGGAAAAAGAATATCTTCAAATAAAAACTACACAGATGCATTCTGTGAAACTTATTTCTGATCTGTAAATTCAGTTAACGGAGATAAAACACATTTTTGATTGAGCAGTTATGAAACACTCTTTTTGTAGAAAATGCAAGTGGAGATTCGGAGCGCTAAGAGGGTAATAGTGGAAAAAGGAATGTCTTCAAATATAAACTACACAGAATCATTCGGTGAAACTTCTTTCTGATCTGTGCATTCAGCTAACAGAGTTAAACCATACTTTTGATTGAGCAGATCTGAACACTCTTTCTGTAGAAAATGCA
This sequence comes from Symphalangus syndactylus, assembly GCF_028878055.3. Lineage (NCBI taxonomy): Eukaryota > Metazoa > Chordata > Mammalia > Primates > Hylobatidae > Symphalangus > Symphalangus syndactylus. The sequence continues at coordinate 1,772,154 of NC_072426.2, read as the reverse complement.
ACTGGACTTTTGGAGCGCTAAGAGCGTAGTAGTGGAAAAAGGAATATATTCAAATATAAACTACACAGAAGCATTCTGTGAAACTTCTTTCTGATCTGAGCATTCAGCTAACAGAGTTAAACCATACTTTTGATTGAGCAGTTTTGAAACACTCTGTCTGTAGAAAATGCAACTGGACATTCGTAGCGCTAAGTGGGTAATAGTGGAAAAAAGAATATGTTCAAATATAAACTACACAGAAGCATTGTATGAAACTTCTTTCTGTTCTGTGCATTCAACTAACAGAGTTGAACCTTACTTTTGATTGAGCCGTTCTGAAACACTCTTTCTGTAGAAACTGCAATTGGACATTCTGAGCGCTAGGAGGCCTATATTGGGAAAAAGAATGTCTACAAATAAAAACTACACAGAAGAATTGTGTGAAACTTCTTTCTGTTCTGTTTGTTCAACTAAAAGAGTTGAACCTTAGTTTTGAGTGAGCCGTTCTGAAACACTCTTTCTGTAGAAAATGCAAGTGGAGATTCGGAGAGCTAAGAGGGTAACAGTGGAAAAAGGAATGTCACCAAATATAAACTACACAGAATCATTCTGTGAAACTTCTTTCTGATCTGTGCATTCAGCTAACAGAGTTAAACCATACTTTTGATTGAGCAGATCTGAACACTCTTTCTGTAGAAAATGCAACTGGACATTTGGAGCGCTAAGAGAGTAGTAGTGGAAAAAGGAATATATTCAAATATAAACTACACAGTAGCATTCTGTGAAAATTCTTTCTGTTCTGTGCATTCAACTAACAGAGTTGAACCTTACTTTTGATTGAGCCGTTCTGAAACACTCTTTCTGTAGAAACTGCAATTGGACATGCTAAGCGCTAAGAGTCCTACATTGGGCAAAAGAATATCTTCAAATAAAAACTACACAGATGCATTCTGTGAAACTTATTTCTGATCTGTAAATTCAGTTAACAGAGATAAAACATATTTTTGATTGACCAGTTATGAAACACTCTTTTTGTAGAAAATGCAAGTGGAGATTCGGAGCGCTAAGTGGGTAATAGTGGAAAAAGGAATGTCTTTAAATATAAACTACACAGAATCATTCGGTGAAACTTCTTTCTGATCTGTGCATTCAGCTAACAGAGTTAAACCATACTTTTGATTGAGCAGATCTGAACACTTTTTCTGTAGAAAATGCAACTGGACATTTGGAGCGCTAAGAGCGTAGTAGTGGAAAAAGGAATATATTCAAATATAAACTACACAGAAGCATTCTGTGAAACTTCTTTCTGATCTGAGCATTCAGCTAACAGAGTTAAACCATACTTTTGATTGAGCAGTTTTGAAACACTCTGTCTGTAGAAAATGCAACTGGACATTCGTAGCGCTAACTGGGTAATAGTGGAAAAATGAATATGTTCAAATATAAACTACACAGAAGCATTGTATGAAACTTCTTTCTGTTCTGTGAATTCAACTAACAGAGTTGAACCTTACTTTTAATTGAGCCTTTCTGAAACACTCTTTCTGTAGAAAGTGCAATTGGACATTCTGAGCGCTAAGAGGCCTATATTGGGAAAAATAATATCTTCAAATAAAAACTACACAGAAGCATTGTGTGAAACTTATTTCTGATATGTTCATTAAGCTAACAGAGTTAAACCATACTTTTGATTGCGCAGTTCTGAACACTCTTTCTGTAGAAAATGCAAGTGGACATTCGGAGCGCTAAGAGGGTAATAGTGGAAAAAGGAATATATTCAAATATAAACTACACAGTAGCATTCTGTGAAAATTCTTTCTGTTCTGTGCATTCAACTAACAGAGTTGAACCTTACTTTTGATTGAGCCGTTCTGAACACTCTTTCTGTAGAAACTGCAATTGGACATGCTAAGCGCTAAGAGTCCTACATTGGGAAAAAGAATATCTTCAAATAAAAACTACACAGATGCATTCTGTGAAACTTATTTCTGATCTGTAAATTCAGTTAACAGAGATAAAACATATTTTTGATTGACCAGTTATGAAACACTCTTTTTGTAGAAAATGCAAGTGGAGATTCGGAGCGCTAAGAGGGTAATAGTGGAAAAAGGAATGTCTTTAAATATAAACTACACAGAATCATTCGGTGAAACTTCTTTCTGATCTGTGCATTCAGCTAACAGAGTTAAACCATACTTTTGATTGAGCAGATCTGAACACTTTTTCTGTAGAAAATGCAACTGGACATTTGGAGCGCTAAGAGCGTAGTAGTGGAAAAAGGAATATATTCAAATATAAACTACACAGAAGCATTCTGTGAAACTTCTTTCTGATCTGAGCATTCAGCTAACAGAGTTAAACCATACTTTTGATTGAGCAGTTTTGAAACACTCTGTCTGTAGAAAATGCAACTGGAGATTCGTAGCGCTAAGTGGGTAATAGTGGAAAAAAGAATATGTTCAAATATAAACTACACAGAAGCATTGTATGAAACTTCTTTCTGTTCTGTGCATTCAACTAACAGAGTTGAACCTTACTTTTGATTGAGCCTTTCTGAAACACTCTTTCTGTAGAAACTGCAATTGGATATTCTGAGCGCTAGGAGGCCTATATTGGGAAAAAGAATGTCTACAAATAAAAACTACACAGAAGAATTGTGTGAAACTTCTTTCTGTTCTGTTTGTTCAACTAAAAGAGTTGAACCTTAGTTTTGATTGAGCCGTTCTGAAACACTCTTTCTGTAGAAAATGCAAGTGGAGATTCGGAGCGCTAAGAGGGTAATAGTGGAAAAAGGAATGTCTCCAAATATAAACTACACAGAATCATTCTGTGAAACTTCTTTCTGATCTGTGCATTCAGCTAACAGAGTTAAACCATACTTTTGATTGAGCAGTTTTGAAACACTCTGTCTGTAGAAAATGCAACTGGAGATTCGTAGCGCTAAGGGGGTAATAGTGGAAAAAAGAATATGTTCAAATATAAACTACACAGAAGCATTGTATGAAACTTCTTTCTCTTCTGTGCATTCAACTAACAGAGTTGAACCTTACTTTTGATTGAGCCTTTCTGAAACACTCTTTCTGTAGAAACTGCAATTGGACATTCTGAGCGCTAAGAGGCCTATATTGGGAAAAATAATATCTTCAAATAAAAACTACACAGAAGCATTGTGTGAAACTTATTTCTGATATGTTCATTAAGCTAACAGAGTTAAACCATACTTTTGATTGCGCAGTTCTGAACACTCTTTCTGTAGAAAATGCAAGTGGACATTCGGAGCGCTAAGAGGGTAATAGTGGAAAAAGGAATATATTCAAATATAAACTACACAGTAGCATTCTGTGAAAATTCTTTCTGTTCTGTGCATTCAACTAACAGAGTTGAACCTTACTTTTGATTGAGCCGTTCTGAAACACTCTTTCTGTAGAAACTGCAATTGGACATGCTAAGCGCTAAGAGTCCTACATTGGGAAAAAGAATATCTTCAAATAAAAACTACACAGATGCATTCTGTGAAACTTATTTCTGATCTGTAAATTCAGTTAACAGAGATAAAACATATTTTTGATTGACCAGTTATGAAACACTCTTTTTGTAGAAAATGCAAGTGGAGATTCGGAGCGCTAAGAGGGTAATAGTGGAAAAAGGAATGTCTTTAAATAAAAACTACACAGAATCATTCGGTGAAACTTCTTTCTGATCTGTGCATTCAGCTAACAGAGTTAAACCATACTTTTGATTGAGCAGATCTGAACACTTTTTCTGTAGAAAATGCAACTGGACATTTGGAGCGCTAAGAGCGTAGTAGTGGAAAAAGGAATATATTCAAATATAAACTATACAGAAGCATTCTGTGAAACTTCTTTCTGATCTGAGCATTCAGCTAACAGAGTTAAACAATACTTTTGATTGAGCAGTTTTGAAACACTCTGTCTGTAGAAAATGCAACTGGAGATTCGTAGCGCTAAGTGGGTAATAGTGGAAAAAAGAATATGTTCAAATATAAACTACACAGAAGCATTGTATAAAACTTCTTTCTGTTCTGTGCATTCAACTAACAGAGTTGAACCTTACTTTTGATTGAGCCGTTCTGAAACACTCTTTCTGTAGAGACTGCAATTGGACATTCTGAGCGCTAGGAGGCCTATATTGGGAAAAAGAATGTCTACAAATAAAAACTACACAGAAGAATTGTGTGAAACTTCTTTCTGTTCTGTTTGTTCAACTAAAAGAGTTGAACCTTAGTTTTGAGTGAGCCGTTCTGAAACACTCTTTCTGTAGAAAATGCAAGTGGAGATTCAGAGAGCTAAGAGGGTAACAGTGGAAAAAGGAATGTCACCAAATATAAACTACACAGAATCATTCTGTGAAACTTCTTTCTGATCTGTGCATTCAGCTAACAGAGTTAAACAATACTTTTGATTGAGCAGATCTGAACACTCTTTCTGTAGAAAATGCAACTGGACATTTGGAGCGCTAAGAGAGTAGTAGTGGAAAAAGGAATATATTCAAATATAAACTACACAGTAGCATTCTGTGAAAATTCTTTCTGTTCTGTGCATTCAACTAACAGAGTTGAACCTTACTTTTGATTGAGCCGTTCTGAAACACTCTTTCTGTAGAAACTGCAATTGGACATGCTAAGCGCTAAGAGTCCTACATTGGGCAAAAGAATATCTTCAAATAAAAACTACACAGATGCATTCTGTGAAACTTATTTCTGATCTGTAAATTCAGTTAACAGAGATAAAACATATTTTTGATTGACCAGTTATGAAACACTCTTTTTGTAGAAAATGCAAGTGGAGATTCGGAGCGCTAAGTGGGTAATAGTGGAAAAAGGAATGTCTTTAAATATAAACTACACAGAATCATTCGGTGAAACTTCTTTCTGATCTGTGCATTCAGCTAACAGAGTTAAACCATACTTTTGATTGAGCAGATCTGAACACTTTTTCTGTACAAAATGCAACTGGACATTTGGAGCGCTAAGAGCGTAGTAGTGGAAAAAGGAATATATTCAAATATAAACTACACAGAAGCATTCTGTGAAACTTCTTTCTGATCTGAGCATTCAGCTAACAGAGTTAAACCATACTTTTGATTGAGCAGTTTTGAAACACTCTGTCTGTAGAAAATGCAACTGGACATTCGTAGCGCTAAGTGGGTAATAGTGGAAAAATGAATATGTTCAAATATAAACTACACAGAAGCATTGTATGAAACTTCTTTCTGTTCTGTGAATTCAACTAACAGAGTTGAACCTTACTTTTGATTGAGCCTTTCTGAAACACTCTTTCTGTAGAAAGTGCAATTGGACATTCTGAGCGCTAAGAGGCCTATATTGGGAAAAATAATATCTTCAAATAAAAACTACACAGAAGCATTGTGTGAAACTTATTTCTGATATGTTCATTAAGCTAACAGAGTTAAACCATACTTTTGATTGCGCAGTTCTGAACACTCTTTCTGTAGAAAATGCAAGTGGACATTCGGAGCGCTAAGAGGGTAATAGTGGAAAAAGGAATATATTCAAATATAAACTACACAGTAGCATTCTGTGAAAATTCTTTCTGTTCTGTGCATTCAACTAACAGAGTTGAACCTTACTTTTGATTGAGCCGTTCTGAAACACTCTTTCTGTAGAAACTGCAATTGGACATGCTAAGCGCTAAGAGTCCTACATTGGGAAAAAGAATATCTTCAAATAAAAACTACACAGATGCATTCTGTGAAACTTATTTCTGATCTGTAAATTCAGTTAACAGAGATAAAACATATTTTTGATTGACCAGTTATGAAACACTCTTTTTGTAGAAAATGCAAGTGGAGATTCGGAGCGCTAAGTGGGTAATAGTGGAAAAAGGAATGTCTTTAAATATAAACTACACAGAATCATTCGGTGAAACTTCTTTCTGATCTGTGCATTCAGCTAACAGAGTTAAACAATACTTTTGATTGAGCAGTTTTGAAACACTCTGTCTGTAGAAAATGCAACTGGAGATTCGTAGCGCTAAGTGGGTAATAGTGGAAAAAAGAATATGTTCAAATATAAACTACACAGAAGCATTGTATGAAACTTCTTTCTGTTCTGTGCATTCAACTAACAGAGTTGAACTTTACTTTTGATTGAGCCGTTCTGAAACACTCTTTCTGTAGAAACTGCAATTGGACATTCTGAGCGCTAGGAGGCCTATATTGGGAAAAAGAATGTCTACAAATAAAAACTACACAGAAGAATTGTGTGAAACTTCTTTCTGTTCTGTTTGTTCAACTAAAAGAGTTGAACCTTAGTTTTGAGTGAGCGGTTCTGAAACACTCTTTCTGTAGAAAATGCAAGTGGAGATTCGGAGCGCTAAGAGGGTAACAGTGGAAAAAGGAATGTCACCAAATATAAACTACACAGAATCATTCTGTGAAACTTCTTTCTGATCTGTGCATTCAGCTAACAGAGTTAAACCATACTTTTGATTGAGCAGATCTGAACACTCTTTCTGTAGAAAATGCAACTGGACATTTGGAGCGCTAAGAGAGTAGTAGTGGAAAAAGGAATATATTCAAATATAAACTACACAGTAGCATTCTGTGAAAATTCTTTCTGTTCTGTGCATTCAACTAACAGAGTTGAACCTTACTTTTGATTGAGCCGTTCTGAAACACTCTTTCTGTAGAAACTGCAATTGGACATGCTAAGCGCTAAGAGTCCTACATTGGGCAAAAGAATATCTTCAAATAAAAACTACACAGATGCATTCTGTGAAACTTATTTCTGATCTGTAAATTCAGTTAACAGAGATAAAACATATTTTTGATTGACCAGTTATGAAACACTCTTTTTGTAGAAAATGCAAGTGGAGATTCGGAGCGCTAAGTGGGTAATAGTGGAAAAAGGAATGTCTTTAAATATAAACTACACAGAATCATTCTGTGAAACTTCTTTCTGATCTGTGCATTCAGCTAACAGAGTTAAACCATACTTTTGATTGAGCAGATGTGAACACTCCTTCTGTAGAAAATGCAACTGGACATTTGGAGCGCTAAGAGAGTAGTAGTGGAAAAAGGAATATATTCAAATATAAACTACACAGAAGCATTCTGTGAAACTTCGTTCTGATCTGAGCATTCAGCTAACAGAGTTAAACCATACTTTTGATTGAGCAGTTTTGAAACTCTCTGTCTGTAGAAAATGCAAATAGACATTCGTAGCGCTAAGTGGGTAATAGTGGAAAAAAGAATATGTTCAAATATAAACTACACAGAATCATTGTATGAAACTTCTTTCTGTTCTGTGCATTCAACAAACAGAGTTGAACCTTACTTTTGATTGAGCCTTTCTGAAACTCTCTTTCTGTAGAAACTGCAATTGGACATTCTGAGCGCTAAGAGGCCTATATTGGGAAAAAGAATGTCTACAAATAAAAACTACACAGAAGAATTGTGTGAAACATCTTTCTGTTCTGTTTGTTCAACTAAAAGAGTTGAACCTTAGTTTTGATTGAGCCTTTCTGAAACACTCTTTCTGTAGAAAATGCAAGTGGAGATTCGGAGCGCTAAGAGGGTAATAGTGGAAAAAGGAATGTCTCCAAATATAAACTACACAGAATCATTCTGTGAAACTACTTTCTGATCTGTGCATTCAGCTAACAGAGTTAAACTATACTTTTGATTGAGCAGATCTGAACACTCTTTCTGTAGAAAATGGAACTGGACATTTGGAGCACTAAGAGTGTAGTAGTGGAAAAAGGAATATATACAAATAGAAACTACACAGAAGCATTCTGTGAAACTTCTTTCTGATCTGAGCATTCAGCTAACAGAGTTAAACCATACTTTTGATTGAGCAGTTTTGAAACACTCTGTCTGTAGAAAATGCAACTGGACATTCGTAGCGCTAAGTGTGTAATAGTGGAAAAAAGAATATGTTCAAATAGAAACTACACAGAAGCATTGTATGAAACTTCTTTCTCTTCTGTGCATTCAACTAACAGAGTTGGACCTTACTTTTGATTGAGCCTTTCTGAAACACTCTTTCTGTAGAAACTGCAATTGGACATTCTGAGCGCTAAGAGGCCTCTATTGGGAAAAATAATATCTTCAAATAAAAACTACACAGAAGCATTGTGTGAAACTTATTTCTGATATGTTCATTAAGCTAACAGAGTTAAACCATACTTTTGATTGCGCAGTTCTGAACACTCTTTCTGTAGAAAATGCAAGTGGACATTCGGAGCGCTAAGAGGGTAATAGTGGAAAAAGGAATATATTCAAATATAAACTACACAGTAGCATTCTGTGAAAATTCTTTCTGTTCCTTGTATTCAACTAACAGAGTTGAACCTTACTTTTGATTGAGCCGTTCTGAAAAACTCTTTCTGTAGAAACTGCAATTGGACATGCTAAGCGCTAAGAGGCCTACATTGGGAAAAAGAATATCTTCAAATAAAAACTACACAGATGCATTCTGTGAAACTTATTTCTGATCTGTAAATTCAGTTAACAGAGATAAAACATATTTTTGATTGAGCAGTTATGAAACACTCTTTTTGTAGAAAATGCAAGTGGAGATTCGGAGCGCTAAGAGGGTAATAGTGGAAAAAGGAATGTCTTCAAATATAAACTACACAGAATCATTCGGTGAAACTTCTTTCTGATCTGTGCATTCAGCTAACAGAGTTAAACCATACTTTTGATTGAGCAGATCTGAACACTCTTTCTGTAGAAAATGCAACTGGACATTTGGAGCGCTAAGAGCGTAGTAGTGGAAAAAGGAATATATTCAAATATAAACTACACAGAAGCATTCTGTGAAACTTCTTTCTGATCTGAGCATTCAGCTAACAGAGTTAAACCATACTTTTGATTGAGCAGTTTTGAAACACTCTGTCTGTAGAAAATGCAACTGGACATTCGTAGCGCTAAGTGGGTAATAGTGGAAAAAAGAATATGTTCAAATATAAACTACACAGAAGCATTGTATGAAACTTCTTTCTGTTCTGTGCATTCAACTAACAGAGTTGAACCTTAATTTTGATTGAGCCTTTCAGAAACACTCTTTCTGTAGAAACTGCAATTGGACATTCTGAGCGCTAAGAGGCCTCTATTGGGAAAAATAATATCTTCAAATAAAAACTACACAGAAGCATTGTGTGAAACTTATTTCTGATATGTTCATTAAGCTAACAGAGTTAAACCATACTTTTGATTGCACAGTTCTGAACACTCTTTCTGTAGAAAATGCAAGTGGACATTCGGAGCGCTAAGAGGGTAATAGTGGAAAAAGGAATATATTCAAATATAAACTACACAGTAGCATTCTGTGAAAATACTTTCTGTTCTGTGCATTCAACTAACAGAGTTGAACCTTACTTTTGATTGAGCCGTTCTGAAACACTCTTTCTGTAGAAACTGCAATTGGACATGCTAAGCGCTAAGAGGCCTACATTGGGAAAAAGAATATCTTCAAATAAAAACTACACAGATGCATTCTGTGAAACTTATTTCTGATCTGTAAATTCAGTTAACGGAGATAAAACACATTTTTGATTGAGCAGTTATGAAACACTCTTTTTGTAGAAAATGCAAGTGGAGATTCGGAGCGCTAAGAGGGTAATAGTGGAAAAAGGAATGTCTTCAAATATAAACTACACAGAATCATTCGGTGAAACTTCTTTCTGATCTGTGCATTCAGCTAACAGAGTTAAACCATACTTTTGATTGAGCAGATCTGAACACTCTTTCTGTAGAAAATGCAACTGGACTTTTGGAGCGCTAAGAGCGTAGTAGTGGAAAAAGGAATATATTCAAATATAAACTACACAGAAGCATTCTGTGAAACTTCTTTCTGATCTGAGCATTCAGCTAACAGAGTTAAACCATACTTTTAATTGAGCAGTTTTGAAACACTCTGTCTGTAGAAAATGCAACTGGACATTCGTAGCGCTAAGTGGGTAATAGTGGAAAAAAGAATATGTTCAAATATAAACTACACAGAAGCATTGTATGAAACTTCTTTCTGTTCTCTGCATTCAACTAACAGAGTTGAACCTTACTTTTGATTGAGCCGTTCTGAAACACTCTTTCTGTAGAAAGTGCAATTGGACATTCTGAGCGCTAGGAGGCCTATATTGGGAAAAAGAATGTCTACAAATAAAAACTACACAGAAGAATTGTGTGAAACTTCTTTCTGTTCTGTTTGTTCAACTAAAAGAGTTGAACCTTAGTTTTGAGTGAGCCGTTCTGAAACACTCTTTCTGTAGAAAATGCAAGTGGAGATTCGGAGAGCTAAGAGGGTAACAGTGGAAAAAGGAATGTCACCAAATATAAACTACACAGAATCATTCTGTGAAACTTCTTTCTGATCTGTGCATTCAGCTAACAGAGTTAAACCATACTTTTGATTGAGCAGATCTGAACACTCTTTCTGTAGAAAATGCAACTGGACATTTGGAGCGCTAAGAGAGTAGTAGTGGAAAAAGGAATATATTCAAATATAAACTACACAGTAGCATTCTGTGAAAATTCTTTCTGTTCTGTGCATTCAACTAACAGAGTTGAACCTTACTTTTGATTGAGCCGTTCTGAAACACTCTTTCTGTAGAAACTGCAATTGGACATGCTAAGCGCTAAGAGTCCTACATTGGGCAAAAGAATATCTTCAAATAAAAACTACACAGATGCATTCTGTGAAACTTATTTCTGATCTGTAAATTCAGTTAACAGAGATAAAACATATTTTTGATTGACCAGTTATGAAACACTCTTTTTGTAGAAAATGCAAGTGGAGATTCGGAGCGCTAAGTGGGTAATAGTGGAAAAAGGAATGTCTTTAAATATAAACTACACAGAATCATTCGGTGAAACTTCTTTCTGATCTGTGCATTCAGCTAACAGAGTTAAACCATACTTTTGATTGAGCAGATCTGAACACTTTTTCTGTAGAAAATGCAACTGGACATTTGGAGCGCTAAGAGCGTAGTAGTGGAAAAAGGAATATATTCAAATATAAACTACACAGAAGCATTCTGTGAAACTTCTTTCTGATCTGAGCATTCAGCTAACAGAGTTAAACCATACTTTTGATTGAGCAGTTTTGAAACTCTCTGTCTGTAGAAAATGCAACTGGACATTCGTAGCGCTAAGTGGGTAATAGTGGAAAAATGAATATGTTCAAATATAAACTACACAGAAGCATTGTATGAAACTTCTTTCTGTTCTGTGAATTCAACTAACAGAGTTGAACCTTACTTTTGATTGAGCCTTTCTGAAACACTCTTTCTGTAGAAAGTGCAATTGGACATTCTGAGCGCTAAGAGGCCTATATTGGGAAAAATAATATCTTCAAATAAAAACTACACAGAAGCATTGTGTGAAACTTATTTCTGATATGTTCATTAAGCTAACAGAGTTAAACCATACTTTTGATTGCGCAGTTCTGAACACTCTTTCTGTAGAAAATGCAAGTGGACATTCGGAGCGCTAAGAGGGTAATAGTGGAAAAAGGAATATATTCAAATATAAACTACACAGTAGCATTCTGTGAAAATTCTTTCTGTTCTGTGCATTCAACTAACAGAGTTGAACCTTACTTTTGATTGAGCCGTTCTGAAACACTCTTTCTGTAGAAACTGCAATTGGACATGCTAAGCGCTAAGAGTCCTACATTGGGAAAAAGAATATCTTCAAATAAAAACTACACAGATGCATTCTGTGAAACTTATTTCTGATCTGTAAATTCAGTTAACAGAGATAAAACATATTTTTGATTGACCAGTTATGAAACACTCTTTTTGTAGAAAATGCAAGTGGAGATTCGGAGCGCTAAGAGGGTAATAGTGGAAAAAGGAATGTCTTTAAATATAAACTACACAGAATCATTCGGTGAAACTTCTTTCTGATCTGTGCATTCAGCTAACAGAGTTAAACCATACTTTTGATTGAGCAGATCTGAACACTTTTTCTGTAGAAAATGCAACTGGACATTTGGAGCGCTAAGAGCGTAGTAGTGGAAAAAGGAATATATTCAAATATAAACTACCCAGAAGCATTCTGTGAAACTTCTTTCTGATCTGAGCATTCAGCTAACAGAGTTAAACCATACTTTTGATTGAGCAGTTTTGAAACACTCTGTCTGTAGAAAATGCAACTGGAGATTCGTAGCGCTAAGTGGGTAATAGTGGAAAAAAGAATATGTTCAAATATAAACTACACAGAAGCATTGTATGAAACTTCTTTCTGTTCTGTGTATTCAACTAACAGAGTTGAACCTTACTTTTGATTGAGCCGTTCTGAAACACTCTTTCTGTAGAAACTGCAATTGGATATTCTGAGCGCTAGGAGGCCTATATTGGGAAAAAGAATGTCTAGAAATAAAAACTACACAGAAGAATTGTGTGAAACTTCTTTCTGTTCTGTTTGTTCAACTAAAAGAGTTGAACCTTAGTTTTGATTGAGCCGTTCTGAAACACTCTTTCTGTAGAAAATGCAAGTGGAGATTCGGAACGCTAAGAGGGTAATAGTGGAAAAAGGAATGTCTCCAAATATAAACTACACAGAATCATTCTGTGAAACTTCTTTCTGATCTGTGCATTCAGCTAACAGAGTTAAACCATACTTTTGATTGAGCAGTTTTGAAACACTCTGTCTGTAGAAAATGCAACTGGAGATTCGTAGCGCTAAGTGGGTAATAGTGGAAAAAAGAATATGTTCAAATATAAACTACACAGAAGCATTGTATGAAACTTCTTTCTCTTCTGTGCATTCAACTAACAGAGTTGAACCTTACTTTTGATTGAGCCTTTCTGAAACACTCTTTCTGTAGAAACTGCAATTGGACATTCTGAGCGCTAAGAGGCCTATATTGGGAAAAATAATATCTTCAAATAAAAACTACACAGAAGCATTGTGTGAAACTTATTTCTGATATGTTCATTAAGCTAACAGAGTTAAACCATACTTTTGATTGCGCAGTTCTGAACACTCTTTCTGTAGAAAATGCAAGTGGACATTCGGAGCGCTAAGAGGGTAATAGTGGAAAAAGGAATATATTCAAATATAAACTACACAGTAGCATTCTGTGAAAATTCTTTCTGTTCTGTGCATTCAACTAACAGAGTTGAACCTTACTTTTGATTGAGCCGTTCTGAAACACTCTTTCTGTAGAAACTGCAATTGGACATGCTAAGCGCTAAGAGTCTTACATTGGGAAAAAGAATATCTTCAAATAAAAACTACACAGATGCATTCTGTGAAACTTATTTCTGATCTGTAAATTCAGTTAACAGAGATAAAACATATTTTTGATTGACCAGTTATGAAACACTCTTTTTGTAGAAAATGCAAGTGGAGATTCGGAGCGCTAAGAGGGTAATAGTGGAAAAAGGAATGTCTTCAAATATAAACTACACAGAATCATTCGGTGAAACTTCTTTCTGATCTGTGCATTCAGCTAACAGAGTTAAACCATACTTTTGATTGAGCAGATCTGAACACTTTTTCTGTAGAAAATGCAACTGGACATTTGGAGCGCTAAGAGCGTAGTAGTGGAAAAAGTAATATATTCAAATATAAACTACACAGAAGCATTCTGTGAAACTTTTTCTGATCTGAGCATTCAGCTAACAGAGTTAAACCATACTTTTGATTGAGCAGTTTTGAAACACTCTGTCTGTAGAAAATGCAACTGGAGATTCGTAGCGCTAAGTGGGTAATGGTGGAAAAAAGAATATGTTCAAATATAAACTACACAGAAGCATTGTATGAAACTTCTTTCTGTTCTGTGCATTCAACTAACAGAGTTGAAACTTACTTTTGATTGAGCCGTTCTGAAACACTCTTTCTGTAGAAACTGCAATTGGACATTCTGAGCGCTAGGAGGCCTATATTGGGAAAAAGAATGTCTACAAATAAAAACTACACAGAAGAATTGTGTGAAACTTCTTTCTGTTCTGTTTGTTCAACTAAAAGAGTTGAACCTTAGTTTTGAGTGAGCCGTTCTGAAACACTCTTTCTGTAGAAAGTGCAAGTGGAGATTCGGAGCGCTAAGAGGGTAACAGTGGAAAAAGGAATGTCACCAAATATAAACTACACAGAATCATTCTGTGAAACTTCTTTCTGATCTGTGCATTCAGCTAACAGAGTTAAACCATACTTTTGATTGAGCAGATCTGAACACTCTTTCTGTAGAAAATGCATCTGGACATTTGGAGCGCTAAGAGAGTAGTAGTGGAAAAAGGAATATATTCAAATATAAACTACACAGTAGCATTCTGTGAAAATTCTTTCTGTTCTGTGCATTCAACTAACAGAGTTGAACCTTACTTTTGATTGAGCCGTTCTGAAACACTCTTTCTGTAGAAACTGCAATTGGACATGCTAAGCGCTAAGAGTCCTACATTGGGCAAAAGAATATCTTCAAATAAAAACTACACAGATGCATTCTGTGAAACTTATTTCTGATCTGTAAATTCAGTTAACAGAGATAAAACATATTTTTGATTGACCAGTTATGAAACACTCTTTTTGTAGAAAATGCAAGTGGAGATTCGGAGCGCTAAGTGGGTAATAGTGGAAAAAGGAATGTCTTTAAATGTAAACTACACAGAATCATTCTGTGAAACTTCTTTCTGATCTGTGCATTCAGCTAACAGAGTTAAACCATACTTTTGATTGAGCAGATGTGAACACTCTTTCTGTAGAAAATGCAACTGGACATTTGGAGCGCTAAGAGAGTAGTAGTGGGAAAAGGAATATATTCAAATATAAACTACACAGAAGCATTCTGTGAAACTTCGTTCTGATCTGAGCATTCAGCTAACAGAGTTAAACCATACTTTTGATTGAGCAGTTTTGAAACACTCTGTCTGTAGAAAATGCAACTGGACATTCGTAGCGCTAAGTGGGTAATAGTGGAAAAAAGAATATGTTCAAATATAAACTACACAGAATCATTGTATGAAACTTCTTTCTGTTCTGTGCATTCAACTAACAGAGTTGAACCTTACTTTTGATTGAGCCTTTCTGAAACTCTCTTTCTGTAGAAACTGCAATTGGACATTCTGAGCGCTAAGAGGCCTATATTGGGAAAAAGAATGTCTACAAATAAAAACTACACAGAAGAATTGTGTGAAACATCTTTCTGTTCTGTTTGTTCAACTAAAAGAGTTGAACCTTAGTTTTGATTGAGCCTTTCTGAAACACTCTTTCTGTAGAAAATGCAAGTGGAGATTCGGAGCGCTAAGAGGGTAATAGTGGAAAAAGGAATGTCTCCAAATATAAACTACACAGAATCATTCTGTGAAACTTCTTTCTGATCTGTGCATTCAGCTAACAGAGTTAAACTATACTTTTGATTGAGCAGATCTGAACAGTCTTTCTGTAGAAAATGGAACTGGACATTTGGAGCACTAAGAGTGTAGTAGTGGAAAAAGGAATATATTCAAATATAAACTACACAGAAGCATTCTGTGAAACTTCTTTCTGATCTGAGCATTCAGCTAACAGAGTTAAACCATACTTTTGATTGAGCAGTTTTGAAACACTCTGTCTGTAGAAAATGCAACTGGACATTCGTAGCGCTAAGTGGGTAATAGTGGAAAAAAGAATATGTTCAAATAGAAACTACACAGAAGCATTGTATGAAACTTCTTTCTCTTCTGTGCATTCAACTAACAGGGTTGGACCTTACTTTTGATTGAGCCTTTCTGAAACACTCTTTCTGTAGAAACTGCAATTGGACATTCTGAGCGCTAAGAGGCCTCTATTGGGAAAAATAATATCTTCAGATAAAAACTACACAGAAGCATTGTGTGAAACTTATTTCTGATATGTTCATTAAGCTAACAGAGTTAAACCATACTTTTGATTGCGCAGTTCTGAACACTCTTTCTGTAGAAAATGCAAGTGGACATTCGGAGCGCTAAGAGGGTAATAGTGGAAAAAGGAATATATTCAAATATAAACTACACAGTAGCATTCTGTGAAAATTCTTTCTGTTCTGTGCATTCAACTAACAGAGTTGAACCTTACTTTTGATTGAGCCGTTCTGAAACACTCTTTCTGTAGAAACTGCAATTGGACATGCTAAGCGCTAAGAGTCTTACATTGGGAAAAAGAATATCTTCAAATAAAAACTACACAGATGCATTCTGTGAAACTTATTTCTGATCTGTAAATTCAGTTAACAGAGATAAAACATATTTTTGATTGACCAGTTATGAAACACTCTTTTTGTAGAAAATGCAAGTGGAGATTCGGAGCGCTAAGAGGGTAATAGTGGAAAAAGGAATGTCTTCAAATATAAACTACACAGAATCATTCGGTGAAACTTCTTTCTGATCTGTGCATTCAGCTAACAGAGTTAAACCATACTTTTGATTGAGCAGATCTGAACACTTTTTCTGTAGAAAATGCAACTGGACATTTGGAGCGCTAAGAGCGTAGTAGTGGAAAAAGTAATATATTCAAATATAAACTACACAGAAGCATTCTGTGAAACTTTTTCTGATCTGAGCATTCAGCTAACAGAGTTAAACCATACTTTTGATTGAGCAGTTTTGAAACACTCTGTCTGTAGAAAATGCAACTGGAGATTCGTAGCGCTAAGTGGGTAATGGTGGAAAAAAGAATATGTTCAAATATAAACTACACAGAAGCATTGTATGAAACTTCTTTCTGTTCTGTGCATTCAACTAACAGAGTTGAAACTTACTTTTGATTGAGCCGTTCTGAAACACTCTTTCTGTAGAAACTGCAATTGGACATTCTGAGCGCTAGGAGGCCTATATTGGGAAAAAGAATGTCTACAAATAAAAACTACACAGAAGAATTGTGTGAAACTTCTTTCTGTTCTGTTTGTTCAACTAAAAGAGTTGAACCTTAGTTTTGAGTGAGCCGTTCTGAAACACTCTTTCTGTAGAAAGTGCAAGTGGAGATTCGGAGCGCTAAGAGGGTAACAGTGGAAAAAGGAATGTCACCAAATATAAACTACACAGAATCATTCTGTGAAACTTCTTTCTGATCTGTGCATTCAGCTAACAGAGTTAAACCATACTTTTGATTGAGCAGATCTGAACACTCTTTCTGTAGAAAATGCATCTGGACATTTGGAGCGCTAAGAGAGTAGTAGTGGAAAAAGGAATATATTCAAATATAAACTACACAGTAGCATTCTGTGAAAATTCTTTCTGTTCTGTGCATTCAACTAACAGAGTTGAACCTTACTTTTGATTGAGCCGTTCTGAAACACTCTTTCTGTAGAAACTGCAATTGGACATGCTAAGCGCTAAGAGTCCTACATTGGGCAAAAGAATATCTTCAAATAAAAACTACACAGATGCATTCTGTGAAACTTATTTCTGATCTGTAAATTCAGTTAACAGAGATAAAACATATTTTTGATTGACCAGTTATGAAACACTCTTTTTGTAGAAAATGCAAGTGGAGATTCGGAGCGCTAAGTGGGTAATAGTGGAAAAAGGAATGTCTTTAAATGTAAACTACACAGAATCATTCTGTGAAACTTCTTTCTGATCTGTGCATTCAGCTAACAGAGTTAAACCATACTTTTGATTGAGCAGATGTGAACACTCTTTCTGTAGAAAATGCAACTGGACATTTGGAGCGCTAAGAGAGTAGTAGTGGAAAAAGGAATATATTCAAATATAAACTACACAGAAGCATTCTGTGAAACTTCGTTCTGATCTGAGCATTCAGCTAACAGAGTTAAACCATACTTTTGATTGAGCAGTTTTGAAACACTCTGTCTGTAGAAAATGCAACTGGACATTCGTAGCGCTAAGTGGGTAATAGTGGAAAAAAGAATATGTTCAAATATAAACTACACAGAATCATTGTATGAAACTTCTTTCTGTTCTGTGCATTCAACTAACAGAGTTGAACCTTACTTTTGATTGAGCCTTTCTGAAACTCTCTTTCTGTAGAAACTGCAATTGGACATTCTGAGCGCTAAGAGGCCTATATTGGGAAAAAGAATGTCTACAAATAAAAACTACACAGAAGAATTGTGTGAAACATCTTTCTGTTCTGTTTGTTCAACTAAAAGAGTTGAACCTTAGTTTTGATTGAGCCTTTCTGAAACACTCTTTCTGTAGAAAATGCAAGTGGAGATTCGGAGCGCTAAGAGGGTAATAGTGGAAAAAGGAATGTCTCCAAATATAAACTACACAGAATCATTCTGTGAAACTTCTTTCTGATCTGTGCATTCAGCTAACAGAGTTAAACTATACTTTTGATTGAGCAGATCTGAACAGTCTTTCTGTAGAAAATGGAACTGGACATTTGGAGCACTAAGAGTGTAGTAGTGGAAAAAGGAATATATTCAAATATAAACTACACAGAAGCATTCTGTGAAACTTCTTTCTGATCTGAGCATTCAGCTAACAGAGTTAAACCATACTTTTGATTGAGCAGTTTTGAAACACTCTGTCTGTAGAAAATGCAACTGGACATTCGTAGCGCTAAGTGGGTAATAGTGGAAAAAAGAATATGTTCAAATAGAAACTACACAGAAGCATTGTATGAAACTTCTTTCTCTTCTGTGCATTCAACTAACAGGGTTGGACCTTACTTTTGATTGAGCCTTTCTGAAACACTCTTTCTGTAGAAACTGCAATTGGACATTCTGAGCGCTAAGAGGCCTCTATTGGGAAAAATAATATCTTCAGATAAAAACTACACAGAAGCATTGTGTGAAACTTATTTCTGATATGTTCATTAAGCTAACAGAGTTAAACCATACTTTTGATTGCGCAGTTCTGAACACTCTTTCTGTAGAAAATGCAAGTGGACATTCGGAGCGCTAAGAGGGTAATAGTGGAAAAAGGAATATATTCAAATATAAACTACACAGTAGCATTCTGTGAAAATTCTTTCTGTTCCTTGTATTCAACTAACAGTGTTGAACCTTACTTTTGATTGAGCCGTTCTGAAAAACTCTTTCTGTAGAAACTGCAATTGGACATGCTAAGCGCTAAGAGGCCTACATTGGGAAAAAGAATATCTTCAAATAAAAACTACACAGATGCATTCTGTGAAACTTATTTCTGATCTGTAAATTCAGTTAACAGAGATAAAACATATTTTTGATTGAGCAGTTATGAAACACTCTTTTTGTAGAAAATGCAAGTGGAGATTGGGAGCGCTAAGAGGGTAATAGTGGAAAAAGGAATGTCTTCAAATATAAACTACACAGAATCATTCGGTGAAACTTCTTTCTGATCTGTGCATTCAGCTAACAGAGTTAAACCATACTTTTGATTGAGCAGATCAGAACACTCTTTCTGTAGAAAATGCAACTGGACATTTGGAGCGCTAAGAGCGTAGTAGTGGAAAAAGGAATATATTCAAATATAAACTACACAGAAGCATTCTGTGAAACTTCTTTCTGATCTGAGCATTCAGCTAACAGAGTTAAACCATACTTTTGATTGAGCAGTTTTGAAACACTCTGTCTGTAGAAAATGCAACTGGACATTCGTAGCGCTAAGTGGGTAATAGTGGAAAAAAGAATATGTTCAAATATAAACTACACAGAAGCATTGTATGAAACTTCTTTCTGTTCTGTGCATTCAACTAACAGAGTTGAACCTTACTTTTGATTGAGCCTTTCAGAAACACTCTTTCTGTAGAAACTGCAATTGGACATTCTGAGCGCTAAGAGGCCTCTATTGGGAAAAATAATATCTTCAAATAAAAACTACACAGAAGCATTGTGTGAAACTTATTTCTGATATGTTCATTAAGCTAACAGAGTTAAACCATACTTTTGATTGCGCAGTTCTGAACACTCTTTCTGTAGAAAATGCAAGTGGACATTCGGAGCGCTAAGAGGGTAATAGTGGAAAAAGGAATATATTCAAATATAAACTACACAGTAGCATTCTGTGAAAATTCTTTCTGTTCTGTGCATTCAACTAACAGAGTTGAACCTTACTTTTGATTGAGCCGTTCTGAAACACTCTTTCTGTAGAAACTGCAATTGGACATGCTAAGCGCTAAGAGTCCTACATTGGGAAAAAGAATATCTTCAAATAAAACTACACAGATGCGTTCTGTGAAACTTATTTCTGATCTGTAAATTCAGTTAACAGAGATAAAACATATTTTTGATTGACCAGTTATGAAACACTCTTTTTGTAGAAAATGCAAGTGGAGATTCGGAGCGCTAAGAGGGTAATAGTGGAAAAAGGAATGTCTTCAAATATAAACTACACAGAATCATTCGGTGAAACTTCTTTCTGATCTGTGCATTCAGCTAACAGAGTTAAACCATACTTTTGATTGAGCAGATCTGAACACTTTTTCTGTAGAAAATGCAACTGGACATTTGGAGCGCTAAGAGCGTAGTAGTGGAAAAAGTAATATATTCAAATATAAACTACACAGAAGCATTCTGTGAAACTTCTTTCTGATCTGAGCATTCAGCTAACAGAGTTAAACCATACTTTTGATTGAGCAGTTTTGAAACACTCTGTCTGTAGAAAATGCAACTGGAGATTCGTAGCGCTAAGTGGGTAATGGTGGAAAAAAGAATATGTTCAAATATAAACTACACAGAAGCATTGTATGAAACTACTTTCTGTTCTGTGCATTCAACTAACAGAGTTGAACCTTACTTTTGATTGAGCCGTTCTGAAACACTCTTTCTGTAGAAACTGCAATTGGACATTCTGAGCGCTAGGAGGCCTATATTGGGAAAAAGAATGTCTCCAAATAAAAACTACACAGAAGAATTGTGTGAAACTTCTTTCTGTTCTGTTTGTTCAACTAAAAGAGTTGAACCTTAGTTTTGAGTGAGCCGTTCTGAAACACTCTTTCTGTAGAAAATGCAAGTGGAGATTCGGAGCGCTAAGAGGGTAACAGTGGAAAAAGGAATGTCACCAAATATAAACTACACAGAATCATTCTGTGAAACTTCTTTCTGATCTGTGCATTCAGCTAACAGAGTTAAACCATACTTTTGATTGAGCAGATCTGAACACTCTTTCTGTAGAAAATGCAACTGGACATTTGGAGCGCTAAGAGAGTAGTAGTGGAAAAAGGAATATATTCAAATATAAACTACACAGTAGCATTCTGTGAAAATTCTTTCTGTTCTGTGCATTCAACTAACAGAGTTGAACCTTACTTTTGATTGAGCCGTTCTGAAACACTCTTTCTGTAGAAACTGCAATTGGACATGCTAAGCGCTAAGAGTCCTACATTGGGCAAAAGAATATCTTCAAATAAAAACTACACAGATGCATTCTGTGAAACTTATTTCTGATCTGTAAATTCAGTTAACGGAGATAAAACACATTTTTGATTGAGCAGTTATGAAACACTCTTTTTGTAGAAAATGCAAGTGGAGATTTGGAGCGCTAAGAGGGTAATAGTGGAAAAAGGAATGTCTTCAAATATAAACTACACAGAATCATTCGGTGAAACTACTTTCTGATCTGTGCATTCAGCTAACAGAGTTAAACCATACTTTTGATTGAGCAGATCTGAACACTCTTTCTGTAGAAAATGCAACTGGACTTTTGGAGCGCTAAGAGCGTAGTAGTGGAAAAAGGAATATATTCAAATATAAACTACACAGAAGCATTCTGTGAAACTTCTTTCTGATCTGAGCATTCAGCTAACAGAGTTAAACCATACTTTTGATTGAGCAGTTTTGAAACACTCTGTCTGTAGAAAATGCAACTGGACATTCGTAGCGCTAAGTGGTTAAAGTGGAAAAAAGAATATGTTCAAATATAAACTACACAGAAGCATTGTATGAAACTTCTTTCTGTTCTGTGCATTCAACTAACAGAGTTGAACCTTACTTTTGATTGAGCCGTTCTGAAACACTCTTTCTGTAGAAACTGCAATTGGACATTCTGAGCGCTAAGAGGCCTATATTGGGAAAAAGAATGTCTACAAATAAAAACTACACAGAAGAATTGTGTGAAACTTCTTTCTGTTCTGTTTGTTCAACTAAAAGAGTTGAACCTTAGTTTTGATTGAGCCGTTCTGAAACACTCTTTCTGTAGAAAATGCAAGTGGAGATTCGGAGCGCTAAGAGGGTAATAGTGGAAAAAGGAATGTCTCCAAATATAATCTACACAGAATCATTCTGTGAAACTTCTTTCTGATCTGTGCATTCAGCTAACAGATTTAAACCATACTTTTGATTGAGCAGATCTGAACACTCTTTCTGTAGAAAATGCAACTGGACATTTGGAGCGCTAAGAGAGTAGTAGTGGAAAAAGGAATATATTCAAATATAAACTACACGGAAGCATTCTGTGAAACTTCTTTCTGATCTGAGCATTCAGCTAACAGAGTTAAACCATACTTTTGATTGAGCAGTTTTGAAACACTGTGTCTGTAGAAAATGCAACTGGACAATCGTAGCGCTAAGTGGGTAATAGTGGAAAAAAGAATATGTTCAAATATAAACTACACAGAAGCATTGTATGAAACTTCTTTCTGTTCTGTGCATTCAACTAACAGAGTTGAACCTTACTTTTGATTGAGCCTTTCTGAAACACTTTTTCTGTAGAAGCTGCAATTGGACATTCTGAGCGCTAAGAGGCCTATATTGGGAAAAATAATATCTTCAAATAAAAACTACACAGAAGCATTGTGTGAAACTTATTTCTGATATGTTCATTAAGCTAACAGAGTTAAACCATACTTTTGATTGCGCAGTTCTGAACACTCTTTCTGTAGAAAATGCAAGTGGACATTCGGAGCGCTAAGAGGGTAATAGTGGAAAAAGGAATATATTCAAATATAAACTACACAGTAGCATTCTGTGAAAATCCTTTCTGTTCTGTGCATTCAACTAACAGAGTTGAACCTTACTTTTGATTGAGCCGTTCTGAAAAACTCCTCCTGTAGAAACTGCAATTGGACATGCTAAGCGCTAAGAGGCCTACATTGGGAAAAAGAATATCTTCAAATAAAAACTACACAAATGCATTCTGTGAAACTTATTTCTGATCTGTAAATTCAGTTAACAGAGATAAAACATATTTTTGATTTAGCAGTTATGAAACACTCTTTTTGTAGAAAATGCAAGTGCAGATTCGGAGCGCTAAGAGGGTAATAGTGGAAAAAGGAATGTCTTCAAATATAAACTACACAGAATCATTCAGTGAAACTTCTTTCTGATCTGTGCATTCAGCTAACAGAGTTAAACCATACTTTTGATTGAGCAGATCTGAACACTCTTTCTGTAGAAAATGCAACTGGACGTTTGGAGCGCTAAGAGCGTAGTAGTGGAAAAAGGAATATATTCAAATATAAACTACACAGAAACATTCTGTGAAACTTCTTTCTGATCTGAGCATTCAGCTAACAGATTTAAACCATACTTTTGATTGAGCAGTTTTGAAACACTCTGTCTGTAGAAAATGCAACTGGACATTCGTAGCGCTAAGTGGGTAATAGTGGACAAAAGAATATGTTCAAATATAAACTACACAGAAGCATTGTATGAAACTTCTTTCTGTTCTGTGCATTCAACTAACAGAGTTGAACCTTACTTTTGATTGAGCCGTTCTGAAACACTCTTTCCGTAGAAACTGCAATTGGACATTCTGAGCGCTAAGAGGCCTATATTGGGAAAAAGAATGTTTACAAATAAAAACTACACAGAAGAATTGTGTGAAACATCTTTCTGTTCTGTTTGTTCAACTAAAAGAGTTGAACCTTAGTTTTGATTGAGCCGTTCTGAAACACTCTTTCTGTAGAAAATGCAAGTGGAGATTCGGAGCGCTAAGAGGGTAATAGTGGAAAAAGGAATGTCTCCAAATATAAACTACACAGAATCATTCTGTGAAACTTCTTTCTGATCTGTGCATTCAGCTAACAGAGTTAAACCATACTTTTGATTGAGCAGATCTGAACACTCTTTCTGTAGAAAATGCAACTGGACATTTGGAGCGCTAAGAGAGTAGTAGTGGAAAAAGGAATATATTCAAATATAAACTACACAGAAGCATTCTGTGAAACTTCTTTCTGATCTGAGCATTCAGCTAACAGAGTTAAACCATACTTTTGATTGAGCAGTTTTGAAACACTCTGTCTGTAGAAAATGCAACTGGACATTCGTAGCGCTAAGTGGGTAACAGTGGAAAAAAGAATATGTTCAAATAGAAACTACACAGAAGCATTGTATGAAACTTCTTTCTGTTCTGTGCATTCAACTAACAGAGTTGGACCTTACATTTTATTGAGCCTTTCTGAAACCCTCTTTCTGTAGAAACTGCAATTGGACATTCTGAGCGCTAAGAGGCCTCTATTGGGAAAAATAATATCTTCAAATAAAAACTACACAGAAGCATTGTGTGAAACTTATTTCTGATATGTTCATTAAGCTAACAGAGTTAAACCATACTTTTGATTGCGCAGTTCTGAACACTCTTTCTGTAGAAAATGCAAGTGGACATTCGGAGCGCTAAGAGGGTAATAGTGGAAAAAGGAATATATTCAAATATAAACTACACAGTAGCATTCTGTGAAAATTCTTTCTGTTCCTTGTATTCAACTAACAGAGTTGAACCTTACTTTTGATTGAGCCGTTCTGAAATACACTTTCTGTAGAAACTGCAATTGGACATGCTAATCGCTAAGAGGCCTACATTGGGAAAAAGAATATCTTCAAATAAAAACTACACAGATGCATTCTGTGAAACTTATTTCTGATCTGTAAATTCAGTTAACAGAGATAAAACATATTTTTGATTGAGCAGTTATGAAACACTCTTTTTGTAGAAAATGCAAGTGGAGATTCGGAGCGCTAAGAGGGTAATAGTGGAAAAAGGAATGTCTTCAAATATAAACTACACAGAATCATTCGGTGAAACTTCTTTCTGATCTGTGCATTCAGCTAACAGAGTTAAACCATACATTTGATTGAGCAGATCTGAACACTCTTTCTGTAGAAAATGCAACTGGACATTTGGAGCGCTAAGAGCGTAGTAGTGGAAAAAGGAATATATTCAAATATAAACTACACAGAAGCATTCTGTGAAACTTCTTTCTGATTTGAGCATTCAGCTAACAGAGTTAAACCATACTTTTGATTGAGCAGTTTTGAAACACTCTGTCTGTAGAAAATGCAACTGGACATTCGTAGCGCTAAGTGGGTAATAGTGGAAAAAAGAATATGTTCAAATATAAACTACACAGAAGCATTGTATGAAACTTCTTTCTGTTCTGTGCATTCAACTAACAGAGTTGAACCTTACTTTTGATTGAGCCGTTCTGAAACACTCTTTCCGTAGAAACTGCAATTGGACATTCTGAGCGCTAAGAGGCCTATATTGGGAAAAAGAATGTTTACAAATAAAAACTACACAGAAGAATTGTGTGAAACATCTTTCTGTTCTGTTTGTTCAACTAAAAGAGTTGAACCTTAGTTTTGATTGAGCCGTTCTGAAACACTCTTTCTGTAGAAAATGCAAGTGGAGATTCGGAGCGCTAAGAGGGTAATAGTGGAAAAAGGAATGTCTCCAAATATAAACTACACAGAATCATTCTGTGAAACTTCTTTCTGATCTGTGCATTCAGCTAACAGAGTTAAACCATACTTTTGATTGAGCAGATCTGAACACTCTTTCTGTAGAAAATGCAACTGGACATTTGGAGCGCTAAGAGAGTAGTAGTGGAAAAAGGAATATATTCAAATATAAACTACACAGAAGCATTCTGTGAAACTTCTTTCTGATCTGAGCATTCAGCTAACAGAGTTAAACCATACTTTTGATTGAGCAGTTTTGAAACACTCTGTCTGTAGAAAATGCAACTGGACATTCGTAGCGCTAAGTGGGTAACAGTGGAAAAAAGAATATGTTCAAATAGAAACTACACAGAAGCATTGTATGAAACTTCTTTCTGTTCTGTGCATTCAACTAACAGAGTTGGACCTTACATTTTATTGAGCCTTTCTGAAACACTCTTTCTGTAGAAACTGCAATTGGACATTCTGAGCGCTAAGAGGCCTCTATTGGGAAAAATAATATCTTCAAATAAAAAATACACAGAAGCATTGTGTGAAACTTATTTCTGATATGTTCATTAAGCTAACAGAGTTAAACCATACTTTTGATTGCGCAGTTCTGAACACTCTTTCTGTAGAAAATGCAAGTGGACATTCGGAGCGCTAAGAGGGTAATAGTGGAAAAAGGAATATATTCAAATATAAACTACACAGTAGCATTCTGTGAAAATTCTTTCTGTTCCTTGTATTCAACTAACAGAGTTGAACCTTACTTTTGATTGAGCCGTTCTGAAAAACACTTTCTGTAGAAACTGCAATTGGTCATGCTAAGCGCTAAGAGGCCTACATTGGGAAAAAGAATATCTTCAAATAAAAACTACACAGATGCATTCTGTGAAACTTATTTCTGATCTGTAAATTCAGTTAACAGAGATAAAACATATTTTTGATTGAGCAGTTATGAAACACTCTTTTTGTAGAAAATGCAAGTGGAGATTCGGAGCGCTAAGAGGGTAATAGTGGAAAAAGGAATGTCTTCAAATATAAACTACACAGAATCATTCGGTGAAACTTCTTTCTGATCTGTGCATTCAGCTAACAGAGTTAAAACATACTTTTGATTGAGCAGATCTGAACACTCTTTCTGTAGAAAATGCAACTGGACATTTGGAGCGCTAAGAGCGTAGTAGTGGAAAAAGGAATATATTCAAATATAAACTACACAGAAGCATTCTGTGAAACTTCTTTCTGATTTGAGCATTCAGCTAACAGAGTTAAACCATACTTTTGATTGAGCAGTTTTGAAACACTCTGTCTGTAGAAAATGCAACTGGACATTCGTAGCGCTAAGTGGGTAATAGTGGAAAAAAGAATATGTTCAAATATAAACTACACAGAAGCATTGTATGAAACTTCTTTCTGTTCTGTGCATTCAACTAACAGAGTTGAACCTTACTTTTGATTGAGCCGTTCTGAAACACTCTTTCTGTAGAAACTGCAATTGGACATTCTGAGCGCTAAGAGGCCTATATTGGGAAAAAGAATGTCTACAAATAAAAACTACACAGAAGAATTGTGTGAAACTTCTTTCTGTTCTGTTTGTTCAACTAAAAGTGTTGAACGTTAGTTTTGATTGAGCCGTTCTGAAACACTCTTTCTGTAGAAAATGCAAGTGGAGATTCGGAGCGCTAAGAGGGTAATAGTGGAAAAAGGAATATATTCAAATATAAACTACACAGTAGCATTCTTTGAAAATTCTTTCTGTTCTGTGCATTCAACTAACAGAGTTGAACCTTACTTTTGATTGAGCCGTTCTGAAACACTCTTTCTGTAGAAACTGCAATTGGACATGCTAAGCGCTAAGAGGCCTACATTGGGAAAAAAATATCTTCAAATAAAAACTACACAGATGCATTCTGTGAAACTTATTTCTGATCTGTAAATTCAGTTAACAGAGATAAAACATATTTTTGATTGAGCAGTTATGAAACACTCTTTTTGTAGAAAATGCAAGTGGAGATTCGGAGCGCTAAGAGGGTAATAGTGGAAAAAGGAATGTCTTCAAATATAAACTACACAGAATCATTCGGTGAAACTTCTTTCTGATCTGTGCATTCAGCTAACAGAGTTAAAACATACTTTTGATTGAGCAGATCTGAACACACTTTCTGTAGAAAATGCAACTGGACATTTGGAGCGCTAAGAGAGTAGTAGTGGAAAAAGGAATATATTCAAATATAAAGTACACAGAAGCATTCTGTGAAACTTCTTTCTGATCTGAGCATTCAGCTAACAGAGTTAAACCATGCTTTTGATTGAGCAGTTTTGAAACACTCTGTCTGTAGAAAATGCAACTGGACATTCTGAGCGCTAAGAGGCCTATATTGGGAAAAAGAATGTCTACAAATAAAAACTACACAGAAGAATTGTGTGAAACATCTTTCTGTTCTGTTTGTTCAACTAAAAGAGTTGAACCTTAGTTTTGATTGAGCCGTTCTGAAGCACTCTTTCTGTAGAAAATTCAAGTGGAGATTCGGAGCGCTAAGAGGGTAATAGTGGAAAAAGGAATGTCTCCAAATATAAACTACACAGAATCATTTTGTGAAACTTCTTTCTGATCTGTGCATTCAGCTAACACAGTTAAACCATACTTTTGATTGAGCAGATCTGAACACTCTTTCTGTAGAAAATGCAACTGGACATTTGGATCGCTAAGAGAGTATTAGTGGAAAAAGGAATATATTCAAATATAAACTACACAGAAGCATTCTGTGAAACTTCGTTCTGATCTGAGCATTCAGCTAACAGAGTTAAACCATACTTTTGATTGAGCAGTTTTGAAACACTCTGTCTGTAGAAAATGCAACTGGACATTCCTAGCGCTAAGTGGGTAATAGTGGAAAAAATAATATGTTCAAATATAAACTACACAGAAGCATTGTGTGAAACTTCTTTCTGTTCTGTGCATTCAACTAACAGAGTTGAACCTTACTTTTGATTGAGCCTTTCTGAAACACTCTTTCTGTAGAAACTGCAATTGGACATTCTGAGCGCTAAGAGGCCTATATTGGGAAAAATAATATCTTCAAATAAAAACTACACAGAAGCATTGTGTGAAACTTATTTCTGATATGTTCATTAAGCTAACAGAGTTAAACCATACTTTTGATTGCGCAGTTCTGAACACTCTTTCTGTAGAAAATGCAAGTGGACATTCGGAGCGCTAAGAAGGTAATAGTGGAAAAAGGAATATATTCAAATATAAACTACACAGTAGCATTCTGTGAAAATTCTTTCTGTTCTGTGCATTCAACTAACAGAGTTGAACCTTACTTTTGATTGAGCCGTTCTGAAACACTCTTTCTGTAGAAACTGCAATTGGACATGCTAAGCGCTAAGAGGCCTACATTGGGAAAAAGAATATCTTCAAATAAAAACTACACAGATGCATTCTGTGAAACTTATTTCTGATCTGTAAATTCAGTTAACAGAGATAAAACATATTTTTGACTGAGCAGTTATGAAACACTCTTTTTGTAGAAAATGCAAGTGGAGATTCGGAGCGCTAAGATGGTAATAGTGGAAAAAGGAATGTCTTCAAATATAAACTACACAGAATAATTCGGTGAAACTTCTTTCTGATCTGTGCATTCAGCTAACAGAGTTAAACCATACTTTTGATTGAGCAGATCTGAACACTCTTTCTGTAGAAAATGCAACTGGACATTTGGAGCGCTAAGAGCGTAGTAGTGGAAAAAGGAATATATTCAAATATAAACTACACAGAAGCATTCTGTGAAACTTCTTTCTGATCTGAGCATTCAGCTAACAGAGTTAAACCATACTTTTGATTGAGCAGTTTTGAAACACTCTGTCTGTAGAAAATGCAACTGGACATTCGTAGCGCAAAGTGGGTAATAGTGGAAAAAAGAATATGTTCAAATATAAACTACACAGAAGCATTGTATGAAACTTCTTTCTGTTCTGTGCATTCAACTAACAGAGTTGAACATTACTTTTGATTGAGCCGTTCTGAAACACTCTTTCTGTAGAAACTGCAATTGGACATTCTGAGCGCTAAGAGGCCTATATTGGGAAAAAGAATGTCTACAAATAAAAACTACACAGAAGAATTGTGTGAAACTTCTTTCTGTTCTGTTTGTTCAACTAAAAGAGTTGAACCTTAGTTTTGATTGAGCCGTTCTGAAACACTCTTTCTGTAGAAAATGCAAGTGGAGATTCGGAGCGCTAAGAGGGTAATAGTGGAAAAAGGAATATATTCAAATATAAACTACACAGTAGCATTCTGTGAAAATTCTTTCTGTTCTGTGCATTCAACTAACAGAGTTGAACCTTACTTTTCATTGAGCCGTTCTGAAACACTCTTTCTGTAGAAACTGCAGTTGGACATGCTAAGCGCTAAGAGGCCTACATTGGGAAAAAGAATATCTTCAAATAAAAACTACACAGATGCATTCTGTGAAACTTATTTCTGATCTGTAAATTCAGTTAACAGAGATAAAACATATTTTTGATTGAGCAGTTATGAAACACTCTTTTTGTAGAAAATGCAAGTGGAGATTCGGAGCGCTAAGAGGGTAATAGTGGAAAAAGGAATGTCTTCAAATATAAACTACACAGAATCATTCGGTGAAACTTCTTTCTGATCTGTGCATTCAGCTAACAGAGTTAAACCATACTTTTGATTGAGCAGATCTGAACACTCTTTCTGTAGAAAATGCAACTGGACGTTTGGAGCGCTAAGAGCGTAGTAGTAGAAAAAGGAATATATTCAAATATAAATTACACAGAAACATTCTGTGAAACTTCTTTCTGATCTGAGCATTCAGCTAACAGATTTAAACCATACTTTTGATTGAGCAGTTTTGAAACACTCTGTCTGTAGAAAATGCAACTGGACATTCGTAGCGCTAAGTGGGTAATAGTGGACAAAAGAATATGTTCAAATATAAACTACACAGAAGCATTGTATGAAACTTCTTTCTGTTCTGTGCATTCAACTAACAGAGTTGAACCTTACTTTTGATTGAGCCGTTCTGAAACACTCTTTCCGTAGAAACTGCAATTGGACATTCTGAGCGCTAAGAGGCCTATATTGGGAAAAAGAATGTTTACAAATAAAAACTACACAGAAGAATTGTGTGAAACATCTTTCTGTTCTGTTTGTTCAACTAAAAGAGTTGAACCTTAGTTTTGATTGAGCCGTTCTGAAACACTCTTTCTGTAGAAAATGCAAGTGGAGATTCGGAGCGCTAAGAGGGTAATAGTGGAAAAAGGAATGTCTCCAAATATAAACTACACAGAATCATTCTGTGAAACTTCTTTCTGATCTGTGCATTCAGCTAACAGAGTTAAACCATACTTTTGATTGAGCAGATCTGAACACTCTTTCTGTAGAAAATGCAACTGGACATTTGGAGCGCTAAGAGAGTAGTAGTGGAAAAAGGAATATATTCAAATATAAACTACACAGAAGCATTCTGTGAAACTTCTTTCTGATCTGAGCATTCAGCTAACAGAGTTAAACCATACTTTTGATTGAGCAGTTTTGAAACACTCTGTCTGTAGAAAATGCAACTGGACATTCGTAGCGCTAAGTGGGTAACAGTGGAAAAAAGAATATGTTCAAATAGAAACTACACAGAAGCATTGTATGAAACTTCTTTCTGTTCTGTGCATTCAACTAACAGAGTTGGACCTTACATTTTATTGAGCCTTTCTGAAACACTCTTTCTGTAGAAACTGCAATTGGACATTCTGAGCGCTAAGAGGCCTCTATTGGGAAAAATAATATCTTCAAATAAAAACTACACAGAAGCATTGTGTGAAACTTATTTCTGATATGTTCATTATGCTAACAGAGTTAAACCATACTTTTGATTGCGCAGTTCTGAACACTCTTTCTGTAGAAAATGCAAGTGGACATTCGGAGCGCTAAGAGGGTAATAGTGGAAAAAGGAATATATTCAAATATAAACTACACAGTAGCATTCTGTGAAAATTCTTTCTGTTCCTTGTATTCAACTAACAGAGTTGAACCTTACTTTTGATTGAGCCGTTCTGAAAAACACTTTCTGTAGAAACTGCAATTGGACATGCTAATCGCTAAGAGGCCTACATTGGGAAAAAGAATATCTTCAAATAAAAACTACACAGATGCATTCTGTGAAACTTATTTCTGATCTGTAAATTCAGTTAACAGAGATAAAACATATTTTTGATTGAGCAGTTATGAAACAGTCTTTTTGTAGAAAATGCAAGTGGAGATTCGGAGCGCTAAGAGGGTAATAGTGGAAAAAGGAATGTCTTCAAATATAAACTACACAGAATCATTCGGTGAAACTTCTTTCTGATCTGTGCATTCAGCTAACAGAGTTAAACCATACTTTTGATTGAGCAGATCTGAACACTCTTTCTGTAGAAAATGCAACTGGACATTTGGAGCGCTAAGAGCGTAGTAGTGGAAAAAGGAATATATTCAAATATAAACTACACAGAAGCATTCTGTGAAACTTCTTTCTGATTTGAGCATTCAGCTAACAGATTTAAACCATACTTTTGATTGAGCAGTTTTGAAACACTCTGTCTGTAGAAAATGCAACTGGACATTCGTAGCGCTAAGTGGGTAATAGTGGAAAAAAGAATATGTTCAAATATAAACTACACAGAAGCATTGTATGAAACTTCTTTCTGTTCTGTGCATTCAACTAACAGAGTTGAACCTTACTTTTGATTGAGCCGTTCTGAAACACTCTTTCCGTAGAAACTGCAATTGGACATTCTGAGCGCTAAGAGGCCTATATTGGGAAAAAGAATGTTTACAAATAAAAACTACACAGAAGAATTGTGTGAAACATCTTTCTGTTCTGTTTGTTCAACTAAAAGAGTTGAACCTTAGTTTTGATTGAGCCGTTCTGAAACACTCTTTCTGTAGAAAATGCAAGTGGAGATTCGGAGCGCTAAGAGGGTAATAGTGGAAAAAGGAATGTCTCCAAATATAAACTACACAGAATCATTCTGTGAAACTTCTTTCTGATCTGTGCATTCAGCTAACAGAGTTAAACCATACTTTTGATTGAGCAGATCTGAACACTCTTTCTGTAGAAAATGCAACTGGACATTTGGAGCGCTAAGAGAGTAGTAGTGGAAAAAGGAATATATTCAAATATAAACTACAAAGAAGCATTCTGTGAAACTTCTTTCTGATCTGAGCATTCAGCTAACAGAGTTAAACCATACTTTTGATTGAGCAGTTTTGAAACACTCTGTCTGTAGAAAATGCAACTGGACATTCGTAGCGCTAAGTGGGTAACAGTGGAAAAAAGAATATGTTCAAATAGAAACTACACAGAAGCATTGTATGAAACTTCTTTCTGTTCTGTGCATTCAACTAACAGAGTTGGACCTTACATTTTATTGAGCCTTTCTGAAACACTCTTTCTGTAGAAACTGCAATTGGACATTCTGAGCGCTAAGAGGCCTCTATTGGGAAAAATAATATCTTCAAATAAAAACTACACAGAAGCATTGTGTGAAACTTATTTCTGATATGTTCATTAAGCTAACAGAGTTAAACCATACTTTTGATTGCGCAGTTCTGAACACTCTTTCTGTAGAAAATGCAAGTGGACATTCGGAGCGCTAAGAGGGTAATAGTGGAAAAAGGAATATATTCAAATATAAACTACACAGTAGCATTCTGTGAAAATTCTTTCTGTTCCTTTTATTCAACTAACAGAGTTGAACCTTACTTTTGATTGAGCCGTTCTGAAAAACACTTTCTGTAGAAACTGCAATTGGTCATGCTAAGCGCTAAGAGGCCTACATTGGGAAAAAGAATATCTTCAAATAAAAACTACACAGATGCATTCTGTGAAACTTATTTCTGATCTGTAAATTCAGTTAACAGAGATAAAACATATTTTTGATTGAGCAGTTATGAAACACTCTTTTTGTAGAAAATGCAAGTGGAGATTCGGAGCGCTAAGAGGGTAATAGTGGAAAAAGGAATGTCTTCAAATATAAACTACACAGAATCATTCGGTGAAACTTCTTTCTGATCTGTGCATTCAGCTAACAGAGTTAAACCATACTTTTGATTGAGCAGATCTGAACACTCTTTCTGTAGAAAATGCAACTGGACATTTGGAGCGCTAAGAGCGTAGTAGTGGAAAAAGGAATATATTCAAATATAAACTACACAGAAGCATTCTGTGAAACTTCTTTCTGATTTGAGCATTCAGCTAACAGAGTTAAACCATACTTTTGATTGAGCAGTTTTGAAACACTCTGTCTGTAGAAAATGCAACTGGACATTCGTAGCGCTAAGTGGGTAATAGTGGAAAAAAGAATATGTTCAAATATAAACTACACAGAAGCATTGTATGAAACTTCTTTCTGTTCTGTGCATTCAACTAACAGAGTTGAACCTTACTTTTGATTGAGCCGTTCTGAAACACTCTTTCTGTAGAAACTGCAATTGGACATTCTGAGCGCTAAGAGGCCTATATTGGGAAAAAGAATGTCTACAAATAAAAACTACACAGAAGAATTGTGTGAAACTTCTTTCTGTTCTGTTTGTTCAACTAAAAGTGTTGAACGTTAGTTTTGATTGAGCCGTTCTGAAACACTCTTTCTGTAGAAAATGCAAGTGGAGATTCGGAGCGCTAAGAGGGTAATAGTGGAAAAAGGAATATATTCAAATATAAACTACACAGTAGCATTCTTTGAAAATTCTTTCTGTTCTGTGCATTCAACTAACAGAGTTGAACCTTACTTTTGATTGAGCCGTTCTGAAACACTCTTTCTGTAGAGACTGCAATTGGACATGCTAAGCGCTAAGAGGCCTACATTGGGAAAAAAATATCTTCAAATAAAAACTACACAGATGCATTCTGTGAAACTTATTTCTGATCTGTAAATTCAGTTAACAGAGATAAAACATATTTTTGATTGAGCAGTTATGAAACACTCTTTTTGTAGAAAATGCAAGTGGAGATTCGGAGCGCTAAGAGGGTAATAGTGGAAAAAGGAATGTCTTCAAATATAAACTACACAGAATCATTCGGTGAAACTTCTTTCTGATCTGTGCATTCAGCTAACAGAGTTAAAACATACTTTTGATTGAGCAGATCTGAACACTCTTTCTGTAGAAAATGCAACTGGACATTTGGAGCGCTAAGAGCGTAGTAGTGGAAAAAGGAATATATTCAAATATAAAGTACACAGAAGCATTCTGTGAAACTTCTTTCTGATCTGAGCATTCAGCTAACAGAGTTAAACCATGCTTTTGATTGAGCAGTTTTGAAACACTCTGTCTGTAGAAAATGCAACTGGACATTCGTAGCGCTAAATGGGTAATAGTGGAAAAAAGAATATGTTCAAATATAAACTACACAGAAGCATTGTATGAAATTTCTTTCTGTTCTGTGCATTCAACTAACAGAGTTGAACCTTACTTTTGATTGAGCCGTTCTGAAACACTCTTTCTGTAGAAACTGCAATTGGACATTCTGAGCGCTAAGAGGCCTATATTGGGAAAAAGAATGTCTACAAATAAAAACTACACAGAAGAATTGTGTGAAACATCTTTCTGTTCTGTTTGTTCAACTAAAAGAGTTGAACCTTAGTTTTGATTGAGCCGTTCTGAAGCACTCTTTCTGTAGAAAATTCAAGTGGAGATTCGGAGCGCTAAGAGGGTAATAGTGGAAAAAGGAATGTCTCCAAATATAAACTACACAGAATCATTTTGTGAAACTTCTTTCTGATCTGTGCATTCAGCTAACAGAGTTAAACCATACTTTTGATTGAGCAGATCTGAACACTCTTTCTGTAGAAAATGCAACTGGACATTTGGAGCGCTAAGAGAGTAGTAGTGGAAAAAGGAATATATTCAAATATAAACTACACAGAAGCATTCTGTGAAACTTCTTTCTGATCTGAGCATTCAGCTAACAGAGTTAAACCATACTTTTGATTGAGCAGTTTTGAAACACTCTGTCTGTAGAAAATGCAACTGGACATTCGTAGCGCTAAGTGGGTAACAGTGGAAAAAAGAATATGTTCAAATAGAAACTACACAGAAGCATTGTATGAAACTTCTTTCTGTTCTGTGCATTCAACTAACAGAGTTGGACCTTACATTTTATTGAGCCTTTCTGAAACACTCTTTCTGTAGAAACTGCAATTGGACATTCTGAGCACTAAGAGGCCTCTATTGGGAAAAATAATATCTTCAAATAAAAACTACACAGAAGCATTGTGTGAAACTTATTTCTGATATGTTCATTAAGCTAACAGAGTTAAACCATACTTTTGATTGCGCAGTTTTGAACACTCTTTCTGTAGAAAATGCAAGTGGACATTCGGAGCGCTAAGAGGGTAATAGTGGAAAAAGGAATATATTCAAATATAAACTACACAGTAGCATTCTGTGAAAATTCTTTCTGTTCCTTGTATTCAACTAACAGAGTTGAACCTTACTTTTGATTGAGCCGTTCTGAAAAACACTTTCTGTAGAAACTGCAATTGGTCATGCTAAGCACTAAGAGGCCTACATTGGGAAAAAGAATATCTTCAAATAAAAACTACACAGATGCATTCTGTGAAACTTATTTCTGATCTGTAAATTCAGTTAACAGAGATAAAACATATTTTTGATTGAGCAGTTATGAAACACTCTTTTTGTAGAAAATGCAAGTGGAGATTCGGAGCGCTAAGAGGGTAATAGTGGAAAAAGGAATGTCTTCAAATATAAACTACACAGAATCATTCGGTGAAACTTCTTTCTGATCTGTGCATTCAGCTAACAGAGTTAAACCATACTTTTGATTGAGCAGATCTGAACACTCTTTCTGTAGAAAATGCAACTGGACATTTGGAGCGCTAAGAGCGTAGTAGTGGAAAAAGGAATATATTCAAATATAAACTACACAGAAGCATTCTGTGAAACTTCTTTCTGATTTGAGCATTCAGCTAACAGAGTTAAACCATACTTTTGATTGAGCAGTTTTGAAACACTCTGTCTGTAGGAAATGCAACTGGACATTCGTAGCGCTAAGTGGGTAATAGTGGAAAAAAGAATATGTTCAAATATAAACTACACAGAAGCATTGTATGAAACTTCTTTCTGTTCTGTGCATTCAACTAACAGAGTTGAACCTTACTTTTGATTGAGCCGTTCTGAAACACTCTTTCCGTAGAAACTGCAATTGGACATTCTGAGCGCTAAGAGGCCTATATTGGGAAAAAGAATGTTTACAAATAAAAACTACACAGAAGAATTGTGTGAAACTTCTTTCTGTTCTGTTTGTTCAACTAAAAGAGTTGAACCTTAGTTTTGATTGAGCCGTTCTGAAACACTCTTTTTGTAGAAAATGCAAGTGGAGATTCGGAGCGCTAAGAGGGTAATAGTGGAAAAAGGAATATATTCAAATATAAACTACACAGTAGCATTCTGTGAAAATTCTTTCTGTTCTGTGCATTCAACTAACAGAGTTGAACCTTACTTTTCATTGAGCCGTTCTGAAACACTCTTTCTGTAGAAACTGCAATTGGACATGCTAAGCGCTAAGAGGCCTACATTGGGAAAAAGAATATCTTCAAATAAAAACTACACAGATGCATTCTGTGAAACTTATTTCTGATCTGTAAATTCAGTTAACAGAGATAAAACATATTTTTGATTGAGCAGTTATGAAACACTCTTTTTGTAGAAAATGCAAGTGGAGATTCGGAGCGCTAAGAGGGTAATAGTGGAAAAAGGAATGTCTTCAAATATAAACTACACAGAATCATTCGGTGAAACTTCTTTCTGATCTGTGCATTCAGCTAACAGAGTTAAACCATACTTTTGATTGAGCAGATCTGAACACACTTTCTGTAGAAAATGCAACTGGACATTTGGAGCGCTAAGAGCGTAGTAGTGGAAAAAGGAATATATTCAAATATAAAGTACACAGAAGCATTCTGTGAAACTTCTTTCTGATCTGAGCATTCAGCTAACAGATTTAAACCATGCTTTTGATTGAGCAGTTTTGAAACACTCTGTCTGTAGAAAATGCAACTGGACATTCGTAGCGCTAAATGGGTAATAGTGGAAAAAAGAATATGTTCAAATATAAACTACACAGAAGCATTGTATGAAATTTCTTTCTGTTCTGTGCATTCAACTAACAGAGTTGAACCTTACTTTTGATTGAGCCGTTCTGAAACACTCTTTCTGTAGAAACTGCAATTGGACATTCTGAGCGCTAAGAGGCCTATATTGGGAAAAAGAATGTCTACAAATAAAAACTACACAGAAGAATTGTGTGAAACATCTTTCTGTTCTGTTTGTTCAACTAAAAGAGTTGATCCTTAGTTTTGATTGAGCCGTTCTGAAACACTCTTTCTGTAGAAAATGCAAGTGGAGATTCGGAGCGCAAAGGGGGTAATATTGGAAAAAGGAATGTCTCCAAATATAAACTACACAGAATCATTCTGTGAAACTTCTTTCTGATCTGTGCATTCAGCTAACAGGGTTAAACCATACTTTTGATTGAGCAGATCTGTACACTCTTTCTGTAGAGAATGCAACTGGACATTTGGAGCGCTAAGAGCGTAGTAGTGGAAAAAGGAATATATTCATATATAAACTACACAGAAGCATTCTGTGAAACTTCTTTCTGATCTGAGCATTCAGCTAACAGAGTTAAACCGTACTTTTGATTGAGCAGTTTTGAAACACTCTGTCTGTAGAAAATGCAACTGGACATTCGTAGCGCTAAGTGGGTAATAGTGGAAAAAAGCATATGTTCAAATATAAACTACACAGAAGCATTGTATGAAACTACTTTCTGTTCTGTGCATTCAACTAACAGAGTTGAACCTTACATTTGATTGAGCCTTTCTGAAACACTCTTTCTGTAGAAACTGCAATTGGACATTCTGAGCGCTAAGAGGCCTCTATTGGGAAAAATAATATCTTCAAATAAAAACTACACAGAAGCATTGTGTGAAACTTATTTCTGATATGTTCATTAAGCTAACAGAGTTAAACCATACTTTTGATTGCGCAGTTCTGAACACTCTTTCTGTAGAAAATGCAAGTGGACATTCGGAGCGCTAAGAGGGTAATAGTGGAAAAAGGAATATATTCAAATATAAACTACACAGTAGCATTCTGTGAAAATTCTTTCTGTTCTGTGCATTCAACTAACAGAGTTGAACCTTACTTTTGATTGAGCCGTTCTGAAACACTCTTTCTGTAGAAACTGCAATTGGACATGCTAAGCGCTAAGAGGCCTACATTGGGAAAAAGAATATCTTCAAATAAAAACTACACAGATGCATTCTGTGAAACTAATTTCTGATCTGTAAATTCAGTTAACAGAGATAAAACATGTTTTTGATTGAGCAGTTATGAAACACTCTTTTTGTAGAAAATGCAAGTGGAGATTCGGAGCGCTAAGAGGGTAATAGTGGAAAAAGGAATGTCTTCAAATATAAACTACACAGAATCATTCGGTGAAACTTCTCTCTGATCTGTGCATTCAGCTAACAGAGTTAAACCATACTTTTGATTGAGCAGATCTGAACACTCTTTCTGTAGAAAATGCAACTGGACATTTGGAGCGCTAAGAGCGTAGTAGTGGAAAAAGGAATATATTCAAATATAAACTACACAGAAGCATTCTGTGAAACTTCTTTCTGATCTGAGCATTCAGCTAACAGAGTTAAACCGTACTTTTGATTGAGCAGTTTTGAAACACTCTGTCTGTAGAAAATGCAACTGGACATTCGTAGCGCTAAGTGGGTAATAGTGGAAAAAAGAATATGTTCAAATATAAACTACACAGAAGCATTGTATGAAACTACTTTCTGTTCTGTGCATTCAACTAACAGAGTTGAACCTTACTTTTGATTGAGCCTTTCTGAAACACTCTTTCTGTAGAAACTGCAATTGGACATTCTGAGCGCTAAGAGGCCTCTATTGGGAAAAATAATATCTTCAAATAAAAACTACACAGAAGCATTGTGTGAAACTTATTTCTGATATGTTCCTTAAGCTAACAGAGTTAAACCATACTTTTGATTGCGCAGTTCTGAACACTCTTTCTGTAGAAAATGCAAGTGGACATTCGGAGCGCTAAGAGGGTAATAGTGGAAAAAGGAATATATCCAAATATAAACTACACAGTAGCATTCTGTGAAAATTCTTTCTGTTCTGTGCATTCAACTAACAGAGTTGAACCTTACTTTTGATTGAGCCGTTCTGAAACACTCTTTCTGTAGAAACTGCAATTGGACATGCTAAGCGCTAAGAGGCCTACATTGGGAAAAAGAATATCTTCAAATAAAAACTACACAGATGCATTCTGTGAAACTTATTTCTGATCTGTAAATTCAGTTAACAGAGATAAAACATATTTTTGATTGAGCAGTTATGAAACACTCTTTTTGTAGAAAATGCAAGTGGAGATTCGGAGCGCTAAGAGGGTAATAGTGGAAAAAGGAATGTCTTCAAATATAAACTAAACAGAATCATTCGGTGAAACTTCTTTCTGATCTGTGCATTCAGCTAACAGAGTTAAACCATACTTTTGATTGAGCAGATATGAACACTCTTTCTGTAGAAAATGCAACTGGACATTTGGAGCGCTAAGAGCGTAGTAGTGGAAAAAGGAATATATTCAAATATAAACTACACAGAAGCATTCTGTGAAACTTCTTTCTGATCTGAGCATTCAGCTAACAGAGTTAAACCATACTTTTGATTGAGCAGTTTTGAAACACTCTGTCTGTAGAAAATGCAACTGGACATTCGTAGCGCTAAGTGGGTAATTGTGGAAAAAAGAATATGTTCAAATATAAACTACACAGAAGCATTGTATGAAACTTCTTTCTGTTCTGTGCATTCAACTAACAGAGTTGAACCTTACTTTTGATTGAGCCTTTCTGAAACACTCTTTCTGTAGAAACTGCAATTGGACATTCTGAGCGCTAAGAGGCCTCTATTGGGAAAAATAATATCTTCAAATAAAAACTACACAGAAGCATTGTGTGAAACTTATTTCTGATATGTTCATTAAGCTAACAGAGTTAAACCATACTTTTGATTGCGCAGTTCTGAACACTCTTTCTGTAGAAAATGCAAGTGGACATTCGGAGCGCTAAGAGGGTAATAGTGGAAAAAGGAATATATTCAAATGTAAACTACACAGTAGCATTCTGTGAAAATTCTTTCTGTTTTGCGCATTCAACTAACAGAGTTGAACCTTACTTTTGATTGAGCCGTTCTGAAACACTCTTTCTGTAGAAACTGCAATTGGACATGCTAAGCGCTAAGAGGCCTACATTGGGAAAAAGAATATCTTCAAATAAAAACTACACAGATGCATTCTGTGAAACTAATTTCTGATCTGTAAATTCAGTTAACAGAGATAAAACATGTTTTTGATTGAGCAGTTATGAAACACTCTTTTTGTAGAAAATGCAAGTGGAGATTCGGAGCGCTAAGGGGGTAATAGTGTAAAAAGGAATGTCTTCAAATATAAACTACACAGAATCATTCGGTGAAACTTCTCTCTGATCTGTGCATTCAGCTAACAGAGTTAAACCATACTTTTGATTGAGCAGATCTGAACACTCTTTCTGTAGAAAATGCAACTGGACATTTGGAGCGCTAAGAGCGTAGTAGTGGAAAAAGGAATATATTCAAATATAAACTACACAAAAGCATTCTGTGAAACTTCTTTCTGATCTGAGCATTCAGCTAACAGAGTTAAACCGTACTTTTGATTGAGCAGTTTTGAAACACTCTGTCTGTAGAAAATGCAACTGGACATTCGTAGCGCTAAGTGGGTAATAGTGGAAAAAAGAATATGTTCAAATATAAACTACACAGAAGCATTGTATGAAACTACTTTCTGTTCTGTGCATTCAACTAACAGAGTTGAACCTTACTTTTGATTGAGCCTTTCTGAAACACTCTTTCTGTAGAAACTGCAATTGGACATTCTGAGCGCTAAGAGGCCTCTATTGGGAAAAATAATATCTTCAAATAAAAACTACACAGAAGCATTGTGTGAAACTTATTTCTGATATGTTCATTAAGCTAACAGAGTTAAACCATACTTTTGATTGCGCAGTTCTGAACACTCTTTCTGTAGAAAATGCAAGTGGACATTCGGAGCGCTAAGAGGGTAATAGTGGAAAAAGGAATATATTCAAATATAAACTACACAGTAGCATTCTGTGAAAATTCTTTCTGTTCTGTGCATTCAACTAACAGAGTTGAACCTTACTTTTGATTGAGCCGTTCTGAAACACTCTTTCTGTAGAAACTGCAATTGGACATGCTAAGCGCTAAGAGGCCTACATTGGGAAAAAGAATATCTTCAAATAAAAACTACACAGATGCATTCTGTGAAACTTATTTCTGATCTGTAAATTCAGTTAACGGAGATAAAACATATTTTTGATTGAGCAGTTATGAAACACTCTTTTTGTAGAAAATGCAAGTGGAGATTCGGAGCGCTAAGAGGGTAATAGTGGAAAAAGGAATGTCTTCAAATATAAACTACACAGAATCATTCGGTGAAACTTCTCTCTGATCTGTGCATTCAGCTAACAGAGTTAAACCATACTTTTGATTGAGCAGATCTGAACACTCTTTCTGTAGAAAATGCAACTGGACATTTGGAGCGCTAAGAGCGTAGTAGTGGAAAAAGGAATATATTCAAATATAAACTACACAGAAGCATTCTGTGAAACTTCTTTCTGATCTGAGCATTCAGCTAACAGAGTTAAACCGTACTTTTGATTGAGCAGTTTTGAAACACTCTGTCTGTAGAAAATGCAACTGGACATTCGTAGCGCTAAGTGGGTAATAGTGGAAAAAAGAATATGTTCAAATATAAACTACACAGAAGCATTGTATGAAACTACTTTCTGTTCTGTGCATTCAACTAACAGAGTTGAACCTTACTTTTGATTGAGCCTTTCTGAAACACTCTTTCTGTAGAAACTGCAATTGGACATTCTGAGCGCTAAGAGGCCTCTATTGGGAAAAATAATATCTTCAAATAAAAACTACACAGAAGCATTGTGTGAAACTTATTTCTGATATGTTCCTTAAGCTAACAGAGTTAAACCATACTTTTGATTGCGCAGTTCTGAACACTCTTTCTGTAGAAAATGCAAGTGGACATTCGGAGCGCTAAGAGGGTAATAGTGGAAAAAGGAATATATCCAAAT
The DNA here is from genome assembly GCF_028878055.3 of Symphalangus syndactylus. Lineage (NCBI taxonomy): Eukaryota > Metazoa > Chordata > Mammalia > Primates > Hylobatidae > Symphalangus > Symphalangus syndactylus. Next base: position 1,729,427 of record NC_072426.2, on the reverse strand, counting down.
ATAAACTACACAGTAGCATTCTGTGAAAATTCTTTCTGTTCTGTGCATTCAACTAACAGAGTTGAACCTTACTTTTGATTGAGCCGTTCTGAAACACTCTTTCTGTAGAAACTGCAATTGGACATGCTAAGCGCTAAGAGGCCTACATTGGGAAAAAGAATATCTTCAAATAAAAACTACACAGATGCATTCTGTGAAACTTATTTCTGATCTGTAAATTCAGTTAACAGAGATAAAACATATTTTTGATTGAGCAGTTATGAAACACTCTTTTTGTAGAAAATGCAAGTGGAGATTCGGAGCGCTAAGAGGGTAATAGTGGAAAAAGGAATGTCTTCAAATATAAACTAAACAGAATCATTCGGTGAAACTTCTTTCTGATCTGTGCATTCAGCTAACAGAGTTAAACCATACTTTTGATTGAGCAGATATGAACACTCTTTCTGTAGAAAATGCAACTGGACATTTGGAGCGCTAAGAGCGTAGTAGTGGAAAAAGGAATATATTCAAATATAAACTACACAGAAGCATTCTGTGAAACTTCTTTCTGATCTGAGCATTCAGCTAACTGAGTTAAACCATACTTTTGATTGAGCAGTTTGAAACACTCTGTCTGTAGAAAATGCAACTGGACATTCGTAGCGCTAAGTGGGTAATTGTGGAAAAAAGAATATGTTCAAATATAAACTACACAGAAGCATTGTATGAAACTTCTTTCTGTTCTGTGCATTCAACTAACAGAGTTGAACCTTACTTTTGATTGAGCCTTTCTGAAACACTCTTTCTGTAGAAACTGCAATTGGACATTCTGAGCGCTAAGAGGCCTCTATTGGGAAAAATAATATCTTCAAATAAAAACTACACAGAAGCATTGTGTGAAACTTATTTCTGATATGTTCATTAAGCTAACAGAGTTAAACCATACTTTTGATTGCGCAGTTCTGAACACTCTTTCTGTAGAAAATGCAAGTGGACATTCGGAGCGCTAAGAGGGTAATAGTGGAAAAAGGAATATATTCAAATATAAACTACACAGTAGCATTCTGTGAAAATTCTTTCTGTTTTGTGCATTCAACTAACAGAGTTGAACCTTACTTTTGATTGAGCCGTTCTGAAACACTCTTTCTGTAGAAACTGCAATTGGACATGCTAAGCGCTAAGAGGCCTACATTGGGAAAAAGAATATCTTCAAATAAAAACTACACAGATGCATTCTGTGAAACTAATTTCTGATCTGTAAATTCAGTTAACAGAGATAAAACATGTTTTTGATTGAGCAGTTATGAAACACTCTTTTTGTAGAAAATGCAAGTGGAGATTCGGAGCGCTAAGAGGGTAATAGTGGAAAAAGGAATGTCTTCAAATATAAACTACACAGAATCATTCGGTGAAACTTCTCTCTGATCTGTGCATTCAGCTAACAGAGTTAAACCATACTTTTGATTGAGCAGATCTGAACTCTCTTTCTGTAGAAAATGCAACTGGACATTTGGAGCGCTAAAAGCGTAGTAGTGGAAAAAGGAATATATTCAAATATAAACTACACAGAAGCATTCTGTGAAACTTCTTTCTGATCTGAGCATTCAGCTAACAGAGTTAAACCGTACTTTTGATTGAGCAGTTTTGAAACACTCTGTCTGTAGAAAATGCAACTGGACATTCGTAGCGCTAAGTGGGTAATAGTGGAAAAAAGAATATGTTCAAATATAAACTACACAGAAGCATTGTATGAAACTACTTTCTGTTCTGTGCATTCAACTAACAGAGTTGAACCTTACTTTTGATTGAGCCTTTCTGAAACACTCTTTCTGTAGAAACTGCAATTGGACATTCTGAGCGCTAAGAGGCCTCTATTGGGAAAAATAATATCTTCAAATAAAAACTACACAGAAGCATTGTGTGAAACTTATTTCTGATATGTTCATTAAGCTAACAGAGTTAAACCATACTTTTGATTGCGCAGTTCTGAACACTCTTTCTGTAGAAAATGCAAGTGGACATTCGGAGCGCTAAGAGGGTAATAGTGGAAAAAGGAATATAGTCAAATATAAACTACACAGTAGCATTCTGTGAAAATTCTTTCTGTTCTGTGCATTCAACTAACAGAGTTGAACCTTACTTTTGATTGAGCCATTCTGAAACACTCTTTCTGTAGAAACTGCAATTGGACATGCTAAGCGCTAAGAGGCCTACATTGGGAAAAAGAATATCTTCAAATAAAAACTACACAGATGCATTCTGTGAAACTAATTTCTGATCTGTAAATTCAGTTAACAGAGATAAAACATGTTTTTGATTGAGCAGTTATGAAACACTCTTTTTGTAGAAAATGCAAGTGGAGATTCGGAGCGCTAAGAGGGTAATAGTGGAAAAAGGAATGTCTTCAAATATAAACTACACAGAATCATTCGGTGAAACTTCTCTCTGATCTGTGCATTCAGCTAACAGAGTTAAACCATACTTTTGATTGAGCAGATCTGAACACTCTTTCTGTAGAAAATGCAACTGGACATTTGGAGCGCTAAGAGCGTAGTAGTGGATAAAGGAATATATTCAAATGTAAACTACACAGAAGCATTCTGTGAAACTTCTTTCTGATCTGAGCATTCAGCTAACAGAGTTAAACCGTACTTTTGATTGAGCAGTTTTGAAACACTCTGTCTGTAGAAAATGCAACTGGACATTCGTAGTGCTAAGTGGGTAATAGTGGAAAAAAGAATATGTTCAAATATAAACTACACAGAAGCATTGTATGAAACTACTTTCTGTTCTGTGCATTCAACTAACAGAGTTGAACCTTACATTTGATTGAGCCTTTCTGAAACACTCTTTCTGTAGAAACTGCAATTGGACATTCTGAGCACTAAGAGGCCTCTATTGGGAAAAATAATATCTTCAAATAAAAACTACACAGAAGCATTGTGTGAAACTTATTTCTGATATGTTCCTTAAGCTAACAGAGTTAAACCATACTTTTGATTGCGCAGTTCTGAACACTCTTTCTGTAGAAAATGCAAGTGGACATTCGGAGCGCTAAGAGGGTAATAGTGGAAAAAGGAATATATTCAAATATAAACTACACAGTAGCATTCTGTGAAAATTCTTTCTGTTCTGTGCATTCAACTAACAGAGTTGAACCTTACTTTTGATTGAGCCGTTCTGAAACACTCTTTCTGTAGAAACTGCAATTGGACATGCTAAGCGCTAAGAGGCCTACATTGGGAAAAAGAATATCTTCAAATAAAAACTACACAGATGCATTCTGTGAAACTTATTTCTGATCTGTAAATTCAGTTAACGGAGATAAAACATATTTTTGATTGAGCAGTTATGAAACACTCTTTTTGTAGAAAATGCAAGTGGAGATTCGGAGCGCTAAGAGGGTAATAGTGGAAAAAGGAATGTCTTCAAATATAAACTAAACAGAATCATTCGGTGAAACTTCTTTCTGATCTGTGCATTCAGCTAACAGAGTTAAACCATACTTTTGATTGAGCAGATATGAACACTCTTTCTGTAGAAAATGCAACTGGACATTTGGAGCGCTAAGAGCGTAGTAGTGGAAAAAGGAATATATTCAAATATAAACTACACAGAAGCATTCTGTGAAACTTCTTTCTGATCTGAGCATTCAGCTAACAGAGTTAAACCGTACTTTTGATTGAGCAGTTTTGAAACACTCTGTCTGTAGAAAATGCAACTGGACATTCGTAGCGCTAAGTGGGTAATAGTGGAAAAAAGAATATGTTCAAATATAAACTACACAGAAGCATTGTATGAAACTACTTTCTGTTCTGTGCATTCAACTAACAGAGTTGAACCTTACATTTGATTGAGCCTTTCTGAAACACTCTTTCTGTAGAAACTGCAATTGGACATTCTGAGCGCTAAGAGGCCTCTATTGGGAAAAATAATATCTTCAAATAAAAACTACACAGAAGCATTGTGTGAAACTTATTTCTGATATGTTCCTTAAGCTAACAGAGTTAAACCATACTTTTGATTGCGCAGTTCTGAACACTCTTTCTGTAGAAAATGCAAGTGGACATTCGGAGCGCTAAGAGGGTAATAGTGGAAAAAGGAATATATTCAAATATAAACTACACAGTAGCATTCTGTGAAAATTCTTTCTGTTCTGTGCATTCAACTAACAGAGTTGAACCTTACTTTTGATTGAGCCGTTCTGAAACACTCTTTCTGTAGAAACTGCAATTGGACATGCTAAGCGCTAAGAGGCCTACATTGGGAAAATGAATATCTTCAAATAAAAACTACACAGATGCATTCTGTGAAACTAATTTCTGATCTGTAAATTCAGTTAACAGAGATAAAACATGTTTTTGATTGAGCAGTTATGAAACACTCTTTTTGTAGAAAATGCAAGTGGAGATTCGGAGCGCTAAGAGGGTAATAGTGGAAAAAGGAATGTCTTCAAATATAAACTACACAGAATCATTCGGTGAAACTTCTCTCTGATCTGTGCATTCAGCTAACAGAGTTAAACCATACTTTTGATTGAGCAGATCTGAACACTCTTTCTGTAGAAAATGCAACTGGACATTTGGAGCGCTAAGAGCGTAGTAGTGGAAAAAGGAATATATTCAAATATAAACTACACAGAAGCATTCTGTGAAACTTCTTTCTGATCTGAGCATTCAGCTAACAGAGTTAAACCGTACTTTTGATTGAGCAGTTTTGAAACACTCTGTCTGTAGAAAATGCAACTGGACATTCGTAGCGCTAAGTGGGTAATAGTGGAAAAAAGAATATGTTCAAATATAAACTACACAGAAGCATTGTATGAAACTACTTTCTGTTCTGTGCATTCAACTAACAGAGTTGAACCTTACTTTTGATTGAGCCTTTCTGAAACACTCTTTCTGTAGAAACTGCAATTGGACATTCTGAGCGCTAAGAGGCCTCTATTGGGAAAAATAATATCTTCAAATAAAAACTACACAGAAGCATTGTGTGAAACTTATTTCTGATATGTTCATTAAGCTAACAGAGTTAAACCATACTTTTGATTGCGCAGTTCTGAACACTCTTTCTGTAGAAAATGCAAGTGGACATTCGGAGCGCTAAGAGGGTAATAGTGGAAAAAGGAATATATTCAAATATAAACTACACAGTAGCATTCTGTGAAAATTCTTTCTGTTCTGTGCATTCAACTAACAGAGTTGAACCTTACTTTTGATTGAGCCGTTCTGAAACACTCTTTCTGTAGAAACTGCAATTGGACATGCTAAGCGCTAAGAGGCCTACATTGGGAAAAAGAATATCTTCAAATAAAAACTACACAGATGCATTCTGTGAAACTAATTTCTGATCTGTAAATTCAGTTAACAGAGATAAAACATGTTTTTGATTGAGCAGTTATGAAACACTCTTTTTGTAGAAAATGCAAGTGGAGATTCGGAGCGCTAAGAGGGTAATAGTGGAAAAAGGAATGTCTTCAAATATAAACTACACAGAATCATTCGGTGAAACTTCTCTCTGATCTGTGCATTCAGCTAACAGAGTTAAACCATACTTTTGATTGAGCAGATCTGAACACTCTTTCTGTAGAAAATGCAACTGGACATTTGGAGCGCTAAGAGCGTAGTAGTGGAAAAAGGAATATATTCAAATATAAACTACACAGAAGCATTCTGTGAAACTTCTTTCTGATCTGAGCATTCAGCTAACAGAGTTAAACCGTACTTTTGATTGAGCAGTTTTGAAACACTCTGTCTATAGAAAATGCAACTGGACATTCGTAGCGCTAAGTGGGTAATAGTGGAAAAAAGAATATGTTCAAATATAAACTACACAGAAGCATTGTATGAAACTACTTTCTGTTCTGTGCATTCAACTAACAGAGTTGAACCTTACTTTTGATTGAGCCTTTCTGAAACACTCTTTCTGTAGAAACTGCAATTGGACATTCTGAGCGCTAAGAGGACTCTATTGGGAAAAATAATATCTTCAAATAAAAACTACACAGAAGCATTGTGTGAAACTTATTTCTGATATGTTCCTTAAGCTAACAGAGTTAAACCATACTTTTGATTGCGCAGTTCTGAACACTCTTTCTGTAGAAAATGCAAGTGGACATTCGGAGCGCTAAGAGGGTAATAGTGGAAAAAGGAATATATTCAAATATAAACTACACAGTAGCATTCTGTGAAAATTCTTTCTGTTCTGTGCATTCAACTAACAGAGTTGAACCTTACTTTTGATTGAGCCGTTCTGAAACACTCTTTCTGTAGAAACTGCAATTGGACATGCTAAGCGCTAAGAGGCCTACATTGGGAAAAAGAATATCTTCAAATAAAAACTACACAGATGCATTCTGTGAAACTTATTTCTGATCTGTAAATTCAGTTAACAGAGATAAAACATATTTTTGATTGAGCAGTTATGAAACACTCTTTTTGTAGAAAATGCAAGTGGAGATTCGGAGCGCTAAGAGGGTAATAGTGGAAAAAGGAATGTCTTCAAATATAAACTAAACAGAATCATTCGGTGAAACTTCTTTCTGATCTGTGCATTCAGCTAACAGAGTTAAACCATACTTTTGATTGAGCAGATATGAACACTCTTTCTGTAGAAAATGCAACTGGACCTTTGGAGCGCTAAGAGCGTAGTAGTGGAAAAAGGAATATATTCAAATATAAACTACACAGAAGCATTCTGTGAAACTTCTTTCTGATCTGAGCATTCAGCTAACAGAGTTAAACCATACTTTTGATTGAGCAGTTTTGAAACACTCTGTCTGTAGAAAATGCAACTGGACATTCGTAGCGCTAAGTGGGTAATTGTGGAAAAAAGAATATGTTCAAATATAAACTACACAGAAGCATTGTATGAAACTTCTTTCTGTTCTGTGCATTCAACTAACAGAGTTGAACCTTACTTTTGATTGAGCCTTTCTGAAACACTCTTTCTGTAGAAACTGCAATTGGACATTCTGAGCGCTAAGAGGCCTCTATTGGGAAAAATAATATCTTCAAATAAAAACTACACAGAAGCATTGTGTGAAACTTATTTCTGATATGTTCATTAAGCTAACAGAGTTAAACCATACTTTTGATTGCGCAGTTCTGAACACTCTTTCTGTAGAAAATGCAAGTGGACATTCGGAGCGCTAAGAGGGTAATAGTGGAAAAATGAATATATTCAAATATAAACTACACAGTAGCATTCTGTGAAAATTCTTTCTGTTCTGTGCATTCAACTAACAGAGTTGAACCTTACTTTTGATTGAGCCGTTCTGAAACACTCTTTCTGTAGAAACTGCAATTGGACATGCTAAGCGCTAAGAGGCCTACATTGGGAAAAAGAATATCTTCAAATAAAAACTACACAGATGCATTCTGTGAAACTAATTTCTGATCTGTAAATTCAGTTAACAGAGATAAAACATGTTTTTGATTGAGCAGTTATGAAACACTCTTTTTGTAGAAAATGCAAGTGGAGATTCGGAGCGCTAAGAGGGTAATAGTGGAAAAAGGAATGTCTTCAAATATAAACTACACAGAATCATTCGGTGAAACTTCTCTCTGATCTGTGCATTCAGCTAACAGAGTTAAACCATACTTTTGATTGAGCAGATCTGAACACTCTTTCTGTAGAAAATGCAACTGGACATTTGGAGCGCTAAGAGCGTAGTAGTGGAAAAAGGAATATATTCAAATATAAACTACACAGAAGCATTCTCTGAAACTTCTTTCTGATCTGAGCATTCAGCTAACAGAGTTAAACCGTACTTTTGATTGAGCAGTTTTGAAACACTCTGTCTATAGAAAATGCAACTGGACATTCGTAGCGCTAAGTGGGTAATAGTGGAAAAAAGAATATGTTCAAATATAAACTACACAGAAGCATTGTATGAAACTACTTTCTGTTCTGTGCATTCAACTAACAGAGTTGAACCTTACTTTTGATTGAGCCTTTCTGAAACACTCTTTCTGTAGAAACTGCAATTGGACATTCTGAGCGCTAAGAGGACTCTATTGGGAAAAATAATATCTTCAAATAAAAACTACACAGAAGCATTGTGTGAAACTTATTTCTGATATGTTCCTTAAGCTAACAGAGTTAAACCATACTTTTGATTGCGCAGTTCTGAACACTCTTTCTGTAGAAAATGCAAGTGGACATTCGGAGCGCTAAGAGGGTAATAGTGGAAAAAGGAATATATTCAAATATAAACTACACAGTAGCATTCTGTGAAAATTCTTTCTGTTCTGTGCATTCAACTAACAGAGTTGAACCTTACTTTTGATTGAGCCGTTCTGAAACACTCTTTCTGTAGAAACTGCAATTGGACATGCTAAGCGCTAAGAGGCCTACATTGGGAAAAAGAATATCTTCAAATAAAAACTACACAGATGCATTCTGTGAAACTTATTTCTGATCTGTAAATTCAGTTAACAGAGATAAAACATATTTTTGATTGAGCAGTTATGAAACACTCTTTTTGTAGAAAATGCAAGTGGAGATTCGGAGCGCTAAGAGGGTAATAGTGGAAAAAGGAATGTCTTCAAATATAAACTAAACAGAATCATTCGGTGAAACTTCTTTCTGATCTGTGCATTCAGCTAACAGAGTTAAACCATACTTTTGATTGAGCAGATATGAACACTCTTTCTGTAGAAAATGCAACTGGACATTTGGAGCGCTAAGAGCGTAGTAGTGGAAAAAGGAATATATTCAAATATAAACTACACAGAAGCATTCTGTGAAACTTCTTTCTGATCTGAGCATTCAGCTAACAGAGTTAAACCATACTTTTGATTGAGCAGTTTTGAAACACTCTGTCTGTAGAAAATGCAACTGGACATTCGTAGCGCTAAGTGGGTAATTGTGGAAAAAAGAATATGTTCAAATATAAACTACACAGAAGCATTGTATGAAACTTCTTTCTGTTCTGTGCATTCAACTAACAGAGTTGAACCTTACTTTTGATTGAGCCTTTCTGAAACACTCTTTCTGTAGAAACTGCAATTGGACATTCTGAGCGCTAAGAGGCCTCTATTGGGAAAAATAATATCTTCAAATAAAAACTACACAGAAGCATTGTGTGAAACTTATTTCTGATATGTTCATTAAGCTAACAGAGTTAAACCATACTTTTGATTGCGCAGTTCTGAACACTCTTTCTGTAAAAAATGCAAGTGGACATTCGGAGCGCTAAGAGGGTAATAGTGGAAAAAGGAATATATTCAAATATAAACTACACAGTAGCATTCTGTGAAAATTCTTTCTGTTCTGTGCATTCAACTAACAGAGTTGAACCTTACTTTTGATTGAGCCGTTCTGAAACACTCTTTCTGTAGAAACTGCAATTGGACATGCTAATCGCTAAGAGGCCTACATTGGGAAAAAGAATATCTTCAAATAAAAACTACACAGATGCATTCTGTGAAACTTATTTCTGATCTGTAAATTCAGTTAACAGAGATAAAACATATTTTTGATTGAGCAGTTATGAAACACTCTTTTTGTAGAAAATGCAAGTGGAGATTCGGAGCGCTAAGAGGGTAATAGTGGAAAAAGGAATGTCTTCAAATATAAACTAAACAGAATCATTCGGTGAAACTTCTTTCTGATCTGTGCATTCAGCTAACAGACTTAAACCATACTTTTGATTGAGCAGATATGAACACTCTTTCTGTAGAAAATGCAACTGGACATTTGGAGCGCTAAGAGCGTAGTAGTGGAAAAAGGAATATATTCAAATATAAACTACACAGAAGCATTCTGTGAAACTTCTTTCTGATCTGAGCATTCAGCTAACAGAGTTAAACCATACTTTTGATTGAGCAGTTTTGAAACACTCTGTCTGTAGAAAATGCAACTGTACATTCGTAGCGCTAAGTGGGTAATAGTGGAAAAAAGAATATGTTCAAATATAAACTACACAGAAGCATTGTATGAAACTTCTTTCTGTTCTGTGCATTCAACTAACAGAGTTGAACCTTACTTTTGATTGAGCCTTTCTGAAACACTCTTTCTGTAGAAACTGCAATTGGACATTCTGAGCGCTAAGAGGCCTCTATTGGGAAAAATAATATCTTCAAATAAAAACTACACAGAAGCATTGTGTGAAACTTATTTCTGATATGTTCATTAAGCTAACAGAGTTAAACCATACTTTTGATTGCGCAGTTCTGAACACTCTTTCTGTAGAAAATGCAAGTGGACATTCGGAGCGCTAAGAGGGTAATAGGGGAAAAAGGAATATATTCAAATATAAACTACACAGTAGCATTCTGTGAAAATTCTTTCTGTTCTGTGCATTCAACTAACAGATTTGAACCTTACTTTTGATTGAGCCGTTCTGAAACACTCTTTCTGTAGAAACTGCAATTGGACATGCTAAGCGCTAAGAGGCCTACATTGGGAAAAAGAATATCTTCAAATAAAAACTACACAGATGCATTCTGTGAAACTTATTTCTGATCTGTAAATTCAGTTAACAGAGATAAAACATGTTTTTGATTGAGCAGTTATGAAACACTCTTTTTGTAGAAAATGCAAGTGGAGATTCGGAGCGCTAAGAGGGTAATAGTGGAAAAAGGAATGTCTTCAAATATAAACTAAACAGAATCATTCGGTGAAACTTCTTTCTGATCTGTGCATTCAGCTAACAGAGTTAAACCATACTTTTGATTGAGCAGATATGAACACTCTTTCTGTAGAAAATGCAACTGGACATTTGGAGCGCTAAGAGCGTAGTAGTGGAAAAAGGAATATATTCAAATATAAACTACACAGAAGCATTCTGTGAAACTTCTTTCTGATCTGAGCATTCAGCTAACAGAGTTAAACCATACTTTTGATTGAGCAGTTTTGAAACACTCTGTCTGTAGAAAATGCAACTGGACATTCGTAGCGCTAAGTGGGTAATTGTGGAAAAAAGAATATGTTCAAATATAAACTACACAGAAGCATTGTATGAAACTTCTTTCTGTTCTGTGCATTCAACTAACAGAGTTGAACCTTACTTTTGATTGAGCCTTTCTGAAACACTCTTTCTGTAGAAACTGCAATTGGACATTCTGAGCGCTAAGAGGCCTCTATTGGGAAAAATAATATCTTCAAATAAAAACTACACAGAAGCATTGTGTGAAACTTATTTCTGATATGTTCATTAAGCTAACAGAGTTAAACCATACTTTTGATTGCGCAGTTCTGAACACTCTTTCTGTAGAAAATGCAAGTGGACATTCGGAGCGCTAAGAGGGTAATAGTGGAAAAAGGAATATATTCAAATATAAACTACACAGTAGCATTCTGTGAAAATTCTTTCTGTTCTGTGCATTCAACTAACAGAGTTGAACCTTACTTTTGATTGAGCCGTTCTGAAACACTCTTTCTGTAGAAATTGCAATTGGACATGCTAAGCGCTAAGAGGCCTACATTGGGAAAAAGAATATCTTCAAATAAAAACTACACAGATGCATTCTGTGAAACTAATTTCTGATCTGTAAATTCAGTTAACAGAGATAAAACATGTTTTTGATTGAGCAGTTATGAAACACTCTTTTTGTAGAAAATGCAAGTGGAGATTCGGAGCGCTAAGAGGGTAATAGTGGAAAAAGGAATGTCTTCAAATATAAACTACACAGAATCATTCGGTGAAACTTCTCTCTGATCTGTGCATTCAGCTAACAGAGTTAAACCATACTTTTGATTGAGCAGATCTGAACACTCTTTCTGTAGAAAATGCAACTGGACATTTGGAGCGCTAAGAGCGTAGTAGTGGAAAAAGGAATATATTCAAATATAAACTACACAGAAGCATTCTGTGAAACTTCTTTCTGATCTGAGCATTCAGCTAACAGAGTTAAACCGTACTTTTGATTGAGCAGTTTTGAAACACTCTGTCTGTAGAAAATGCAACTGGACATTCGTAGCGCTAAGTGGGTAATAGTGGAAAAAAGAATATGTTCAAATATAAACTACACAGAAGCATTGTATGAAACTACTTTCTGTTCTGTGCATTCAACTAACAGAGTTGAACCTTACATTTGATTGAGCCTTTCTGAAACACTCTTTCTGTAGAAACTGCAATTGGACATTCTGAGCGCTAAGAGGCCTCTATTGGGAAAAATAATATCTTCAAATAAAAACTACACAGAAGCATTGTGTGAAACTTATTTCTGATATGTTCCTTAAGCTAACAGAGTTAAACCATACTTTTGATTGCGCAGTTCTGAACACTCTTTCTGTAGAAAATGCAAGTGGACATTCGGAGCACTAAGAGGGTAATAGTGGAAAAAGGAATATATTCAAATATAAACTACACAGTAGCATTCTGTGAAAATTCTTTCTGTTCTGTGCATTCAACTAACAGAGTTGAACCTTACTTTTGATTGAGCCGTTCTGAAACACTCTTTCTGTAGAAACTGCAATTGGACATGCTAAGCGCTAAGAGGCCTACATTGGGAAAAAGAATATCTTCAAATAAAAACTACACAGATGCATTCTGTGAAACTTATTTCTGATCTGTAAATTCAGTTAACAGAGATAAAACATGTTTTTGATTGAGCAGTTAGGAAACACTCTTTTTGTAGAAAATGCAAGTGGAGATTCGGAGCGCTAAGAGGGTAATAGTGGAAAAAGGAATGTCTTCAAATATAAACTACACAGAATCATTCGGTGAAACTTCTTTCTGATCTGTGCATTCAGCTAACAGAGTTAAACCATACTTTTGATTGAGCAGATCTGAACACTCTTTCTGTAGAAAATGCAACTGGACATTTGGAGCGCTAAGAGCGTAGTAGTGGAAAAAGGAATATATTCAAATATAAACTACACAGAAGCATTCTGTGAAACTTCTTTCTGATCTGAGCATTCAGCTAACGGAGTTAAATCATACTTTTGATTGAGCAGTTTTGAAACACTCTGTTTGTAGAAAATGCAACTGGACATTCGTAGCACTAAGTGGGTAATAGTGGAAAAAAGAATATGTTCAAATATAAACTACACAGAAGCATTGTATGAAACTTCTTTCTGTTCTGTGCATTCAACTAACAGAGTTGAACCCTACATTTGATTGAGCCGTTCTGAAACACTCTTTCTGTAGAATCTGCAATTGGACATTCTGAGCGCTAAGAGGCCTATATTGGGAAAAAGAATGTCTACAAATAAAAACTACACAGAAGAATTGTGTGAAAATTCTTTCTGTTCTGTTTGTTCAACTAAAAGAGTTGAACCTTAGTTTTGATTGAGCCGTTCTGAAACACTCTTTCTGTAGAAAATGCAAGTGGAGATTCGGAGCGCTAAGAGGGTAATATTGGAAAAAGGAATGTCTCCAAATATAAACTACACAGAATCATTCTGTGAAACTTCTTTCTGATCTGTGCATTCAGCTAACAGAGTTAAACCATACTTTTGATTGAGCAGATCTGTACACTCTTTCTGTAGAGAATGCAACTGGACATTTGGAGCGCTAAGAGAGTAGTAGTGGAAAAAGGAATATATTCAAATATAAACTACAGAGAAGCATTCTGTGAAACTTCTTTCTGATCTTAGGATTCAGCTAACAGAGTTAAACCATACTTTTGATTGAGCAGTTTTGAAACACTCTGTCTGTAGAAAATGCAACAGGACATTCGTAGCGCTAAGTGGGTAATAGTGGAAAAAAGAATATGTTCAAATATAAACTACACAGAAGCATTGTATGAAACTACTTTCTGTTCTGTGCATTCAACTAACAGAGTTGAACCTTACTTTTGATTGAGCCTTTCTGAAACACTCTTTCTGTAGAAACTGCAATTGGACATTCTGAGCGCTAAGAGGCCTATATTGGGAAAAATAATATCTTCAAATAAAAACTACACAGAAGCATTGTGTCAAACTTATTTCTGATATGTTCATTAAGCTAACAGAGTTAAACCATACTTTTGATTGCGCAGTGCTGAACCCTCTTTCTATAGAAAATGCAAGTGGACATTCGGAGCGCTAAGAGGGTAATAGTGGAAAAAGGAATATATTCAAATATAAACTACACAGTAGCATTCTGTGAAAATTCTTTCTGTTCTGTGCATTCAACTAACAGAGTTGAACCTTACTTTTGATTGAGCCGTTCTGAAACACTCTTTCTGTAGAAACTGCAATTGGACATGCTAAGCGCTAAGAGTCCTACATTGGGAAAAAGAATATCTTCAAATAAAAACTACACAGATGCATTCTGTGAAACTTATTTCTGATCTGTAAATTCAGTTAACAGAGATAAAACATATTTTTGATTGAGCAGTTATGAAACACTCTTTTTGTAGAAAATGCAAGTGGAGATTCGGAGCGCTAAGAGGGTAATAGTGGAAAAAGGAATGTCTTCAAATATAAACTACACAGAATCATTCGGTGAAACTTCTTTCTGATCTGTGCATTCAGCTAACAGAGTTAAACCATACTTTTGATTGAGCAGATCTGAACACTCTTTCTGTAGAAAATGCAACTGGAAAATTGGAGCGCTAAGAGCGTAGTAGTGGAAAAAGGAATATATTCAAATATAAACTACACAGAAGCATTTTGTGAAAATTCTTTCTGATCTGAGCATTCAGCTAACAGAGTTAAACCATACTTTTGATTGAGCAGTTTTGAAACACTCTGTCTGTAGAAAATGCAACTGGACATTCGTAGCGCTAAGTGGGTAATAGTGGAAAAAAGAATATGTTCAAATATAAACTACACAGAAGCATTGTATGAAACTTCTTTCTGTTCTGTGCATTCAACTAACAGAGTTGAACCTTACTTTTGATTGAGCCGTTCTGAAACACTCTTTCTGTAGAAACTGCAATTGGACATTCTGAGCGCAAAGAGGCCTATATTGGGAAAAAGAATGTCTACAAATAAAAACTACACAGAAGAATTGTGTGAAACTTCTTTCTGTTCTGTTTGTTCAACTAAAAGATTTGAACCTTAGTTTTGATTGAGCCGTTCTGAAACACTCTTTCTGTAGAAAATGCAAGTGGAGATTCGGAGCGCTAAGAGGGTAATAGTGGAAAAAGGAATGTCTCCAAATATAAACTACACAGAATCATTCTGTGAAACTTCTTTCTGATCTGTGCATTCAGCTAACAGATTTAAACCATACTTTTGATTGAGCAGATCTGAACACTCTTTCTGTAGAAAATGCAACTGGACATTTGGAGCGCTAAGAGAATAGTAGTGGAAAAAGGAATATATTCAAATATAAACTACACAGAAGCATTCTGTGAAACTTCTTTCTGATCTGAGCATTCAGCTAACAGAGTTAAACCATACTTTTGATTGAGCAGTTTTGAAACACTCTGTCTGTAGAAAATGCAACTGGACATTCGTAGCGCTAAGTGGGAAATAGTGGAAAAAAGAATATGTTCAAATATAAACTACACAGAAGCATTGTATGAAACTTCTTTCTGTTCTGTGCATTCAACCAGCAGAGTTGAACCTTACTTTTGATTGAGCCTTTCTGAAACACTCTTTTTGTAGAAATTGCAATTGGACATTCTGAGCGCTCAGAGGCCTCTATTGGGAAAAATAATATCTTCAAATAAAAACTACACAGAAGCATTGTGTGAAACTTATTTCTGATATGTTCATTAAGCTAACAGAGTTAAACCATACTTTTCATTGCGCAGTTCTGAACACTCTTTCTGTAGAAAATGCAAGTGGACATTCGGAGCGCTAAGAGGGTAATAGTGGAAAAAGGAATATATTCAAATAGAAACTACACAGTAGCATTCTGTGAAAATTCTTTCTGTTCTGTGCATTCAACTAACAGAGTTGAACCTTACTTTTGATTGAGCAGATCTGAACACTCTTTCTGTAGAAAATGCAACTGGACATTTGGAGCGCTAAGAGAGTAGTAGTGGAAAAAGGAATATAATCAAATATAAACTACACAGAAGCATTCTGTGAAACTTCTTTCTGATCTGAGCATTCAGCTAACAGAGTTAAACCATACTTTTGATTGAGCAGTTTTGAAACACTCTGTCTTTAGAAAATGCAACTGGACATTCGTAGCGCTAAGTGGGTAAAAGTGGAAAAAAGGATATGTTCAAATATAAACTACACAGAAGCATTGTATGAAACTTCTTTCTGTTCTGTGCATTCAACTAACAGAGTTGAACCTTACTTTTGATTGAGCCGTTCTGAAACACTCTTTCTGTAGAAACTGCAATTGGACATGATAAGTGCTAAGAGGCCTACATTGGGAAAAATAATATCTTCAAATAAAATCTACACAGATGCATTCTGTGAAACTTATTTCTGATCTGTAAATTCAGTTAACAGAGATAAAATATATTTTTGATTGAGCAGTTATGAAACACTCTTTTTGTAGAAAATGCAAGCGGAGATTCGGAGCGCTAAGAGGGTAATAGTGGAAAAAGGAATGTCTTCAAATATAAACTACACAGAATCATTCGGTGAAACTTCTTTCTGATCTGTGCATTCAGCTAACAGAGTTAAACCATACTTTTGATTGAGCAGATCTGAACACTCTTTCTGTAGAAAATGCAACTGGACATTTGGAGCGCTAAGAGCGTAGTAGAGGAAAAACGAATATATACAAATATAAACTACACAGAAGCATTCTGTTCAACTTCTTTCTGATCTGAGCATTCAGCTAACAGAGTTAAACCATACTTTTGATTGGGCAGTTTTGAAACACTCTGTCTGTAGAAAATGCAACTGGACATTCGTAGCGCTAAGTGGGTAATAGTGGAAAAAAGTATATGTTCAAATATAAACTACACAGAAGCATTGTATGAAACTTCTTTCTGTTCTGTGCATTCAACTAACAGCGTTGAACCTTACTTTTGATTGAGCCGTTCTGAAACACTCTTTCTGTAGAAACTGCAATTGGACATTCTGAGCGCTAAGAGGCCTATATTTGGAAAAAGAATGTCTACAAATAAAAACTACACAGAAGCATTGTGTGAAACTTCTTTCTGATATGTTCCTTAAGCTAACAGAGTTAAACCATACTTTTGATTGCGCAGTTCTGAACACTCTTTCTGTAGAAAATGCAAGTGGACATTCGGAGCGCTAAGAGGGTAATAGTGGAAAAAGGAATATATTCAAATATAAACTACACAGTAGCATTCTGTGAAAATTCTTTCTGTTCTGTGCATTCAACTAACAGAGTTGAACCTTACTTTTGATTGAGCCGTTCTGAAACACTCTTTCTGTAGAAACTGCAATTGGACATGCTAAGCGCTAAGAGGCCTACATTGGGAAAAAGAATATCTTCAAATAAAAACTACACAGATGCATTCTGTGAAACTTATTTCTGATCTGTAAATTCAGTTAACAGAGATAAAACATATTTTTGATTGAGCAGTTATGAAACACTCTTTTTGTAGAAAATGCAAGTGGAGATTCGGAGCGCTAAGAGGGTAATAGTGGAAAAAGGAATGTCTTCAAATATAAACTAAACAGAATCATTCGGTGAAACTTCTTTCTGATCTGTGCATTCAGCTAACAGAGTTAAACCATACTTTTGATTCAGCAGATATGAACACTCTTTCTGTAGAAAATGCAACTGGACATTTGGAGCGCTAAGAGCGTAGTAGTGGAAAAAGGAATATATTCAAATATAAACTACACAGAAGCATTCTGTGAAACTTCTTTCTGATCTGAGCATTCAGCTAACAGAGTTAAACCGTACTTTTGATTGAGCAGTTTTGAAACACTCTGTCTGTAGAAAATGCAACTGGACATTCGTAGCGCTAAGTGGGTAATAGTGGAAAAAAGAATATGTTCAAATATAAACTACACAGAAGCATTGTATGAAACTACTTTCTGTTCTGTGCATTCAACTAACAGAGTTGAACCTTACATTTGATTGAGCCTTTCTGAAACACTCTTTCTGTAGAAACTGCAATTGGACATTCTGAGCGCTAAGAGGCCTCTATTGGGAAAAATAATATCTTCAAATAAAAACTACACAGAAGCATTGTGTGAAACTTATTTCTGATATGTTCCTTAAGCTAACAGAGTTAAACCATACTTTTGATTGCGCAGTTCTGAACACTCTTTCTGTAGAAAATGCAAGTGGACATTCGGAGCGCTAAGAGGGTAATAGTGGAAAAAGGAATATATTCAAATATAAACTACACAGTAGCATTCTGTGAAAATTCTTTCTGTTCTGTGCATTCAACTAACAGAGTTGAACCTTACTTTTGATTGAGCCGTTCTGAAACACTCTTTCTGTAGAAACTGCAATTGGACATGCTAAGCGCTAAGAGGCCTACATTGGGAAAAAGAATATCTTCAAATAAAAACTACACAGATGCATTCTGTGAAACTTATTTCTGATCTGTAAATTCAGTTAACAGAGATAAAACATATTTTTGATTGAGCAGTTATGAAACACTCTTTTTGTAGAAAATGCAAGTGGAGATTCGGAGCGCTAAGAGGGTAATAGTGGAAAAAGGAATGTCTTCAAATATAAACTAAACAGAATCATTCGGTGAAACTTCTTTCTGATCTGTGCATTCAGCTAACAGAGTTAAACCATACTTTTGATTGAGCAGATATGAACACTCTTTCTGTAGAAAATGCAACTGGACATTTGGAGCGCTAAGAGCGTAGTAGTGGAAAAAGGAATATATTCAAATATAAACTACACAGAAGCATTCTGTGAAACTTCTTTCTGATCTGAGCATTCAGCTAACAGAGTTAAACCATACTTTTGATTGAGCAGTTTTGAAACACTCTGTCTGTAGAAAATGCAACTGGACATTCGTAGCGCTAAGTGGGTAATTGTGGAAAAAAGAATATGTTCAAATATAAACTACACAGAAGCATTGTATGAAACTTCTTTCTGTTCTGTGCATTCAACTAACAGAGTTGAACCTTACTTTTGATTGAGCCTTTCTGAAACACTCTTTCTGTAGAAACTGCAATTGGACATTCTGAGCGCTAAGAGGCCTCTATTGGGAAAAATAATATCTTCAAATAAAAAC
The DNA here is from genome assembly GCF_028878055.3 of Symphalangus syndactylus. Classification (NCBI taxonomy): domain Eukaryota; kingdom Metazoa; phylum Chordata; class Mammalia; order Primates; family Hylobatidae; genus Symphalangus; species Symphalangus syndactylus. Next base: position 1,710,477 of record NC_072426.2, on the reverse strand, counting down.
TACACAGAAGCATTGTGTGAAACTTATTTCTGATATGTTCATTAAGCTAACAGAGTTAAACCATACTTTTGATTGCGCAGTTCTGAACACTCTTTCTGTAGAAAATGCAAGTGGACATTCGGAGCGCTAAGAGGGTAATAGTGGAAAAAGGAATATATTCAAATATAAACTACACAGTAGCATTCTGTGAAAATTCTTTCTGTTCTGTGCATTCAACTAACAGAGTTGAACCTTACTTTTGATTGAGCCGTTCTGAAACACTCTTTCTGTAGAAACTGCAATTGGACATGCTAAGCGCTAAGAGGCCTACATTGGGAAAAAGAATATCTTCAAATAAAAACTACACAGATGCATTCTGTGAAACTAATTTCTGATCTGTAAATTCAGTTAACAGAGATAAAACATGTTTTTGATTGAGCAGTTATGAAACACTCTTTTTGTAGAAAATGCAAGTGGAGATTCGGAGCGCTAAGAGGGTAATAGTGGAAAAAGGAATGTCTTCAAATATAAACTACACAGAATCATTCGGTGAAACTTGTCTCTGATCTGTGCATTCAGCTAACAGAGTTAAAACATACTTTTGATTGAGCAGATCTGAACACTCTTTCTGCAGAAAATGCAACTGGACATTTGGAGCGCTAAGAGCGTAGTAGTGGAAAAAGGAATATATTCAAATATAAACTACACAGAAGCATTCTGTGAAACTTCTTTCTGATCTGAGCATTCAGCTAACAGAGTTAAACCGTACTTTTGATTGAGCAGTTTTGAAACACTCTGTCTGTAGAAAATGCAACTGGACATTCGTAGCGCTAAGTGGGTAATAGTGGAAAAAAGAATATGTTCAAATATAAACTACACAGAAGCATTGTATGAAACTACTTTCTGTTCTGTGCATTCAACTAACAGAGTTGAACCTTACATTTGATTGAGCCTTTCTGAAACACTCTTTCTGAAGAAACTGCAATTGGACATTCTGAGCGCTAAGAGGCCTCTATTGGGAAAAATAATATCTTCAAATAAAAACTACACAGAAGCATTGTGTGAAACTTATTTCTGATATGTTCCCTAAGCTAACAGAGTTAAACCATACTTTTGATTGCGCAGTTCTGAACACTCTTTCTGTAGAAAATGCAAGTGGACATTCGGAGCGCTAAGAGGGTAATAGTGGAAAAAGGAATATATTCAAATATAAACTACACAGTAGCATTCTGTGAAAATTCTTTCTGTTCTGTGCATTCAACTAACAGAGTTGAACCTTACTTTTGATTGAGCCGTTCTGAAACACTCTTTCTGTAGAAACTGCAATTGGACATGCTAAGCGCTAAGAGGCCTACATTGGGAAAAAGAATATCTTCAAATAAAAACTACACAGATGCATTCTGTGAAACTTATTTCTGATCTGTAAATTCAGTTAACAGAGATAAAACATGTTTTTGATTGAGCAGTTATCAAACACTCTTTTTGTAGAAAATGCAAGTGGAGATTCGGAGCGCTAAGAGGGTAATAGTGGAAAAAGGAATGTCTTCAAATATAAACTACACAGAATCATTCGGTGAAACTTCTCTCTGATCTGTGCATTCAGCTAACAGAGTTAAACCATACTTTTGATTGAGCAGATCTGAACACTCTTTCTGTAGAAAATGCAACTGGACATTTGGAGCGCTAAGAGCGTAGTAGTGGAAAAAGGAATATATTCAAATATAAACTACACAGAAGCATTCTGTGAAACTTCTTTCTGATCTGAGCATTCAGCTAACGGAGTTAAACCATACTTTTGATTGAGCAGTTTTGAAACACTCTGTCTGTAGAAAATGCAACTGGACATTCGTAGCGCTAAGTGGGTAATAGTGGAAAAAAGAATATGTTCAAATATAAACTACACAGAAGCATTGTATGAAACTTCTTTCTGTTCTGTGCATTCAACTAACAGAGTTGAACCCTACTTTTGATTGAGCCGTTCTGAAACACTCTTTCTGTAGAAACTGCAATTGGACATTCTGAGCGCAAAGAGGCCTATATTGGGAAAAAGAATGTCTACAAATAAAAACTACACAGAAGAATTGTGTGAAACTTCTTTCTGTTCTGTTTGTTCAACTAAAAGAGTTGAACCTTAGTTTTGATTGAGCCGTTCTGAAACACTCTTTCTGTAGAAAATGCAAGTGGAGATTCGGAGCGCTAAGAGGTTAATAGTGGAAAAAGGAATGTCTCCAAATATAAACTACACAGAATCATTCTGTGAAACTTCTTTCTGATCTGTGCATTCAGCTAACAGAGTTAAACCATACTTTTGATTGAGCAGATCTGTACACTCTTTCTGTAGAGAATGCAACTGGACATTTGGAGCGCTAAGAGAGTAGTAGTGGAAAAAGGAATATATTCAAATATAAACTACAGAGAAGCATTCTGTGAAAATTCTTTCTGATCTGAGCATTCAGCTAACAGAGTTAAAAAATACTTTTGATTGAGCAGTTTTGAAACACTCTGTCTGTAGAAAATGCAACTGGACATTCGTAGCGCTAAGTGGTTAATAGTGGAAAAAAGAATATGTTCAAATATAAACTACACAGAAGCATTGTATGAAACTTCTTTCTGTTCTGTGCATTCAACTAACAGAGTTGAACCTTACTTTTGATTGAGCCTTTCTGAAACACTCTTTCTGTAGAAACTGCAATTGGACATTCTGAGCGCTAAGAGGCCTCTATTGGGAAAAATAATATCTTCAAATAAAAACTACACAGAAGCATTGTGTGAAACTTATTTCTGATATGTTCATTAAGCTAACAGAGTTAAACCATACTTTTGATTGCGCAGTTCTGAACACTCTTTCTGTAGAGAATGCAAGTGGACATTCGGAGCGCTAAGAGGGTAATAGTGGAAAAAGGAATATATTCAAATATAAACTACACAGTAGCATTCTGTGAAAATTCTTTCTGTTATGTGCATTCAACTAACAGAGTTGAACCTTACTTTTGATTGAGCCGTTCTGAAACACTCTTTCTGTAGAAACTGCAATTGGACATGCTAAGCGCTAAGAGGCCTACATTGGGAAAAAGAATATCTTCAAATAAAAACTACACAGATGCATTCTGTGAAACTTATTTCTGATCTGTAAATTCAGTTAACAGAGATAAAACATGTTTTTGATTGAGCAGTTAGGAAACACTCTTTTTGTAGAAAATGCAAGTGGAGATTCGGAGCGCTAAGAGGGTAATAGTGGAAAAAGGAATGTCTTCAAATATAAACTACACAGAATCATTCGGTGAAACTTCTTTCTGATCTGTGCATTCAGCTAACAGAGTTAAACCATACTTTTGATTGAGCAGATCTGAACACTCTTTCTGTAGAAAATGCAACTGGACATTTGGAGCGCTAAGAGCGTAGTAGTGGAAAAAGGAATATATTCAAATATAAACTACACAGAAGCATTCTGTGAAACTTCTTTCTGATCTGAGCATTCAGCTAACGGAGTTAAATCATACTTTTGATTGAGCAGTTTTGAAACACTCTGTTTGTAGAAAATGCAACTGGACATTCGTAGCACTAAGTGGGTAATAGTGGAAAAAAGAATATGTTCAAATATAAACTACACAGAAGCATTGTATGAAACTTCTTTCTGTTCTGTGCATTCAACTAACAGAGTTGAACCCTACTTTTGATTGAGCCGTTCTGAAACACTCTTTCTGTAGAAACTGCAATTGGACATTCTGAGCGCTAAGAGGCCTATATTGGGAAAAAGAATGTCTACAAATAAAAACTACACAGAAGAATTGTGTGAAACTTCTTTCTGTTCTGTTTGTTCAACTAAAAGAGTTGAACCTTAGTTTTGATTGAGCCGTTCTAAAACACTCTTTCTGTAGAAAATGCAAGTGGAGATTCGGAGCGCTAAGAGGGTAATATTGGAAAAAGGAATGTCTCCAAATATAAACTACACAGAATCATTCTGTGAAACTTCTTTCTGATCTGTGCATTCAGCTAACAGAGTTAAACCATACTTTTGATTGAGCAGATCTGTACACTCTTTCTGTAGAGAATGCAACTGGACATTTGGAGCGCTAAGAGAGTAGTAGTGGAAAAAGGAATATATTCAAATATAAACTACAGAGAAGCATTCTGTGAAACTTCTTTCTGATCTTAGGATTCAGCTAACAGAGTTAAACCATACTTTTGATTGAGCAGTTTTGAAACACTCTGTCTGTAGAAAATGCAACAGGACATTCGTAGCGCTAAGTGGGTAATAGTGGAAAAAAGAATATGTTCAAATATAAACTACACAGAAGCATTGTATGAAACTACTTTCTGTTCTGTGCATTCAACTAACAGAGTTGAAACTTACTTTTGATTGAGCCTTTCTGAAACACTCTTTCTGTAGAAACTGCAATTGGACATTCTGAGCGCTAAGAGGCCTATATTGGGAAAAATAATATCTTCAAATAAAAACTACACAGAAGCATTGTGTGAAACTTATTTCTGATATGTTCATTAAGCTAACAGAGTTAAACCATACTTTTGATTGCGCAGTGCTGAACCCTCTTTCTATAGAAAATGCAAGTGGACATTCGGAGCGCTAAGAGGGTAATAGTGGAAAAAGGAATATATTCAAATATAAACTACACAGTAGCATTCTGTGAAAATTCTTTCTGTTCTGTGCATTCAACTAACAGAGTTGAACCTTACTTTTGATTGAGCCGTTCTGAAACACTCTTTCTGTAGAAACTGCAATTGGACATGCTAAGCGCTAAGAGGCCTACATTGGGAAAAAGAATATCTTCAAATAAAAACTACACAGATGCATTCTGTGAAACTTCTTTCTGTTCTGTTTGTTCAACTAAAAGATTTGAACCTTAGTTTTGATTGAGCCGTTCTGAAACACTCTTTCTGTAGAAAATGCAAGTGGAGATTCGGAGCGCTAAGAGGGTAATAGTGGAAAAAGGAATGTCTCCAAATATAAACTACACAGAATCATTCTGTGAAACTTCTTTCTGATCTGTGCATTCAGCTAACAGAGTTAAACCATACTTTTGATTGAGCAGATCTGAACACTCTTTCTGTAGAAAATGCAACTGGACATTTGGAGCGCTAAGAGAATAGTAGTGGAAAAAGGAATATATTCAAATATAAAGTACACAGAAGCATTCTGTGAAACTTCTTTCTGATCTGAGCATTCAGCTAACAGAGTTAAACCATACTTTTGATTGAGCAGTTTTGAAACACTCTGTCTGTAGAAAATGCAACTGGACATTCGTAGCGCTAAGTGGGAAATAGTGGAAAAAAGAATATGTTCAAATATAAACTACACAGAAGCATTGTATGAAACTTCTTTCTGTTCTGTGCATTCAACTAGCAGAGTTGAACCTTACTTTTGATTGAGCCTTTCTGAAACACTCTTTTTGTAGAAACTGCAATTGGACATTCTGAGCGCTCAGAGGCCTCTATTGGGAAAAATAATATCTTCAAATAAAAACTACACAGAAGCATTGTGTGAAACTTATTTCTGATATGTTCATTAAGCTAACAGAGTTAAACCATACTTTTCATTGCGCAGTTCTGAACACTCTTTCTGTAGAAAATGCAAGTGGACATTAGGAGCGCTAAGAGGGTAATAGTGGAAAAAGGAATATATTCAAATAGAAACTACACAGTAGCATTCTGTGAAAATTCTTTCTGTTCTGTGCATTCAACTAACAGAGTTGAACCTTACTTTTGATTGAGCAGATCTGAACACTCTTTCTGTAGAAAATGCAACTGGACATTTGGAGCGCTAAGAGAGTAGTAGTGGAAAAAGGAATATATTCAAATATAAACTACACAGAAGCATTCTGTGAAACTTCTTTCTGATCTGAGCATTCAGCTAACAGAGTTAAACCATACTTTTGATTGAGCAGTTTTGAAACACTCTGTCTGTAGAAAATGCAACTGGACATTCGTAGCGCTAAGTGGGTAAAAGTGGAAAAAAGAATATGTTCAAATATAAACTACACAGAAGCATTGTATGAAACTTCTTTCTGTTCTGTGCATTCAACTAACAGAGTTGAACCTTACTTTTGATTGAGCCGTTCTGAAACACTCTTTCTGTAGAAACTGCAATTGGACATGATAAGTGCTAAGAGGCCTACATTGGGAAAAAGAATATCTTCAAATAAAATCTACACAGATGCATTCTGTGAAACTTATTTCTGATCTGTAAATTCAGTTAACAGAGATAAAACATATTTTTGATTGAGCAGTTATGAAACACTCTTTTTGTAGAAAATGCAAGCGGAGATTCGGAGCGCTAAGAGGGTAATAGTGGAAAAAGGAATGTCTTCAAATATAAACTACACAGAATCATTTGGTGAAACTTCTTTCTGATCTGTGCATTCAGCTAACAGAGTTAAACCATACTTTTGATTGAGCAGATCTGAACACTCTTTCTGTAGAAAATGCAACTGGACATTTGGAGCGCTAAGAGCGTAGTAGAGGAAAAACGAATATATTCAAATATAAACTACACAGAAGCATTCTGTTCAACTTCTTTCTGATCTGAGCATTCAGCTAACAGAGTTAAACCATACTTTTGATTGGGCAGTTTTGAAACACTCTGTCTGTAGAAAATGCAACTGGACATTCGTAGCGCTAAGTGGGTAATAGTGGAAAAAAGTATATGTTCAAATATAAACTACACAGAAGCATTGTATGAAACTTCTTTCTGTTCTGTGCATTCAACTAACAGCGTTGAACCTTACTTTTGATTGAGCCGTTCTGAAACACTCTTTCTGTAGAAACTGCAATTGGACATTCTGAGCGCTAAGAGGCCTATATTTGGAAAAAGAATGTCTACAAATAAAAACTACACAGAAGAATTGTGTGAAACTTCTTTCTGTTCTGTTTGTTCAACTAAAAGAGTTGAACCATAGTTTTGATTGAGCCGTTCTGAAACACTCTTTCTGTAGATAATGCAAGTGGAGATTCGGAGCGCTAAGAGGGTAATAGTGGAAAAAGGAATGTCTCCAAATATAAACTACACAGAATCATTCTGTGAAACTTCTTTCTGATCTGTGCATTCAGCTAACAGAGTTAAACCATAGTTTTGATTGAGCAGATCTGAACACTCTTTCTGTAGAAAATGCAACTGGACATTTGGAGCGCTTAGAGAATAGTAGTGGAAAAAGGAATATATTCAAATATAAACTACACAGAAGCATTCTGTGAAACTTCTTTCTGATCTGAGCATTCAGCTAACAGAGTTAAACCATACATTTGATTGAGCAGTTTTGAAACACTCTGTCTGTAGAAAATGCAACTGGACATTCGTAGTGCTAAGTGGGTAATAGTGGAAAAAAGAATATGTTCAAATATAAACTACACAGAAGCATTGTATGAAACTTCTTTCTGTTCTGTGCATTCAACTAAAAGAGTTGAACCTTACTTTTGATTGAGCCTTTCTGAAACACTCTTTCTGTAGAAACTGCAATTGGACATTCTGAGCGCTAAGAGGCCTCTATTGGGGAAAATAATATCTTCAAATAAAAACTACACAGAAGCATTGTGTGAAACTTATTTCTGATATGTTCATTAAGCTAACACAGTTAAACCATACTTTTGATTGCGCAGTGCTGAACCCTCTTTCTGTAGAAAATGCAAGTGGACATTCGGAGCGCTAAGAGGGTAATAGTGGAAAAAGGAATATATTCAAATATAAACCACACAGCAGCATTCTGTGAAAATTCTTTCTGTTCTGTGCATTCAACTAACAGAGTTGAACCTTACTTTTGATTGAGCCGTTCTGAAACACTCTTTCTGTAGAAACTGCAATTGGACATGCTAAGCGCTAAGAGGCCTACATTGGGAAAAAGAATATCTTCAAATAAAAACTACACAGATGCATTCTGTGAAACTTATTTCTGATCTGTAAATTCAGTTAACAGAGATAAAACATGTTTTTGATTGAGCAGTTAGGAAACACTCTTTTTGTAGAAAATGCAAGTGGAGATTCGGAGCGCTAAGAGGGTAATAGTGGAAAAAGGAATGTCTTCAAATATAAACTACACAGAATCATTCGGTGAAACTTCTTTCTGATCTGTGCATTCAGCTAACAGAGTTAAACCATACTTTTGATTGAGCAGATCTGAACACTCTTTCTGTAGAAAATGCAACTGGACATTTGGAGCGCTAAGAGCGTAGTAGTGGAAAAAGGAATATATTCAAATATAAACTACACAGAAGCATTCTGTGAAACTTCTTTCTGATCTGAGCATTCAGCTAACGGAGTTAAATCATACTTTTGATTGAGCAGTTTTGAAACACTCTGTTTGTAGAAAATGCAACTGGACATTCGTAGCACTAAGTGGGTAATAGTGGAAAAAAGAATATGTTCAAATATAAACTACACAGAAGCATTGTATGAAACTTCTTTCTGTTCTGTGCATTCAACTAACAGAGTTGAACCCTACTTTTGATTGAGCCGTTCTGAAACACTCTTTCTGTAGAAACTGCAATTGGACATTCTGAGCGCTAAGAGGCCTATATTGGGAAAAAGAATGTCTACAAATAAAAACTACACAGAAGAATTGTGTGAAACTTCTTTCTGTTCTGTTTGTTCAACTAAAAGAGTTGAACCTTAGTTTTGATTGAGCCGTTCTGAAACACTCTTTCTGTAGAAAATGCAAGTGGAGATTCGGAGCGCTAAGAGGGTAATATTGGAAAAAGGAATGTCTCCAAATATAAACTACACAGAATCATTCTGTGAAACTTCTTTCTGATCTGTGCATTCAGCTAACAGAGTTAAACCATACTTTTGATTGAGCAGATCTGTACACTCTTTCTGTAGAGAATGCAACTGGACATTTGGAGCGCTAAGAGAGTAGTAGTGGAAAAAGGAATATATTCAAATATAAACTACAGAGAAGCATTCTGTGAAACTTCTTTCTGATCTTAGGATTCAGCTAACAGAGTTAAACCATACTTTTGATTGAGCAGTTTTGAAACACTCTGTCTGTAGAAAATGCAACAGGACATTCGTAGCGCTAAGTGGGTAATAGTGGAAAAAAGAATATGTTCAAATATAAACTACACAGAAGCATTGTATGAAACTACTTTCTGTTCTGTGCATTCAACTAACAGAGTTGAACCTTACTTTTGATTGAGCCTTTCTGAAACACTCTTTCTGTAGAAAATGCAACTGGACATTTGGAGCGCTAAGAGCGTAGTAGAGGAAAAACGAATATATTCAAATATAAACTACACAGAAGCATTCTGTTCAACTTCTTTCTGATCTGAGCATTCAGCTAACAGAGTTAAACCATACTTTTGATTGGGCAGTTTTGAAACACTCTGTCTGTAGAAAATGCAACTGGACATTCGTAGCGCTAAGTGGGTAATAGTGGAAAAAAGTATATGTTCAAATATAAACTACACAGAAGCATTGTATGAAACTTCTTTCTGTTCTGTGCATTCAACTAACAGCGTTGAACCTTACTTTTGATTGAGCCGTTCTGAAACACTCTTTCTGTAGAAACTGCAATTGGACATTCTGAGCGCTAAGAGGCCTATATTTGGAAAAAGAATGTCTACAAATAAAAACTACACAGAAGAATTGTGTGAAACTTCTTTCTGTTCTGTTTGTTCAACTAAAAGAGTTGAACCATAGTTTTGATTGAGCCGTTCTGAAACACTCTTTCTGTAGAAAATGCAAGTGGAGATTCGGAGCGCTAAGAGGGTAATAGTGGAAAAAGGAATGTCTCCAAATATAAACTACACAGAATCATTCTGTGAAACTTCTTTCTGATCTGTGCATTCAGCTAACAGAGTTAAACCATAGTTTTGATTGAGCAGATCTGAACACTCTTTCTGTAGAAAATGCAACTGGACATTTGGAGCGCTTAGAGAATAGTAGTGGAAAAAGGAATATATTCAAATATAAACTACACAGAAGCATTCTGTGAAACTTCTTTCTGATCTGAGCATTCAGCTAACAGAGTTAAACCATACATTTGATTGAGCAGTTTTGAAACACTCTGTCTGTAGAAAATGCAACTGGACATTCGTAGTGCTAAGTGGGTAATAGTGGAAAAAAGAATATGTTCAAATATAAACTACACAGAAGCATTGTATGAAACTTCTTTCTGTTCTGTGCATTCAACTAAAAGAGTTGAACCTTACTTTTGATTGAGCCTTTCTGAAACACTCTTTCTGTAGAAACTGCAATTGGACATTCTGAGCGCTAAGAGGCCTCTATTGGGGAAAATAATATCTTCAAATAAAAACTACACAGAAGCATTGTGTGAAACTTATTTCTGATATGTTCATTAAGCTAACACAGTTAAACCATACTTTTGATTGCGCAGTGCTGAACCCTCTTTCTGTAGAAAATGCAAGTGGACATTCGGAGCGCTAAGAGGGTAATAGTGGAAAAAGGAATATATTCAAATATAAACTACACAGTAGCATTCTGTGAAAATTCTTTCTGTTCTGTGCATTCAACTAACAGAGTTGAACCTTACTTTTGATTGAGCCGTTCTGAAACACTCTTTCTGTAGAAACTGCAATTGGACATGCTAAGCGCTAAGAGGCCTACATTGGGAAAAAGAATATCTTCAAATAAAAACTACACAGATGCATTCTGTGAAACTTATTTCTGATCTGTAAATTCAGTTAACAGAGATAAAACATGTTTTTGATTGAGCAGTTAGGAAACACTCTTTTTGTAGAAAATGCAAGTGGAGATTCGGAGCGCTAAGAGGGTAATAGTGGAAAAAGGAATGTCTTCAAATATAAACTACACAGAATCATTCGGTGAAACTTCTTTCTGATCTGTGCATTCAGCTAACAGAGTTAAACCATACTTTTGATTGAGCAGATCTGAACACTCTTTCTGTAGAAAATGCAACTGGACATTTGGAGCGCTAAGAGCGTAGTAGTGGAAAAAGGAATATATTCAAATATAAACTACACAGAAGCATTCTGTGAAACTTCTTTCTGATCTGAGCATTCAGCTAACGGAGTTAAATCATACTTTTGATTGAGCAGTTTTGAAACACTCTGTTTGTAGAAAATGCAACTGGACATTCGTAGCATTAAGTGGGTAATAGTGGAAAAAAGAATATGTTCAAATATAAACTACACAGAAGCATTGTATGAAACTTCTTTCTGTTCTGTGCATTCAACTAACAGAGTTGAACCCTACTTTTGATTGAGCCGTTCTGAAACACTCTTTCTGTAGAAACTGCAATTGGACATTCTGAGCGCTAAGAGGCCTATATTGGGAAAAAGAATGTCTACAAATAAAAACTACACAGAAGAATTGTGTGAAACTTCTTTCTGTTCTGTTTGTTCAACTAAAAGAGTTGAACCTTAGTTTTGATTGAGCCGTTCTGAAACACTCTTTCTGTAGAAAATGCAAGTGGAGATTCGGAGCGCTAAGAGGGTAATATTGGAAAAAGGAATGTCTCCAAATATAAACTACACAGAATCATTCTGTGAAACATCTTTCTGATCTGTGCATTCAGCTAACAGAGTTAAACCATACTTTTGATTGAGCAGATCTGTACACTCTTTCTGTAGAGAATGCAACTGGACATTTGGAGCGCTAAGAGAGTAGTAGTGGAAAAAGGAATATATTCAAATATAAACTACAGAGAAGCATTCTGTGAAACTTCTTTCTGATCTTAGGATTCAGCTAACAGAGTTAAACCATACTTTTGATTGAGCAGTTTTGAAACACTCTGTCTGTAGAAAATGCAACAGGACATTCGTAGCGCTAAGTGGGTAATAGTGGAAAAAAGAATATGTTCAAATATAAACTACACAGAAGCATTGTATGAAACTACTTTCTGTTCTGTGCATTCAACTAACAGAGTTGAACCTTACTTTTGATTGAGCCTTTCTGAAACACTCTTTCTGTAGAAACTGCAATTGGACATTCTGAGCGCTAAGAGGCCTATATTGGGAAAAATAATATCTTCAAATAAAAACTACACAGAAGCATTGTGTGAAACTTATTTCTGATATGTTCATTAAGCTAACAGAGTTAAACCATACTTTTGATTGCGCAGTGCTGAACCCTCTTTCTATAGAAAATGCAAGTGGACATTCGGAGCGCTAAGAGGGTAATAGTGGAAAAAGGAATATATTCAAATATAAACTACACAGTAGCATTCTGTGAAAATTCTTTCTGTTCTGTGCATTCAACTAACAGAGTTGAACCTTACTTTTGATTGAGCCGTTCTGAAACACTCTTTCTGTAGAAACTGCAATTGGACATGCTAAGCGCTAAGAGGCCTACATTGGGAAAAAGAATATCTTCAAATAAAAACTTCACAGATGCATTCTGTGAAACTTATTTCTGATCTGTAAATTCAGTTAACAGAGATAAAACATATTTTTGATTGAGCAGTTATGAAACACTCTTTTTGTAGAAAATGCAAGTGGAGATTCGGAGCGCTAAGAGGGTAATAGTGGAAAAAGGAATGTCTTCAAATATAAACTACACAGAATCATTCGGTGAAACTTCTTTCTGATCTGTGCATTCAGCTAACAGAGTTAAACCATACTTTTGATTGAGCAGATCTGAACACTCTTTCTGTAGAAAATGCAACTGTACAATTGGAGCGCTAAGAGCGTAGTAGTGGAAAAAGGAATATATTCAAATATAAACTACACAGAAGCATTCTGTGAAAATTCTTTCTGATCTGAGCATTCAGCTAACAGAGTTAAACCATACTTTTGATTGAGCAGTTTTGAAACACTCTGTCTGTAGAAAATGCAACTGGACATTCGTAGCGCTAAGTGGGTAATAGTGGAAAAAAGAATATGTTCAAATATAAACTACACAGAAGCATTCTATGAAACTTCTTTCTGTTCTGTGCATTCAACTAACAGAGTTGAACCTTACTTTTGATTGAGCCGTTCTGAAACACTCTTTCTGTAGAAACTGCAATTGGACATTCTGAGCGCAAAGAGGCCTATATTGGGAAAAAGAATGTCTACAAATAAAAACTACACAGAAGAATTGTGTGAAAATTCTTTCTGTTCTGTTTGTTCAACTAAAAGATTTGAACCTTAATTTTGATTGAGCCGTTCTGAAACACTCTTTCTGTAGAAAATGCAAGTGGAGATTCGGAGCGCTAAGAGGGTAATAGTGGAAAAAGGAATGTCTCCAAATATAAACTACACAGAATCATTCTGTGAAACTTCTTTCTGATCTGTGCATTCAGCTAACAGAGTTAAACCATACTTTTGATTGAGCAGATCTGAACACTCTTTCTGTAGAAAATGCAACTGGACATTTGGAGCGCTAAGAGAATAGTAGTGGAAAAAGGAATATATTCAAATATAAACTACACAGAAGCATTCTGTGAAACTTCTTTCTGATCTGAGCATTCAGCTAACAGAGTTAAACCATACTTTTGATTGAGCAGTTTTGAAACACTCTGTCTGTAGAAAATGCAACTGGACATTCGTAGCGCTAAGTGGGAAATAGTGGAAAAAAGAATATGTTCAAATATAAACTACACAGAAGCATTGTATGAAACTACTTTCTGTTCTGTGCATTCAACTAGCAGAGTTGAACCTTACTTTTGATTGAGCCTTTCTGAAACACTCTTTTTGTAGAAACTGCAATTGGACATTCTGAGCGCTCAGAGGCCTCTATTGGGAAAAATAATATCTTCAAATAAAAACTACACAGAAGCATTGTGTGAAACTTATTTCTGATATGTTCATTAAGCTAACAGAGTTAAACCATACTTTTCATTGCGCAGTTCTGAACACTCTTTCTGTAGAAAATGCAAGTGGACATTCGGAGCGCTAAGAGGGTAATAGTGGAAAAAGGAATATATTCAAATAGAAACTACACAGTAGCATTCTGTGAAAATTCTTTCTGTTCTGTGCATTCAACTAACAGAGTTGAACCTTACTTTTGATTGAGCAGATCTGAACACTCTTTCAGTAGAAAATGCAACTGGACATTTGGAGCGCTAAGAGAGTAGTAGTGGAAAAAGGAATATATTCAAATATAAACTACACAGAAGCATTCTGTGAAACTTCTTTCTGATCTGAGCATTCAGCTAACAGAGTTAAACCATACTTTTGATTGAGCAGTTTTGAAACACTCTGTCTGTAGAAAATGCAACTGGACATTCGTAGCGCTAAGTGGGTAAAAGTGGAAAAAAGAATATGTTCAAATATAAACTACACAGAAGCATTGTATGAAACTTCTTTCTGTTCTGTGTATTCAACTAACAGAGTTGAACCTTACTTTTGATTGAGCCGTTCTGAAACACTCTTTCTGTAGAAACTGCAATTGGACATGATAAGTGCTAAGAGGCCTACATTGGGAAAAAGAATATCTTCAAATAAAATCTACACAGATGCATTCTGTGAAACTTATTTCTGATCTGTAAATTCAGTTAACAGAGATAAAACATATTTTTGATTGAGCAGTTATGAAACACTCTTTTTGTAGAAAATGCAAGCGGAGATTCGGAGCGCTAAGAGGGTAATAGTGGAAAAAGGAATGTCTTCAAATATAAACTACACAGAATCATTCGGTGAAACTTCTTTCTGATCTGTGCATTCAGCTAACAGAGTTAAACCATACTTTTGATTGAGCAGATCTGAACACTCTTTCTGTAGAAAATGCAACTGGATATTTGGAGCGCTAAGAGCGTAGTAGAGGAAAAACGAATATATTCAAATATAAACTACACAGAAGCATTCTGTTCAACTTCTTTCTGATCTGAGCATTCAGCTAACAGAGTTAAACCATACTTTTGATTGGGCAGTTTTGAAACACTCTGTCTGTAGAAAATGCAACTGGACATTCGTAGCGCTAAGTGGGTAATAGTGGAAAAAAGTATATGTTCAAATATAAACTACACAGAAGCATTGTATGAAACTTCTTTCTGTTCTGTGCATTCAACTAACAGCGTTGAACCTTACTTTTGATTGAGCCGTTCTGAAACACTCTTTCTGTAGAAACTGCAATTGGACATTCTGAGCGCTAAGAGGCCTATATTTGGAAAAAGAATGTCTACAAATAAAAACTACACAGAAGAATTGTGTGAAACTTCTTTCTGTTCTGTTTGTTCAACTAAAAGAGTTGAACCATAGTTTTGATTGAGCCGTTCTGAAACACTGTTTCTGCAGAAAATGCAAGTGGAGATTCGGAGCGCTAAGAGGGTAATAGTGGAAAAAGGAATGTCTCCAAATATAAACTACACAGAATCATTCTGTGAAACTTCTTTCTGATCTGTGCATTCAGCTAACAGAGTTAAACCATAGTTTTGATTGAGCAGATCTGAACACTCTTTCTGTAGAAAATGCAACTGGACATTTGGAGCGCTTAGAGAATAGTAGTGGAAAAAGGAATATATTCAAATATAAACTACACAGAAGCATTCTGTGAAACTTCTTTCTGATCTGAGCATTCAGCTAACAGAGTTAAACCATACATTTGATTGAGCAGTTTTGAAACACTCTGTCTGTAGAAAATGCAACTGGACATTCGTAGTGCTAAGTGGGTAATAGTGGAAAAAAGAATATGTTCAAATATAAACTACACAGAAGCATTGTATGAAACTTCTTTCTGTTCTGTGCATTCAACTAAAAGAGTTGAACCTTACTTTTGATTGAGCCTTTCTGAAACACTCTTTCTGTAGAAACTGCAATTGGACATTCTGAGCGCTAAGAGGCCTCTATTGGGGAAAATAATATCTTCAAATAAAAACTACACAGAAGCATTGTGTGAAACTTATTTCTGATATGTTCATTAAGCTAACACAGTTAAACCATACTTTTGATTGTGCAGTGCTGAACCCTCTTTCTGTAGAAAATGCAAGTGGACATTCGGAGCGCTAAGAGGGTAATAGTGGAAAAAGGAATATATACAAATATAAACTACACAGTAGCATTCTGTGAAAATTCTTTCTGTTCTGTGCATTCAACTAACAGAGTTGAACCTTACTTTTGATTGAGCCGTTCTGAAACACTCTTTCTGTAGAAACTGCAATTTGACATGCTAAGCGCTAAGAGGCCTACATTGGGAAAAAGAATATCTTCAAATAAAAACTACACAGATGCATTCTGTGAAACTTATTTCTGATCTGTAAATTCAGTTAACAGAGATAAAACATGTTTTTGATTGAGCAGTTATGAAACACACTTTTTGTAGAAAATGCAAGTGGAGATTCGGAGCGCTAAGAGGGTAATAGTGGAAAAAGGAATGTCTTCAAATATAAACTACACAGAATCATTCGGTGAAACTTCTCTCTGATCTGTGCATTCAGCTAACAGAGTTAAACCATACTTTTGATTGAGCAGATCTGAACACTCTTTCTGTAGAAAATGCAACTGGACATTTGGAGCGCTAAGAGCGTAGTAGTGGAAAAAGGAATATATTCAAATATAAACTACACAGAAGCATTCTGTGAAACTTCTTTCTGATCTGAGCATTCAGCTAACAGAGTTAAACCATACTTTTGATTGTGCAGTTTAGAAACACTCTGTCTGTAGAAAATGCAACTGGACATTCGTAGCGCTAAGTGGGTAATAGTGGAAAAAAGAATATGTTCAAATATAAACTACACAGAAGCATTGTATGAAACTTCTTTCTGTTCTGTGCATTCAACTAACAGAGTTGAACCTTACTTTTGATTGAGCCTTTCTGAAACACTCTTTCTGTAGAAACTGCAATTGGACATTCTGAGCACTAAGAGGCCTCTATTGGGAAAAATAATGTCTTCAAATAAAAACTACACAGAAGTATTGTGTGAAACTTATTTCTGATATGTTCATTAAGCTAACAGAGTTAAACCATACTTTTGATTGCGCAGTTCTGAACACTCTTTCTGTAGAAAATGCAAGTGGACATTCGGAGCGCTAAGAGGGTAAGTGTGGAAAAAGGAATATATTCAAATATAAACTACACAGTAGCATTCTGTGAAAATTCTTTCTGTTCTGTGCATTCAACTAACAGAGTTGAACCTTACTTTTGATTGAGCCGTTCTGAAACACTCTTTCTGTAGAAACTGCAATTGGACATGCTAATTGCTAAGAGGCCTACATTGGGAAAAGAATATCTTCAAATAAAAAGGACACAGATGCATTCTGTGAAACTTATTTCTGATCTGTAAATTCAGTTAACAGAGATAAAACATATTTTTGATTGAGCAGTTATGAAACACTCTTTTTGTAGAAAATTCAAGTGGAGATTCGGAGCGCTAAGAGGGTAATAGTGGAAAAAGGAATGTCTTCAAATATAAACTACACAGAATCATTCAGTGAAACTTCTTTCTGATCTGTGCATTCAGCTAACAGAGTTAAACCATACTTTTGATTGAGCAGATCTGAACACTCTTTCTGTAGAAAATGCAACTGGACATTTGGAGCGCTAAGAGCGTAGTAGTGGAAAAAGGAATATATTCAAATATAAACTACACAGAAGCATTCTGTGAAACTTCTTTCTGATCTGAGCATTCAGCTAACAGAGTTAAACCATACTTTTGATTCAGCAGTTTTGAAACACTGTGTCTGTAGAAAATGCAACTGGACATTCGTAGCGCTAAGTGGGTAATAGTGGAAAAAAGAATATGTTCAAATATAAACTACACAGTAGCATTGTATGAAACTTCTTTCTGTTCTGTGCATTCAACTAACAGAGTTGAACCTTACTTTTGATTGAGCCGTTCTGAAACACTCTTTCTGTAGAAACTGCAATTGGACATTCTGAGCGCTAAGAGGCCTATATTGGGAAAAAGAATGTCTAGAAATAAAAACTACACAGAAGAATTGTGTGAAACTTCTTTCTGTTCTGTTTGTTCAACTAAAAGATTTGAACCTTAGTTTTGATTGAGCCGTACTGAAACACACTTTCTGTAGAAAATGCAAGTGGAGATTCGGAGCGCTAAGAGGGTAATAGTGGAAAAAGGAATGTCTCCAAATATAAACTACACGGAATCATTCTGTGAAACTTCTTTCTGATCTGTGCATTCAGCTAAGAGAGTTAAACCATACTTTTGATTGAGCAGATCTGAACACTCTTTCTGTAGAAAATGCAACTGGACATTTGGAGCGCTAAGAGAGTAGTAGTGGAAAAAGGAATATATTCAAATATAAACTACACAGAAGCATTCTGTGAAACTTCTTTCTGATCTGAGCATTCAGCTAACAGAGTTAAACTATACTTTTGATTGAGCAGTTTTGAAACACTCTGTCTGTAGAAAATGCAACTGGACATTCGTAGTGCTAAGTGGGTAATAGTGGAAAAAAGAATATGTTCAAATATAAACTACACAGAAGCATTGTATGAAACTTCTTTCTGTTCTGTGCATTCAACTAACAGAGTTGAACCTTACTTTTGATTGAGCCTTTCTGAAACACTCTTTCTGTAGAAACTGCAATTGGACATTCTGAGCGCTAAGAGGCCTATATTGGGAAAAATAATATCTTCAAATAAAAACTACACAGAAGCATTGTGTGAAACTTATTTCTGATATTTTCATTAAGCTAACAGAGTTAAACCATACTTTTGATTGCGCAGTGCTGAACCCTCTTTCTGTAGAAAATTCAAGTGGACATTCGGAGCGCTAAGAGGGTAATAGTGGAAAAAGGAATATATTCAAATATAAACTACACAGTAGCATTCTGTGAAAATTCTTTCTGTTCTGTGCATTCAACTAACAGAGTTGAACCTTACTTTTGATTGAGCCGTTCTGAAACACTCTTTCTGTAGAAACTGCAATTGGACATGCTAAGCGCTAAGAGGACTACATTGGGAAAAAGAATATCTTCAAATAAAAAATACACAGATGCATTCTGTGAAACTTATTTCTGATCTGTAAATTCAGTTAACAGAGATAAAACATATTTTTGATTGAGCAGTTATGAAACACTCTTTTTGTAGAAAATGCAAGTGGAGATTCGGAGCGCTAAGAGGGTACTAGTGGAAAAAGGAATGTCTTCAAATATAAACTACACAGAATCATTCGGTGAAACTTCTTTCCGATCTGTGCATTCAGCTAACAGAGTTAAACCATACTTTTGATTGAGCAGATCTGAACACTCTTTCTGTAGAAAATGCAACTGGACATTTGGAGCGCTAAGAGCGTAGTAGTGGAAAAAGGAATATATTCAAATATAAACTACACAGTAGCATTCTGTGAAAATTCTTTCTGATCTGAGCATTCAGCTAACAGAGTTAAACCATACATTTGATTGAGCAGTTTTGAAACACTCTGTCTGTAGAAAATGCAACTGGACATTCGTAGCGCTAAGTGGGTAATAGTGGAAAAAAGAATATGTTCAAATATAAACTACACAGAAGCATTGTATGAAACTTCTTTCTGTTCTGTGCATTCAACTAACAGAGTTGAACCTTACTTTTGATTGAGCCTTTCTGAAACACTCTTTCTGTAGAAACTGCAATTGGACATTCTGAGCACTAAGAGGCCTCTATTGGGAAAAATAATGTCTTCAAATAAAAACTACACAGAAGCATTGTGTGAAACTTATTTCTGATATGTTCATTAAGCTAACAGAGTTAAACCATACTTTTGATTGCGCAGTTCTGAACACTCTTTCTGTAGAAAATGCAAGTGGACATTCGGAGCGCTAAGAGGGTAAGTGTGGAAAAAGGAATATATTCAAATATAAACTACACAGTAGCATTCTGTGAAAATTCTTTCTGTTCTGTGCATTCAACTAACAGAGTTGAACCTTACTTTTGATTGAGCCGTTCTGAAACACTCTTTCTGTAGAAACTGCAATTGGACATGCTAATTGCTAAGAGGCCTACATTGGGAAAAGAATATCTTCAAATAAAAACTACACAGATGCATTCTGTGAAACTTATTTCTGATCTGTAAATTCAGTTAACAGAGATAAAACATATTTTTGATTGAGCAGTTATGAAACACTCTTTTTGTAGAAAATTCAAGTGGAGATTCGGAGCGCTAAGAGGGTAATAGTGGAAAAAGGAATGTCTTCAAATTTAAACTACACAGAATCATTCAGTGAAACTTCTTTCTGATCTGTGCATTCAGCTAACAGAGTTAAACCATACTTTTGATTGAGCAGATCTGAACACTCTTTCTGTAGAAAATGCAACTGGACATTTTAAGCGCTAAGAGCGTAGTAGTGGAAAAAGGAATATATTCAAATATAAACTACACAGAAGCATTCTGTGAAACTTCTTTCTGATCTGAGCATTCAGCTAACAGAATTAAACCATACTTTTGATTCAGCAGTTTTGAAACACTGTGTCTGTAGAAAATGCAACTGGACATTCGTAGCGCTAAGTGGGTAATAGTGGAAAAAAGAATATGTTCAAATATAAACTACACAGTAGCATTGTATGAAACTTCTTTCTGTTCTGTGCATTCAACTAACAGAGTTGAACCTTACTTTTGATTGAGCCGTTCTGAAACACTCT
Organism: Symphalangus syndactylus; assembly: GCF_028878055.3. Classification (NCBI taxonomy): domain Eukaryota; kingdom Metazoa; phylum Chordata; class Mammalia; order Primates; family Hylobatidae; genus Symphalangus; species Symphalangus syndactylus. The sequence continues at coordinate 1,690,073 of NC_072426.2, read as the reverse complement.
TTCTGTAGAAACTGCAATTGGACATTCTGAGCGCTAAGAGGCCTATATTGGGAAAAAGAATGTCTAGAAATAAAAACTACACAGAAGAATTGTGTGAAACTTCTTTCTGTTCTGTTTGTTCAACTAAAAGATTTGAACCTTAGTTTTGATTGAGCCGTACTGAAACACTCTTTCTGTAGAAAATGCAAGTGGAGATTCGGAGCGCTAAGAGGGTAATTTTGGAAAAAGGAATGTCTCCAAATATAAACTACACGGAATCATTCTGTGAAACTTCTTTCTGATCTGTGCATTCAGCTAAGAGAGTTAAACCATACTTTTGATTGAGCAGATCTGAACACTCTTTCTGTAGAAAATGCAACTGGACATTTGGAGCGCTAAGAGAGTAGTAGTGGAAAAAGGAATATATTCAAATATAAACTACACAGAAGCATTCTGTGAAACTTCTTTCTGATCTGAGCATTCAGCTAACAGAGTTAAACTATACTTTTGATTGAGCAGTTTTGAAACACTCTGTCTGTAGAAAATGCAACTGGACATTCGTAGCGCTAAGTGGGTAATAGTGGAAAAAAGAATATGTTCAAATATAAACTACACAGAAGCATTGTATGAAACTTCTTTCTGTTCTGTGCATTCAACTAACAGAGTTGAACCTTACTTTTGATTGAGCCTTTCTGAAACACTCTTTCTGTAGAAACTGCAATTGGACATTCTGAGCGCTAAGAGGCCTATATTGGGAAAAATAATATCTTCAAATAAAAACTACACAGAAGCATTGTGTGAAACTTATTTCTGATATTTTCATTAAGCTAACAGAGTTAAACCATACTTTTGATTGCGCAGTGCTGAACCCTCTTTCTGTAGAAAATGCAAGTGGACATTCGGAGCGCTAAGAGGGTAATAGTGGAAAAAGGAATATATTCAAATATAAACTACACAGTAGCATTCTGTGAAAATTCTTTCTGTTCTGTGCATTCAACTAACAGAGTTGAACCTTACTTTTGATTGAGCCGTTCTGAAACACTCTTTCTGTAGAAACTGCAATTGGACATGCTAAGCGCTAAGAGGACTACATTGGGAAAAAGAATATCTTCAAATAAAAAATACACAGATGCATTCTGTGAAACTTATTTCTGATCTGTAAATTCAGTTAACAGAGATAAAACATATTTTTGATTGAGCAGTTATGAAACACTCTTTTTGTAGAAAATGCAAGTGGAGATTCGGAGCGCTAAGAGGGTACTAGTGGAAAAAGGAATGTCTTCAAATATAAACTACACAGAATCATTCGGTGAAACTTCTTTCTGATCTGTGCATTCAGCTAACAGAGTTAAACCATACTTTTGATTGAGCAGATCTGAACACTCTTTCTGTAGAAAATGCAACTGGACATTTGGAGCGCTAAGAGCGTAGTAGTGGAAAAAGGAATATATTCAAATATAAACTACACAGTAGCATTCTGTGAAAATTCTTTCTGATCTGAGCATTCAGCTAACAGAGTTAAACCATACATTTGATTGAGCAGTTTTGAAACACTCTGTCTGTAGAAAATGCAACTGGACATTCGTAGTGCTAAGTGGGTAATAGTGGAAAAAAGAATATGTTCAAATATAAACTACACAGAAGCATTGTATGAAACTTCTTTCTGTTCTGTGCATTCAACTAAAAGAGTTGAACCTTACATTTGATTGAGCCTTTCTGAAACACTCTTTCTGTAGAAACTGCAATTGGACATTCTGAGCGCTAAGAGGCCTCTATTGGGGAAAATAATATCTTCAAATAAAAACTACACAGAAGCATTGTGTGAAACTTATTTCTGATATGTTCATTAAGCTAACACAGTTAAACCATACTTTTGATTGCGCAGTGCTGAACCCTCTTTCTGTAGAAAATGCAAGTGGACATTCGGAGCGCTAAGAGGGTAATAGTGGAAAAAGGAATATATTCAAATATAAACTACACAGTAGCATTCTGTGAAAATTCTTTCTGTTCTGTGCATTCAACTAACAGAGTTGAACCTTACTTTTGATTGAGCCGTTCTGAAACACTCTTTCTGTAGAAACTGCAATTGGACATGCTAAGCACTAAGAGGCCTACATTGGGAAAAAGAATATCTTCAAACAAAAACTACACAGATGCATTCTGTGAAACTTATTTCTGATCTGTAAATTCAGTTAACAGAGATAAAACATATTTTTGATTGAGCAGTTATGAAACACTCTTTTTGTAGAAAATGCAAGTGGAGATTCGGAGCACTAAGAGGGTAATAGTGGAAAAAGGAATGTCTTCAAATATAAACTACACAGAATCATTCGGTGAAACTTCTCTCTGATCTGTGCATTCAGCTAACAGAGTTAAACCATACTTTTGATTGAGCAGATCTGAACACTCTTTCTGTAGAAAATGCAACTGGACATTTGGAGCGCTAAGAGCGTAGTAGTGGAAAAAGGAATATATTCAAATATAAACTACAGAGAAGCATTCTGTGAAACTTCTTTCTGATCTGAGCATTCAGCTAACAGAGTTAAACCATACTTTTGATTGAGCATTTTAGAAACACTCTGTCTGTAGAAAATGCAACTGCACATTCGTAGCGCTAAGTGGATAATAGTGGAAAAAAGAATATGTTCAAATATAAACTACACAGAAGCATTGTATGAAACTTCTTTCTGTTCTGTGCATTCAACTAACAGAGTTGAACCTTACATTTGATTGAGCCTTTCTGAAACACTCTTTCTGTAGAAACTGCAATTGGACATTCTGAGCGCTAAGAGGCCTCTATTGGGAAAAATAATGTCTTCAAATAAAAACTACACAGAAGCATTGTGTGAAACTTATTTCTGATATGTTCATTAAGCTAACAGAGTTAAACCATACTTTTGATTGCGCAGTTCTGAACACTCTTTCTGTAGAAAATGCAAGTGGACATTCGTAGCGCTAAGAGGGTAAGAGTGGAAAAAGGAATATATTCAAATATAAACTACACAGTAGCATTCTGTGAAAATTCTTTCTGTTCTGTGCATTCAACTAACAGAGTTGAACCTTACTTTTGATTGAGCCGTTCTGAAACACTCTTTCTGTAGAAACTGCAATTGGACATGCTAAGTGCTAAGAGGCCTACATTGGGAAAAGAATATCTTCAAATAAAAACTACACAGATGCATTCTGTGAAACTTATTTCTGATCTGTAAATTCAGTTAACAGAGATAAAACATATTTTTGATTGAGCAGTTATGAAACACTCTTTTTGTAGAAAATGCAAGTGGAGATTCGTAGCGCTAAGTGGGTAATAGTGGAAAAAAGAATATGTTCAAATATAAACTACACAGAAGCATTGTATGAAACTTCTTTCTGTTCTGTGCATTCAACTAACAGAGTTGAACCTTACTTTTGATTGAGCCGTTCTGAAACACTCTTTCTGTAGAAACTGCAATTGGACATTCTGAGCGCAAAGAGGCCTATATTGGGAAAAAGAATGTCTACAAATAAAAACTACACAGAAGAATTGTGTGAAACTTCTTTCTGTTCTGTTTGTTCAACTAAAAGATTTGAACCTTAGTTTTGATTGAGCCGTTCTGAAACACTCTTTCTGTAGAAAATGCAAGTGGAGATTCGGCGCGCTAAGAGGGTAATAGTGGAAAAAGGAATGTCTCCAAATATAAACTACACAGAATCATTCTGTGAAACTTCTTTCTGATCTGTGCATTCAGCTAACAGAGTTAAACCATACTTTTGATTGAGCAGATCTGAACACTCTTTCTGTAGAAAATGCAACTGGACATTTGGAGCGCTAAGAGAATAGTAGTGGAAAAAGGAATATATTCAAATATAAACAACACAGAAGCATTCTGTGAAACTTCTTTCTGATCTGAGCATTCAGCTAACAGAGTTAAACCATACTTTTGATTGAGCAGTTTTGAAACACTCTGTCTGTAGAAAATGCAACTGGACATTCGTAGCGCTAAGTGGGAAATAGTGGAAAAAAGAATATGTTCAAATATAAACTACACAGAATCATTGTATGAAACTTCTTTCTGTTCTGTGCATTCAACTAGCAGAGTTGAACCTTACTTTTGATTGAGCCTTTCTGAAACACTCTTTTTGTAGAAACTGCAATTGGACATTCTGAGCGCTCAGAGGCCTCTATTGGGAAAAATAATATCTTCAAATAAAAACTACACAGAAGCATTGTGTGAAACTTATTTCTGATATGTTCATTAAGCTAACAGAGTTAAACCATACTTTTGATTGCGCAGTTCTGAACACTCTTTCTGTAGAAAATGCAAGTGGACATTCGGAGCGCTAAGAGGGTAATAGTGGAAAAAGGAATATATTCAAATATAAACTACACAGTAGCATTCTGTGAAAATTCTTTCTGTTCTGTGCATTCAACTAACAGAGTTGAAACTTACTTTTGATTGAGCAGATCTGAACACACTTTCTGTAGAAAATGCAACTGGACATTTGGAGCGCTAAGAGAGTAGTAGTGGAAAAAGAAATATATTCAAATATAAACTACACAGAAGCATTCTGTGAAACTTCTTTCTGATCTGAGCATTCAGCTAACAGAGTTAAACCATACTTTTGATTGAGCAGTTTTGAAACACTCTGTCTGTAGAAAATGCAACTGGACATTCGTAGCGCTAAGTGGGTAATAGTGGAAAAAAGAATATGTTCAAATATAAACTACACAGAAGCATTGTATGAAACTTCTTTCTGTTCTGTGCATTGAACTAACAGAGTTGAACCTTACTTTTGATTGAGCCGTTCTGAAACACTCTTTCTGTAGAAACTGCAATTGGACATGCTAAGTGCTAAGAGGCCTACATTGGGAAAAAGAATATCTTCAAATAAAATCTACACAGATGCATTCTGTGAAACTTATTTCTGATCTGTAAATTCAGTTAACAGAGATAAAACATATTTTTGATTGAGCAGTTATGAAACTCTCTTTTTGTAGAAAATGCAAGTGGAGATTCGGAGCGCTAAGAGGGTAATAGTGGAAAAAGGAATGTCTTCAAATATAAACTACACAGAATCATTCGGTGAAACTTCTTTCTGATCTGTGCATTCAGCTAACAGAGTTAAACCATACTTTTGATTGAGCAGATCTGAACACTCTTTCTGTAGAAAATGCAACTGGACATTTGGAGCGCTAAGAGCGTAGTAGTGGAAAAACGAATATATTCAAATATAAACTACACAGAAGCATTCTGTTAAACTTCTTTCTGATCTGAGCATTCAGCTAACAGAGTTAAACCATACTTTTGATTGGGCAGTTTTGAAACACTCTGTCTGTAGAAAATGCAACTGGACATTCGTAGCGCTAAGTGGGTAATAGTGGAAAAAAATATATGTTCAAATATAAACTACACAGAAGCATTGTATGAAACTTCTTTCTGTTCTGTGCATTCAACTAACAGCGTTGAACCTTACTTTTGATTGAGCCGTTCTGAAACACTCTTTCTGTAGAAACTGCAATTGGACATTCTGAGCGCTAAGAGGCCTATATATGGAAAAAGAATGTCTACAAATAAAAACTACACAGAAGAATTGTGTGAAACTTCTTTCTGTTCTGTTTGTTCAACTAAAAGAGTTGAACCATAGTTTTGATTGAGCCGTTCTGAAACACTCTTTCTGTAGAAAATGCAAGTGGAGATTCGGAGCGCTAAGAGGGTAATAGTGGAAAAAGGAATGTCTCCAAATATAAACTACACAGAATCATTCTGTGAAACTTCTTTCTGATCTGTGCATTCAGCTAACAGAGTTAAACCATACTTTTGATTGAGCAGATCTGAACACTCTTTCTGTAGAAAATGCAACTGGACATTTGGAGCGCTAAGAGAGTAGTAGTGGAAAAAGGAATATATTCAAATATAAACTACACAGAAGCATTCTGTGAAACTTCTTTCTGATCTGAGCATTCAGCTAACAGAGTTAAACCATACATTTGATTGAGCAGTTTTGAAACACTCTGTCTGTAGAAAATGCAACTGGACATTCGCAGGGCTAAGTGGGTAATAGTGGAAAAAAGAATATGTTCAAATATAAACTACACAGAAGCATTGTATGAAACTACTTTCTGTTCTGTGCATTCAACTAAAAGAGTTGAACCTTACTTTTGATTGAGCCTTTCTGAAACACTCTTTCTGTAGAAACTGCAATTGGACATTCTGAGCGCTAAGAGGCCTCTATTGGGGAAAATAATACCTTCAAATAAAAACTACACAGAAGCATTGTGTGAAACTTATTTCTGATATGTTCATTAAGCTAACACAGTTAAACCATACTTTTGATTGCGCAGTGCTGAACCCTCTTTCTGTAGAAAATGCAAGTGGACATTCGGAGCGCTAAGAGGGTAATAGTGGAAAAAGGAATATATTCAAATATAAACTACACAGTAGCATTCTGTGAAAATTCTTTCTGTTCTGTGCATTCAACTAACAGAGTTGAACCTTACTTTTGATTGAGCCGTTCTGAAACACTCTTTCTGTAGAAACTGCAATTGGACATGCTAAGCGCTAAGAGGCCTACATTGGGAAAAAGAATATCTTCAAATAAAAACTACACAGATGCATTCTGTGAAACTTATTTCTGATCTGTAAATTCAGTTAACAGAGATAAAACATGTTTTTGATTGAGCAGTTATGAAACACTCTTTTTGTAGAAAATGCAAGTGGAGATTCGGAGCGCTAAGAGGGTAATAGTGGAAAAAGGAATGTCTTCAAATATAAACTACACAGAATCATTCGGTGAAACTTCTCTCTGATCTGTGCATTCAGCTAACAGAGTTAAACCATACTTTTGATTGAGCAGATCTGAACACTCTTTCTGTAGAAAATGCAACTGGACATTTGGAGCGCTAAGAGCGTAGTAGTGGAAAAAGGAATATATTCAAATATAAACTACACAGAAGCATTCTGTGAAAATTCTTTCTGATCTGAGCATTCAGCTAACAGAGTTAAACCATACTTTTGATTGAGCAGTTTTGAAACACTCTGTCTGTAGAAAATGCAACTGGACATTCGTAGCGCTAAGTGGGTAATAGTGGAAAAAAGAATATGTTCAAATATAAACTACACAGAAGCATTGTATGAAACTTCTTTCTGTTCTGTGCATTCAACTAACAGAGTTGAACCTTACTTTTGATTGAGCCGTTCTGAAACACTCTTTCTGTAGAAACTGCAATTGGACATTCTGAGCGCAAAGAGGCCTATATTGGGAAAAAGAATGTCTACAAATAAAAACTACACAGAAGAATTGTGTGAAACTTCTTTCTGTTCTGTTTGTTCAACTAAAAGATTTGAACCTTAGTTTTGATTGAGCCGTTCTGAAACACTCTTTCTGTAGAAAATGCAAGTGGAGATTCGGAGCGCTAAGAGGGTAATAGTGGAAAAAGGAATGTCTCCAAATATAAACTACACAGAATCATTCTGTGAAACTTCTTTCTGATCTGTGCATTCAGCTAACAGAGTTAAACCATACTTTTGATTGAGCAGATCTGAACACTCTTTCTGTAGAAAATGCAACTGGACATTTGGAGCGCTAAGAGAATAGTAGTGGAAAAAGGAATATATTCAAATATAAAGTACACAGAAGCATTCTGTGAAACTTCTTTCTGATCTGAGCATTCAGCTAACAGAGTTAAACCATACTTTTGATTGAGCAGTTTTGAAACACTCTGTCTGTAGAAAATGCAACTGGACATTCGTAGCGCTAAGTGGGAAATAGTGGAAAAAAGAATATGTTCAAATATAAACTACACAGAATCATTGTATGAAACTACTTTCTGTTCTGTGCATTCAACTAGCAGAGTTGAACCTTACTTTTGATTGAGCCTTTCTGAAACACTCTTTTTGTAGAAACTGCAATTGGACATTCTGAGTGCTCAGAGGCCTCTATTGGGAAAAATAATATCTTCAAATAAAAACTACACAGAAGCATTGTGTGAAACTTATTTCTGATATGTTCATTAAGCTAACAGAGTTAAACCATACTTTTGATTGCGCAGTTCTGAACACTCTTTCTGTAGAAAATGCAAGTGGACATTCGGAGCGCTAAGAGGGTAATAGTGGAAAAAGGAATATATTCAAATATAAACTACACAGTAGCATTCTGTGAAAATTCTTTCTGTTCTGTGCATTCAACTAACAGAGTTGAACCTTACTTTTGATTGAGCAGATCTGAACACACTTTCTGTAGAAAATGCAACTGGACATTTGGAGCGCTAAGAGAGTAGTAGTGGAAAAAGGAATATATTCAAATATAAACTACACAGAAGCATTCTGTGAAACTTCTTTCTGATCTGAGCATTCAGCTAACAGAGTTAAACCATACTTTTGATTGAGCAGTTTTGAAACACTCTGTCTGTAGAAAATGCAACTGGACATTCGTAGCGCTAAGTGGGTAATAGTGGAAAAAAGAATATGTTCAAATATAAACTACACAGAAGCATTGTATGAAACTTCTTTCTGTTCTGTGCATTCAACTAACAGAGTTGAACCTTACTTTTGATTGAGCCGTTCTGAAACACTCTTTCTGTAGAAACTGCAATTGGACATGCTAAGTGCTAAGAGGCCTACATTGGGAAAAAGAATATCTTCAAATAAAATCTACACAGATGCATTCTGTGAAACTTATTTCTGATCTGTAAATTCAGTTAACAGAGATAAAACATATTTTTGATTGAGCAGTTATGAAACTCTCTTTTTGTAGAAAATGCAAGTGGAGATTCGGAGCGCTAAGTGGGTAATAGTGGAAAAAGGAATGTCTTCAAATATAAACTACACAGAATCATTCGGTGAAACTTCTTTCTGATCCGTGCATTCAGCTAACAGAGTTAAACCATACTTTTGATTGAGCAGATCTGAACACTCTTTCTGTAGAAAATGCAACTGGACATTTGGAGCGCTAAGAGCGTAGTAGTGGAAAAACGAATATATTCAAATATAAACTACACAGAAGCATTCTGTTAAACTTCTTTCTGATCTGAGCATTCAGCTAACAGAGTTAAACCATACTTTTGATTGGGCAGTTTTGAAACACTCTGTCTGTAGAAAATGCAACTGGACATTCGTAGCGCTAAGTGGGTAATAGTGGAAAAAAATATATGTTCAAATATAAACTACACAGAAGCATTGTATGAAACTTCTTTCTGTTCTGTGCATTCAACTAACAGCGTTGAACCTTACTTTTGATTGAGCCGTTCTGAAACACTCTTTCTGTAGAAACTGCAATTGGACATTCTGAGCGCTAAGAGGCCTATACATGGAAAAAGAATGTCTACAAATAAAAACTACACAGAAGAATTGTGTGAAACTTCTTTCTGTTCTGTTTGTTCAACTAAAAGAGTTGAACCATAGTTTTGATTGATCCGTTCTGAAACACTCTTTCTGTAGAAAATGCAAGTGGAGATTCGGAGCGCTAAGAGGGTAATAGTGGAAAAAGGAATGTCTCCAAATATAAACTACACAGAATCATTCTGTGAAACTTCTTTCTGATCTGTGCATTCAGCTAACAGAGTTAAACCATACTTTTGATTGAGCAGATCTGAACACTCTTTCTGTAGAAAATGCAACTGGACATTTGGAGCGCTAAGAGAGTAGTAGTGGAAAAAGGAATATATTCAAATATAAACTACACAGAAGCATTCTGTGAAACTTCTTTCTGATCTGAGCATTCAGCTAACAGAGTTAAACCATACATTTGATTGAGCAGTTTTGAAACACTCTGTCTGTAGAAAATGCAACTGGACATTCGCAGTGCTAAGTGGGTAATAGTGGAAAAAAGAATATGTTCAAATATAAACTACACAGAAGCATTGTATGAAACTTCTTTCTGTTCTGTGCATTCAACTAAAAGAGTTGAACCTTACTTTTGATTGAGCCTTTCTGAAACACTCTTTCTGTAGAACCTGCAATTGGACATTCTGAGCGCTAAGAGGCCTCTATTGGGGAAAATAATACCTTCAAATAAAAACTACACAGAAGCATTGTGTGAAACTTATTTCTGATATGTTCATTAAGCTAACACAGTTAAACCATACTTTTGATTGCGCAGTGCTGAACCCTCTTTCTGTAGAAAATGCAAGTGGACATTCTGAGCGCTAAGAGGGTAATAGTGGAAAAAGGAATATATTCAAATATAAACTACACAGTAGCATTCTGTGAAAATTCTTTCTGTTCTGTGCATTCAACTAACAGAGTTGAACCTTACTTTTGATTGAGCCGTTCTGAAACACTCTTTCTGTAGAAACTGCAATTGGACATGCTAAGCGCTAAGAGGCCTACATTGGGAAAAAGAATATCTTCAAATAAAAACTACACAGATGCATTCTGTGAAACTTATTTCTGATCTGTAAATTCAGTTAACAGAGATAAAACATGTTTTTGATTGAGCAGTTATGAAACACTCTTTTTGTAGAAAATGCAAGTGGAGATTCGGAGCGCTAAGAGGGTAATAGTGGAAAAAGGAATGTATTCAAATATAAACTACACAGAATCATTCGGTGAAACTTCTCTCTGATCTGTGCATTCAGCTAACAGAGTTAAACCATACTTTTGATTGAGCAGATCTGAACACTCTTTCTGTAGAAAATGCAACTGGACATTTGGAGCGCTAAGAGCGTAGTAGTGGAAAAAGGAATATATTCAAATATAAACTACACAGAAGCATTCTGTGAAACTTCTTTCTGATCTGAGCATTCAGCTAACAGAGTTAAACCATACTTTTGATTGAGCAGTTTAGAAACACTCTGTCTGTAGAAAATGCAACTGGACATTCGTAGCGCTAAGTGGGTAATAGTGGAAAAAAGAATATGTTCAAATATAAACTACACAGAAGCATTGTATGAAACTTCTTTCTGTTCTGTGCATTCAACTAACAGAGTTGAACCTTACTTTTGATTGAGCCTTTCTGAAACACTCTTTCTGTAGAAACTGCAATTGGACATTCTGAGCGCTAAGAGGCCTATATTGGGGAAAATAATATCTTCAAATAAAAACTACACAGAAGCATTGTGTGAAACTTAATTCTGATATGTTCATTAAGCTAACAGAGTTAAACCATACTTTTGATTGCGCAGTTCTGAACACTCTTTCTGTAGAAAATGCAAGTGGACATTCGGAGCGCTAAGAGGGTAAGAGTGGAAAAAGGAATATATTCAAATATAAACTACACAGTAGCATTCTGTGAAAATTCTTTCTGTTCTGTGCATTCAACTAACAGAGTTGAACCTTACTTTTGATTGAGCCGTTCTGAAACACTCTTTCTGTAGAAACTGCAATTGGACATGCTAAGTGCTAAGAGGCCTACATTGGGAAAAGAATATCTTCAAATAAAAACTACACAGATGCATTCTGTGAAACTTATTTCTGATCTGTAAATTCAGTTAACAGAGATAAAACATATTTTTGATTGAGCAGTTATGAAACACTCTTTTTGTAGAAAATTCAAGTGGAGATTCGGAGCGCTAAGAGGGTAATAGTGGAAAAAGGAATGTCTTCAAATATAAACTACACAGAATCATTCAGTGAAACTTCTTTCTGATCTGTGCATTCAGCTAACAGAGTTAAACCATACTTTTGATTGAGCAGATCTGAACACTCTTTCTGTAGAAAATGCAACTGGACATTTGGAGCGCTAAGAGCGTAGTAGTGGAAAAAGGAATATATTCAAATATAAACTACACAGAAGCATTCTGTGAAACTTCTTTCTGATCTGAGCATTCAGCTAACAGAGTTAAACCATACTTTTGATTGAGCAGTTTTGAAACACTCTGTCTGTAGAAAATGCAACTGGACATTCGTAGCGCTAAGTGGGTAATAGTGGAAAAAAGAATATGTTCAAATATAAACTACACAGTAGCATTGTATGAAACTTCTTTCTGTTCTGTGCATTCAACTAACAGAGTTGAACCTTACTTTTGATTGAGCCGTTCTGAAACACTCTTTCTGTAGAAACTGCAATTGGACATTCTGAGCGCTAAGAGGCCTATATTGGGAAAAAGAATGTCTAGAAATAAAAACTACACAGAAGAATTGTGTGAAACTTCTTTCTGTTCTGTTTGTTCAACTAAAAGAGTTGAACCTTAGTTTTGATTGAGCCGTACTGAAACACTCTTTCTGTAGAAAATGCAAGTGGAGATTCGGAGCGCTAAGAGGGTAATAGTGGAAAAAGGAATGTCTCCAAATATAAACTACACGGAATCATTCTGTGAAACTTCTTTCTGATCTGTGCATTCAGCTAAGAGAGTTAAACCATACTTTTGATTGAGCAGATCTGAACACTCTTTCTGTAGAAAATGCAACTGGACATTTGGAGCGCTAAGAGAGTAGTAGTGGAAAAAGGAATATATTCAAATATAAACTACACAGAAGCATTCTGTGAATCTTCTTTCTGATCTGAGCATTCAGCTAACAGAGTTAAACTATACTTTTGATTGAGCAGTTTTGAAACACTCTGTCTGTAGAAAATGCAACTGGACATTCGTAGTGCTAAGTGGGTAATAGTGGAAAAAAGAATATGTTCAAATATAAACTACACAGAAGCATTGTATGAAACTTCTTTCTGTTCTGTGCATTCAACTAACAGAGTTGAAGCTTACTTTTGATTGAGCCTTTCTGAAACACTCTTTCTGTAGAAACTGCAATTGGACATTCTGAGCGCTAAGAGGCCTATATTGGGAAAAATAATATCTTCAAATAAAAACTACACAGAAGCATTGTGTGAAACTTATTTCTGATATTTTCATTAAGCTAACAGAGTTAAACCATACTTTTGATTGCGCAGTGCTGAACCCTCTTTCTGTAGAAAATGCAAGTGGACATTCGGAGCGCTAAGAGGGTAATAGTGGAAAAAGGAATATATTCAAATATAAACTACACAGTAGCATTCTGTGAAAATTCTTTCTGTTCTGTGCATTCAACGAACACAGTTGAACCTTACTTTTGATTGAGCCGTTCTGAAACACTCTTTCTGTAGAAACTGCAATTGGACATGCTAAGCGCTAAGAGGCCTACATTGGGAAAAAGAATATCTTCAAATAAAAACTACACAGATGCATTCTGTGAAACTTATTTCTGATCTGTAAATTCAGTTAACAGAGATAAAACATATTTTTGATTGAGCAGTTATGAAACACTCTTTTTGTAGAAAATGCAAGTGGAGATTCGGAGCGCTAAGAGGGTAATAGTGGAAAAAGTAATGTCTTCAAATATAAACTACACAGAATCATTCGGTGAAACTTCTTTCTGATCTGTGCATTCAGCTAACAGAGTTAAACCATACTTTTGATTGAGCAGATCTGAACACTCTTTCTGTAGAAAATGCAACTGGACATTTGGAGCGCTAAGAGCGTAGTAGTGGAAAAAGGAATATATTCAAATATAAACTACACAGAAGCATTCTGTGAAACTTCTTTCTGATCTGAGCATTCAGCTAACAGAGTTAAACCATACATTTGATTGAGCGGTTTTGAAACACTCTGTCTGTAGAAAATGCAACTGGACATTCGTAGTGCTAAGTGGGTAATAGTGGAAAAAAGAATATGTTCAAATATAAACTACACAGAAGCATTGTATGAAACTTCTTTCTGTTCTGTGCATTCAACTAAAAGAGTTGAACCTTACTTTTGATTGAGCCTTTCTGAAACACTCTTTCTGTAGAAACTGCAATTGGACATTCTGAGCGCTAAGAGGCCTCTATTGGGGAAAATAATATCTTCAAATAAAAACTACACAGAAGCATTGTGTGAAACTTATTTCTGATATGTTCATTAAGCTAACACAGTTAAACCATACTTTTGATTGCGCAGTGCTGAACCCTCTTTCTGTAGAAAATGCAAGTGGACATTCGGAGCGCTAAGATGGTAATAGTGGAAAAAGGAATATATTCAAATATAAACTACACAGTAGCATTCTGTGAAAATTCTTTCTGTTCTGTGCATTCAACTAACAGAGTTGAACCTTACTTTTGATTGAGCCGTTCTGAAACACTCTTTCTGTAGAAACTGCAATTGGACATGCTAAGCGCTAAGAGGCCTACATTGGGAAAAAGAATATCTTCAAATAAAAACTACACAGATGCATTCTGTGAAACTTATTTCTGATCTGTAAATTCAGTTAACAGAGATAAAACATATTTTTGATTCAGCAGTTATGAAACACTCTTTTTGTAGAAAATGCAAGTGGAGATTCGGAGCGCTAAGAGGGTAATAGTGGAAAAAGGAATGTCTTCAAATATAAACTACACAGAATCATTCGGTGAAACTTCTTTCTGATCTGTGCATTCAGCTAACAGAGTTAAACCATACTTTTGATTGAGCAGATCTGAACACTCTTTCTGTAGAAAATGCAACTGGACATTTGGAGCGCTAAGAGCGTGGTAGTGGAAAAATGAATATATTCAAATATAGACTACACAGAAGCATTCTGTGAAACTTCTTTCTGATCTGAGCATTCAGCTAAGAGAGTTAAACCATACTTTTGATTGAGCAGTTTTGAAACACTCTGTCCGTAGAAAATGCAACTGGACATTCGTAGCGCTAATTGGGTAATAGAGGAAAAAAGAATATGTTCAAATATAAACTACACAGAAGCATTGTATGAAACTTCTTTCTGTTCTGTGCATTCAACTAACAGAGTTGAACCTTACTTTTGATTGATCCGTTCTGAAACACTCTTTCTGTAGAAACTGCAATTGGACATTCTGAGCGCTAAGAGGCCTATATTGGGAAAAAGAATGTCTACAAATAAAAACTACACAGAAGAATTGTGTGAAACTTCTTTGTGTTCTGTTTGTTCAACTAAAAGATTTGAACCTTAGTTTTGATTGAGCCGTTCTGAAACACTCTTTCTGTAGAAAATGCAAGTGGAGATTCGGAGCGCTAAGAGGGTAATAGTGGAAAAAGGAATGTCTACAAATATAAACTACACAGAATCATTCTGTGAAACTTCTTTCTGATCTGTGCATTCAGCTAACAGAGTTCAACCATACTTTTGATTGAGCAGTTTTGAAACACTCTGTCTGTAGAAAATGCAACTGGACATTCGTAGCGCTAAGTGGGTAATAGTGGAAAAAAGAATATGTTCAAATATAAACTACACAGAAGCATTGTATGAAACTTCTTTCTGTTCTGTGCATTCAACTAACAGAGTTGAAACTTACTTTTGATTGAGCCTTTCTGAAACACTCTTTCTGTTGAAACTGCAATTGGACATTCTGAGCGCTAAGAGGCCTCTATTGGGAAAAATAATATCTTCAAATAAAAACTACACAGAAGCATTGTGTGAAACTTATTTCTGATATGTTCATTAAGCTAACAGAGTTAAACCATACTTGTGATTGTGCAGTTCTGAACACTCTTTCTGTAGAAAATGCAAGTGGACATTCGGAACTCTAAGAGGGTAATAGTGGAGAAAGGAATATATTCAAATATAAACTACACAGTAGCATTCTGTGAAAATTCTTTCTGTCCTGTGCATTCAACTAACAGAGTTGAACCTTACTTTTAATTGAGCCTTTCTGAAACACTCTTTCTGTAGAAACTGCAATTGGACAGGCTAAGCGATAAGAGGCCTACATTGGGAAAAAGAATATCTTCAAATAAAAACTACACAGATGCATTCTGTGAAACTTATTTCTGATCTGTAAATTCAGTTAACAGAGATAAAACATATTTTTGATTGAGCAGTTATGAAACACTCTTTTTGTAGAAAATGCAAGTGGAGATTCGGAGCGCTAAGAGGGTAATAGTGGAAAAAGGAATGTCTTCAAATATAAACTACACAGAATCATTCGGTGAAACTTCTTTCTGATCTGTGCATTCAGCTAACACAGTTAAACCATGCTTTTGATTGAGCAGATCTGAACACTCTTTCTGTAGAAAATGCAACTGGACATTTGGAGCGCTAAGAGCGTAGTAGTGGAAAAAGGAATATATTCAAATATAAACTACACAGAAGCATTCTGTGAAACTTCTTTCTGATCTGAGCATTCAGCTAACAGAGTTAAACCATACTTTTGATTGAGCAGTTTTGAAACACTCTGTCTGTAGAAAATGCAACTGGACATTCGTAGCGCCAAGTGGGTAATAGTGGAAAAAAGAATATGTTCAAATATAAACTACACAGAAGCATTGTATGAAACTTCTTTCTGTTCTGTGCATTCAACTAACAGAGTTGAACCTTACTTTTGATTGAGCCTTTCTGAAACACTCTTTCTGTAGAAACTGCAATTGGACATTCTGAGCGCTAAGAGGCCTCTATTGGGAAAAATAATATCTTCAAATAAAAACTACACAGAAGCATTGTGTGAAACTTATTTCTGATATGTTCATTAAGCTAACAGAGTTAAACCATACTTTTGATTGTGCAGTTCTGAACACTCTTTCTGTAGAAAATGCAAGTGGACATTCGGAGCGCTAAGAGGGTAATAGTGGAAAAAGGAATATATTCAACTATAAACTACACAGTAGCATTCTGTGAAAATTCTTTCTGTGCTGTGCATTCAACTAACAGAGTTGAACCTTACTTTTGATTGAGCCGTTCTGAAACACTCTTTCTGTAGAAACTGCAATTTGACATGCTAAGCGCTAAGAGGCCTACATTGGGAAAAAGAATATCTTCAAATAAAAACTACACAGATGCATTCTGTGAAACTTATTTCTGATCTGTAAATTCAGTTAACAGAGATAACACATATTTTTGATTGAGCAGTTATGAAACACTCTTTTTGTAGAAAATGCAAGTGGAGATTCGGAGCGCTAAGAGGGTAATAGTGGAAAAAGGAATGTCTTCAAATATAAACTACACAGAATCATTCTGTGAAACTTCTTTCTGATCTGTGCATTCAGCTAACAGAGTTAAAACATACTTTTGATTGTGCAGATCTGAACACTCTTTCTGTAGAAAATGCAACTGGACATTTGGAGCGCTAAGAGCGTAGTAGTGGAAAAAGGAATATATTCAAATATAAACTATACAGAAGCATTCTGTGAAACTTCTTTCTGATCTGAGCATTCAGCTAACAGAGTTAAACCATACTTTTGATTGAGCAGTTTTGAAACAATCTGTCTGTAGAAAATGCAACTGGACATTCGTAGCGCTAAGTGGGTAATAGTGGAAAAAAAAATATGTTCAAATATAAACTACACAGAAGCATTGTATGAAACTTCTTTCTGTTCTGTGCATTCAACTAACAGAGTTGAACCATACTTTTGATTGAGCCGTTCTGAAACACTCTTTCTGTAGAAACTGCAATTGGACATTCTGAGCGCTAAGAGGCCTATATTGGGAAAAAGAATGTCTACAAATAAAAACTACACAGAAGAATTGTGTGAAACTTCTTTCTGTTCTGTTTGTTCAACTAAAGAGTTGAACCTTAGTTTTGATTGAGCCGTTCTGAAACACTCTTTCTGTAGAAAATGCAAGTGGAGATTCGGAGCGCTAAGAGGGTAATAGTGGAAAAAGGAATGTCTACAAATATAAACTACACAGAATCATTCTGTGAAACTTTTTTCTGATCTGTGCATTCAGCTAACAGAGTTAAACCATACTTTTGATTGAGCAGATCTGAACACTCTTTCTGTAGAAAATTCAACTGGACATTTGGAGCGCTAAGAGAGTAGTAGTGGAAAAAGGAATATATTCAAATATAAACTACACAGAAGCATTCTGTGAAACTTCTTTCTGATCTGAGCATTCAGCTAACAGAGTTAAACCATACTTTTGATTGAGCAGTTTTGAAACACTCTGTCTGTAGAAAATGCAACTGGACATTCGTAGCGCTAAGTGGGTAATAGTGGAAAAAAGACTATGTTCAAATATAAACTACACAGAAGCATTGTATGAAACTACTTGCTGTTCTGTGCATTCAACTAACAGAGTTGAACCTTACTTTTGATTGAGCCTTTCTGAAACACTCTTTCTGTAGAAACTGCAATTGGACATTCTGAGCGCTAAGAGGCCTCTATTGGGAAAAATAATATCTTCAAATAAAAACTACACAGAAGCATTGTGTGAAACTTATTTCTGATATGTTCATTAAGCTAACAGAGTTAAACCATACTTTTGATTGCGTAGTTCTGAACACTCTTTCTGTAGAAAATGCAAGTGGACATTCGGAGCGCTAAGAGTGTAATAGGGGAAAAAGGAATATATTCAAATATAAACTACACAGCAGCATTCTGTGAAAATTCTTTCTGTTCTGTGCATTCAACTAACAGAGTTGAACCTTATTTTTGATTGAGCCGTTCTGAAACACTCTTTCTGTAGAAACTGTAATTGGACATGCTAAGCGCTAAGAGGCCTACATTGGGAAAAAGAATATCTTCAAATAAAAACTACACAGATGCATTCTGTGAAACTTATTTCTGATCTGTAAATTCAGTTAACAGAGATAAAACATATTTTTGATTGAGCAGTTATGAAACACTCTTTTCGTAGAAAATGCAAGTGGAGATTCGGAGCGCTAAGAGGGTAATAGTGGAAAAAGGAATGTCTTCAAATATAAACTACACAGAATCATTCGGTGAAACTTCTTTCTGATCTGTGCATTCAGCTAACAGAGTTAAACCATTCTTTTGATTGAGCAGATCTGAACACTCTTTCTGTTGAAAATGCAACTGGACATTTGGAGCGCTAAGAGCGTAGTAGTGGAAAAAGGAATATATTCAAATATAAACTACACAGAAGCATTCTGTGAAACTTCTTTCTGATCTGAGCATTCAGCTAACAGAGTTAAACCATACTTTTGATTGAGCAGTTTTGAAACACTCTGTCTGTAGAAAATGCAACTGGACATTCGTAGCGCTAAGTGGGTAATAGTGGAAAAAAGAATATGTTCAAATATAAACTACACAGAAGCATTGTATGAAACTTCTTTCTGTTCTGTGCATTCAACTAACAGAGTTTAAGCTTACTTTTGATTGAGCCGTTCTGAAACACTCTTTCTGTAGAAACTGCAATTGGACATTCTGAGCGCTAAGAGGCCTATATTGGGAAAAAGAATGTCTACAAATAAAAACTACACAGAAGAATTGTGTGAAACTTCTTTCTGTTCTGTTTGTTCAACTAAAAGAGTTGAACCTTAGTTTTGATTGAGCCGTTCTGAAACACTCTTTCTGTAGAAAATGCAAGTGGAGATTCGGAGCGCTAAGAGGGTAATAGTGGAAAAAGGAATGTCTCCAAATATAAACTACACAGAATCATTCTGTGAAACTTCTTTCTGATCTGTGCATTCAGCTAACAGAGTTAAACCATACTTTTGATTGAGCAGATCTGAACACTCTTTCTGTAGAAAATGGAACTGGACATTTGGATGGCAAGAGAGTAGTAGTGGAAAAAGGAATATATTCAAATATAAACTACACAGAAGCATTCTGTGAAACTTCTTTCTGATCTGAGCATTCAGCTAACAGAGTTAAACCATACTTTTGATTGAGCAG
The DNA here is from genome assembly GCF_028878055.3 of Symphalangus syndactylus. Lineage (NCBI taxonomy): Eukaryota > Metazoa > Chordata > Mammalia > Primates > Hylobatidae > Symphalangus > Symphalangus syndactylus. Next base: position 1,670,632 of record NC_072426.2, on the reverse strand, counting down.
TTTTGAAACACTCTGTCTGTAGAAAATGCAACTGGACATTCGTAGCGCTAAGTGGGTAATAGAGGAAAAAAGAATATGTTCAAATATAAACTACGCAGAAGCATTGTATGAAACTTCTTTCTGTTCTGTGCATTCAACTAACAGAGTTGAACCTTACTTTTGATTGATCCGTTCTGAAACACTCTTTCTGTAGAAACTGCAATTGGACATTCTGAGCGCTAAGAGGCCTATATTGGGAAAAAGAATGTCTACAAATAAAAACTACACAGAAGAATTGTGTGAAACTTCTTTGTGTTCTGTTTGTTCAACTAAAAGATTTGAACCTTAGTTTTGATTGAGCCGTTCTGAAACACTCTTTCTGTAGAAAATGCAAGTGGAGATTCGGAGCGCTAAGAGGGTAATAGTGGAAAAAGGAATGTCTACAAATATAAACTACACAGAATCATTCTGTGAAACTTCTTTCTGATCTGTGCATTCAGCTAACAGAGTTCAACCATACTTTTGATTGAGCAGTTTTGAAACACTCTGTCTGTAGAAAATGCAACTGGACATTCGTAGCGCTAAGTGGGTAATAGTGGAAAAAAGAATATGTTCAAATATAAACTACACAGAAGCATTGTATGAAACTTCTTTCTGTTCTGTGCATTCAACTAACAGAGTTGAAACTTACTTTTGATTGAGCCTTTCTGAAACACTCTTTCTGTTGAAACTGCAATTGGACATTCTGAGCGCTAAGAGGCCTCTATTGGGAAAAATAATATCTTCAAATAAAAACTACACAGAAGCATTGTGTGAAACTTATTTCTGATATGTTCATTAAGCTAACAGAGTTAAACCATACTTGTGATTGTGCAGTTCTGAACACTCTTTCTGTAGAAAATGCAAGTGGACATTCGGAACTCTAAGAGGGTAATAGTGGAGAAAGGAATATATTCAAATATAAACTACACAGTAGCATTCTGTGAAAATTCTTTCTGTCCTGTGCATTCAACTAACAGAGTTGAACCTTACTTTTAATTGAGCCTTTCTGAAACACTCTTTCTGTAGAAACTGCAATTGGACATGCTAAGCGATAAGAGGCCTACATTGGGAAAATAAATATCTTCAAATAAAAACTACACAGATGCATTCTGTGAAACTTATTTCTGATCTGTAAATTCAGTTAACAGAGATAAAACATATTTTTGATTGAGCAGTTATGAAACACTCTTTTTGTAGAAAATGCAAGTGGAGATTCGGAGCGCTAAGAGGGTAATAGTGGAAAAAGGAATGTCTTCAAATATAAACTACACAGAATCATTCGGTGAAACTTCTTTCTGATCTGTGCATTCAGCTAACACAGTTAAACCATGCTTTTGATTGAGCAGATCTGAACACTCTTTCTGTAGAAAATGCAACTGGACATTTGGAGCGCTAAGAGCGTAGTAGTGGAAAAAGGAATATATTCAAATATAAACTACACAGAAGCATTCTGTGAAACTTCTTTCTGATCTGAGCATTCAGCTAACAGAGTTAAACCATACTTTTGATTGAGCAGTTTTGAAACACTCTGTCTGTAGAAAATGCAACTGGACATTCGTAGCGCCAAGTGGGTAATAGTGGAAAAAAGAATATGTTCAAATATAAACTACACAGAAGCATTGTATGAAACTTCTTTCTGTTCTGTGCATTCAACTAACAGAGTTGAACCTTACTTTTGATTGAGCCTTTCTGAAACACTCTTTCTGTAGAAACTGCAATTGGACATTCTGAGCGCTAAGAGGCCTCTATTGGGAAAAATAATATCTTCAAATAAAAACTACACAGAAGCATTGTGTGAAACTTATTTCTGATATGTTCATTAAGCTAACAGAGTTAAACCATACTTTTGATTGTGCAGTTCTGAACACTCTTTCTGTAGAAAATGCAAGTGGACATTCGGAGCGCTAAGAGGGTAATAGTGGAAAAAGGAATATATTCAACTATAAACTACACAGTAGCATTCTGTGAAAATTCTTTCTGTGCTGTGCATTCAACTAACAGAGTTGAACCTTACTTTTGATTGAGCCGTTCTGAAACACTCTTTCTGTAGAAACTGCAATTTGACATGCTAAGCGCTAAGAGGCCTACATTGGGAAAAAGAATATCTTCAAATAAAAACTACACAGATGCATTCTGTGAAACTTATTTCTGATCTGTAAATTCAGTTAACAGAGATAACACATATTTTTGATTGAGCAGTTATGAAACACTCTTTTTGTAGAAAATGCAAGTGGAGATTCGGAGCGCTAAGAGGGTAATAGTGGAAAAAGGAATGTCTTCAAATATAAACTACACAGAATCATTCGGTGAAACTTCTTTCTGATCTGTGCATTCAGCTAACAGAGTTAAACCATACTTTTGATTGTGCAGATCTGAACACTCTTTCTGTAGAAAATGCAACTGGACATTTGGAGCGCTAAGAGCGTAGTAGTGGAAAAAGGAATATATTCAAATATAAACTACACAGAAGCATTCTGTGAAACTTCTTTCTGATCTGAGCATTCAGCTAACAGAGTTAAACCATACTTTTGATTGAGCAGTTTTGAAACAATCTGTCTGTAGAAAATGCAACTGGACATTCGTAGCGCTAAGTGGGTAATAGTGGAAAAAAAAATATGTTCAAATATAAACTACACAGAAGCATTGTATGAAACTTCTTTCTGTTCTGTGCATTCAACTAACAGAGTTGAACCATACTTTTGATTGAGCCGTTCTGAAACACTCTTTCTGTAGAAACTGCAATTGGACATTCTGAGCGCTAAGAGGCCTATATTGGGAAAAAGAATGTCTACAAATAAAAACTACACAGAAGAATTGTGTGAAACTTCTTTCTGTTCTGTTTGTTCAACTAAAGAGTTGAACCTTAGTTTTGATTGAGCCGTTCTGAAACACTCTTTCTGTAGAAAATGCAAGTGGAGATTCGGAGTGCTAAGAGGGTAATAGTGGAAAAAGGAATGTCTACAAATATAAACTACACAGAATCATTCTGTGAAACTTTTTTCTGATCTGTGCATTCAGCTAACAGAGTTAAACCATACTTTTGATTGAGCAGATCTGAACAATCTTTCTGTAGAAAATTCAACTGGACATTTGGAGCGCTAAGAGAGTAGTAGTGGAAAAAGGAATATATTCAAATATAAACTACACAGAAGCATTCTGTGAAACTTCTTTCTGATCTGAGCATTCAGCTAACAGAGTTAAACCATACTTTTGATTGAGCAGTTTTGAAACACTCTGTCTGTAGAAAATGCAACTGGACATTCGTAGCGCTAAGTGGGTAATAGTGGAAAAAAGACTATGTTCAAATATAAACTACACAGAAGCATTGTATGAAACTACTTGCTGTTCTGTGCATTCAACTAACAGAGTTGAACCTTACTTTTGATTGAGCCTTTCTGAAACACTCTTTCTGTAGAAACTGCAATTGGACATTCTGAGCGCTAAGAGGCCTCTATTGGGAAAAATAATATCTTCAAATAAAAACTACACAGAAGCATTGTGTGAAACTTATTTCTGATATGTTCATTAAGCTAACAGAGTTAAACCATACTTTTGATTGCGTAGTTCTGAACACTCTTTCTGTAGAAAATGCAAGTGGACATTCGGAGCGCTAAGAGTGTAATAGTGGAAAAAGGAATATATTCAAATATAAACTACACAGCAGCATTCTGTGAAAATTCTTTCTGTTCTGTGCATTCAACTAACAGAGTTGAACCTTATTTTTGATTGAGCCGTTCTGAAACACTCTTTCTGTAGAAACTGTAATTGGACATGCTAAGCGCTAAGAGGCCTACATTGGGAAAAAGAATATCTTCAAATAAAAACTACACAGATGCATTCTGTGAAACTTATTTCTGATCTGTAAATTCAGTTAACAGAGATAAAACATATTTTTGATTGAGCAGTTATGAAACACTCTTTTCGTAGAAAATGCAAGTGGAGATTCGGAGCGCTAAGAGGGTAATAGTGGAAAAAGGAATGTCTTCAAATATAAACTACACAGAATCATTCGGTGAAACTTCTTTCTGATCTGTGCATTCAGCTAACAGAGTTAAACCATTCTTTTGATTGAGCAGATCTGAACACTCTTTCTGTTGAAAATGCAGCTGGACATTTGGAGCGCTAAGAGCGTAGTAGTGGAAAAAGGAATATATTCAAATATAAACTACACAGAAGCATTCTGTGAAACTTCTTTCTGATCTGAGCATTCAGCTAACAGAGTTAAACCATACTTTTGATTGAGCAGTTTTGAAACACTCTGTCTGTAGAAAATGCAACTGGACATTCGTAGCGCTAAGTGGGTAATAGTGGAAAAAAGAATATGTTCAAATATAAACTACACAGAAGCATTGTATGAAACTTCTTTCTGTTCTGTGCATTCAACTAACAGAGTTTAAGCTTACTTTTGATTGAGCCGTTCTGAAACACTCTTTCTGTAGAAACTGCAATTGGACATTCTGAGCGCTAAGAGGCCTATATTGGGAAAAAGAATGTCTACAAATAAAAACTACACAGAAGAATTGTGTGAAACTTCTTTCTGTTCTGTTTGTTCAACTAAAAGATTTGAACCTTAGTTTTGATTGAGCCGTTCTGAAACACTCTTTCTGTAGAAAATGCAAGAGGAGATTCGGAGCGCTAAGAGGGTAATAGTGGAAAAAGGAATGTCTCCAAATATAAACTACACAGAATCATTCTGTGAAACTTCTTTCTGATCTGTGCATTCAGCTAACAGAGTTAAACCATACTTTTGATTGAGCAGATCTGAACACTCTTTCTGTAGAAAATGCAACTGGACATTTGGATGGCAAGAGAGTAGTAGTGGAAAAAGGAATATATTCAAATATAAACTACACAGAAGCATTCTGTGAAACTTCTTTCTGATCTGAGCATTCAGCTAACAGAGTTAAACCATACTTTTGATTGAGCAGTTTTGAAACACTCTGTCTGTAGAAAATGCAACTTGACATTCGTAGCGCTAAGTGGGTAATAGTGGAAAAAAGAATATGTTCAAATATAAACTACACAGAAGCATTGTATGAAACTTCTTTCTGTTCTGTGCATTCAACTAACAGAGTTGAACCTTACTTTTGATTGAGCCGTTCTGAAACACTCTTTCTGTAGAAACTGCAATTGGACATTCTGAGCGCTAAGAGGCCTATATTGGGAAAAAGAATGTCTACAAATAAAAACTACACAGAAGAATTGTGTGAAACTTCTTTCTGTTCTGTTTGTTCAACTAAAAGAGTTGAACCTTAGTTTTGATTGAGCCGTTCTGAAACACTCTTTCTGTAGAAAATGCAAGTGGAGATTCGGAGCGCTAAGAGGGTAATAGTGGAAAAAGGAATGTCTCCAAATATAAACTACACAGAATCATTCTGTGAAACTTCTTTCTGATCTGTGCATTCAGCTAACAGAGTTAAACCATACTTTTGATTGAGGAGATCTGAACACTCTTTCTGTAGAAAATGCAACAGGACATTTGGAGCGCTAAGAGAGTAGTAGTGGAAAAAGGAATATATTCAAATATAAACTACAGAGAAGCATTCTGTGAAACTTCTTTCTGATCTGAGCATTCAGCTAACAGAGTTAAACCATACTTTTGATTGAGCAGTTTTGAAACACTCTGTCTGTAGAAAATGCAACTGGACATTCGTAGCGCTAAGTGGGTAATAGTGGAAAAAAGAATATGTTCAAATATAAACTACACAGAAGCATTGTATGAAACTACTTTCTGTTCTGTGCATTCAACTAACAGAGTTGAACCTTACTTTTGATTGAGCCTTTCTGAAACACTCTTTCTGTAGAAACTGCAATTGGACATTCTGAGCGCTAAGAGGCCTCTATTGGGAAAAATAATATCTTCAAATAAAAACTACACAGAAGCATTGTGTGAAACTTATTTCTGATATGTTCATTAAGCTAACAGAGTTAAACCATACTTTTGATTGCGTAGTTCTGAACACTCTTTCTGTAGAAAATGCAAGTGGACATTCGGAGCGCTAAGAGGGTAATAGTGGAAAAAGGAATATATTCAAATATAAACTACACAGCAGCATTCTGTGAAAATTCTTTCTGTTCTGTGCATTCAACTAACAGAGTTGAACCTTACTTTTGATTGAGCCGTTCTGAAACACTCTTTCTGTAGAAACTGTAATTGGACATGCTAAGCGCTAAGAGGCCTACATTGGGAAAAAGAATATCTTCAAATAAAAACTACACAGATGCATTTGTGAAACTTATTTCTGATCTGTAAATTCAGTTAACAGAGATAAAACATATTTTTGATTGAGCAGTTATGAAACACTCTTTTCGTAGAAAATGCAAGTGGAGATTCGGAGCGCTAAGAGGGTAATAGTGGAAAAAGGAATGTCTTCAAATATAAACTACACAGAATCATTCGGTGAAACTTCTTTCTGATCTGTGCATTCAGCTAACAGAGTTAAACCATTCTTTTGATTGAGCAGATCTGAACACTCTTTCTGTTGAAAATGCAACTGGACATTTGGAGCGCTAAGAGCGTAGTAGTGGAAAAAGGAATATATTCAAATATAAACTACACAGAAGCATTCTGTGAAACTTCTTTCTGATCTGAGCATTCAGCTAACAGAGTTAAACCATACTTTTGATTGAGCAGTTTTGAAACACTCTGTCTGTAGAAAATGCAACTGGACATTCGTAGCGCTAAGTGGGTAATAGTGGAAAAAAGAATATGTTCAAATATAAACTACACAGAAGCATTGTATGAAACTTCTTTCTGTTCTGTGCATTCAACTAACAGAGTTTAAGCTTACTTTTGATTGAGCCGTTCTGAAACACTCTTTCTGTAGAAACTGCAATTGGACATTCTGAGCGCTAAGAGGCCTATATTGGGAAAATGAATGTCTACAAATAAAAACTACACAGAAGAATTGTGTGAAACTTCTTTCTGTTCTGTTTGTTCAACTAAAAGAGTTGAACCTTAGTTTTGATTGAGCCGTTCTGAAACACTCTTTCTGTAGAAAATGCAAGTGGAGATTCGGAGCGCTAAGAGGGTAATAGTGGAAAAAGGAATGTCTCCAAATATAAACTACACAGAATCATTCTGTGAAACTTCTTTCTGATCTGTGCATTCAGCTAACAGAGTTAAACCATACTTTTGATTGAGCAGATCTGAACACTCTTTCTGTAGAAAATGCAACTGGACATTTGGAGGGCTAAGAGAGTAGTAGTGGAAAAAGGAATATATTCAAATATAAACTACACAGAAGCATTCTGTGAAACTTCTTTCTGATCTGAGCATTCAGCTAACAGAGTTAAACCATACTTTTGATTGAGCAGTTTTGAAACACTCTGTCTGTAGAAAATGCAACTGGACATTCGTAGCGCTAAGTGGGTAATAGTGGAAAAAAGAATATGTTCAAATATAAACTACACAGAAGCATTGTATGAAACTTCTTTCTGTTCTGTGCATTCAACTAACAGAGTTGAACCTTACTTTTGATTGAGCCGTTCTGAAACACTCTTTCTGTAGAAACTGCAATTGGACATTCTGAGCGCTAAGAGGCCTATATTGGGAAAAAGAATGTCTACAAATAAAAACTACACAGAAGAATTGTGTGAAACTTCTTTCTGTTCTGTTTGTTCAACTAAAAGAGTTGAACCTTAGTTTTGATTGAGCCGTTCTGAAACACTCTTTCTGTAGAAAATGCAAGTGGAGATTCGGAGCGCTAAGAGGGTAATAGTGGAAAAAGGAATGTCTCCAAATATAAACTACACAGAATCATTCTGTGAAACTTCTTTCTGATCTGTGCATTCAGCTAACAGAGTTAAACCATACTTTTGATTGAGGAGATCTGAACACTCTTTCTGTAGAAAATGCAACAGGACATTTGGAGCGCTAAGAGAGTAGTAGTGGAAAAAGGAATATATTCAAATATAAACTACAGAGAAGCATTCTGTGAAACTTCTTTCTGATCTGAGCATTCAGCTAACAGAGTTAAACCATACTTTTGATTGAGCAGTTTTGAAACTCTCTGTCTGTAGAAAATGCAACTGGACATTCGTAGCGCTAAGTGGGTAATAGTGGAAAAAAGAATATGTTCAAATATAAACTACACAGAAGCATTGTATGAAACTACTTTCTGTTCTGTGCATTCAACTAACAGAGTTGAACCTTACTTTTGATTGAGCCTTTCTGAAACACTCTTTCTGTAGAAACTGCAATTGGACATTCTGAGCGCTAAGAGGCCTCTATTGGGAAAAATAATATCTTCAAATAAAAACTACACAGAAGCATTGTGTGAAACTTATTTCTGATATGTTCATTAAGCTAACAGAGTTAAACCATACTTTTGATTGCGTAGTTCTGAACACTCTTTCTGTAGAAAATGCAAGTGGACATTCGGAGCGCTAAGAGGGTAATAGTGGAAAAAGGAATATATTCAAATATAAACTACACAGCAGCATTCTGTGAAAATTCTTTCTGTTCTGTGCATTCAACTAACAGAGTTGAACCTTACTTTTGATTGAGCCGTTCTGAAACACTCTTTCTGTAGAAACTGTAATTGGACATGCTAAGCGCTAAGAGGCCTACATTGGGAAAAAGAATATCTTCAAATAAAAACTACACAGATGCATTCTGTGAAACTTATTTCTGATCTGTAAATTCAGTTAACAGAGATAAAACATATTTTTGATTGAGCAGTTATGAAACACTCTTTTCGTAGAAAATGCAAGTGGAGATTCGGAGCGCTAAGAGGGTAATAGTGGAAAAAGGAATGTCTTCAAATATAAACTACACAGAATCATTCGGTGAAACTTCTTTCTGATCTGTGCATTCAGCTAACAGAGTTAAACCATTTTTTGATTGAGCAGATCTGAACACTCTTTCTGTTGAAAATGCAACTGGACATTTGGAGCGCTAAGAGCGTAGTAGTGGAAAAAGGAATATATTCAAATATAAACTACACAGAAGCATTCTGTGAAACTTCTTTCTGATCTGAGCATTCAGCTAACAGAGTTAAACCATACTTTTGATTGAGCAGTTTTGAAACACTCTGTCTGTAGAAAATGCAACTGGACATTCGTAGCGCTAAGTGGGTAATAGTGGAAAAAAGAATATGTTCAAATATAAACTACACAGAAGCATTGTATGAAACTTCTTTCTGTTCTGTGCATTCAACTAACAGAGTTTAAGCTTACTTTTGATTGAGCCGTTCTGAAACACTCTTTCTGTAGAAACTGCAATTGGACATTCTGAGCGCTAAGAGGCCTATATTGGGAAAAAGAATGTCTACAAATAAAAACTACACAGAAGAATTGTGTGAAACTTCTTTCTGTTCTGTTTGTTCAACTAAAAGAGTTGAACCTTAGTTTTGATTGAGCCGTTCTGAAACACTCTTTCTGTAGAAAATGCAAGTGGAGATTCGGAGCGCTAAGAGGGTAATAGTGGAAAAAGGAATGTCTCCAAATATAAACTACACAGAATCATTCTGTGAAACTTCTTTCTGATCTGTGCATTCAGCTAACAGAGTTAAACCATACTTTTGATTGAGCAGATCTGAACACTCTTTCTGTAGAAAATGCAACTGGACATTTGGAGCGCTAAGAGAGTAGTAGTGGAAAAAGGAATATATTCAAATATAAACTACACAGAAGCATTCTGTGAAACTTCTTTCTGATCTGAGCATTCAGCTAACAGAGTTAAACCATACTTTTGATTGAGCAGTTTTGAAACACTCTGTCTGTAGAAAATGCAACTGGACATTCGTAGCGCTAAGTGGGTAATAGTGGAAAAAAGAATATGTTCAAATATAAACTACACAGAAGCATTGTATGAAACTTCTTTCTGTTCTGTGCATTCAACTAACAGAGTTGAACCTTACTTTTGATTGAGCCGTTCTGAAACACTCTTTCTGTAGAAACTGCAATTGGACATTCTGAGCGCTAAGAGGCCTATATTGGGAAAAAGAATGTCTACAAATAAAAACTACACAGAAAAATTGTGTGAAACTTCTTTCTGTTCTGTTTGTTCAACTAAAAGAGTTGAACCTTAGTTTTGATTGAGCCGTTCTGAAACACTCTTTCTGTAGAAAATGCAAGTGGAGATTCGGAGCGCTAAGAGGGTAATAGTGGAAAAAGGAATGTCTCCAAATATAAACTACACAGAATCATTCTGTGAAACTTCTTTCTGATCTGTGCATTCAGCTAACAGAGTTAAACCATACTTTTGATTGAGGAGATCTGAACACTCTTTCTGTAGAAAATGCAACAGGACATTTGGAGCGCTAAGAGAGTAGTAGTGGAAAAAGGAATATATTCAAATATAAACTACAGAGAAGCATTCTGTGAAACTTCTTTCTGATCTGAGCATTCAGCTAACAGAGTTAAACCATACTTTTGATTGAGCAGTTTTGAAACACTCTGTCTGTAGAAAATGCAACTGGACATTCGTAGCGCTAAGTGGGTAATAGTGGAAAAAAGAATATGTTCAAATATAAACTACACAGAAGCATTGTATGAAACTACTTTCTGTTCTGTGCATTCAACTAACAGAGTTGAACCTTACTTTTGATTGAGCCTTTCTGAAACACTCTTTCTGTAGAAACTGCAATTGGACATTCTGAGCGCTAAGAGGCCTCTATTGGGAAAAATAATATCTTCAAATAAAAACTACACAGAAGCATTGTGTGAAACTTATTTCTGATATGTTCATTAAGCTAACAGAGTTAAACCATACTTTTGATTGCGTAATTCTGAACACTCTTTCTGTAGAAAATGCAAGTGGACATTCGGAGCGCTAAGAGGGTAATAGTGGAAAAAGGAATATATTCAAATATAAACTACACAGCAGCATTTTGTGAAAATTCTTTCTGTTCTGTGCATTCAACTAACAGAGTTGAACCTTACTTTTGATTGAGCCGTTCTGAAACACTCTTTCTGTAGAAACTGTAATTGGACATGCTAAGCGCTAAGAGGCCTACATTGGGAAAAAGAATATCTTCAAATAAAAACTACACAGATGCATTCTGTGAAACTTATTTCTGATCTGTAAATTCAGTTAACAGAGATAAAACATATTTTTGATTGAGCAGTTATGAAACACTCTTTTCGTAGAAAATGCAAGTGGAGATTCGGAGCGCTAAGAGGGTAATAGTGGAAAAAGGAATGTCTTCAAATATAAACTACACAGAATCATTCGGTGAAACTTCTTTCTGATCTGTGCATTCAGCTAACAGAGTTAAACCATTCTTTTGATTGAGCAGATCTGAACACTCTTTCTGTTGAAAATGCAACTGGACATTTGGAGCGCTAAGAGCGTAGTAGTGGAAAAAGGAATATATTCAAATATAAACTACACAGAAGCATTCTGTGAAACTTCTTTCTGATCTGAGCATTCAGCTAACAGAGTTAAACCATACTTTTGATTGAGCAGTTTTGAAACACTCTGTCTGTAGAAAATGCAACTGGACATTCGTAGCGCTAAGTGGGTAATAGTGGAAAAAAGAATATGTTCAAATATAAACTACACAGAAGCATTGTATGAAACTTCTTTCTGTTCTGTGCATTCAACTAACAGAGTTTAAGCTTACTTTTGATTGAGCCGTTCTGAAACACTCTTTCTGTAGAAACTGCAATTGGACATTCTGAGCGCTAAGAGGCCTATATTGGGAAAAAGAATGTCTACAAATAAAAACTACACAGAAGAATTGTGTGAAACTTCTTTCTGTTCTGTTTGTTCAACTAAAAGAGTTGAACCTTAGTTTTGATTGAGCCGTTCTGAAACACTCTTTCTGTAGAAAATGCAAGTGGAGATTCGGAGCGCTAAGAGGGTAATAGTGGAAAAAGGAATGTCTCCAAATATAAACTACACAGAATCATTCTGTGAAACTTCTTTCTGATCTGTGCATTCAGCTAACAGAGTTAAACCATACTTTTGATTGAGCAGATCTGAACACTCTTTCTGTAGAAAATGCAACTGGACATTTGGAGGGCTAAGAGAGTAGTAGTGGAAAAAGGAATATATTCAAATATAAACTACACAGAAGCATTCTGTGAAACTTCTTTCTGATCTGAGCATTCAGCTAACAGAGTTAAACCATACTTTTGATTGAGCAGTTTTGAAACACTCTGTCTGTAGAAAATGCAACTGGACATTCGTAGCGCTAAGTGGGTAATAGTGGAAAAAAGTATATGTTCAAATATAAACTACACAGAAGCATTGTATGAAACTTCTTTCTGTTCTGTGCATTCAACTAACAGAGTTGAACCTTACTTTTGATTGAGCCGTTCTGAAACACTCTTTCTGTAGAAACTGCAATTGGACATTCTGAGCGCTAAGAGGCCTATATTGGGAAAAAGAATGTCTACAAATAAAAACTACACAGAAGAATTGTGTGAAACTTCTTTCTGTTCTGTTTGTTCAACTAAAAGAGTTGAACCTTAGTTTTGATTGAGCCGTTCTGAAACACTCTTTCTGTAGAAAATGCAAGTGGAGATTCGGAGCGCTAAGAGGGTAATAGTGGAAAAAGGAATGTCTCCAAATATAAACTACACAGAATCATTCTGTGAAACTTCTTTCTGATCTGTGCATTCAGCTAACAGAGTTAAACCATACTTTTGATTGAGGAGATCTGAACACTCTTTCTGTAGAAAATGCAACAGGACATTTGGAGCGCTAAGAGAGTAGTAGTGGAAAAAGGAATATATTCAAATATAAACTACAGAGAATCATTCTGTGAAACTTTTTTCTGATCTGAGCATTCAGCTAACAGAGTTAAACCATACTTTTGATTGAGCAGTTTTGAAACACTCTGTCTGTAGAAAATGCAACTGGACATTCGTAGCGCTAAGTGGGTAATAGTGGAAAAAAGAATATGTTCAAATATAAACTACACAGAAGCATTGTATGAAACTACTTTCTGTTCTGTGCATTCAACTAACAGAGTTGAACCTTACTTTTGATTGAGCCTTTCTGAAACACTCTTTCTGTAGAAACTGCAATTGGACATTCTGAGCGCTAAGAGGCCTCTATTGGGAAAAATAATATCTTCAAATAAAAACTACACAGAAGCATTGTGTGAAACTTATTTCTGATATGTTCATTAAGCTAACAGAGTTAAACCATACTTTTGATTGCGTAGTTCTGAACACTCTTTCTGTAGAAAATGCAAGTGGACATTCGGAGCGCTAAGAGGGTAATAGTGGAAAAAGGAATATATTCAAATATAAACTACACAGCAGCATTCTGTGAAAATTCTTTCTGTTCTGTGCATTCAACTAACAGAGTTGAACCTTACTTTTGATTGAGCCGTTCTGAAACACTCTTTCTGTAGAAACTGTAATTGGACATGTTATGCGCTAAGAGGCCTACATTGGGAAAAAGAATATCTTCAAATAAAAACTACACAGATGCATTCTGTGAAACTTATTTCTGATCTGTAAATTCAGTTAACAGAGATAAAACATATTTTTGATTGAGCAGTTATGAAACACTCTTTTCGTAGAAAATGCAAGTGGAGATTCGGAGCGCTAAGAGGGTAATAGTGGAAAAAGGAATGTCTTCAAATATAAACTACACAGAATCATTCGGTGAAACTTCTTTCTGATCTGTGCATTCAGCTAACAGAGTTAAACCATTCTTTTGATTGAGCAGATCTGAACACTCTTTCTGTTGAAAATGCAACTGGACATTTGGAGCGCTAAGAGCGTAGTAGTGGAAAAAGGAATATATTCAAATATAAACTACACAGAAGCATTCTGTGAAACTTCTTTCTGATCTGAGCATTCAGCTAACAGAGTTAAACCATACTTTTGATTGAGCAGTTTTGAAACACTCTGTCTGTAGAAAATGCAACTGGACATTCGTAGCGCTAAGTGGGTAATAGTGGAAAAAAGAATATGTTCAAATATAAACTACACAGAAGCATTGTATGAAACTTCTTTCTGTTCTGTGCATTCAACTAACAGAGTTTAAGCTTACTTTTGATTGAGCCGTTCTGAAACACTCTTTCTGTAGAAACTGCAATTGGACATTCTGAGCGCTAAGAGGCCTATATTGGGAAAAAGAATGTCTACAAATAAAAACTACACAGAAGAATTGTGTGAAACTTCTTTCTGTTCTGTTTGTTCAACTAAAAGAGTTGAACCTTAGTTTTGATTGAGCCGTTCTGAAACACTCTTTCTGTAGAAAATGCAAGTGGAGATTCGGAGCGCTAAGAGGGTAATAGTGGAAAAAGGAATGTCTCCAAATATAAACTACACAGAATCATTCTGTGAAACTTCTTTCTGATCTGTGCATTCAGCTAACAGAGTTAAACCATACTTTTGATTGAGCAGATCTGAACACTCTTTCTGTAGAAAATGCAACTGGACATTTGGAGCGCTAAGAGAGTAGTAGTGGAAAAAGGAATATATTCAAATATAAACTACACAGAAGCATTCTGTGAAACTTCTTTCTGATCTGAGCATTCAGCTAACAGAGTTAAACCATACTTTTGATTGAGCAGTTTTGAAACACTCTGTCTGTAGAAAATGCAACTGGACATTCGTAGCGCTAAGTGGGTAATAGTGGAAAAAAGAATATGTTCAAATATAAACTACACAGAAGCATTGTATGAAACTTCTTTCTGTTCTGTGCATTCAACTAACAGAGTTGAACCTTACTTTTGATTGAGCCGTTCTGAAACACTCTTTCTGTAGAAACTGCAATTGGACATTCTGAGCGCTAAGAGGCCTATATTGGGAAAAAGAATGTCTACAAATAAAAACTACACAGAAAAATTGTGTGAAACTTCTTTCTGTTCTGTTTGTTCAACTAAAAGAGTTGAACCTTAGTTTTGATTGAGCCGTTCTGAAACACTCTTTCTGTAGAAAATGCAAGTGGAGATTCGGAGCGCTAAGAGGGTAATAGTGGAAAAAGGAATGTCTCCAAATATAAACTACACAGAATCATTCTGTGAAACTTCTTTCTGATCTGTGCATTCAGCTAACAGAGTTAAACCATACTTTTGATTGAGGAGATCTGAACACTCTTTCTGTAGAAAATGCAACAGGACATTTGGAGCGCTAAGAGAGTAGTAGTGGAAAAAGGAATATATTCAAATATAAACTACAGAGAAGCATTCTGTGAAACTTCTTTCTGATCTGAGCATTCAGCTAACAGAGTTAAACCATACTTTTGATTGAGCAGTTTTGAAACACTCTGTCTGTAGAAAATGCAACTGGACATTCGTAGCGCTAAGTGGGTAATAGTGGAAAAAAGAATATGTTCAAATATAAACCACACAGAAGCATTGTATGAAACTACTTTCTGTTCTGTGCATTCAACTAACAGAGTTGAACCTTACTTTTGATTGAGCCTTTCTGAAACACTCTTTCTGTAGAAACTGCAATTGGACATTCTGAGCGCTAAGAGGCCTCTATTGGGAAAAATAATATCTTCAAATAAAAACTACACAGAAGCATTGTGTGAAACTTATTTCTGATATGTTCATTAAGCTAACAGAGTTAAACCATACTTTTGATTGCGTAATTCTGAACACTCTTTCTGTAGAAAATGCAAGTGGACATTCGGAGCGCTAAGAGGGTAATAGTGGAAAAAGGAATATATTCAAATATAAACTACACAGCAGCATTTTGTGAAAATTCTTTCTGTTCTGTGCATTCAACTAACAGAGTTGAACCTTACTTTTGATTGAGCCGTTCTGAAACACTCTTTCTGTAGAAACTGTAATTGGACATGCTAAGCGCTAAGAGGCCTACATTGGGAAAAAGAATATCTTCAAATAAAAACTACACAGATGCATTCTGTGAAACTTATTTCTGATCTGTAAATTCAGTTAACAGAGATAAAACATATTTTTGATTGAGCAGTTATGAAACACTCTTTTCGTAGAAAATGCAAGTGGAGATTCGGAGCGCTAAGAGGGTAATAGTGGAAAAAGGAATGTCTTCAAATATAAACTACACAGAATCATTCGGTGAAACTTCTTTCTGATCTGTGCATTCAGCTAACAGAGTTAAACCATTCTTTTGATTGAGCAGATCTGAACACTCTTTCTGTTGAAAATGCAACTGGACATTTGGAGCGCTAAGAGCGTAGTAGTGGAAAAAGGAATATATTCAAATATAAACTACACAGAAGCATTCTGTGAAACTTCTTTCTGATCTGAGCATTCAGCTAACAGAGTTAAACCATACTTTTGATTGAGCAGTTTTGAAACACTCTGTCTGTAGAAAATGCAACTGGACATTCGTAGCGCTAAGTGGGTAATAGTGGAAAAAAGAATATGTTCAAATATAAACTACACAGAAGCATTGTATGAAACTTCTTTCTGTTCTGTGCATTCAACTAACAGAGTTTAAGCTTACTTTTGATTGAGCCGTTCTGAAACACTCTTTCTGTAGAAACTGCAATTGGACATTCTGAGCGCTAAGAGGCCTATATTGGGAAAAAGAATGTCTACAAATAAAAACTACACAGAAGAATTGTGTGAAACTTCTTTCTGTTCTGTTTGTTCAACTAAAAGAGTTGAACCTTAGTTTTGATTGAGCCGTTCTGAAACACTCTTTCTGTAGAAAATGCAAGTGGAGATTCGGAGCGCTAAGAGGGTAATAGTGGAAAAAGGAATGTCTCCAAATATAAACTACACAGAATCATTCTGTGAAACTTCTTTCTGATCTGTGCATTCAGCTAACAGAGTTAAACCATACTTTTGATTGAGCAGATCTGAACACTCTTTCTGTAGAAAATGCAACTGGACATTTGGAGGGCTAAGAGAGTAGTAGTGGAAAAAGGAATATATTCAAATATAAACTACACAGAAGCATTCTGTGAAACTTCTTTCTGATCTGAGCATTCAGCTAACAGAGTTAAACCATACTTTTGATTGAGCAGTTTTGAAACACTCTGTCTGTAGAAAATGCAACTGGACATTCGTAGCGCTAAGTGGGTAATAGTGGAAAAAAGAATATGTTCAAATATAAACTACACAGAAGCATTGTATGAAACTTCTTTCTGTTCTGTGCATTCAACTAACAGAGTTGAACCTTACTTTTGATTGAGCCGTTCTGAAACACTCTTTCTGTAGAAACTGCAATTGGACATTCTGAGCGCTAAGAGGCCTATATTGGGAAAAAGAATGTCTACAAATAAAAACTACACAGAAGAATTGTGTGAAACTTCTTTCTGTTCTGTTTGTTCAACTAAAAGAGTTGAACCTTAGTTTTGATTGAGCCGTTCTGAAACACTCTTTCTGTAGAAAATGCAAGTGGAGATTCGGAGCGCTAAGAGGGTAATAGTGGAAAAAGGAATGTCTCCAAATATAAACTACACAGAATCATTCTGTGAAACTTCTTTCTGATCTGTGCATTCAGCTAACAGAGTTAAACCATACTTTTGATTGAGGAGATCTGAACACTCTTTCTGTAGAAAATGCAACAGGACATTTGGAGCGCTAAGAGAGTAGTAGTGGAAAAAGGAATATATTAAAATATAAACTACAGAGAATCATTCTGTGAAACTTTTTTCTGATCTGAGCATTCAGCTAACAGAGTTAAACCATACTTTTGATTGAGCAGTTTTGAAACACTCTGTCTGTAGAAAATGCAACTGGACATTCGTAGCGCTAAGTGGGTAATAGTGGAAAAAAGAATATGTTCAAATATAAACTACACAGAAGCATTGTATGAAACTACTTTCTGTTCTGTGCATTCAACTAACAGAGTTGAACCTTACTTTTGATTGAGCCTTTCTGAAACACTCTTTCTGTAGAAACTGCAATTGGACATTCTGAGCGCTAAGAGGCCTCTATTGGGAAAAATAATATCTTCAAATAAAAACTACACAGAAGCATTGTGTGAAACTTATTTCTGATATGTTCATTAAGCTAACAGAGTTAAACCATACTTTTGATTGCGTAGTTCTGAACACTCTTTCTGTAGAAAATGCAAGTGGACATTCGGAGCGCTAAGAGGGTAATAGTGGAAAAAGGAATATATTCAAATATAAACTACACAGCAGCATTCTGTGAAAATTCTTTCTGTTCTGTGCATTCAACTAACAGAGTTGAACCTTACTTTTGATTGAGCCGTTCTGAAACACTCTTTCTGTAGAAACTGTAATTGGACATGTTATGCGCTAAGAGGCCTACATTGGGAAAAAGAATATCTTCAAATAAAAACTACACAGATGCATTCTGTGAAACTTATTTCTGATCTGTAAATTCAGTTAACAGAGATAAAACATATTTTTGATTGAGCAGTTATGAAACACTCTTTTCGTAGAAAATGCAAGTGGAGATTCGGAGCGCTAAGAGGGTAATAGTGGAAAAAGGAATGTCTTCAAATATAAACTACACAGAATCATTCGGTGAAACTTCTTTCTGATCTGTGCATTCAGCTAACAGAGTTAAACCATTCTTTTGATTGAGCAGATCTGAACACTCTTTCTGTTGAAAATGCAACTGGACATTTGGAGCGCTAAGAGCGTAGTAGTGGAAAAAGGAATATATTCAAATATAAACTACACAGAAGCATTCTGTGAAACTTCTTTCTGATCTGAGCATTCAGCTAACAGAGTTAAACCATACTTTTGATTGAGCAGTTTTGAAACACTCTGTCTGTAGAAAATGCAACTGGACATTCGTAGCGCTAAGTGGGTAATAGTGGAAAAAAGAATATGTTCAAATATAAACTACACAGAAGCATTGTATGAAACTTCTTTCTGTTCTGTGCATTCAACTAACAGAGTTTAAGCTTACTTTTGATTGAGCCGTTCTGAAACACTCTTTCTGTAGAAACTGCAATTGGACATTCTGAGCGCTAAGAGGCCTATATTGGGAAAAAGAATGTCTACAAATAAAAACTACACAGAAGAATTGTGTGAAACTTCTTTCTGTTCTGTTTGTTCAACTAAAAGAGTTGAACCTTAGTTTTGATTGAGCTGTTCTGAAACACTCTTTCTGTAGAAAATGCAAGTGGAGATTCGGAGCGCTAAGAGGGTAATAGTGGAAAAAGGAATGTCTCCAAATATAAACTACACAGAATCATTCTGTGAAACTTCCTTCTGATCTGTGCATTCAGCTAACAGAGTTAAACCATACTTTTGATTGAGCAGATCTGAACACTCTTTCTGTA
Source organism: Symphalangus syndactylus (assembly GCF_028878055.3). NCBI lineage: Eukaryota > Metazoa > Chordata > Mammalia > Primates > Hylobatidae > Symphalangus > Symphalangus syndactylus. The sequence goes on along the minus strand of NC_072426.2, from coordinate 1,651,495 downwards.
GAAAATGCAACTGGACATTTGGAGGGCTAAGAGAGTAGTAGTGGAAAAAGGAATATATTCAAATATAAACTACACAGAAGCATTCTGTGAAACTTCTTTCTGATCTGAGCATTCAGCTAACAGAGTTAAACCATACTTTTGATTGAGCAGTTTTGAAACACTCTGTCTGTAGAAAATGCAACTGGACATTCGTAGCGCTAAGTGGGTAATAGTGGAAAAAAGAATATGTTCAAATATAAACTACACAGAAGCATTGTATGAAACTTCTTTCTGTTCTGTGCATTCAACTAACAGAGTTGAACCTTACTTTTGATTGAGCCGTTCTGAAACACTCTTTCTGTAGAAACTGCAATTGGACATTCTGAGCGCTAAGAGGCCTATATTGGGAAAAAGAATGTCTACAAATAAAAACTACACAGAAGAATTGTGTGAAACTTCTTTCTGTTCTGTTTGTTCAACTAAAAGAGTTGAACCTTAGTTTTGATTGAGCCGTTCTGAAACACTCTTTCTGTAGAAAATGCAAGTGGAGATTCGGAGCGCTAAGAGGGTAATAGTGGAAAAAGGAATGTCTCCAAATATAAACTACACAGAATCATTCTGTGAAACTTCTTTCTGATCTGTGCATTCAGCTAACAGAGTTAAACCATACTTTTGATTGAGGAGATCTGAACACTCTTTCTGTAGAAAATGCAACAGGACATTTGGAGCGCTAAGAGAGTAGTAGTGGAAAAAGGAATATATTCAAATATAAACTACAGAGAAGCATTCTGTGAAACTTCTTTCTGATCTGAGCATTCAGCTAACAGAGTTAAACCATACTTTTGATTGAGCAGTTTTGAAACACTCTGTCTGTAGAAAATGCAACTGGACATTCGTAGCGCTAAGTGGGTAATAGTGGAAAAAAGAATATGTTCAAATATAAACTACACAGAAGCATTGTATGAAACTACTTTCTGTTCTGTGCATTCAACTAACAGAGTTGAACCTTACTTTTGATTGAGCCTTTCTGAAACACTCTTTCTGTAGAAACTGCAATTGGACATTCTGAGCGCTAAGAGGCCTCTATTGGGAAAAATAATATCTTCAAATAAAAACTACACAGAAGCATTGTGTGAAACTTATTTCTGATATGTTCATTAAGCTAACAGAGTTAAACCATACTTTTGATTGCGTAGTTCTGAACACTCTTTCTGTAGAAAATGCAAGTGGACATTCGGAGCGCTAAGAGGGTAATAGTGGAAAAAGGAATATATTCAAATATAAACTACACAGCAGCATTCTGTGAAAATTCTTTCTGTTCTGTGCATTCAACTAACAGAGTTGAACCTTACTTTTGATTGAGCCGTTCGGAAACACTCTTTCTGTAGAAACTGTAATTGGACATGCTAAGCGCTAAGAGGCCTACATTGGGAAAAAGAATATCTTCAAATAAAAACTACACAGATGCATTCTGTGAAACTTATTTCTGATCTGTAAATTCAGTTAACAGAGATAAAACATATTTTTGATTGAGCAGTTATGAAACACTCTTTTCGTAGAAAATGCAAGTGGAGATTCGGAGCGCTAAGAGGGTAATAGTGGAAAAAGGAATGTCTTCAAATATAAACTACACAGAATCATTCGGTGAAACTTCTTTCTGATCTGTGCATTCAGCTAACAGAGTTAAACCATTCTTTTGATTGAGCAGATCTGAACACTCTTTCTGTTGAAAATGCAACTGGACATTTGGAGCGCTAAGAGCGTAGTAGTGGAAAAAGGAATATATTCAAATATAAACTACACAGAAGCATTCTGTGAAACTTCTTTCTGATCTGAGCATTCAGCTAACAGAGTTAAACCATACTTTTGATTGAGCAGTTTTGAAACACTCTGTCTGTAGAAAATGCAACTGGACATTCGTAGCGCTAAGTGGGTAATAGTGGAAAAAAGAATATGTTCAAATATAAACTACACAGAAGCATTGTATGAAACTTCTTTCTGTTCTGTGCATTCAACTAACAGAGTTTAAGCTTACTTTTGATTGAGCCGTTCTGAAACACTCTTTCTGTAGAAACTGCAATTGGACATTCTGAGCGCTAAGAGGCCTATATTGGGAAAAAGAATGTCTACAAATAAAAACTACACAGAAGAATTGTGTGAAACTTCTTTCTGTTCTGTTTGTTCAACTAAAAGAGTTGAACCTTAGTTTTGATTGAGCCGTTCTGAAACACTCTTTCTGTAGAAAATGCAAGTGGAGATTCGGAGCGCTAAGAGGGTAATAGTGGAAAAAGGAATGTCTCCAAATATAAACTACACAGAATCATTCTGTGAAACTTCTTTCTGATCTGTGCATTCAGCTAACAGAGTTAAACCATACTTTTGATTGAGCAGATCTGAACACTCTTTCTGTAGAAAATGCAACTGGACATTTGGAGGGCTAAGAGAGTAGTAGTGGAAAAAGGAATATATTCAAATATAAACTACACAGAAGCATTCTGTGAAACTTCTTTCTGATCTGAGCATTCAGCTAACAGAGTTAAACCATACTTTTGATTGAGCAGTTTTGAAACACTCTGTCTGTAGAAAATGCAACTGGACATTCGTAGCGCTAAGTGGGTAATAGTGGAAAAAAGAATATGTTCAAATATAAACTACACAGAAGCATTGTATGAAACTTCTTTCTGTTCTGTGCATTCAACTAACAGAGTTGAACCTTACTTTTGATTGAGCCGTTCTGAAACACTCTTTCTGTAGAAACTGCAATTGGACATTCTGAGCGCTAAGAGGCCTATATTGGGAAAAAGAATGTCTACAAATAAAAACTACACAGAAGAATTGTGTGAAACTTCTTTCTGTTCTGTTTGTTCAACTAAAAGAGTTGAACCTTAGTTTTGATTGAGCCGTTCTGAAACACTCTTTCTGTAGAAAATGCAAGTGGAGATTCGGAGCGCTAAGAGGGTAATAGTGGAAAAAGTAATGTCTCCAAATATAAACTACACAGAATCATTCTGTGAAACTTCTTTCTGATCTGTGCATTCAGCTAACAGAGTTAAACCATACTTTTGATTGAGGAGATCTGAACACTCTTTCTGTAGAAAATGCAACAGGACATTTGGAGCGCTAAGAGAGTAGTAGTGGAAAAAGGAATATATTCAAATATAAACTACAGAGAATCATTCTGTGAAACTTTTTTCTGATCTGAGCATTCAGCTAACAGAGTTAAACCATACTTTTGATTGAGCAGTTTTGAAACACTCTGTCTGTAGAAAATGCAACTGGACATTCGTAGCGCTAAGTGGGTAATAGTGGAAAAAAGAATATGTTCAAATATAAACTACACAGAAGCATTGTATGAAACTACTTTCTGTTCTGTGCATTCAACTAACAGAGTTGAACCTTACTTTTGATTGAGCCTTTCTGAAACACTCTTTCTGTAGAAACTGCAATTGGACATTCTGAGCGCTAAGAGGCCTCTATTGGGAAAAATAATATCTTCAAATAAAAACTACACAGAAGCATTGTGTGAAACTTATTTCTGATATGTTCATTAAGCTAACAGAGTTAAACCATACTTTTGATTGCGTAGTTCTGAACACTCTTTCTGTAGAAAATGCAAGTGGACATTCGGAGCGCTAAGAGGGTAATAGTGGAAAAAGGAATATATTCAAATATAAACTACACAGCAGCATTCTGTGAAAATTCTTTCTGTTCTGTGCATTCAACTAACAGAGTTGAACCTTACTTTTGATTGAGCCGTTCTGAAACACTCTTTCTGTAGAAACTGTAATTGGACATGCTAAGCGCTAAGAGGCCTACATTGGGAAAAAGAATATCTTCAAATAAAAACTACACAGATGCATTCTGTGAAACTTATTTCTGATCTGTAAATTCAGTTAACAGAGATAAAACATATTTTTGATTGAGCAGTTATGAAACACTCTTTTCGTAGAAAATGCAAGTGGAGATTCGGAGCGCTAAGAGGGTAATAGTGGAAAAAGGAATGTCTTCAAATATAAACTACACAGAATCATTCGGTGAAACTTCTTTCTGATCTGTGCATTCAGCTAACAGAGTTAAACCATTCTTTTGATTGAGCAGATCTGAACACTCTTTCTGTTGAAAATGCAACTGGACATTTGGAGCGCTAAGAGCGTAGTAGTGGAAAAAGGAATATATTCAAATATAAACTACACAGAAGCATTCTGTGAAACTTCTTTCTGATCTGAGCATTCAGCTAACAGAGTTAAACCATACTTTTGATTGAGCAGTTTTGAAACACTCTGTCTGTAGAAAATGCAACTGGACATTCGTAGCGCTAAGTGGGTAATAGTGGAAAAAAGAATATGTTCAAATATAAACTACACAGAAGCATTGTATGAAACTTCTTTCTGTTCTGTGCATTCAACTAACAGAGTTTAAGCTTACTTTTGATTGAGCCGTTCTGAAACACTCTTTCTGTAGAAACTGCAATTGGACATTCTGAGCGCTAAGAGGCCTATATTGGGAAAAAGAATGTCTACAAATAAAAACTACACAGAAGAATTGTGTGAAACTTCTTTCTGTTCTGTTTGTTCAACTAAAAGAGTTGAACCTTAGTTTTGATTGAGCCGTTCTGAAACACTCTTTCTGTAGAAAATGCAAGTGGAGATTCGGAGCGCTAAGAGGGTAATAGTGGAAAAAGGAATGTCTCCAAATATAAACTACACAGAATCATTCTGTGAAACTTCCTTCTGATCTGTGCATTCAGCTAACAGAGTTAAACCATACTTTTGATTGAGCAGATCTGAACACTCTTTCTGTAGAAAATGCAACTGGACATTTGGAGGGCTAAGAGAGTAGTAGTGGAAAAAGGAATATATTCAAATATAAACTACACAGAAGCATTCTGTGAAACTTCTTTCTGATCTGAGCATTCAGCTAACAGAGTTAAACCATACTTTTGATTGAGCAGTTTTGAAACACTCTGTCTGTAGAAAATGCAACTGGACATTCGTAGCGCTAAGTGGGTAATAGTGGAAAAAAGAATATGTTCAAATATAAACTACACAGAAGCATTGTATGAAACTTCTTTCTGTTCTGTGCATTCAACTAACAGAGTTGAACCTTACTTTTGATTGAGCCGTTCTGAAACACTCTTTCTGTAGAAACTGCAATTGGACATTCTGAGCGCTAAGAGGCCTATATTGGGAAAAAGAATGTCTACAAATAAAAACTACACAGAAGAATTGTGTGAAACTTCTTTCTGTTCTGTTTGTTCAACTAAAAGAGTTGAACCTTAGTTTTGATTGAGCCGTTCTGAAACACTCTTTCTGTAGAAAATGCAAGTGGAGATTCGGAGCGCTAAGAGGGTAATAGTGGAAAAAGGAATGTCTCCAAATATAAACTACACAGAATCATTCTGTGAAACTTCTTTCTGATCTGTGCATTCAGCTAACAGAGTTAAACCATACTTTTGATTGAGGAGATCTGAACACTCTTTCTGTAGAAAATGCAACAGGACATTTGGAGCGCTAAGAGAGTAGTAGTGGAAAAAGGAATATATTCAAATATAAACTACAGAGAAGCATTCTGTGAAACTTCTTTCTGATCTGAGCATTCAGCTAACAGAGTTAAACCATACTTTTGATTGAGCAGTTTTGAAACACTCTGTCTGTAGAAAATGCAACTGGACATTCGTAGCGCTAAGTGGGTAATAGTGGAAAAAAGAATATGTTCAAATATAAACTACACAGAAGCATTGTATGAAACTACTTTCTGTTCTGTGCATTCAACTAACAGAGTTGAACCTTACTTTTGATTGAGCCTTTCTGAAACACTCTTTCTGTAGAAACTGCAATTGGACATTCTGAGCGCTAAGAGGCCTCTATTGGGAAAAATAATATCTTCAAATAAAAACTACACAGAAGCATTGTGTGAAACTTATTTCTGATATGTTCATTAAGCTAACAGAGTTAAACCATACTTTTGATTGCGTAGTTCTGAACACTCTTTCTGTAGAAAATGCAAGTGGACATTCGGAGCGCTAAGAGGGTAATAGTGGAAAAAGGAATATATTCAAATATAAACTACACAGCAGCATTCTGTGAAAATTCTTTCTGTTCTGTGCATTCAACTAACAGAGTTGAACCTTACTTTTGATTGAGCCGTTCGGAAACACTCTTTCTGTAGAAACTGTAATTGGACATGCTAAGCGCTAAGAGGCCTACATTGGGAAAAAGAATATCTTCAAATAAAAACTACACAGATGCATTCTGTGAAACTTATTTCTGATCTGTAAATTCAGTTAACAGAGATAAAACATATTTTTGATTGAGCAGTTATGAAACACTCTTTTCGTAGAAAATGCAAGTGGAGATTCGGAGCGCTAAGAGGGTAATAGTGGAAAAAGGAATGTCTTCAAATATAAACTACACAGAATCATTCGGTGAAACTTCTTTCTGATCTGTGCATTCAGCTAACAGAGTTAAACCATTCTTTTGATTGAGCAGATCTGAACACTCTTTCTGTTGAAAATGCAACTGGACATTTGGAGCGCTAAGAGCGTAGTAGTGGAAAAAGGAATATATTCAAATATAAACTACACAGAAGCATTCTGTGAAACTTCTTTCTGATCTGAGCATTCAGCTAACAGAGTTAAACCATACTTTTGATTGAGCAGTTTTGAAACACTCTGTCTGTAGAAAATGCAACTGGACATTCGTAGCGCTAAGTGGGTAATAGTGGAAAAAAGAATATGTTCAAATATAAACTACACAGAAGCATTGTATGAAACTTCTTTCTGTTCTGTGCATTCAACTAACACGGTTTAAGCTTACTTTTGATTGAGCCGTTCTGAAACACTCTTTCTGTAGAAACTGCAATTGGACATTCTGAGCGCTAAGAGGCCTATATTGGGAAAAAGAATGTCTACAAATAAAAACTACACAGAAGAATTGTGTGAAACTTCTTTCTGTTCTGTTTGTTCAACTAAAAGAGTTGAACCTTAGTTTTGATTGAGCCGTTCTGAAACACTCTTTCTGTAGAAAATGCAAGTGGAGATTCGGAGCGCTAAGAGGGTAATAGTGGAAAAAGGAATGTCTCCAAATATAAACTACACAGAATCATTCTGTGAAACTTCTTTCTGATCTGTGCATTCAGCTAACAGAGTTAAACCATACTTTTGATTGAGCAGATCTGAACACTCTTTCTGTAGAAAATGCAACTGGACATTTGGAGGGCTAAGAGAGTAGTAGTGGAAAAAGGAATATATTCAAATATAAACTACACAGAAGCATTCTGTGAAACTTCTTTCTGATCTGAGCATTCAGCTAACAGAGTTAAACCATACTTTTGATTGAGCAGTTTTGAAACACTCTGTCTGTAGAAAATGCAACTGGACATTCGTAGCGCTAAGTGGGTAATAGTGGAAAAAAGAATATGTTCAAATATAAACTACACAGAAGCATTGTATGAAACTTCTTTCTGTTCTGTGCATTCAACTAACAGAGTTGAACCTTACTTTTGATTCAGCCGTTCTGAAACACTCTTTCTGTAGAAACTGCAATTGGACATTCTGAGCGCTAAGAGGCCTATATTGGGAAAAAGAATGTCTACAAATAAAAACTACACAGAAGAATTGTGTGAAACTTCTTTCTGTTCTGTTTGTTCAACTAAAAGAGTTGAACCTTAGTTTTGATTGAGCCGTTCTGAAACACTCTTTCTGTAGAAAATGCAAGTGGAGATTCGGAGCGCTAAGAGGGTAATAGTGGAAAAAGGAATGTCTCCAAATATAAACTACACAGAATCATTCTGTGAAACTTCTTTCTGATCTGTGCATTCAGCTAACAGAGTTAAACCATACTTTTGATTGAGGAGATCTGAACACTCTTTCTGTAGAAAATGCAACAGGACATTTGGAGCACTAAGAGAGTAGTAGTGGAAAAAGGAATATATTCAAATATAAACTACAGAGAAGCATTCTGTGAAACTTCTTTCTGATCTGAGCATTCAGCTAACAGAGTTAAACCATACTTTTGATTGAGCAGTTTTGAAACACTCTGTCTGTAGAAAATGCAACTGGACATTCGTAGCGCTAAGTGGGTAATAGTGGAAAAAAGAATATGTTCAAATATAAACTACACAGAAGCATTGTATGAAACTACTTTCTGTTCTGTGCATTCAACTAACAGAGTTGAACCTTACTTTTGATTGAGCCTTTCTGAAACACTCTTTCTGTAGAAACTGCAATTGGACATTCTGAGCGCTAAGAGGCCTCTATTGGGAAAAATAATATCTTCAAATAAAAACTACACAGAAGCATTGTGTGAAACTTATTTCTGATATGTTCATTAAGCTAACAGAGTTAAACCATACTTTTGATTGCGCAGTTCTGAACACTCTTTCTGTAGAAAATGCAAGTGGACATTCGGAGCGCTAAGAGGGTAATAGTGGAAAAAGGAATATATTCAAATATAAACTACACAGCAGCATTCTGTGAAAATTCTTTCTGTTCTGTGCATTCAACTAACAGAGTTGAACCTTACTTTTGATTGAGCCGTTCTGAAACACTCTTTCTGTAGAAACTGTAATTGGACATGCTAAGCGCTAAGAGGCCTACATTGGGAAAAAGAATATCTTCAAATAAAAACTACACAGATGCATTCTGTGAAACTTATTTCTGATCTGTAAATTCAGTTAACAGAGATAAAACATATTTTTGATTGAGCAGTTATGAAACACTCTTTTCGTAGAAAATGCAAGTGGAGATTCGGAGCGCTAAGAGGGTAATAGTGGAAAAAGGAATGTCTTCAAATATAAACTACACAGAATCATTCGGTGAAACTTCTTTCTGATCTGTGCATTCAGCTAACAGAGTTAAACCATTCTTTTGATTGAGCAGATCTGAACACTCTTTCTGTTGAAAATGCAACTGGACATTTGGAGCGCTAAGAGCGTAGTAGTGGAAAAAGGAATATATTCAAATATAAACTACACAGAAGCATTCTGTGAAACTTCTTTCTGATCTGAGCATTCAGCTAACAGAGTTAAACCATACTTTTGATTGAGCAGTTTTGAAACACTCTGTCTGTAGAAAATGCAACTGGACATTCGTAGCGCTAAGTGGGTAATAGTGGAAAAAAGAATATGTTCAAAATTAAACTACACAGAAGCATTGTATGAAACTTCTTTCTGTTCTGTGCATTCAACTAACAGAGTTTAAGCTTACTTTTGATTGAGCCGTTCTGAAACACTCTTTCTGTAGAAACTGCAATTGGACATTCTGAGCGCTAAGAGGCCTATATTGGGAAAAAGAATGTCTACAAATAAAAACTACACAGAAGAATTGTGTGAAACTTCTTTCTGTTCTGTTTGTTCAACTAAAAGAGTTGAACCTTAGTTTTGATTGAGCCGTTCTGAAACACTCTTTCTGTAGAAAATGCAAGTGGAGATTCGGAGCGCTAAGAGGGTAATAGTGGAAAAAGGAATGTCTCCAAATATAAACTACACAGAATCATTCTGTGAAACTTCTTTCTGATCTGTGCATTCAGCTAACAGAGTTAAACCATACTTTTGATTGAGCAGATCTGAACACTCTTTCTGTAGAAAATGCAACTGGACATTTGGAGGGCTAAGAGAGTAGTAGTGGAAAAAGGAATATATTCAAATATAAACTACACAGAAGCATTCTGTGAAACTTCTTTCTGATCTGAGCATTCAGCTAACAGAGTTAAACCATACTTTTGATTGAGCAGTTTTGAAACACTCTGTCTGTAGAAAATGCAACTGGACATTCGTAGCGCTAAGTGGGTAATAGTGGAAAAAAGAATATGTTCAAATATAAACTACACAGAAGCATTGTATGAAACTTCTTTCTGTTCTGTGCATTCAACTAACAGAGTTGAACCTTACTTTTGATTGAGCCGTTCTGAAACACTCTTTCTGTAGAAACTGCAATTGGACATTCTGAGCGCTAAGAGGCCTATATTGGGAAAAAGAATGTCTACAAATAAAAACTACACAGAAGAATTGTGTGAAACTTCTTTCTGTTCTGTTTGTTCAACTAAAAGTGTTGAACCTTAGTTTTGATTGAGCCGTTCTGAAACACTCTTTCTGTAGAAAATGCAAGTGGAGATTCGGAGCGCTAAGAGGGTAATAGTGGAAAAAGGAATGTCTCCAAATATAAACTACACAGAATCATTCTGTGAAACTTCTTTCTGATCTGTGCATTCAGCTAACAGAGTTAAACCATACTTTTGATTGAGGAGATCTGAACACTCTTTCTGTAGAAAATGCAACAGGACATTTGGAGCGCTAAGAGAGTAGTAGTGGAAAAAGGAATATATTCAAATATAAACTACAGAGAAGCATTCTGTGAAACTTCTTTCTGATCTGAGCATTCAGCTAACAGAGTTAAACCATACTTTTGATTGAGCAGTTTTGAAACACTCTGTCTGTAGAAAATGCAACTGGACATTCGTAGCGCTAAGTGGGTAATAGTGGAAAAAAGAATATGTTCAAATATAAACTACACAGAAGCATTGTATGAAACTACTTTCTGTTCTGTGCATTCAACTAACAGAGTTGAACCTTACTTTTGATTGAGCCTTTCTGAAACACTCTTTCTGTAGAAACTGCAATTGGACATTCTGAGCGCTAAGAGGCCTCTATTGGGAAAAATAATATCTTCAAATAAAAACTACACAGAAGCATTGTGTGAAACTTATTTCTGATATGTTCATTAAGCTAACAGAGTTAAACCATACTTTTGATTGCGTAGTTCTGAACACTCTTTCTGTAGAAAATGCAAGTGGACATTCGGAGCGCTAAGAGGGTAATAGTGGAAAAAGGAATATATTCAAATATAAACTACACAGCAGCATTCTGTGAAAATTCTTTCTGTTCTGTGCATTCAACTAACAGAGTTGAACCTTACTTTTGATTGAGCCGTTCTGAAACACTCTTTCTGTAGAAACTGTAATTGGACATGCTAAGCGCTAAGAGGCCTACATTGGGAAAAAGAATATCTTCAAATAAAAACTACACAGATGCATTCTGTGAAACTTATTTCTGATCTGTAAATTCAGTTAACAGAGATAAAACATATTTTTGATTGAGCAGTTATGAAACACTCTTTTCGTAGAAAATGCAAGTGGAGATTCGGAGCGCTAAGAGGGTAATAGTGGAAAAAGGAATGTCTTCAAATATAAACTACACAGAATCATTCGGTGAAACTTCTTTCTGATCTGTGCATTCAGCTAACAGAGTTAAACCATTCTTTTGATTGAGCAGATCTGAACACTCTTTCTGTTGAAAATGCAACTGGACATTTGGAGCGCTAAGAGCGTAGTAGTGGAAAAAGGAATATATTCAAATATAAACTACACAGAAGCATTCTGTGAAACTTCTTTCTGATCTGAGCATTCAGCTAACAGAGTTAAACCATACTTTTGATTGAGCAGTTTTGAAACACTCTGTCTGTAGAAAATGCAACTGGACATTCGTAGCGCTAAGTGGGTAATAGTGGAAAAAAGAATATGTTCAAATATAAACTACACAGAAGCATTGTATGAAACTACTTTCTGTTCTGTGCATTCAACTAACAGAGTTTAAGCTTACTTTTGATTGAGCCGTTCTGAAACACTCTTTCTGTAGAAACTGCAATTGGACATTCTGAGCGCTAAGAGGCCTATATTGGGGAAAAGAATGTCTACAAATAAAAACTACACAGAAGAATTGTGTGAAACATCTTTCTGTTCTGTTTGTTCAACTAAAAGAGTTGAACCTTAGTTTTGATTGAGCCGTTCTGAAACACTCTTTCTGTAGAAAATGCAAGTGGAGATTCGGAGCGCTAAGAGGGTAATAGTGGAAAAAGGAATGTCTCCAAATATAAACTACACAGAATCATTCTGTGAAACTTCTTTCTGATCTGTGCATTCAGCTAACAGAGTTAAACCATACTTTTGATTGAGCAGATCTGAACACTCTTTCTGTAGAAAATGCAACTGGACATTTGGAGGGCTAAGAGAGTAGTAGTGGAAAAAGGAATATATTCAAATATAAACTACACAGAAGCATTCTGTGAAACTTCTTTCTGATCTGAGCATTCAGCTAACAGAGTTAAACCATACTTTTGATTGAGCAGTTTTGAAACACTCTGTCTGTAGAAAATGCAACTGGACATTCGTAGCGCTAAGTGGGTAATAGTGGAAAAAAGAATATGTTCAAATATAAACTACACAGAAGCATTGTATGAAACTTCTTTCTGTTCTGTGCATTCAACTAACAGAGTTGAACCTTACTTTTGATTGAGCCGTTCTGAAACACTCTTTCTGTAGAAACTGCAATTGGACATTCTGAGCGCTAAGAGGCCTATATTGGGAAAATGAATGTCTACAAATAAAAACTACACAGAAGAATTGTGTGAAACTTCTTTCTGTTCTGTTTGTTCAACTAAAAGAGTTGAACCTTAGTTTTGATTGAGCCGTTCTGAAACACTCTTTCTGTAGAAAATGCAAGTGGAGATTCGGAGCGCTAAGAGGGTAATAGTGGAAAAAGGAATGTCTCCAAATATAAACTACACAGAATCATTCTGTGAAACTTCTTTCTGATCTGTGCATTCAGCTAACAGAGTTAAACCATACTTTTGATTGAGCAGATCTGAACACTCTTTCTGTAGAAAATGCAACTGGACATTTGGAGGGCTAAGAGAGTAGTAGTGGAAAAAGGAATATATTCAAATATAAACTACACAGAAGCATTCTGTGAAACTTCTTTCTGATCTGAGCATTCAGCTAACAGAGTTAAACCATACTTTTGATTGAGCAGTTTTGAAACACTCTGTCTGTAGAAAATGCAACTGGACATTCGTAGCGCTAAGTGGGTAATAGTGGAAAAAAGAATATGTTCAAATATAAACTACACAGAAGCATTGTATGAAACTTCTTTCTGTTCTGTGCATTCAACTATCAGAGTTGAACCTTACTTTTGATTGAGCCGTTCTGAAACACTCTTTCTGTAGAAACTGCAATTGGACATTCTGAGCGCTAAGAGGCCTATATTGGGAAAAAGAATGTCTACAAATAAAAACTACACAGAAGAATTGTGTGAAACTTCTTTCTGTTCTGTTTGTTCAACTAAAAGAGTTGAACCTTAGTTTTGATTGAGCCGTTCTGAAACACTCTTTCTGTAGAAAATGCAAGTGGAGATTCGGAGCGCTAAGAGGGTAATAGTGGAAAAAGGAATGTCTCCAAATATAAACTACACAGAATCATTCTGTGAAACTTCTTTCTGATCTGTGCATTCAGCTAACAGAGTTAAACCATACTTTTGATTGAGGAGATCTGAACACTCTTTCTGTAGAAAATGCAACAGGACATTTGGAGCGCTAAGAGAGTAGTAGTGGAAAAAGGAATATATTCAAATATAAACTACAGAGAAGCATTCTGTGAAACTTCTTTCTGATCTGAGCATTCAGCTAACAGAGTTAAACCATACTTTTGATTGAGCAGTTTTGAAACACTCTGTCTGTAGAAAATGCAACTGGACATTCGTAGCGCTAAGTGGGTAATAGTGGAAAAAAGAATATGTTCAAATATAAACTACACAGAAGCATTGTATGAAACTACTTTCTGTTCTGTGCATTCAACTAACAGAGTTGAACCTTACTTTTGATTGAGCCTTTCTGAAACACTCTTTCTGTAGAAACTGCAATTGGACATTCTGAGCGCTAAGAGGCCTCTATTGGGAAAAATAATATCTTCAAATAAAAACTACACAGAAGCATTGTGTGAAACTTATTTCTGATATGTTCATTAAGCTAACAGAGTTAAACCATACTTTTGATTGCGTAGTTCTGAACACTCTTTCTGTAGAAAATGCAAGTGGACATTCGGAGCGCTAAGCGGGTAATAGTGGAAAAACGAATATATTCAAATATAAACTACACAGCAGCATTCTGTGAAAATTCTTTCTGTTCTGTGCATTCAACTAACAGAGTTGAACCTTACTTTTGATTGAGCCGTTCTGAAACACTCTTTCTGTAGAAACTGTAATTGGACATGCTAAGCGCTAAGAGGCCTACATTGGGAAAAAGAATATCTTCAAATAAAAACTACACAGATGCATTCTGTGAAACTTATTTCTGATCTGTAAATTCAGTTAACAGAGATAAAACATATTTTTGATTGAGCAGTTATGAAACACTCTTTTCGTAGAAAATGCAAGTGGAGATTCGGAGCGCTAAGAGGGTAATAGTGGAAAAAGGAATGTCTTCAAATATAAACTACACAGAATCATTCGGTGAAACTTCTTTCTGATCTGTGCATTCAGCTAACAGAGTTAAACCATTCTTTTGATTGAGCAGATCTGAACACTCTTTCTGTTGAAAATGCAACTGGACATTTGGAGCGCTAAGAGCGTAGTAGTGGAAAAAGGAATATATTCAAATATAAACTACACAGAAGCATTCTGTGAAACTTCTTTCTGATCTGAGCATTCAGCTAACAGAGTTAAACCATACTTTTGATTGAGCAGTTTTGAAACACTCTGTCTGTAGAAAATGCAACTGGACATTCGTAGCGCTAAGTGGGTAATAGTGGAAAAAAGAATATGTTCAAATATAAACTACACAGAAGCATTGTATGAAACTACTTTCTGTTCTGTGCATTCAACTAACAGAGTTTAAGCTTACTTTTGATTGAGCCGTTCTGAAACACTCTTTCTGTAGAAACTGCAATTGGACATTCTGAGCGCTAAGAGGCCTATATTGGGGAAAAGAATGTCTACAAATAAAAACTACACAGAAGAATTGTGTGAAACATCTTTCTGTTCTGTTTGTTCAACTAAAAGAGTTGAACCTTAGTTTTGATTGAGCCGTTCTGAAACACTCTTTCTGTAGAAAATGCAAGTGGAGATTCGGAGCGCTAAGAGGGTAATAGTGGAAAAAGGAATGTCTCCAAATATAAACTACACAGAATCATTCTGTGAAACTTCTTTCTGATCTGTGCATTCAGCTAACAGAGTTAAACCATACTTTTGATTGAGCAGATCTGAACACTCTTTCTGTAGAAAATGCAACTGGACATTTGGAGGGCTAAGAGAGTAGTAGTGGAAAAAGGAATATATTCAAATATAAACTACACAGAAGCATTCTGTGAAACTTCTTTCTGATCTGAGCATTCAGCTAACAGAGTTAAACCATACTTTTGATTGAGCAGTTTTGAAACACTCTGTCTGTAGAAAATGCAACTGGACATTCGTAGCGCTAAGTGGGTAATAGTGGAAAAAAGAATATGTTCAAATATAAACTACACAGAAGCATTGTATGAAACTTCTTTCTGTTCTGTGCATTCAACTAACAGAGTTGAACCTTACTTTTGATTGAGCCGTTCTGAAACACTCTTTCTGTAGAAAATGCAATTGGACATTCTGAGCGCTAAGAGGCCTATATTGGGAAAAAGAATGTCTACAAATAAAAACTACACAGAAGAATTGTGAGAAACTTCTTTCTGTTCTGTTTGTTCAACTAAAAGAGTTGAACCTTAGTTTTGATTGAGCCGTTCTGAAACACTCTTTCTGTAGAAAATGCAAGTGGAGATTCGGAGCGCTAAGAGGGTAATAGTGGAAAAAGGAATGTCTCCAAATATAAACTACACAGAATCATTCTGTGAAACTTCTTTCTGATCTGTGCATTCAGCTAACAGAGTTAAACCATACTTTTGATTGAGGAGATCTGAACACTCTTTCTGTAGAAAATGCAAGTGGACATTCGGAGCGCTAAGAGGGTAATAGTGGAAAAAGGAATATATTCAAATATAAACTACACAGCAGCATTCTGTGAAAATTCTTTCTGTTCTGTGCATTCAACTAACAGAGTTGAACCTTACTTTTGATTGAGCCGTTCTGAAACACTCTTTCTGTAGAAACTGTAATTGGACAGGCTAAGCGCTAAGAGGCCTACATTGGGAAAAAGAATATCTTCAAATAAAAACTACACAGATGCATTCTGTGAAACTTATTTCTGATCTGTAAATTCAGTTAACTGAGATAAAACATATTTTTGATTGAGCAGTTATGAAACACTCTTTTCGTAGAAAATGCAAGTGGAGATTCGGAGCGCTAAGAGGGTAATAGTGGAAAAAGGAATGTCTTCAAATATAAACTACACAGAATCATTCGGTGAAACTTCTTTCTGATCTGTGCATTCAGCTAACAGAGTTAAACCATTCTTTTGATTGAGCAGATCTGAACACTCTTTCTGTTGAAAATGCAACTGGACATTTGGAGCGCTAAGAGCGTAGTAGTGGAAAAAGGAATATATTCAAATATAAACTACACAGAAGCATTCTGTGAAACTTCTTTCTGATCTGAGCATTCAGCTAACAGAGTTAAACCATACTTTTGATTGAGCAGTTTTGAAACACTCTGTCTGTAGAAAATGCAACTGGACATTCGTAGCGCTAAGTGGGTAATAATGGAAAAAAGAATATGTTCAAATATAAACTACACAGAAGCATTGTATGAAACTTCTTTCTGTTCTGTGCATTCAACTAACAGAGTTTAAGCTTACTTTTGATTGAGCCGTTCTGAAACACTCTTTCTGTAGAAACTGCAATTGGACATTCTGAGCGCTAAGAGGCCTATATTGGGAAAAAGAATGTCTACAAATAAAAACTACACAGAAGAATTGTGTGAAACTTCTTTCTGTTCTGTTTGTTCAACTAAAAGAGTTGAACCTTAGTTTTGATTGAGCCGTTCTGAAACACTCTTTCTGTAGAAAATGCAAGTGGAGATTCGGAGCGCTAAGAGGGTAATAGTGGAAAAAGGAATGTCTCCAAATATAAACTACACAGAATCATTCTGTGAAACTTATTTCTGATCTGTGCATTCAGCTAACAGAGTTAAACCATACTTTTGATTGAGCAGATCTGAACACTCTTTCTGTAGAAAATGCAACTGGACATTTGGAGGGCTAAGAGAGTAGTAGTGGAAAAAGGAATATATTCAAATATAAACTACACAGAAGCATTCTGTGAAACTTCTTTCTGATCTGAGCATTCAGCTAACAGAGTTAAACCATACTTTTGATTGAGCAGTTTTGAAACACTCTGTCTGTAGAAAATGCAACTGGACATTCGTAGCGCTAAGTGGGTAATAGTGGAAAAAAGAATATGTTCAAATATAAACTACACAGAAGCATTGTATGAAACTTCTTTCTGTTCTGTGCATTCAACTAACAGAGTTGAACCTTACTTTTGATTGAGCCGTTCTGAAACACTCTTTCTGTAGAAACTGCAATTGGACATTCTGAGCGCTAAGAGGCCTATATTGGGAAAAAGAATGTCTACAAATAAAAACTACACAGAAGAATTGTGTGAAACTTCTTTCTGTTCTGTTTGTTCAACTAAAAGAGTTGAACCTTAGTTTTGATTGAGCCGTTCTGAAACACTCTTTCTGTAGAAAATGCAAGTGGAGATTCGGAGCGCTAAGAGGGTAATAGTGGAAAAAGGAATGTCTCCAAATATAAACTACACAGAATCATTCTGTGAAACTTCTTTCTGATCTGTGCATTCAGCTAACAGAGTTAAACCATACTTTTGATTGAGGAGATCTGAACACTCTTTCTGTAGAAAATGCAACAGGACATTTGGAGCGCTAAGAGAGTAGTAGTGGAAAAAGGAATATATTCAAATATAAACTACACAGAAGCATTCTGTGAAACTTCTTTCTGATCTGAGCATTCAGCTAACAGAGTTAAACCATACTTTTGATTGAGCAGTTTTGAAACACTCTGTCTGTAGAAAATGCAACTGGACATTCGTAGCGCTAAGTGGGTAATAGTGGAAAAAAGAATATGTTCAAATATAAACTACACAGAAGCATTGTATGAAATTACTTTCTGTTCTGTGCATTCAACTAACAGAGTTGAACCTTACTTTTGATTGAGCCTTTCTGAAACACTCTTTCTGTAGAAACTGCAATTGGACATTCTGAGCGCTAAGAGGCCTCTATTGGGAAAAATAATATCTTCAAATAAAAACTACACAGAAGCATTGTGTGAAACTTATTTCTGATATGTTCATTAAGCTAACAGAGTTAAACCATACTTTTGATTGCGTAGTTCTGAACACTCTTTCTGTAGAAAATGCAAGTGGACATTCGGAGCGCTAAGAGGGTAATAGTGGAAAAAGGAATATATTCAAATATAAACTACACAGCAGCATTCTGTGAAAATTCTTTCTGTTCTGTGCATTCAACTAACAGAGTTGAACCTTACTTTTGATTGAGCCGTTCTGAAACACTGTTTCTGTAGAAACTGTAATTGGACATGCTAAGCGCTAAGAGGCCTACATTGGGAAAAAGAATATCTTCAAATAAAAACTACACAGATGCATTCTGTGAAACTTATTTCTGATCTGTAAATTCAGTTAACAGAGATAAAACATATTTTTGATTGAGCAGTTATGAAACACTCTTTTCGTAGAAAATGCAAGTGGAGATTCGGAGCGCTAAGAGGGTAATAGTGGAAAAAGGAATGTCTTCAAATATAAACTACACAGAATCATTCGGTGAAACTTCTTTCTGATCTGTGCATTCAGCTAACAGAGTTAAACCATTCTTTTGATTGAGCAGATCTGAACACTCTTTCTGTTGAAAATGCAACTGGACATTTGGAGCGCTAAGAGCGTAGTAGTGGAAAAAGGAATATATTCAAATATAAACTACACAGAAGCATTCTGTGAAACTTCTTTCTGATCTGAGCATTCAGCTAACAGAGTTAAACCATACTTTTGATTGAGCAGTTTTGAAACACTCTGTCTGTAGAAAATGCAACTGGACATTCGTAGCGCTAAGTGGGTAATAGTGGAAAAAAGAATATGTTCAAATATAAACTACACAGAAGCATTGTATGAAACTTCTTTCTGTTCTGTGCATTCAACTAACAGAGTTTAAGCTTACTTTTGATTGAGCCGTTCTGAAACACTCTTTCTGTAGAAACTGCAATTGGACATTCTGAGCGCTAAGAGGCCTATATTGGGGAAAAGAATGTCTACAAATAAAAACTACACAGAAGAATTGTGTGAAACTTCTTTCTGTTCTGTTTGTTCAACTAAAAGAGTTGAACCTTAGTTTTGATTGAGCCGTTCTGAAACACTCTTTCTGTAGAAAATGCAAGTGGAGATTCGGAGCGCTAAGAGGGTAATAGTGGAAAAAGGAATGTCTCCAAATATAAACTACACAGAATCATTCTGTGAAACTTCTTTCTGATCTGTGCATTCAGCTAACAGAGTTAAACCATACTTTTGATTGAGCAGATCTGAACACTCTTTCTGTAGAAAATGCAACTGGACATTTGGAGGGCTAAGAGAGTAGTAGTGGAAAAAGGAATATATTCAAATATAAACTACACAGAAGCATTCTGTGAAACTTCTTTCTGATCTGAGCATTCAGCTAACAGAGTTAAACCATACTTTTGATTGAGCAGTTTTGAAACACTCTGTCTGTAGAAAATGCAACTGGACATTCGTAGCGCTAAGTGGGTAATAGTGGAAAAAAGAATATGTTCAAATATAAACTACACAGAAGCATTGTATGAAACTTCTTTCTGTTCTGTGCATTCAACTAACAGAGTTGAACCTTACTTTTGATTGAGCCGTTCTGAAACACTCTTTCTGTAGAAACTGCAATTGGACATTCTGAGCGCTAAGAGGCCTATATTGGGAAAAAGAATGTCTACAAATAAAAACTACACAGAAGAATTGTGTGAAACTTCTTTCTGTTCTGTTTGTTCAACTAAAAGAGTTGAACCTTAGTTTTGATTGAGCCGTTCTGAAACACTCTTTCTGTAGAAAATGCAAGTGGAGATTCGGAGCGCTAAGAGGGTAATAGTGGAAAAAGGAATGTCTCCAAATATAAACTACACAGAATCATTCTGTGAAACTTCTTTCTGATCTGTGCATTCAGCTAACAGAGTTAAACCATACTTTTGATTGAGGAGATCTGAACACTCTTTCTGTAGAAAATGCAACAGGACATTTGGAGCGCTAAGAGAGTAGTAGTGGAAAAAGGAATATATTCAAATATAAACTACAGAGAAGCATTCTGTGAAACTTCTTTCTGATCTGAGCATTCAGCTAACAGAGTTAAACCATACTTTTGATTGAGCAGTTTTGAAACACTCTGTCTGTAGAAAATGCAACTGGACATTCGTAGCGCTAAGTGGGTAATAGTGGAAAAAAGAATATGTTCAAATATAAACTACACAGAAGCATTGTATGAAACTACTTTCTGTTCTGTGCATTCAACTAACAGAGTTGAACCTTACTTTTGATTGAGCCTTTCTGAAACACTCTTTCTGTAGAAACTGCAATTGGACATTCTGAGCGCTAAGAGGCCTATATTGGGAAAAAGAATGTCTACAAATAAAAACTACACAGAAGAATTGTGTGAAACTTCTTTCTGTTCTGTTTGTTCAACTAAAAGAGTTGAACCTTAGTTTTGATTGAGCCGTTCTGAAACACTCTTTCTGTAGAAAATGCAAGTGGAGATTCGGAGCGCTAAGAGGGTAATAGTGGAAAAAGGAATGTCTCCAAATATAAACTACACAGAATCATTCTGTGAAACTTCTTTCTGATCTGTGCATTCAGCTAACAGAGTTAAACCATACTTTTGATTGAGGAGATCTGAACACTCTTTCTGTAGAAAATGCAACAGGACATTTGGAGCGCTAAGAGAGTAGTAGTGGAAAAAGGAATATATTCAAATATAAACTACAGAGAAGCATTCTGTGAAACTTCTTTCTGATCTGAGCATTCAGCTAACAGAGTTAAACCATACTTTTGATTGAGCAGTTTTGAAACACTCTGTCTGTAGAAAATGCAACTGGACATTCGTAGCGCTAAGTGGGTAATAGTGGAAAAAAGAATATGTTCAAATATAAACTACACAGAAGCATTGTATGAAACTACTTTCTGTTCTGTGCATTCAACTAACAGAGTTGAACCTTACTTTTGATTGAGCCTTTCTGAAACACTCTTTCTGTAGAAACTGCAATTGGACATTCTGAGCGCTAAGAGGCCTCTATTGGGAAAAATAATATCTTCAAATAAAAACTACACAGAAGCATTGTGTGAAACTTATTTCTGATATGTTCATTAAGCTAACAGAGTTAAACCATACTTTTGATTGCGTAGTTCTGAACACTCTTTCTGTAGAAAATGCAAGTGGACATTCGGAGCGCTAAGAGGGTAATAGTGGAAAAAGGAATATATTCAAATATAAACTACACAGCAGCATTCTGTGAAAATTCTTTCTGTTCTGTGCATTCAACTAACAGAGTTGAACCTTACTTTTGATTGAGCCGTTCTGAAACACTCTTTCTGTAGAAACTGTAATTGGACATGCTAAGCGCTAAGAGGCCTACATTGGGAAAAAGAATATCTTCAAATAAAAACTACACAGATGCATTCTGTGAAACTTATTTCTGATCTGTAAATTCAGTTAACAGAGATAAAACATATTTTTGATTGAGCAGTTATGAAACACTCTTTTCGTAGAAAATGCAAGTGGAGATTCGGAGCGCTAAGAGGGTAATAGTGGAAAAAGGAATGTCTTCAAATATAAACTACACAGAATCATTCGGTGAAACTTCTTTCTGATCTGTGCATTCAGCTAACAGAGTTAAACCATTCTTTTGATTGAGCAGATCTGAACACTCTTTCTGTTGAAAATGCAACTGGACATTTGGAGCGCTAAGAGCGTAGTAGTGGAAAAAGGAATATATTCAAATATAAACTACACAGAAGCATTCTGTGAAACTTCTTTCTGATCTGAGCATTCAGCTAACAGAGTTAAACCATACTTTTGATTGAGCAGTTTTGAAACACTCTGTCTGTAGAAAATGCAACTGGACATTCGTAGCGCTAAGTGGGTAATAGTGGAAAAAAGAATATGTTCAAATATAAACTACACAGAAGCATTGTATGAAACTTCTTTCTGTTCTGTGCATTCAACTAACAGAGTTTAAGCTTACTTTTGATTGAGCCGTTCTGAAACACTCTTTCTGTAGAAACTGCAATTGGACATTCTGAGCGCTAAGAGGCCTATATTGGGGAAAAGAATGTCTACAAATAAAAACTACACAGAAGAATTGTGTGAAACTTCTTTCTGTTCTGTTTGTTCAACTAAAAGAGTTGAACCTTAGTTTTGATTGAGCCGTTCTGAAACACTCTTTCTGTAGAAAATGCAAGTGGAGATTCGGAGCGCTAAGAGGGTAATAGTGGAAAAAGGAATGTCTCCAAATATAAACTACACAGAATCATTCTGTGAAACTTCTTTCTGATCTGTGCATTCAGCTAACAGACTTAAACCATACTTTTGATTGAGCAGATCTGAACACTCTTTCTGTAGAAAATGCAACTGGACATTTGGAGGGCTAAGAGAGTAGTAGTGGAAAAAGGAATATATTCAAATATAAACTACACAGAAGCATTCTGTGAAACTTCTTTCTGATCTGAGCATTCAGCTAACAGAGTTAAACCATACTTTTGATTGAGCAGTTTTGAAACACTCTGTCTGTAGAAAATGCAACTGGACATTCGTAGCGCTAAGTGGGTAATAGTGGAAAAAAGAATATGTTCAAATATAAACTACACAGAAGCATTGTATGAAACTTCTTTCTGTTCTGTGCATTCAACTAACAGAGTTGAACCTTACTTTTGATTGAGCCGTTCTGAAACACTCTTTCTGTAGAAACTGCAATTGGACATTCTGAGCGCTAAGAGGCCTATATTGGGAAAAAGAATGTCTACAAATAAAAACTACACAGAAGAATTGTGTGAAACTTCTTTCTGTTCTGTTTGTTCAACTAAAAGAGTTGAACCTTAGTTTTGATTGAGCCGTTCTGAAACACTCTTTCTGTAGAAAATGCAAGTGGAGATTCGGAGCGCTAAGAGGGTAATAGTGGAAAAAGGAATGTCTCCAAATATAAACTACACAGAATCATTCTGTGAAACTTCTTTCTGATCTGTGCATTCAGCTAACAGAGTTAAACCATACTTTTGATTGAGGAGATCTGAACACTCTTTCTGTAGAAAATGCAACAGGACATTTGGAGCGCTAAGAGAGTAGTAGTGGAAAAAGGAATATATTCAAATATAAACTACAGAGAAGCATTCTGTGAAACTTCTTTCTGATCTGAGCATTCAGCTAACAGAGTTAAACCATACTTTTGATTGAGCAGTTTTGAAACACTCTGTCTGTAGAAAATGCAACTGGACATTCGTAGCGCTAAGTGGGTAATAGTGGAAAAAAGAATATGTTCAAATATAAACTACACAGAAGCATTGTATGAAACTACTTTCTGTTCTGTGCATTCAACTAACAGAGTTGAACCTTACTTTTGATTGAGCCTTTCTGAAACACTCTTTCTGTAGAAAGTGCAATTGGACATTCTGAGCGCTAAGAGGCCTCTATTGGGAAAAATAATATCTTCAAATAAAAACTACACAGAAGCATTGTGTGAAACTTATTTCTGATATGTTCATTAAGTTAACAGAGTTAAACCATACTTTTGATTGCGTAGTTCTGAACACTCTTTCTGTAGAAAATGCAAGTGGACATTCGGAGCGCTAAGAGGGTAATAGTGGAAAAAGGAATATATTCAAATATAAACTACACAGCAGCATTCTGTGAAAATACTTTCTGTTCTGTGCATTCAACTAACAAAGTTGAACCTTACTTTTGATTGAGCCGTTCTGAAACACTCTTTCTGTAGAAACTGTAATTGGACATGCTAAGCGCTAAGAGGCCTACATTGGGAAAAAGAATATCTTCAAATAAAAACTACACAGATGCATTCTGTGAAACTTATTTCTGATCTGTAAATTCAGTTAACAGAGATAAAACATATTTTTGATTGAGCAGTTATGAAACACTCTTTTCGTAGAAAATGCAAGTGGAGATTCGGAGCGCTAAGAGGGTAATAGTGGAAAAAGGAATGTCTTCAAATATAAACTACACAGAATCATTCGGTGAAACTTCTTTCTGATCTGTGCATTCAGCTAACAGAGTTAAACCATTCTTTTGATTGAGCAGATCTGAACACTCTTTCTGTTGAAAATGCAACTGGACATTTGGAGCGCTAAGAGCGTAGTAGTGGAAAAAGGAATATATTCAAATATAAACTACACAGAAGCATTCTGTGAAACTTCTTTCTGATCTGAGCATTCAGCTAACAGAGTTAAACCATACTTTTGATTGAGCAGTTTTGAAACACTCTGTCTGTAGAAAATGCAACTGGACATTCGTAGCGCTAAGTGGGTAATAGTGGAAAAAAGAATATGTTCAAATATAAACTACACAGAAGCATTGTATGAAACTTCTTTCTGTTCTGTGCATTCAACTAACAGAGTTTAAGCTTACTTTTGATTGAGCCGTTCTGAAACACTCTTTCTGTAGAAACTGCAATTGGACATTCTGAGCGCTAAGAGGCCTATATTGGGAAAAAGATTGTCTACAAATAAAAACTACACAGAAGAATTGTGTGAAACTTCTTTCTGTTCTGTTTGTTCAACTAAAAGAGTTGAACCTTAGTTTTGATTGAGCCGTTCTGAAACACTCTTTCTGTAGAAAATGCAAGTGGAGATTCGGAGCGCTAAGAGGGTAATAGTGGAAAAAGGAATGTCTCCAAATATAAACTACACAGAATCATTCTGTGAAACTTCTTTCTGATCTGTGCATTCAGCTAACAGAGTTAAACCATACTTTTGATTGAGCAGATCTGAACACTCTTTCTGTAGAAAATGCAACTGGACATTTGGAGGGCTAAGAGAGTAGTAGTGGAAAAAGGAATATATTCAAATATAAACTACACAGAAGCATTCTGTGAAACTTCTTTCTGATCTGAGCATTCAGCTAACAGAGTTAAACCATACTTTTGATTGAGCAGTTTTGAAACACTCTGTCTGTAGAAAATGCAACTGGACATTCGTAGCGCTAAGTGGGTAATAGTGGAAAAAAGAATATGTTCAAATATAAACTACACAGAAGCATTGTATGAAACTTCTTTCTGTTCTGTGCATTCAACTAACAGAGTTGAACCTTACTTTTGATTGAGCCGTTCTGAAACACTCTTTCTGTAGAAACTGCAATTGGACATTCTGAGCGCTAAGAGGCCTATATTGGGAAAAAGAATGTCTACAAATAAAAACTACACAGAAGAATTGTGTGAAACTTCTTTCTGTTCTGTTTGTTCAACTAAAAGAGTTGAACCTTAGTTTTGATTGAGCCGTTCTGAAACACTCTTTCTGTAGAAAATGCAAGTGGAGATTCGGAGCGCTAAGAGGGTAATAGTGGAAAAAGGAATGTCTCCAAATATAAACTACACAGAATCATTCTGTGAAACTTCTTTCTGATCTGTGCATTCAGCTAACAGAGTTAAACCATACTTTTGATTGAGGAGATCTGAACACTCTTTCTGTAGAAAATGCAACAGGACATTTGGAGCGCTAAGAGAGTAGTAGTGGAAAAAGGAATATATTCAAATATAAACTACAGAGAAGCATTCTGTGAAACTTCTTTCTGATCTGAGCATTCAGCTAACAGAGTTAAACCATACTTTTGATTGAGCAGTTTTGAAACACTCTGTCTGTAGAAAATGCAACTGGACATTCGTAGCGCTAAGTGGGTAATAGTGGAAAAAAGAATATGTTCAAATATAAACTACACAGAATCATTGTATGAAACTACTTTCTGTTCTGTGCATTCAACTAACAGAGTTGAACCTTACTTTTGATTGAGCCTTTCTGAAACACTCTTTCTGTAGAAACTGCAATTGGACATTCTGAGCGCTAAGAGGCCTCTATTGGGAAAAATAATATCTTCAAATAAAAACTACACAGAAGCATTGTGTGAAACTTATTTCTGATATGTTCATTAAGCTAACAGAGTTAAACCATACTTTTGATTGCGTAGTTCTGAACACTCTTTCTGTAGAAAATGCAAGTGGACATTCGGAGCGCTAAGAGGGTAATAGTGGAAAAAGGAATATATTCAAATATAAACTACACAGCAGCATTCTCTGAAAATTCTTTCTGTTCTGTGCATTCAACTAACAGAGTTGAACCTTACTTTTGATTGAGCCGTTCTGAAACACTCTTTCTGCAGAAACTGTAATTGGACATGCTAAGCGCTAAGAGGCCTACATTGGGAAAAAGAATATCTTCAAATAAAAACTACACAGATGCATTCTGTGAAACTTATTTCTGATCTGTAAATTCAGTTAACAGAGATAAAACATATTTTTGATTGAGCAGTTATGAAACACTCTTTTCGTAGAAAATGCAAGTGGAGATTCGGAGCGCTAAGAGGGTAATAGTGGAAAAAGGAATGTCTTCAAATATAAACTACACAGAATCATTCGGTGAAACTTCTTTCTGATCTGTGCATTCAGCTAACAGAGTTAAACCATTCTTTTGATTGAGCAGATCTGAACACTCTTTCTGTTGAAAATGCAACTGGACATTTGGAGCGCTAAGAGCGTAGTAGTGGAAAAAGGAATATATTCAAATATAAACTACACAGAAGCATTCTGTGAAACTTCTTTCTGATCTGAGCATTCAGCTAACAGAGTTAAACCATACTTTTGATTGAGCAGTTTTGAAACACTCTGTCTGTAGAAAATGCAACTGGACATTCGTAGCGCTAAGTGGGTAATAGTGGAAAAAAGAATATGTTCAAATATAAACTACACAGAAGCATTGTATGAAACTTCTTTCTGTTCTGTGCATTCAACTAACAGAGTTTAAGCTTACTTTTGATTGAGCCGTTCTGAAACACTCTTTCTGTAGAAACTGCAATTGGACATTCTGAGCGCTAAGAGGCCTATATTGGGAAAAAGAATGTCTACAAATAAAAACTACACAGAAGAATTGTGTGAAACTTCTTTCTGTTCTGTTTGTTCAACTAAAAGAGTTGAACCTTAGTTTTGATTGAGCCGTTCTGAAACACTCTTTCTGTAGAAAATGCAAGTGGAGATTCGGAGCGCTAAGAGGGTAATAGTGGAAAAAGGAATGTCTCCAAATATAAACTACACAGAATCATTCTGTGAAACTTCTTTCTGATCTGTGCATTCAGCTAACAGAGTTAAACCATACTTTTGATTGAGCAGATCTGAACACTCTTTCTGTAGAAAATGCAACTGGACATTTGGAGGGCTAAGAGAGTAGTAGTGGAAAAAGGAATATATTCAAATATAAACTACACAGAAGCATTCTGTGAAACTTCTTTCTGATCTGAGCATTCAGCTAACAGAGTTAAACCATACTTTTGATTGAGCAGTTTTGAAACACTCTGTCTGTAGAAAATGCAACTGGACATTCGTAGCGCTAAGTGGGTAATAGTGGAAAAAAGAATATGTTCAAATATAAACTACACAGAAGCATTGTATGAAACTTCTTTCTGTTCTGTGCATTCAACTAACAGAGTTGAACCTTACTTTTGATTGAGCCGTTCTGAAACACTCTTTCTGTAGAAACTGCAATTGGACATTCTGAGCGCTAAGAGGCCTATATTGGGAAAAAGAATGTCTACAAATAAAAACTACACAGAAGAATTGTGTGAAACTTCTTTCTGTTCTGTTTGTTCAACTAAAAGAGTTGAACCTTAGTTTTGATTGAGCCGTTCTGAAACACTCTTTCTGTAGAAAATGCAAGTGGAGATTCGGAGCGCTAAGAGGGTAATAGTGGAAAAAGGAATGTCTCCAAATATAAACTACACAGAATCATTCTGTGAAACTTCTTTCTGATCTGTGCATTCAGCTAACAGAGTTAAACCACACTTTTGATTGAGGAGATCTGAACACTCTTTCTGTAGAAAATGCAACAGGACATTTGGAGCGCTAAGAGAGTAGTAGTGGAAAAAGGAATATATTCAAATATAAACTACAGAGAAGCATTCTGTGAAACTTCTTTCTGAGCTGAGCATTCAGCTAACAGAGTTAAACCATACTTTTGATTGAGCAGTTTTGAAACACTCTGTCTGTAGAAAATGCAACTGGACATTCGTAGCGCTAAGTGGGTAATAGTGGAAAAAAGAATATGTTCAAATATAAACTACACAGAAGCATAGTATGAAACTACTTTCTGTTCTGTGCATTCAACTAACAGAGTTGAACCTTACTTTTGATTGAGCCTTTCTGAAACACTCTTTCTGTAGAAACTGCAATTGGACATTCTGAGCGCTAAGAGGCCTCTATTGGGAAAAATAATATCTTCAAATAAAAACTACACAGAAGCATTGTGTGAAACTTATTTCTGATATGTTCATTAAGCTAACAGAGTTAAACCATACTTTTGATTGCGTAGTTCTGAACACTCTTTCTGTAGAAAATGCAAGTGGACATTCGGAGCGCTAAGAGGGTAATAGTGGAAAAAGGAATATATTCAAATATAAACTACACAGCAGCATTCTGTGAAAATTCTTTCTGTTCTGTGCATTCAACTAAC
This sequence comes from Symphalangus syndactylus, assembly GCF_028878055.3. Lineage (NCBI taxonomy): Eukaryota > Metazoa > Chordata > Mammalia > Primates > Hylobatidae > Symphalangus > Symphalangus syndactylus. The sequence continues at coordinate 1,623,035 of NC_072426.2, read as the reverse complement.
AGAGTTGAACCTTACTTTTGATTGAGCCGTTCTGAAACACTCTTTCTGCAGAAACTGTAATTGGACATGCTAAGCGCTAAGAGGCCTACATTGGGAAAAAGAATATCTTCAAATAAAAACTACACAGATGCATTCTGTGAAACTTATTTCTGATCTGTAAATTCAGTTAACAGAGATAAAACATATTTTTGATTGAGCAGTTATGAAACACTCTTTTCGTAGAAAATGCAAGTGGAGATTCGGAGCGCTAAGAGGGTAATAGTGGAAAAAGGAATGTCTTCAAATATAAACTACACAGAATCATTCGGTGAAACTTCTTTCTGATCTGTGCATTCAGCTAACAGAGTTAAACCATTCTTTTGATTGAGCAGATCTGAACACTCTTTCTGTTGAAAATGCAACTGGACATTTGGAGCGCTAAGAGCGTAGTAGTGGAAAAAGGAATATATTCAAATATAAACTACACAGAAGCATTCTGTGAAACTTCTTTCTGATCTGAGCATTCAGCTAACAGAGTTAAACCATACTTTTGATTGAGCAGTTTTGAAACACTCTGTCTGTAGAAAATGCAACTGGACATTCGTAGCGCTAAGTGGGTAATAGTGGAAAAAAGAATATGTTCAAATATAAACTACACAGAAGCATTGTATGAAACTTCTTTCTGTTCTGTGCATTCAACTAACAGAGTTTAAGCTTACTTTTGATTGAGCCGTTCTGAAACACTCTTTCTGTAGAAACTGCAATTGGACATTCTGAGCGCTAAGAGGCCTATATTGGGAAAAAGAATGTCTACAAATAAAAACTACACAGAAGAATTGTGTGAAACTTCTTTCTGTTCTGTTTGTTCAACTAAAAGAGTTGAACCTTAGTTTTGATTGAGCCGTTCTGAAACACTCTTTCTGTAGAAAATGCAAGTGGAGATTCGGAGCGCTAAGAGGGTAATAGTGGAAAAAGGAATGTCTCCAAATATAAACTACACAGAATCATTCTGTGAAACTTCTTTCTGATCTGTGCATTCAGCTAACAGAGTTAAACCATACTTTTGATTGAGCAGATCTGAACACTCTTTCTGTAGAAAATGCAACTGGACATTTGGAGGGCTAAGAGAGTAGTAGTGGAAAAAGGAATATATTCAAATATAAACTACACAGAAGCATTCTGTGAAACTTCTTTCTGATCTGAGCATTCAGCTAACAGAGTTAAACCATACTTTTGATTGAGCAGTTTTGAAACACTCTGTCTGTAGAAAATGCAACTGGACATTCGTAGCGCTAAGTGGGTAATAGTGGAAAAAAGAATATGTTCAAATATAAACTACACAGAAGCATTGTATGAAACTTCTTTCTGTTCTGTGCATTCAACTAACAGAGTTGAACCTTACTTTTGATTGAGCCGTTCTGAAACACTCTTTCTGTAGAAACTGCAATTGGACATTCTGAGCGCTAAGAGGCCTATATTGGGAAAAAGAATGTCTACAAATAAAAACTACACAGAAGAATTGTGTGAAACTTCTTTCTGTTCTGTTTGTTCAACTAAAAGAGTTGAACCTTAGTTTTGATTGAGCCGTTCTGAAACACTCTTTCTGTAGAAAATGCAAGTGGAGATTCGGAGCGCTAAGAGGGTAATAGTGGAAAAAGGAATGTCTCCAAATATAAACTACACAGAATCATTCTGTGAAACTTCTTTCTGATCTGTGCATTCAGCTAACAGAGTTAAACCATACTTTTGATTGAGGAGATCTGAACACTCTTTCTGTAGAAAATGCAACAGGACATTTGGAGCGCTAAGAGAGTAGTAGTGGAAAAAGGAATATATTCAAATATAAACTACAGAGAAGCATTCTGTGAAACTTCTTTCTGATCTGAGCATTCAGCTAACAGAGTTAAACCATACTTTTGATTGAGCAGTTTTGAAACACTCTGTCTGTAGAAAATGCAACTGGACATTCGTAGCGCTAAGTGGGTAATAGTGGAAAAAAGAATATGTTCAAATATAAACTACACAGAAGCATTGTATGAAACTACTTTCTGTTCTGTGCATTCAACTAACAGAGTTGAACCTTACTTTTGATTGAGCCTTTCTGAAACACTCTTTCTGTAGAAACTGCAATTGGACATTCTGAGCGCTAAGAGGCCTCTATTGGGAAAAATAATATCTTCAAATAAAAACTACACAGAAGCATTGTGTGAAACTTATTTCTGATATGTTCATTAAGCTAACAGAGTTAAACCATACTTTTGATTGCGTAGTTCTGAACACTCTTTCTGTAGAAAATGCAAGTGGACATTCGGAGCGCTAAGAGGGTAATAGTGGAAAAAGGAATATATTCAAATATAATCTACACAGCAGCATTCTGTGAAAATTCTTTCTGTTCTGTGCATTCAACTAACAGAGTTGAACCTTACTTTTGATTGAGCCGTTCTGAAACACTCTTTCTGTAGAAACTGTAATTGGACATGCTAAGCGCTAAGAGGCCTACATTGGGAAAAAGAATATCTTCAAATAAAAACTACACAGATGCATTCTGTGAAACGTATTTCTGATCTGTAAATTCAGTTAACAGAGATAAAACATATTTTTGATTGAGCAGTTATGAAACACTCTTTTCGTAGAAAATGCAAGTGGAGATTCGGAGCGCTAAGAGGGTAATAGTGGAAAAAGGAATGTCTTCAAATATAAACTACACAGAATCATTCGGTGAAACTTCTTTCTGATCTGTGCATTCAGCTAACAGAGTTAAACCATTCTTTTGATTGAGCAGATCTGAACACTCTTTCTGTTGAAAATGCAACTGGACATTTGGAGCGCTAAGAGCGTAGTAGTGGAAAAAGGAATATATTCAAATATAAACTACACAGAAGCATTCTGTGAAACTTCTTTCTGATCTGAGCATTCAGCTAACAGAGTTAAACCATACTTTTGATTGAGCAGTTTTGAAACACTCTGTCTGTAGAAAATGCAACTGGACATTCGTAGCGCTAAGTGGGTAATAGTGGAAAAAAGAATATGTTCAAATATAAACTACACAGAAGCATTGTATGAAACTTCTTTCTGTTCTGTGCATTCAACTAACAGAGTTTAAGCTTACTTTTGATTGAGCCGTTCTGAAACACTCTTTCTGTAGAAACTGCAATTGGACATTCTGAGCGCTAAGAGGCCTATATTGGGAAAAAGAATGTCTACAAATAAAAACTACACAGAAGAATTGTGTGAAACTTCTTTCTGTTCTGTTTGTTCAACTAAAAGAGTTGAACCTTAGTTTTGATTGAGCCGTTCTGAAACACTCTTTCTGTAGAAAATGCAAGTGGAGATTCGGAGCGCTAAGAGGGTAATAGTGGAAAAAGGAATGTCTCCAAATATAAACTACACAGAATCATTCTGTGAAACTTCTTTCTGATCTGTGCATTCAGCTAACAGAGTTAAACCATACTTTTGATTGAGCAGATCTGAACACTCTTTCTGTAGAAAATGCAACTGGACATTTGGAGGGCTAAGAGAGTAGTAGTGGAAAAAGGAATATATTCAAATATAAACTACACAGAAGCATTCTGTGAAACTTCTTTCTGATCTGAGCATTCAGCTAACAGAGTTAAACCATACTTTTGATTGAGCAGTTTTGAAACACTCTGTCTGTAGAAAATGCAACTGGACATTCGTAGCGCTAAGTGGGTAATAGTGGAAAAAAGAATATGTTCAAATATAAACTACACAGAAGCATTGTATGAAACTTCTTTCTGTTCTGTGCATTCAACTAACAGAGTTGAACCTTACTTTTGATTGAGCCGTTCTGAAACACTCTTTCTGTAGAAACTGCAATTGGACATTCTGAGCGCTAAGAGGCCTATATTGGGAAAAAGAATGTCTACAAATAAAAACTACACAGAAGAATTGTGTGAAACTTCTTTCTGTTCTGTTTGTTCAACTAAAAGAGTTGAACCTTAGTTTTGATTGAGCCGTTCTGAAACACTCTTTCTGTAGAAAATGCAAGTGGAGATTCGGAGCGCTAAGAGGGTAATAGTGGAAAAAGGAATGTCTCCAAATATAAACTACACAGAATCATTCTGTGAAACTTCTTTCTGATCTGTGCATTCAGCTAACAGAGTTAAACCATACTTTTGATTGAGGAGATCTGAACACTCTTTCTGTAGAAAATGCAACAGGACATTTGGAGCGCTAAGAGAGTAGTAGTGGAAAAAGGAATATATTCAAATATAAACTACAGAGAAGCATTCTGTGAAACTTCTTTCTGATCTGAGCATTCAGCTAACAGAGTTAAACCATACTTTTGATTGAGCAGTTTTGAAACACTCTGTCTGTAGAAAATGCAACTGGACATTCGTAGCGCTAAGTGGGTAATAGTGGAAAAAAGAATATGTTCAAATATAAACTACACAGAAGCATTGTATGAAACTACTTTCTGTTCTGTGCATTCAACTAACAGAGTTGAACCTTACTTTTGATTGAGCCTTTCTGAAACACTCTTTCTGTAGAAACTGCAATTGGACATTCTGAGCGCTAAGAGGCCTCTATTGGGAAAAATAATATCTTCAAATAAAAACTACACAGAAGCATTGTGTGAAACTTATTTCTGATATGTTCATTAAGCTAACAGAGTTAAACCATACTTTGGATTGCGTAGTTCTGAACACTCTTTCTGTAGAAAATGCAAGTGGACATTCGGAGCGCTAAGAGGGTAATAGTGGAAAAAGGAATATATTCAAATATAAACTACACAGCAGCATTCTGTGAAAATTCTTTCTGTTCTGTGCATTCAACTAACAGAGTTGAACCTTACTTTTGATTGAGCCGTTCTGAAACACTCTTTCTGTAGAAACTGTAATTGGACATGCTAAGCGCTAAGAGGCCTACATTGGGAAAAAGAATATCTTCAAATAAAAACTACACAGATGCATTCTGTGAAACTTATTTCTGATCTGTAAATTCAGTTAACAGAGATAAAACATATTTTTGATTGAGCAGTTATGAAACACTCTTTTCGTAGAAAATGCAAGTGGAGATTCGGAGCGCTAAGAGGGTAATAGTGGAAAAAGGAATGTCTTCAAATATAAACTACACAGAATCATTCGGTGAAACTTCTTTCTGATCTGTGCATTCAGCTAACAGAGTTAAACCATTCTTTTGATTGAGCAGATCTGAACACTCTTTCTGTTGAAAATGCAACTGGACATTTGGAGCGCTAAGAGCGTAGTAGTGGAAAAAGGAATATATTCAAATATAAACTACACAGAAGCATTCTGTGAAACTTCTTTCTGATCTGAGCATTCAGCTAACAGAGTTAAACCATACTTTTGATTGAGCAGTTTTGAAACACTCTGTCTGTAGAAAATGCAACTGGACATTCGTAGCGCTAAGTGGGTAATAGTGGAAAAAAGAATATGTTCAAATATAAACTACACAAAAGCATTGTATGAAACTTCTTTCTGTTCTGTGCATTCAACTAACAGAGTTTAAGCTTACTTTTGATTGAGCCGTTCTGAAACACTCTTTCTGTAGAAACTGCAATTGGACATTCTGAGCGCTAAGAGGCCTATATTGGGAAAAAGAATGTCTACAAATAAAAACTACACAGAAGAATTGTGTGAAACTTCTTTCTGTTCTGTTTGTTCAACTAAAAGAGTTGAACCTTAGTTTTGATTGAGCCGTTCTGAAACACTCTTTCTGTAGAAAATGCAAGTGGAGATTCGGAGCACTAAGAGGGTAATAGTGGAAAAAGGAATGTCTCCAAATATAAACTACACAGAATCATTCTGTGAAACTTCTTTCTGATCTGTGCATTCAGCTAACAGAGTTAAACCATACTTTTGATTGAGCAGATCTGAACACTCTTTCTGTAGAAAATGCAACAGGACATTTGGAGCGCTAAGAGAGTAGTAGTGGAAAAAGGAATATATTCAAATATAAACTACAGAGAAGCATTCTGTGAAACTTCTTTCTGATCTGAGCATTCAGCTAACAGAGTTAAACCATACTTTTGATTGAGCAGTTTTGAAACACTCTGTCTGTAGAAAATGCAACTGGACATTCGTAGCGCTAAGTGGGTAATAGTGGAAAAAAGAATATGTTCAAATATAAACTACACAGAAGCATTGTATGAAACTACTTTCTGTTCTGTGCATTCAACTAACAGAGTTGAACCTTACTTTTGATTGAGCCTTTCTGAAACACTCTTTCTGTAGAAACTGCAATTGGACATTCTGAGCGCTAAGAGGCCTCTATTGGGAAAAATAATATCTTCAAATAAAAACTACACAGAAGCATTGTGTGAAACTTATTTCTGATATGTTCATTAAGCTAACAGAGTTAAACCATACTTTGGATTGCGTAGTTCTGAACACTCTTTCTGTAGAAAATGCAAGTGGACATTCGGAGCGCTAAGAGGGTAATAGTGGAAAAAGGAATATATTCAAATATAAACTACACAGCAGCATTCTGTGAAAATTCTTTCTGTTCTGTGCATTCAACTAACAGAGTTGAACCTTACTTTTGATTGAGCCGTTCTGAAACACTCTTTCTGTAGAAACTGTAATTGGACATGCTAAGCGCTAAGAGGCCTACATTGGGAAAAAGAATATCTTCAAATAAAAACTACACAGATGCATTCTGTGAAACGTATTTCTGATCTGTAAATTCAGTTAACAGAGATAAAACATATTTTTGATTGAGCAGTTATGAAACACTCTTTTCGTAGAAAATGCAAGTGGAGATTCGGAGCGCTAAGAGGGTAATAGTGGAAAAAGGAATGTCTTCAAATATAAACTACACAGAATCATTCGGTGAAACTTCTTTCTGATCTGTGCATTCAGCTAACAGAGTTAAACCATTCTTTTGATTGAGCAGATCTGAACACTCTTTCTGTTGAAAATGCAACTGGACATTTGGAGCGCTAAGAGCGTAGTAGTGGAAAAAGGAATATATTCAAATATAAACTACACAGAAGCATTCTGTGAAACTTCTTTCTGATCTGAGCATTCAGCTAACAGAGTTAAACCATACTTTTGATTGAGCAGTTTTGAAACACTCTGTCTGTAGAAAATGCAACTGGACATTCGTAGCGCTAAGTGGGTAATAGTGGAAAAAAGAATATGTTCAAATATAAACTACACAGAAGCATTGTATGAAACTTCTTTCTGTTCTGTGCATTCAACTAACAGAGTTTAAGCTTACTTTTGATTGAGCCGTTCTGAAACACTCTTTCTGTAGAAACTGCAATTGGACATTCTGAGCGCTAAGAGGCCTATATTGGGAAAAAGAATGTCTACAAATAAAAACTACACAGAAGAATTGTGTGAAACTTCTTTCTGTTCTGTTTGTTCAACTAAAAGAGTTGAACCTTAGTTTTGATTGAGCCGTTCTGAAACACTCTTTCTGTAGAAAATGCAAGTGGAGATTCGGAGCGCTAAGAGGGTAATAGTGGAAAAAGGAATGTCTCCAAATATAAACTACACAGAATCATTCTGTGAAACTTCTTTCTGATCTGTGCATTCAGCTAACAGAGTTAAACCATACTTTTGATTGAGCAGATCTGAACACTCTTTCTGTAGAAAATGCAACTGGACATTTGGAGGGCTAAGAGAGTAGTAGTGGAAAAAGGAATATATTCAAATATAAACTACACAGAAGCATTCTGTGAAACTTCTTTCTGATCTGAGCATTCAGCTAACAGAGTTAAACCATACTTTTGATTGAGCAGTTTTGAAACACTCTGTCTGTAGAAAATGCAACTGGACATTCGTAGCGCTAAGTGGGTAATAGTGGAAAAAAGAATATGTTCAAATATAAACTACACAGAAGCATTGTATGAAACTTCTTTCTGTTCTGTGCATTCAACAAACAGAGTTGAACCTTACTTTTGATTGAGCCGTTCTGAAACACTCTTTCTGTAGAAAGTGCAATTGGACATTCTGAGCGCTAAGAGGCCTATATTGGGAAAAAGAATGTCTACAAATAAAAACTACACAGAAGAATTGTGTGAAACTTCTTTCTGTTCTGTTTGTTCAACTAAAAGAGTTGAACCTTAGTTTTGATTGAGCCGTTCTGAAACACTCTTTCTGTAGAAAATGCAAGTGGAGATTCGGAGCGCTAAGAGGGTAATAGTGGAAAAAGGAATGTCTCCAAATATAAACTACACAGAATCATTCTGTGAAACTTCTTTCTGATCTGTGCATTCAGCTAACAGAGTTAAACCATACTTTTGATTGAGGAGATCTGAACACTCTTTCTGTAGAAAATGCAACAGGACATTTGGAGCGCTAAGAGAGTAGTAGTGGAAAAAGGAATATATTCAAATATAAACTACAGAGAAGCATTCTGTGAAACTTCTTTCTGATCTGAGCATTCAGCTAACAGAGTTAAACCATACTTTTGATTGAGCAGTTTTGAAACACTCTGTCTGTAGAAAATGCAACTGGACATTCGTAGCGCTAAGTGGGTAATAGTGGAAAAAAGAATATGTTCAAATATAAACTACACAGAAGCATTGTATGAAACTACTTTCTGTTCTGTGCATTCAACTAACAGAGTTGAACCTTACTTTTGATTGAGCCTTTCTGAAACACTCTTTCTGTAGAAACTGCAATTGGACATTCTGAGCGCTAAGAGGCCTCTATTGGGAAAAATAATATCTTCAAATAAAAACTACACAGAAGCATTGTGTGAAACTTATTTCTGATATGTTCATTAAGCTAACAGAGTTAAACCATACTTTGGATTGCGTAGTTCTGAACACTCTTTCTGTAGAAAATGCAAGTGGACATTCGGAGCGCTAAGAGGGTAATAGTGGAAAAAGGAATATATTCAAATATAAACTACACAGCAGCATTCTGTGAAAATTCTTTCTGTTCTGTGCATTCAACTAACAGAGTTGAACCTTACTTTTGATTGAGCCGTTCTGAAACACTCTTTCTGTAGAAACTGTAATTGGACATGCTAAGCGCTAAGAGGCCTACATTGGGAAAAAGAATATCTTCAAATAAAAACTACACAGATGCATTCTGTGAAACTTATTTCTGATCTGTAAATTCAGTTAACAGAGATAAAACATATTTTTGATTGAGCAGTTATGAAACACTCTTTTCGTAGAAAATGCAAGTGGAGATTCGGAGCGCTAAGAGGGTAATAGTGGAAAAAGGAATGTCTTCAAATATAAACTACACAGAATCATTCGGTGAAACTTCTTTCTGATCTGTGCATTCAGCTAACAGAGTTAAACCATTCTTTTGATTGAGCAGATCTGAACACTCTTTCTGTTGAAAATGCAACTGGACATTTGGAGCGCTAAGAGCGTAGTAGTGGAAAAAGGAATATATTCAAATATAAACTACACAGAAGCATTCTGTGAAACTTCTTTCTGATCTGAGCATTCAGCTAACAGAGTTAAACCATACTTTTGATTGAGCAGTTTTGAAACACTCTGTCTGTAGAAAATGCAACTGGACATTCGTAGCGCTAAGTGGGTAATAGTGGAAAAAAGAATATGTTCAAATATAAACTACACAGAAGCATTGTATGAAACTTCTTTCTGTTCTGTGCATTCAACTAACAGAGTTTAAGCTTACTTTTGATTGAGCCGTTCTGAAACACTCTTTCTGTAGAAACTGCAATTGGACATTCTGAGCGCTAAGAGGCCTATATTGGGAAAAAGAATGTCTACAAATAAAAACTACACAGAAGAATTGTGTGAAACTTCTTTCTGTTCTGTTTGTTCAACTAAAAGAGTTGAACCTTAGTTTTGATTGAGCCGTTCTGAAACACTCTTTCTGTAGAAAATGCAAGTGGAGATTCGGAGCACTAAGAGGGTAATAGTGGAAAAAGGAATGTCTCCAAATATAAACTACACAGAATCATTCTGTGAAACTTCTTTCTGATCTGTGCATTCAGCTAACAGAGTTAAACCATACTTTTGATTGAGGAGATCTGAACACTCTTTCTGTAGAAAATGCAACAGGACATTTGGAGCGCTAAGAGAGTAGTAGTGGAAAAAGGAATATATTCAAATATAAACTACAGAGAAGCATTCTGTGAAACTTCTTTCTGATATGAGCATTCAGCTAACAGAGTTAAACCATACTTTTGATTGAGCAGTTTTGAAACACTCTGTCTGTAGAAAATGCAACTGGACATTCGTAGCGCTAAGTGGGTAATAGTGGAAAAAAGAATATGTTCAAATATAAACTACACAGAAGCATTGTATGAAACTACTTTCTGTTCTGTGCATTCAACTAACAGAGTTGAACCTTACTTTTGATTGAGCCTTTCTGAAACACTCTTTCTGTAGAAACTGCAATTGGACATTCTGAGCGCTAAGAGGCCTCTATTGGGAAAAATAATATCTTCAAATAAAAACTACACAGAAGCATTGTGTGAAACTTATTTCTGATATGTTCATTAAGCTAACAGAGTTAAACCATACTTTGGATTGCGTAGTTCTGAACACTCTTTCTGTAGAAAATGCAAGTGGACATTCGGAGCGCTAAGAGGGTAATAGTGGAAAAAGGAATATATTCAAATATAAACTACACAGCAGCATTCTGTGAAAATTCTTTCTGTTCTGTGCATTCAACTAACAGAGTTGAACCTTACTTTTGATTGAGCCGTTCTGAAACACTCTTTCTGTAGAAACTGCAATTGGACATGCTAAGCGCTAAGAGTCCTACATTGGGAAAAAGAATATCTTCAAATAAAAACTACACAGATGCATTCTGTGAAACTTATTTCTGATCTGTAAATTCAGTTAACAGAGATAAAACATATTTTTGATTGAGCAGTTATGAAACACTCTTTTTGTAGAAAATGCAAGTGGAGATTCGGAGCGCTAAGAGGGTAATAGTGGAAAAAGGAATGTCTTCAAATATAAACTACACAGAATCATTCGGTGAAACTTCTTTCTGATCTGTGCATTCAGCTAACAGAGTTAAACCATTCTTTTGATTGAGCAGATCTGAACACTCTTTCTGTTGAAAATGCAACTGGACATTTGGAGCGCTAAGAGCGTAGTAGTGGAAAAAGGAATATATTCAAATATAAACTACACAGAAGCATTCTGTGAAACTTCTTTCTGATCTGAGCATTCAGCTAACAGAGTTAAACCATACTTTTGATTGAGCAGTTTTGAAACACTCTGTCTGTAGAAAATGCAACTGGACATTCGTAGCGCTAAGTGGGTAATAGTGGAAAAAAGAATATGTTCAAATATAAACTACACAGAAGCATTGTATGAAACTTCTTTCTGTTCTGTGCATTCAACTAACAGAGTTTAAGCTTACTTTTGATTGAGCCGTTCTGAAACACTCTTTCTGTAGAAACTGCAATTGGACATTCTGAGCGCTAAGAGGCCTATATTGGGAAAAAGAATGTCTACAAATAAAAACTACACAGAAGAATTGTGTGAAACTTCTTTCTGTTCTGTTTGTTCAACTAAAAGAGTTGAACCTTAGTTTTGATTGAGCCGTTCTGAAACACTCTTTCTGTAGAAAATGCAAGTGGAGATTCGGAGCGCTAAGAGGGTAATAGTGGAAAAAGGAATGTCTCCAAATATAAACTACACAGAATCATTCTGTGAAACTTCTTTCTGATCTGTGCATTCAGCTAACAGAGTTAAACCATACTTTTGATTGAGGAGATCTGAACACTCTTTCTGTAGAAAATGCAACAGGACATTTGGAGCGCTAAGAGAGTAGTAGTGGAAAAAGGAATATATTCAAATATAAACTACAGAGAAGCATTCTGTGAAACTTCTTTCTGATCTGAGCATTCAGCTAACAGAGTTAAACCATACTTTTGATTGAGCAGTTTTGAAACACTCTGTCTGTAGAAAATGCAACTGGACATTCGTAGCGCTAAGTGGGTAATAGTGGAAAAAAGAATATGTTCAAATATAAACTACACAGAAGCATTGTATGAAACTACTTTCTGTTCTGTGCATTCAACTAACAGAGTTGAACCTTACTTTTGATTGAGCCTTTCTGAAACACTCTTTCTGTAGAAACTGCAATTGGACATTCTGAGCGCTAAGAGGCCTCTATTGGGAAAAATAATATCTTCAAATAAAAACTACACAGAAGCATTGTGTGAAACTTATTTCTGATATGTTCATTAAGCTAACAGAGTTAAACCATACTTTGGATTGCGTAGTTCTGAACACTCTTTCTGTAGAAAATGCAAGTGGACATTCGGAGCGCTAAGAGGGTAATAGTGGAAAAAGGAATATATTCAAATATAAACTACACAGCAGCATTCTGTGAAAATTCTTTCTGTTCTGTGCATTCAACTAACAGAGTTGAACCTTACTTTTGATTGAGCCGTTCTGAAACACTCTTTCTGTAGAAACTGCAATTGGACATGCTAAGCGCTAAGAGTCCTACATTGGGAAAAAGAATATCTTCAAATAAAAACTACACAGATGCATTCTGTGAAACTTATTTCTGATCTGTAAATTCAGTTAACAGAGATAAAACATATTTTTGATTGAGCAGTTATGAAACACTCTTTTTGTAGAAAATGCAAGTGGAGATTCGGAGCGCTAAGAGGGTAATAGTGGAAAAAGGAATGTCTTCAAATATAAACTACACAGAATCATTCGGTGAAACTTCTTTCTGATCTGTGCATTCAGCTAACAGAGTTAAACCATTCTTTTGATTGAGCAGATCTGAACACTCTTTCTGTTGAAAATGCAACTGGACATTTGGAGCGCTAAGAGCGTAGTAGTGGAAAAAGGAATATATTCAAATATAAACTACACAGAAGCATTCTGTGAAACTTCTTTCTGATCTGAGCATTCAGCTAACAGAGTTAAACCATACTTTTGATTGAGCAGTTTTGAAACACTCTGTCTGTAGAAAATGCAACTGGACATTCGTAGCGCTAAGTGGGTAATAGTGGAAAAAAGAATATGTTCAAATATAAACTACACAGAAGCATTGTATGAAACTTCTTTCTGTTCTGTGCATTCAACTAACAGAGTTTAAGCTTACTTTTGATTGAGCCGTTCTGAAACACTCTTTCTGTAGAAACTGCAATTGGACATTCTGAGCGCTAAGAGGCCTATATTGGGAAAAAGAATGTCTACAAATAAAAACTACACAGAAGAATTGTGTGAAACTTCTTTCTGTTCTGTTTGTTCAACTAAAAGAGTTGAACCTTAGTTTTGATTGAGCCGTTCTGAAACACTCTTTCTGTAGAAAATGCAAGTGGAGATTCGGAGCGCTAAGAGGGTAATAGTGGAAAAAGGAATGTCTCCAAATATAAACTACACAGAATCATTCTGTGAAACTTCTTTCTGATCTGTGCATTCAGCTAACAGAGTTAAACCATACTTTTGATTGAGGAGATCTGAACACTCTTTCTGTAGAAAATGCAACAGGACATTTGGAGCGCTAAGAGAGTAGTAGTGGAAAAAGGAATATATTCAAATATAAACTACAGAGAAGCATTCTGTGAAACTTCTTTCTGATCTGAGCATTCAGCTAACAGAGTTAAACCATACTTTTGATTGAGCAGTTTTGAAACACTCTGTCTGTAGAAAATGCAACTGGACATTCGTAGCGCTAAGTGGGTAATAGTGGAAAAAAGAATATGTTCAAATATAAACTACACAGAAGCATTGTATGAAACTACTTTCTGTTCTGTGCATTCAACTAACAGAGTTGAACCTTACTTTTGATTGAGCCTTTCTGAAACACTCTTTCTGTAGAAACTGCAATTGGACATTCTGAGCGCTAAGAGGCCTCTATTGGGAAAAATAATATCTTCAAATAAAAACTACACAGAAGCATTGTGTGAAACTTATTTCTGATATGTTCATTAAGCTAACAGAGTTAAACCATACTTTGGATTGCGTAGTTCTGAACACTCTTTCTGTAGAAAATGCAAGTGGACATTCGGAGCGCTAAGAGGGTAATAGTGGAAAAAGGAATATATTCAAATATAAACTACACAGCAGCATTCTGTGAAAATTCTTTCTGTTCTGTGCATTCAACTAACAGAGTTGAACCTTACTTTTGATTGAGCCGTTCTGAAACACTCTTTCTGTAGAAACTGTAATTGGACATGCTAAGCGCTAAGAGGCCTACATTGGGAAAAAGAATATCTTCAAATAAAAACTACACAGATGCATTCTGTGAAACTTATTTCTGATCTGTAAATTCAGTTAACAGAGATAAAACATATTTTTGATTGAGCAGTTATGAAACACTCTTTTCGTAGAAAATGCAAGTGGAGATTCGGAGCGCTAAGAGGGTAATAGTGGAAAAAGGAATGTCTTCAAATATAAACTACACAGAATCATTCAGTGAAACTTCTTTCTGATCTGTGCATTCAGCTAACAGAGTTAAACCATTCTTTTGATTGAGCAGATCTGAACACTCTTTCTGTTGAAAATGCAACTGGACATTTGGAGCGCTAAGAGCGTAGTAGTGGAAAAAGGAATATATTCAAATATAAACTACACAGAAGCATTCTGTGAAACTTCTTTCTGATCTGAGCATTCAGCTAACAGAGTTAAACCATACTTTTTATTGAGCAGTTTTGAAACACTCTGTCTGTAGAAAATGCAACTGGACATTCGTAGCGCTAAGTGGGTAATAGTGGAAAAAAGAATATGTTCAAATATAAACTACACAGAAGCATTGTATGAAACTTCTTTCTGTTCTGTGCATTCAACTAACAGAGTTTAAGCTTACTTTTGATTGAGCCGTTCTGAAACACTCTTTCTGTAGAAACTGCAATTGGACATTCTGAGCGCTAAGAGGCCTATATTGGGAAAAAGAATGTCTACAAATAAAAACTACACAGAAGAATTGTGTGAAACTTCTTTCTGTTCTGTTTGTTCAACTAAAAGAGTTGAACCTTAGTTTTGATTGAGCCGTTCTGAAACACTCTTTCTGTAGAAAATGCAAGTGGAGATTCGGAGCGCTAAGAGGGTAATAGTGGAAAAAGGAATGTCTCCAAATATAAACTACACAGAATCATTCTGTGAAACTTCTTTCTGATCTGTGCATTCAGCTAACAGAGTTAAACCATACTTTTGATTGAGCAGATCTGAACACTCTTTCTGTAGAAAATGCAACTGGACATTTGGAGGGCTAAGAGAGTAGTAGTGGAAAAAGGAATATATTCAAATATAAACTACACAGAAGCATTCTGTGAAACTTCTTTCTGATCTGAGCATTCAGCTAACAGAGTTAAACCATACTTTTGATTGAGCAGTTTTGAAACACTCTGTCTGTAGAAAATGCAACTGGACATTCGTAGCGCTAAGTGGGTAATAGTGGAAAAAAGAATATGTTCAAATATAAACTACACAGAAGCATTGTATGAAACTTCTTTCTGTTCTGTGCATTCAACTAACAGAGTTGAACCTTACTTTTGATTGAGCCGTTCTGAAACACTCTTTCTGTAGAAACTGCAATTGGACATTCTGAGCGCTAAGAGGCCTATATTGGGAAAAAGAATGTCTACAAATAAAAACTACACAGAAGAATTGTGTGAAACTTCTTTCTGTTCTGTTTGTTCAACTAAAAGAGTTGAACCTTAGTTTTGATTGAGCCGTTCTGAAACACTCTTTCTGTAGAAAATGCAAGTGGAGATTCGGAGCGCTAAGAGGGTAATAGTGGAAAAAGGAATGTCTCCAAATATAAACTACACAGAATCATTCTGTGAAACTTCTTTCTGATCTGTGCATTCAGCTAACAGAGTTAAACCATACTTTTGATTGAGGAGATCTGAACACTCTTTCTGTAGAAAATGCAACAGGACATTTGGAGCGCTAAGAGAGTAGTAGTGGAAAAAGGAATATATTCAAATATAAACTACAGAGAAGCATTCTGTGAAACTTCTTTCTGATCTGAGCATTCAGCTAACAGAGTTAAACCATACTTTTGATTGAGCAGTTTTGAAACACTCTGTCTGTAGAAAATGCAACTGGACATTCGTAGCGCTAAGTGGGTAATAGTGGAAAAAAGAATATGTTCAAATATAAACTACACAGAAGCATTGTATGAAACTACTTTCTGTTCTGTGCATTCAACTAACAGAGTTGAACCTTACTTTTGATTGAGCCTTTCTGAAACACTCTTTCTGTAGAAACTGCAATTGGACATTCTGAGCGCTAAGAGGCCTCTATTGGGAAAAATAATATCTTCAAATAAAAACTACACAGAAGCATTGTGTGAAACTTATTTCTGATATGTTCATTAAGCTAACAGAGTTAAACCATACTTTGGATTGCGTAGTTCTGAACACTCTTTCTGTAGAAAATGCAAGTGGACATTCGGAGCGCTAAGAGGGTAATAGTGGAAAAAGGAATATATTCAAATATAAACTACACAGCAGCATTCTGTGAAAATTCTTTCTGTTCTGTGCATTCAACTAACAGAGTTGAACCTTACTTTTGATTGAGCCGTTCTGAAACACTCTTTCTGTAGAAACTGTAATTGGACATGCTAAGCGCTAAGAGGCCTACATTGGGAAAAAGAATATCTTCAAATAAAAACTACACAGATGCATTCTGTGAAACTTATTTCTGATCTGTAAATTCAGTTAACAGAGATAAAACATATTTTTGATTGAGCAGTTATGAAACACTCTTTTCGTAGAAAATGCAAGTGGAGATTCGGAGCGCTAAGAGGGTAATAGTGGAAAAAGGAATGTCTTCAAATATAAACTACACAGAATCATTCGGTGAAACTTCTTTCTGATCTGTGCATTCAGCTAACAGAGTTAAACCATTCTTTTGATTGAGCAGATCTGAACACTCTTTCTGTTGAAAATGCAACTGGACATTTGGAGCGCTAAGAGCGTAGTAGTGGAAAAAGGAATATATTCAAATATAAACTACACAGAAGCATTCTGTGAAACTTCTTTCTGATCTGAGCATTCAGCTAACAGAGTTAAACCATACTTTTGATTGAGCAGTTTTGAAACACTCTGTCTGTAGAAAATGCAACTGGACATTCGTAGCGCTAAGTGGGTAATAGTGGAAAAAAGAATATGTTCAAATATAAACTACACAGAAGCATTGTATGAAACTTCTTTCTGTTCTGTGCATTCAACTAACAGAGTTTAAGCTTACTTTTGATTGAGCCGTTCTGAAACACTCTTTCTGTAGAAACTGCAATTGGACATTCTGAGCGCTAAGAGGCCTATATTGGGAAAAAGAATGTCTACAAATAAAAACTACACAGAAGAATTGTGTGAAACTTCTTTCTGTTCTGTTTGTTCAACTAAAAGAGTTGAACCTTAGTTTTGATTGAGCCGTTCTGAAACACTCTTTCTGTAGAAAATGCAAGTGGAGATTCGGAGCACTAAGAGGGTAATAGTGGAAAAAGGAATGTCTCCAAATATAAACTACACAGAATCATTCTGTGAAAATTCTTTCTGATCTGTGCATTCAGCTAACAGAGTTAAACCATACTTTTGATTGAGGAGATCTGAACACTCTTTCTGTAGAAAATGCAACAGGACATTTGGAGCGCTAAGAGAGTAGTAGTGGAAAAAGGAATATATTCAAATATAAACTACAGAGAAGCATTCTGTGAAACTTCTTTCTGATCTGAGCATTCAGCTAACAGAGTTAAACCATACTTTTGATTGAGCAGTTTTGAAACACTCTGTCTGTAGAAAATGCAACTGGACATTCGTAGCGCTAAGTGGGTAATAGTGGAAAAAAGAATATGTTCAAATATAAACTACACAGAAGCATTGTATGAAACTACTTTCTGTTCTGTGCATTCAACTAACAGAGTTGAACCTTACTTTTGATTGAGCCTTTCTGAAACACTCTTTCTGTAGAAACTGCAATTGGACATTCTCAGCGCTAAGAGGCCTCTATTGGGAAAAATAATATCTTCAAATAAAAACTACACAGAAGCATTGTGTGAAACTTATTTCTGATATGTTCATTAAGCTAACAGAGTTAAACCATACTTTAGATTGCGTAGTTCTGAACACTCTTTCTGTAGAAAATGCAAGTGGACATTCGGAGCGCTAAGAGGGTAATAGTGGAAAAAGGAATATATTCAAATATAAACTACACAGCAGCATTCTGTGAAAATTCTTTCTGTTCTGTGCATTCAACTAACAGAGTTGAACCTTACTTTTGATTGAGCCGTTCTGAAACACTCTTTCTGTAGAAACTGTAATTGGACATGCTAAGCGCTAAGAGGCCTACATTGGGAAAAAGAATATCTTCAAATAAAAACTACACAGATGCATTCTGTGAAACTTATTTCTGATCTGTAAATTCAGTTAACAGAGATAAAACATATTTTTGATTGAGCAGTTATGAAACACTCTTTTCGTAGAAAATGCAAGTGGAGATTCGTAGCGCTAAGAGGTTAATAGTGGAAAAAGGAATGTCTTCAAATATAAACTACACAGAATCATTCGGTGAAACTTCTTTCTGATCTGTGCATTCAGCTAACAGAGTTAAACCATTCTTTTGATTGAGCAGATCTGAACACTCTTTCTGTTGAAAATGCAACTGGACATTTGGAGCGCTAAGAGCGTAGTAGTGGAAAAAGGAATATATTCAAATATAAACTACACAGAAGCATTCTGTGAAACTTCTTTCTGATCTGAGCATTCAGCTAACAGAGTTAAACCATACTTTTGATTGAGCAGTTTTGAAACACTCTGTCTGTAGAAAATGCAACTGGACATTCGTAGCGCTAAGTGGGTAATAGTGGAAAAAAGAATATGTTCAAATATAAACTACACAGAAGCATTGTATGAAACTTCTTTCTGTTCTGTGCATTCAACTAACAGAGTTTAAGCTTACTTTTGATTGAGCCGTTCTGAAACACTCTTTCTGTAGAAACTGCAATTGGACATTCTGAGCGCTAAGAGGCCTATATTGGGAAAAAGAATGTCTACAAATAAAAACTACACAGAAGAATTGTGTGAAACTTCTTTCTGTTCTGTTTGTTCAACTAAAAGAGTTGAACCTTAGTTTTGATTGAGCCGTTCTGAAACACTCTTTCTGTAGAAAATGCAAGTGGAGATTCGGAGCGCTAAGAGGGTAATAGTGGAAAAAGGAATGTCTCCAAATATAAACTACACAGAATCATTCTGTGAAACTTCTTTCTGATCTGTGCATTCAGCTAACAGAGTTAAACCATACTTTTGATTGAGCAGATCTGAACACTCTTTCTGTAGAAAATGCAACTGGACATTTGGAGGGCTAAGAGAGTAGTAGTGGAAAAAGGAATATATTCAAATATAAACTACACAGAAGCATTCTGTGAAACTTCTTTCTGATCTGAGCATTCAGCTAACAGAGTTAAACCATACTTTTGATTGAGCAGTTTTGAAACACTCTGTCTGTAGAAAATGCAACTGGACATTCGTAGCGCTAAGTGGGTAATAGTGGAAAAAAGAATATGTTCAAATATAAACTACACAGAAGCATTGTATGAAACTTCTTTCTGTTCTGTGCATTCAACTAACAGAGTTGAACCTTACTTTTGATTGAGCCGTTCTGAAACACTCTTTCTGTAGAAACTGCAATTGGACATTCTGAGCGCTATGAGGCCTATATTGGGAAAAAGAATGTCTACAAATAAAAACTACACAGAAGAATTGTGTGAAACTTCTTTCTGTTCTGTTTGTTCAACTAAAAGAGTTGAACCTTAGTTTTGATTGAGCCGTTCTGAAACACTCTTTCTGTAGAAAATGCAAGTGGAGATTCGGAGCGCTAAGAGGGTAATAGTGGAAAAAGGAATGTCTCCAAATATAAACTACACAGAATCATTCTGTGAAACTTCTTTCTGATCTGTGCATTCAGCTAACAGAGTTAAACCATACTTTTGATTGAGGAGATCTGAACACTCTTTCTGTAGAAAATGCAACAGGACATTTGGAGCGCTAAGAGAGTAGTAGTGGAAAAAGGAATATATTCAAATATAAACTACAGAGAAGCATTCTGTGAAACTTCTTTCTGATCTGAGCATTCAGCTAACAGAGTTAAACCATACTTTTGATTGAGCAGTTTTGAAACACTCTGTCTGTAGAAAATGCAACTGGACATTCGTAGCGCTAAGTGGGTAATAGTGGAAAAAAGAATATGTTCAAATATAAACTACACAGAAGCATTGTATGAAACTACTTTCTGTTCTGTGCATTCAACTAACAGAGTTGAACCTTACTTTTGATTGAGCCTTTCTGAAACACTCTTTCTGTAGAAACTGCAATTGGACATTCTGAGCGCTAAGAGGCCTCTATTGGGAAAAATAATATCTTCAAATAAAAACTACACAGAAGCATTGTGTGAAACTTATTTCTGATATGTTCATTAAGCTAACAGAGTTAAACCATACTTTGGATTGCGTAGTTCTGAACACTCTTTCTGTAGAAAATGCAAGTGGACATTCGGAGCGCTAAGAGGGTAATAGTGGAAAAAGGAATATATTCAAATATAAACTACACAGCAGCATTCTGTGAAAATTCTTTCTGTTCTGTGCATTCAACTAACAGAGTTGAACCTTACTTTTGATTGAGCCGTTCTGAAACACTCTTTCTGTAGAAACTGTAATTGGACATGCTAAGCGCTAAGAGGCCTACATTGGGAAAAAGAATATCTTCAAATAAAAACTACACAGATGCATTCTGTGAAACTTATTTCTGATCTGTAAATTCAGTTAACAGAGATAAAACATATTTTTGATTGAGCAGTTATGAAACACTCTTTTCGTAGAAAATGCAAGTGGAGATTCGGAGCGCTAAGAGGGTAATAGTGGAAAAAGGAATGTCTTCAAATATAAACTACACAGAATCATTCGGTGAAACTTCTTTCTGATCTGTGCATTCAGCTAACAGAGTTAAACCATTCTTTTGATTGAGCAGATCTGAACACTCTTTCTGTTGAAAATGCAACTGGACATTTGGAGCGCTAAGAGCGTAGTAGTGGAAAAAGGAATATATTCAAATATAAACTACACAGAAGCATTCTGTGAAACTTCTTTCTGATCTGAGCATTCAGCTAACAGAGTTAAACCATACTTTTGATTGAGCAGTTTTGAAACACTCTGTCTGTAGAAAATGCAACTGGACATTCGTAGCGCTAAGTGGGTAATAGTGGAAAAAAGAATATGTTCAAATATAAACTACACAGAAGCATTGTATGAAACTTCTTTCTGTTCTGTGCATTCAACTAACAGAGTTTAAGCTTACTTTTGATTGAGCCGTTCTGAAACACTCTTTCTGTAGAAACTGCAATTGGACATTCTGAGCGCTAAGAGGCCTATATTGGGAAAAAGAATGTCTACAAATAAAAACTACACAGAAGAATTGTGTGAAACTTCTTTCTGTTCTGTTTGTTCAACTAAAAGAGTTGAACCTTAGTTTTGATTGAGCCGTTCTGAAACACTCTTTCTGTAGAAAATGCAAGTGGAGATTCGGAGCGCTAAGAGGGTAATAGTGGAAAAAGGAATGTCTCCAAATATAAACTACACAGAATCATTCTGTGAAACTTCTTTCTGATCTGTGCATTCAGCTAACAGAGTTAAACCATACTTGTGATTGAGCAGATCTGAACACTCTTTCTGTAGAAAATGCAACTGGACATTTGGAGGGCTAAGAGAGTAGTAGTGGAAAAAGGAATATATTCAAATATAAACTACACAGAAGCATTCTGTGAAACTTCTTTCTGATCTGAGCATTCAGCTAACAGAGTTAAACCATACTTTTGATTGAGCAGTTTTGAAACACTCTGTCTGTAGAAAATGCAACTGGACATTCGTAGCGCTAAGTGGGTAATAGTGGAAAAAAGAATATGTTCAAATATAAACTACACAGAAGCATTGTATGAAACTTCTTTCTGTTCTGTGCATTCAACTAACAGAGTTGAACCTTACTTTTGATTGAGCCGTTCTGAAACACTCTTTCTGTAGAAACTGCAATTGGACATTCTGAGCGCTAAGAGGCCTATATTGGGAAAAAGAATGTCTACAAATAAAAACTACACAGAAGAATTGTGTGAAACTTCTTTCTGTTCTGTTTGTTCAACTAAAAGAGTTGAACCTTAGTTTTGATTGAGCCGTTCTGAAACACTCTTTCTGTAGAAAATGCAAGTGGAGATTCGGAGCGCTAAGAGGGTAATAGTGGAAAAAGGAATGTCTCCAAATATAAACTACACAGAATCATTCTGTGAAACTTCTTTCTGATCTGTGCATTCAGCTAACAGAGTTAAACCATACTTTTGATTGAGGAGATCTGAACACTCTTTCTGTAGAAAATGCAACAGGACATTTGGAGCGCTAAGAGAGTAGTAGTGGAAAAAGGAATATATTCAAATATAAACTACAGAGAAGCATTCTGTGAAACTTCTTTCTGATCTGAGCATTCAGCTAACAGAGTTAAACCATACTTTTGATTGAGCAGTTTTGAAACACTCTGTCTGTAGAAAATGCAACTGGACATTCGTAGCGCTAAGTGGGTAATAGTGGAAAAAAGAATATGTTCAAATATAAACTACACAGAAGCATTGTATGAAACTACTTTCTGTTCTGTGCATTCAACTAACAGAGTTGAACCTTACTTTTGATTGAGCCTTTCTGAAACACTCTTTCTGTAGAAACTGCAATTGGACATTCTGAGCGCTAAGAGGCCTCTATTGGGAAAAATAATATCTTCAAATAAAAATTACACAGAAGCATTGTGTGAAACTTATTTCTGATATGTTCATTAAGCTAACAGAGTTAAACCATACTTTTGATTGCGTAGTTCTGAACACTCTTTCTGTAGAAAATGCAAGTGGACATTCGGAGCGCTAAGAGGGTAATAGTGGAAAAAGGAATATATTCAAATATAAACTACACAGCAGCATTCTGTGAAAATTCTTTCTGTTCTGTGCATTCAACTAACAGAGTTGAACCTTACTTTTGATTGAGCCGTTCTGAAACACTCTTTCTGTAGAAACTGTAATTGGACATGCTAAGCGCTAAGAGGCCTACATTGGGAAAAAGAATATCTTCAAATAAAAACTACACAGATGCATTCTGTGAAACTTATTTCTGATCTGTAAATTCAGTTAACAGAGATAAAACATATTTTTGATTGAGCAGTTATGAAACACTCTTTTCGTAGAAAATGCAAGTGGAGATTCGGAGCGCTAAGAGGGTAATAGTGGAAAAAGGAATGTCTTCAAATATAAACTACACAGAATCATTCGGTGAAACTTCTTTCTGATCTGTGCATTCAGCTAACAGAGTTAAACCATTCTTTTGATTGAGCAGATCTGAACACTCTTTCTGTTGAAAATGCAACTGGACATTTGGAGCGCTAACAGCGTAGTAGTGGAAAAAGGAATATATTCAAATATAAACTACACAGAAGCATTCTGTGAAACTTCTTTCTGATCTGAGCATTCAGCTAACAGAGTTAAACCATACTTTTGATTGAGCAGTTTTGAAACACTCTGTCTGTAGAAAATGCAACTGGACATTCGTAGCGCTAAGTGGGTAATAGTGGAAAAAAGAATATGTTCAAATATAAACTACACAGAAGCATTGTATGAAACTTCTTTCTGTTCTGTGCATTCAACTAACAGAGTTTAAGCTTATTTTTGATTGAGCCGTTCTGAAACACTCTTTCTGTAGAAACTGCAATTGGACATTCTGAGCGCTAAGAGGCCTATATTGGGAAAAAGAATGTCTACAAATAAAAACTACACAGAAGAATTGTGTGAAACTTCTTTCTGTTCTGTTTGTTCAACTAAAAGAGTTGAACCTTAGTTTTGATTGAGCCGTTCTGAAACACTCTTTCTGTAGAAAATGCAAGTGGAGATTCGGAGCGCTAAGAGGGTAATAGTGGAAAAAGGAATGTCTCCAAATATAAACTACACAGAATCATTCTGTGAAACTTCTTTCTGATCTGTGCATTCAGCTAACAGAGTTAAACCATACTTGTGATTGAGCAGATCTGAACACTCTTTCTGTAGAAAATGCAACTGGACATTTGGAGGGCTAAGAGAGTAGTAGTGGAAAAAGGAATATATTCAAATATAAACTACACAGAAGCATTCTGTGAAACTTCTTTCTGATCTGAGCATTCAGCTAACAGAGTTAAACCATACTTTTGATTGAGCAGTTTTGAAACACTCTGTCTGTAGAAAATGCAACTGGACATTCGTAGCGCTAAGTGGGTAATAGTGGAAAAAAGAATATGTTCAAATATAAACTACACAGAAGCATTGTATGAAACTTCTTTCTGTTCTGTGCATTCAACTAACAGAGTTGAACCTTACTTTTGATTGAGCCGTTCTGAAACACTCTTTCTGTAGAAACTGCAATTGGACATTCTGAGCGCTAAGAGGCCTATATTGGGAAAAAGAATGTCTACAAATAAAAACTACACAGAAGAATTGTGTGAAACTTCTTTCTGTTCTGCTTGTTCAACTAAAAGAGTTGAACCTTAGTTTTGATTGAGCCGTTCTGAAACACTCTTTCTGTAGAAAATGCAAGTGGAGATTCGGAGCGCTAAGAGGGTAATAGTGGAAAAAGGAATGTCTCCAAATATAAACTACACAGAATCATTCTGTGAAACTTCTTTCTGACCTGTGCATTCAGCTAACAGAGTTAAACCATACTTTTGATTGAGGAGATCTGAACACTCTTTCTGTAGAAAATGCAACAGGACATTTGGAGCGCTAAGAGAGTAGTAGTGGAAAAAGGAATATATTCAAATATAAACTACAGAGAAGCATTCTGTGAAACTTCTTTCTGATCTGAGCATTCAGCTAACAGAGTTAAACCATACTTTTGATTGAGCAGTTTTGAAACACTCTGTCTGTAGAAAATGCAACTGGACATTCGTAGCGCTAAGTGGGTAATAGTGGAAAAAAGAATATGTTCAAATATAAACTACACAGAAGCATTGTATGAAACTACTTTCTGTTCTGTGCATTCAACTAACAGAGTTGAACCTTAGTTTTGATTGAGCCTTTCTGAAACACTCTTTCTGTAGAAACTGCAATTGGACATTCTGAGCGCTAAGAGGCCTCTATTGGGAAAAATAATATCTTCAAATAAAAACTACACAGAAGCATTGTGTGAAACTTATTTCTGATATGTTCATTAAGCTAACAGAGTTAAACCATACTTTTGATTGCGTAGTTCTGAACACTCTTTCTGTAGAAAATGCAAGTGGACATTCGGAGCGCTAAGAGGGTAATAGTGGAAAAAGGAATATATTCAAATATAAACTACACAGCAGCATTCTGTGAAAATTCTTTCTGTTCTGTGCATTCAACTAACAGAGTTGAACCTTACTTTTGATTGAGCCGTTCTGAAACACTCTTTCTGTAGAAACTGTAATTGGACATGCTAAGCGCTAAGAGGCCTACATTGGGAAAAAGAATATCTTCAAATAAAAACTACACAGATGCATTCTGTGAAACTTATTTCTGATCTGTAAATTCAGTTAACAGAGATAAAACATATTTTTGATTGAGCAGTTATGAAACACTCTTTTCGTAGAAAATGCAAGTGGAGATTCGGAGCGCTAAGAGGGTAATAGTGGAAAAAGGAATGTCTTCAAATATAAACTACACAGAATCATTCGGTGAAACTTCTTTCTGATCTGTGCATTCAGCTAACAGAGTTAAACCATTCTTTTGATTGAGCAGATCTGAACACTCTTTCTGTTGAAAATGCAACTGGACATTTGGAGCGCTAACAGCGTAGTAGTGGAAAAAGGAATATATTCAAATATAAACTACACAGAAGCATTCTGTGAAACTTCTTTCTGATCTGAGCATTCAGCTAACAGAGTTAAACCATACTTTTGATTGAGCAGTTTTGAAACACTCTGTCTGTAGAAAATGCAACTGGACATTCGTAGCGCTAAGTGGGTAATAGTGGAAAAAAGAATATGTTCAAATATAAACTACACAGAAGCATTGTATGAAACTTCTTTCTGTTCTGTGCATTCAACTAACAGAGTTTAAGCTTACTTTTGATTGAGCCGTTCTGAAACACTCTTTCTGTAGAAACTGCAATTGGACATTCTGAGCGCTAAGAGGCCTATATTGGGAAAAAGAATGTCTACAAATAAAAACTACACAGAAGAATTGTGTGAAACTTCTTTCTGTTCTGTTTGTTCAACTAAAAGAGTTGAACCTTAGTTTTGATTGAGCCGTTCTGAAACACTCTTTCTGTAGAAAATGCAAGTGGAGATTCGGAGCGCTAAGAGGGTAATAGTGGAAAAAGGAATGTCTCCAAATATAAACTACACAGAATCATTCTGTGAAACTTCTTTCTGATCTGTGCATTCAGCTAACAGAGTTAAACCATACTTTTGATTGAGCAGATCTGAACACTCTTTCTGTAGAAAATGCAACTGGACATTTGGAGGGCTAAGAGAGTAGTAGTGGAAAAAGGAATATATTCAAATATAAACTACACAGAAGCATTCTGTGAAACTTCTTTCTGATCTGAGCATTCAGCTAACAGAGTTAAACCATACTTTTGATTGAGCAGTTTTGAAACACTCTGTCTGTAGAAAATGCAACTGGACATTCGTAGCGCTAAGTGGGTAATAGTGGAAAAAAGAATATGTTCAAATATAAACTACACAGAAGCATTGTATGAAACTTCTTTCTGTTCTGTGCATTCAACTAACAGAGTTGAACCTTACTTTTGATTGAGCCTTTCTGAAACACTCTTTCTGTAGAAACTGCAATTGGACATTCTGAGCGCTAAGAGGCCTATATTGGGAAAAAGAATGTCTACAAATAAAAACTACACAGAAGAATTGTGTGAAACTTCTTTCTGTTCTGTTTGTTCAACTAAAAGAGTTGAACCTTAGTTTTGATTGAGCCGTTCTGAAACACTCTTTCTGTAGAAAATGCAAGTGGAGATTCGGAGCGCTAAGAGGGTAATAGTGGAAAAAGGAATGTCTCCAAATATAAACTACACAGAATCATTCTGTGAAACTTCTTTCTGATCTGTGCATTCAGCTAACAGAGTTAAACCATACCTTTGATTGAGGAGATCTGAACACTCTTTCTGTAGAAAATGCAACAGGACATTTGGAGCGCTAAGAGAGTAGTAGTGGAAAAAGGAATATATTCAAATATAAACTACAGAGAAGCATTCTGTGAAACTTCTTTCTGATCTGAGCATTCAGCTAACAGAGTTAAACCATACTTTTGATTGAGCAGTTTTGAAACACTCTGTCTGTAGAAAATGCAACTGGACATTCGTAGCGCTAAGTGGGTAATAGTGGAAAAAAGAATATGTTCAAATATAAACTACACAGAAGCATTGTATGAAACTACTTTCTGTTCTGTGCATTCAACTAACAGAGTTGAACCTTACTTTTGATTGAGCCTTTCTGAAACACTCTTTCTGTAGAAACTGCAATTGGACATTCTGAGCGCTAAGAGGCCTCTATTGGGAAAAATAATATCTTCAAATAAAAACTACACAGAAGCATTGTGTGAAACTTATTTCTGATATGTTCATTAAGCTAACAGAGTTAAACCATACTTTTGATTGCGTAGTTCTGAACACTCTTTCTGTAGAAAATGCAAGTGGACATTCGGAGCGCTAAGAGGGTAATAGTGGAAAAAGGAATATATTCAAATATAAACTACACAGCAGCATTCTGTGAAAATTCTTTCTGTTCTGTGCATTCAACTAACAGAGTTGAACCTTACTTTTGATTGAGCCGTTCTGAAACACTCTTTCTGTAGAAACTGTAATTGGACATGCTAAGCGCTAAGAGGCCTACATTGGGAAAAAGAATATCTTCAAATAAAAACTACACAGATGCATTCTGTGAAACTTATTTCTGATCTGTAAATTCAGTTAACAGAGATAAAACATATTTTTGATTGAGCAGTTATGAAACACTCTTTTCGTAGAAAATGCAAGTGGAGATTCGGAGCGCTAAGAGGGTAATAGTGGAAAAAGGAATGTCTTCAAATATAAACTACACAGAATCATTCGGTGAAACTTCTTTCTGATCTGTGCATTCAGCTAACAGAGTTAAACCATTCTTTTGATTGAGCAGATCTGAACACTCTTTCTGTTGAAAATGCAACTGGACATTTGGAGCGCTAACAGCGTAGTAGTGGAAAAAGGAATATATTCAAATATAAACTACACAGAAGCATTCTGTGAAACTTCTTTCTGATCTGAGCATTCAGCTAACAGAGTTAAACCATACTTTTGATTGAGCAGTTTTGAAACACTCTGTCTGTAGAAAATGCAACTGGACATTCATAGCGCTAAGTGGGTAATAGTGGAAAAAAGAATATGTTCAAATATAAACTACACAGAAGCATTGTATGAAACTTCTTTCTGTTCTGTGCATTCAACTAACAGAGTTTAAGCTTACTTTTGATTGAGCCGTTCTGAAACACTCTTTCTGTAGAAACTGCAATTGGACATTCTGAGCGCTAAGAGGCCTATATTGGGAAAAAGAATGTCTACAAATAAAAACTACACAGAAGAATTGTGTGAAACTTCTTTCTGTTCTGTTTGTTCAACTAAAAGAGTTGAACCTAAGTTTTGATTGAGCCGTTCTGAAACACTCTTTCTGTAGAAAATGCAAGTGGAGATTCGGAGCGCTAAGAGGGTAATAGTGGAAAAAGGAATGTCTCCAAATATAAACTACACAGAATCATTCTGTGAAACTTCTTTCTGACCTGTGCATTCAGCTAACAGAGTTAAACCATACTTTTGATTGAGGAGATCTGAACACTCTTTCTGTAGAAAATGCAACAGGACATTTGGAGCGCTAAGAGAGTAGTAGTGGAAAAAGGAATATATTCAAATATAAACTACAGAGAAGCATTCTGTGAAACTTCTTTCTGATCTGAGCATTCAGCTAACAGAGTTAAACCATACTTTTGATTGAGCAGTTTTGAAACACTCTGTCTGTAGAAAATGCAACTGGACATTCGTAGCGCTAAGTGGGTAATAGTGGAAAAAAGAATATGTTCAAATATAAACTACACAGAAGCATTGTATGAAACTTCTTTCTGTTCTGTGCATTCAACTAACAGAGTTGAACCTTAGTTTTGATTGAGCCTTTCTGAAACACTCTTTCTGTAGAAACTGCAATTGGACATTCTGAGCGCTAAGAGGCCTCTATTGGGAAAAATAATATCTTCAAATAAAAACTACACAGAAGCATTGTGTGAAACTTATTTCTGATATGTTCATTAAGCTAACAGAGTTAAACCATACTTTTGATTGCGTAGTTCTGAACACTCTTTCTGTAGAAAATGCAAGTGGACATTCGGAGCGCTAAGAGGGTAATAGTGGAAAAAGGAATATATTCAAATATAAACTACACAGCAGCATTCTGTGAAAATTCTTTCTGTTCTGTGCATTCAACTAACAGAGTTGAACCTTACTTTTGATTGAGCCGTTCTGAAACACTCTTTCTGTAGAAACTGTAATTGGACATGCTAAGCGCTAAGAGGCCTACATTGGGAAAAAGAATATCTTCAAATAAAAACTACACAGATGCATTCTGTGAAACTTATTTCTGATCTGTAAATTCAGTTAACAGAGATAAAACATATTTTTGATTGAGCAGTTATGAAACACTCTTTTCGTAGAAAATGCAAGTGGAGATTCGGAGCGCTAAGAGGGTAATAGTGGAAAAAGGAATGTCTCCAAATATAAACTACACAGAATCATTCTGTGAAACTTCTTTCTGATCTGTGCATTCAGCTAACAGAGTTAAACCATACTTTTGATTGAGCAGATCTGAACACTCTTTCTGTAGAAAATGCAACTGGACATTTGGAGGGCTAAGAGAGTAGTAGTGGAAAAAGGAATATATTCAAATATAAACTACACAGAAGCATTCTGTGAAACTTCTTTCTGATCTGAGCATTCAGCTAACAGAGTTAAACCATACTTTTGATTGAGCAGTTTTGAAACACTCTGTCTGTAGAAAATGCAACTGGACATTCGTAGCGCTAAGTGGGTAATAGTGGAAAAAAGAATATGTTCAAATATAAACTACACAGAAGCATTGTATGAAACTTCTTTCTGTTCTGTGCATTCAACTAACAGAGTTGAACCTTACTTTTGATTGAGCCGTTCTGAAACACTCTTTCTGTAGAAACTGCAATTGGACATTCTGAGCGCTAAGAGGCCTATATTGGGAAAAAGAATGTCTACAAATAAAAACTACACAGAAGAATTGTGTGAAACTTCTTTCTGTTCTGTTTGTTCAACTAAAAGAGTTGAACCTTAGTTTTGATTGAGCCGTTCTGAAACACTCTTTCTGTAGAAAATGCAAGTGGAGATTCGGAGCGCTAAGAGGGTAATAGTGGAAAAAGGAATGTCTCCAAATATAAACTACACAGAATCATTCTGTGAAACTTCTTTCTGATCTGTGCATTCAGCTAACAGAGTTAAACCATACTTTTGATTGAGGAGATCTGAACACACTTTCTGTAGAAAATGCAACAGGACATTTGGAGCGCTAAGAGAGTAGTAGTGGAAAAAGGAATATATTCAAATATAAACTACAGAGAAGCATTCTGTGAAACTTCTTTCTGATCTGAGCATTCAGCTAACAGAGTTAAACCATACTTTTGATTGAGCAGTTTTGAAACACTCTGTCTGTAGAAAATGCAACTGGACATTCGTAGCGCTAAGTGGGTAATAGTGGAAAAAAGAATATGTTCAAATATAAACTACACAGAAGCATTGTATGAAACTACTTTCTGTTCTGTGCATTCAAATAACAGAGTTGAACCTTACTTTTGATTGAGCCTTTCTGAAACACTCTTTCTGTAGAAACTGCAATTGGACATTCTGAGCGCTAAGAGGCCTCTATTGGGAAAAATAATATCTTCAAATAAAAACTACACAGAAGCATTGTGTGAAACTTATTTCTGATATGTTCATTAAGCTAACAGAGTTAAACCATACTTTTGATTGCGCAGTTCTGAACACTCTTTCTGTAGAAAATGCAAGTGGACATTCGGAGCGCTAAGAGGGTAATAGTGGAAAAAGGAATATATTCAAATATAAACTACACAGCAGCATTCTGTGAAAATTCTTTCTGTTCTGTGCATTCAACTAACAGAGTTGAACCTTACTTTTGATTGAGCCGTTCTGAAACACTCTTTCTGTAGAAACTGTAATTGGACATGCTAAGCGCTAAGAGGCCTACATTGGGAAAAAGAATATCTTCAAATAAAAACTACACAGATGCATTCTGTGAAACTTATTTCTGATCTGTAAATTCAGTTAACAGAGATAAAACATATTTTTGATTGAGCAGTTATGAAACACTCTTTTCGTAGAAAATGCAAGTGGAGATTCGGAGCGCTAAGAGGGTAATAGTGGAAAAAGGAATGTCTTCAAATATAAACTACACAGAATCATTCGGTGAAACTTCTTTCTGATCTGTGCATTCAGCTAACAGAGTTAAACCATTCTTTTGATTGAGCAGATCTGAACACTCTTTCTGTTGAAAATGCAACTGGACATTTGGAGCGCTAACAGCGTAGTAGTGGAAAAAGGAATATATTCAAATATAAACTACACTGAAGCATTCTCTGAAAATTCTTTCTGATCTGAGCATTCAGCTAACAGAGTTAAACCATACTTTTGATTGAGCAGTTTTGAAACACTCTGTCTGTAGAAAATGCAACTGGACATTCGTAGCGCTACGTGGGTAATAGTGGAAAAAAGAATATGTTCAAATATAAACTACACAGAAGCATTGTATGAAACTTCTTTCTGTTCTGTGCATTCAACTAACAGAGTTTAAGCTTACTTTTGATTGAGCCGTTCTGAAACACTCTTTCTGTAGAAACTGCAATTGGACATTCTGAGCGCTAAGAGGCCTATATTGGGAAAAAGAATGTCTACAAATAAAAACTACACAGAAGAATTGTGTGAAACTTCTTTCTGTTCTGTTTGTTCAACTAAAAGAGTTGAACCTTTGTTTTGATTGAGCCGTTCTGAAACACTCTTTCTGTAGAAAATGCAAGTGGAGATTCGGAGCGCTAAGAGGGTAATAGTGGAAAAAGGAATGTCTCCAAATATAAACTACACAGAATCATTCTGTGAAACTTCTTTCTGATCTGTGCATTCAGCTAACAGAGTTAAACCATACTTTTGATTGAGCAGATCTGAACACTCTTTCTGTAGAAAATGCAACTGGACATTTGGAGGGCTAAGAGAGTAGTAGTGGAAAAAGGAATATATTCAAATATAAACTACACAGAAGCATTCTGTGAAACTTCTTTCTGATCTGAGCATTCAGCTAACAGAGTTAAACCATACTTTTGATTGAGCAGTTTTGAAACACTCTGTCTGTAGAAAATGCAACTGGACATTCGTAGCGCTAAGTGGGTAATAGTGGAAAAAAGAATATGTTCAAATATAAACTACACAGAAGCATTGTATGAAACTTCTTTCTGTTCTGTGCATTCAACTAACAGAGTTGAACCTTACTTTTGATTGAGCCGTTCTGAAACACTCTTTCTGTAGAAACTGCAATTGGACATTCTGAGCGCTAAGAGGCCTATATTGGGAAAAAGAATGTCTACAAATAAAAACTACACAGAAGAATTGTGTGAAACTTCTTTCTGTTCTGTTTGTTCAACTAAAAGAGTTGAACCTTAGTTTTGATTGAGCCGTTCTGAAACACTCTTTCTGTAGAAAATGCAAGTGGAGATTCGGAGCGCTAAGAGGGTAATAGTGGAAAAAGGAATGTCTCCAAATATAAACTACACAGAATCATTCTGTGAAACTTCTTTCTGATCTGTGCATTCAGCTAACAGAGTTAAACCATACTTTTGATTGAGGAGATCTGAACACTCTTTCTGTAGAAAATGCAACAGGACATTTGGAGCGCTAAGAGAGTAGTAGTGGAAAAAGGAATATATTCAAATATAAACTACAGAGAAGCATTCTGTGAAACTTCTTTCTGATCTGAGCATTCAGCTAACAGAGTTAAACCATACTTTTGATTGAGCAGTTTTGAAACACTCTGTCTGTAGAAAATGCAACTGGACATTCGTAGCGCTAAGTGGGTAATAGTGGAAAAAAGAATATGTTCAAATATAAACTACACAGAAGCATTGTATGAAACTACTTTCTGTTCTGTGCATTCAAATAACAGAGTTGAACCTTACTTTTGATTGAGCCTTTCTGAAACACTCTTTCTGTAGAAACTGCAATTGGACATTCTGAGCGCTAAGAGGCCTCTATTGGGAAAAATAATATCTTCAAATAAAAACTACACAGAAGCATTGTGTGAAACTTATTTCTGATATGTTCATTAAGCTAACAGAGTTAAACCATACTTTTGATTGCGCAGTTCTGAACACTCTTTCTGTAGAAAATGCAAGTGGACATTCGGAGCGCTAAGAGGGTAATAGTGGAAAAAGGAATATATTCAAATATAAACTACACAGCAGCATTCTGTGAAAATTCTTTCTGTTCTGTGCATTCAACTAACAGAGTTGAACCTTACTTTTGATTGAGCCGTTCTGAAACACTCTTTCTGTAGAAACTGTAATTGGACATGCTAAGCGCTAAGAGGCCTACATTGGGAAAAAGAATATCTTCAAATAAAAACTACACAGATGCATTCTGTGAAACTTATTTCTGATCTGTAAATTCAGTTAACAGAGATAAAACATATTTTTGATTGAGCAGTTATGAAACACTCTTTTCGTAGAAAATGCAAGTGGAGATTCGGAGCGCTAAGAGGGTAATAGTGGAAAAAGGAATGTCTTCAAATATAAACTACACAGAATCATTCGGTGAAACTTCTTTCTGATCTGTGCATTCAGCTAACAGAGTTAAACCATTCTTTTGATTGAGCAGATCTGAACACTCTTTCTGTTGAAAATGCAACTGGACATTTGGAGCGCTAACAGCGTAGTAGTGGAAAAAGGAATATATTCAAATATAAACTACACAGAAGCATTCTGTGAAAATTCTTTCTGATCTGAGCATTCAGCTAACAGAGTTAAACCATACTTTTGATTGAGCAGTTTTGAAACACTCTGTCTGTAGAAAATGCAACTGGACATTCGTAGCGCTACGTGGGTAATAGTGGAAAAAAGAATATGTTCAAATATAAACTACACAGAAGCATTGTATGAAACTTCTTTCTGTTCTGTGCATTCAACTAACAGAGTTTAAGCTTACTTTTGATTGAGCCGTTCTGAAACACTCTTTCTGTAGAAACTGCAATTGGACATTCTGAGCGCTAAGAGGCCTATATTGGGAAAAAGAATGTCTACAAATAAAAACTACACAGAAGAATTGTGTGAAACTTCTTTCTGTTCTGTTTGTTCAACTAAAAGAGTTGAACCTTAGTTTTGATTGAGCCGTTCTGAAACACTCTTTCTGTAGAAAATGCAAGTGGAGATTCGGAGCGCTAAGAGGGTAATAGTGGAAAAAGGAATGTCTCCAAATATAAACTACACAGAATCATTCTGTGAAACTTCTTTCTGATCTGTGCATTCAGCTAACAGAGTTAAACCATACTTTTGATTGAGCAGATCTGAACACTCTTTCTGTAGAAAATGCAACTGGACATTTGGAGGGCTAAGAGAGTAGTAGTGGAAAAAGGAATATATTCAAATATAAACTACACAGAAGCATTCTGTGAAACTTCTTTCTGATCTGAGCATTCAGCTAACAGAGTTAAACCATACTTTTGATTGAGCAGTTTTGAAACACTCTGTCTGTAGAAAATGCAACTGGACATTCGTAGCGCTAAGTGGGTAATAGTGGAAAAAAGAATATGTTCAAATATAAACTACACAGAAGCATTGTATGAAACTTCTTTCTGTTCTGTGCATTCAACTAACAGAGTTTAAGCTTACTTTTGATTGAGCCGTTCTGAAACACTCTTTCTGTAGAAACTGCAATTGGACATTCTGAGCGCTAAGAGGCCTATATTGGGAAAAAGAATGTCTACAAATAAAAACTACACAGAAGAATTGTGTGAAACTTCTTTCTGTTCTGTTTGTTCAACTAAAAGAGTTGAACCTTAGTTTTGATTGAGCCGTTCTGAAACACTCTTTCTGTAGAAAATGCAAGTGGAGATTCGGAGCGCTAAGAGGGTAATAGTGGAAAAAGGAATGTCTCCAAATATAAACTACACAGAATCATTCTGTGAAACTTCTTTCTGATCTGTGCATTCAGCTAACAGAGTTAAACCATACTTTTGATTGAGCAGATCTGAACACTCTTTCTGTAGAAAATGCAACTGGACATTTGGAGGGCTAAGAGAGTAGTAGTGGAAAAAGGAATATATTCAAATATAAACTACACAGAAGCATTCTGTGAAACTTCTTTCTGATCTGAGCATTCAGCTAACAGAGTTAAACCATACTTTTGATTGAGCAGTTTTGAAACACTCTGTCTGTAGAAAATGCAACTGGACATTCGTAGCGCTAAGTGGGTAATAGTGGAAAAAAGAATATGTTCAAATATAAACTACACAGAAGCATTGTATGAAACTTCTTTCTGTTCTGTGCATTCAACTAACAGAGTTGAACCTTACTTTTGATTGAGCCGTTCTGAAACACTCTTTCTGTAGAAACTGCAATTGGACATTCTGAGCGCTAAGAGGCCTATATTGGGAAAAAGAATGTCTACAAATAAAAACTACACAGAAGAATTGTGTGAAACTTCTTTCTGTTCTGTTTGTTCAACTAAAAGAGTTGAACCTTAGTTTTGATTGAGCCGTTCTGAAACACTCTTTCTGTAGAAAATGCAAGTGGAGATTCGGAGCGCTAAGAGGGTAATAGTGGAAAAAGGAATGTCTCCAAATATAAACTACACAGAATCATTCTGTGAAACTTCTTTCTGATCTGTGCATTCAGCTAACAGAATTAAAACATACTTTTGATTGAGGAGATCTGAACACTCTTTCTGTAGAAAATGCAACAGGACATTTGGAGCGCTAAGAGAGTAGTAGTGGAAAAAGGAATATATTCAAATATAAACTACAGAGAAGCATTCTGTGAAACTTCTTTCTGATCTGAGCATTCAGCTAACAGAGTTAAACCATACTTTTGATTGAGCAGTTTTGAAACACTCTGTCTGTAGAAAATGCAACTGGACATTCGTAGCGCTAAGTGGGTAATAGTGGAAAAAAGAATATGTTCAAATATAAACTACACAGAAGCATTGTATGAAACTACTTTCTGTTCTGTGCATTCAACTAACAGAGTTGAACCTTACTTTTGATTGAGCCTTTCTGAAACACTCTTTCTGTAGAAACTGCAATTGGACATTCTGAGCGCTAAGAGGCCTCTATTGGGAAAAATAATATCTTCAAATAAAAACTACACAGAAACATTGTGTGAAACTTATTTCTGATATGTTCATTAAGCTAACAGAGTTAAACCATACTTTTGATTGCGTAGTTCTGAACACTCTTTCTGTAGAAAATGCAAGTGGACATTCGGAGCGCTAAGAGGGTAATAGTGGAAAAAGGAATATATTCAAATATAAACTACACAGCAGCATTCTGTGAAAATTCTTTCTGTTCTGTGCATTCAACTAACAGAGTTGAACCTTACTTTTGATTGAGCCGTTCTGAAACACTCTTTCTGTAGAAACTGTAATTGGACATGCTAAGCGCTAAGAGGCCTACATTGGGAAAAAGAATATCTTCAAATAAAAACTACACAGATGCATTCTGTGAAACTTATTTCTGATCTGTAAATTCAGTTAACAGAGATAAAACATATTTTTGATTGAGCAGTTATGAAACACTCTTTTCGTAGAAAATGCAAGTGGAGATTCGGAGCGCTAAGAGGGTAATAGTGGAAAAAGGAATGTCTTCAAATATAAACTACACAGAATCATTCTGTGAAACTTCTTTCTGATCTGTGCATTCAGCTAACAGAGTTAAACCATTCTTTTGATTGAGCAGATCTGAACACTCTTTCTGTTGAAAATGCAACTGGACATTTGGAGCGCTAAGAGCGTAGTAGTGGAAAAAGGAATATATTCAAATATAAACTACACAGAAGCATTCTGTGAAACTTCTTTCTGATCTGAGCATTCAGCTAACAGAGTTAAACCATACTTTTGATTGAGCAGTTTTGAAACACTCTGTCTGTAGAAAATGCAACTGGACATTCGTAGCGCTAAGTGGGTAATAGTGGAAAAAAGAATATGTTCAAATATAAACTACACAGAAGCATTGTATGAAACTTCTTTCTGTTCTGTGCATTCAACTAACAGAGTTTAAGCTTACTTTTGATTGAGCCGTTCTGAAACACTCTTTCTGTAGAAACTGCAATTGGACATTCTGAGCGCTAAGAGGCCTATATTGGGAAAAAGAATGTCTACAAATAAAAACTACACAGAAGAATTGTGTGAAACTTCTTTCTGTTCTGTTTGTTCAACTAAAAGAGTTGAACCTTAGTTTTGATTGAGCCGTTCTGAAACACTCTTTCTGTAGAAAATGCAAGTGGAGATTCGGAGCGCTAAGAGGGTAATAGTGGAAAAAGGAATGTCTCCAAATATAAACTACACAGAATCATTCTGTGAAACTTCTTTCTGATCTGTGCATTCAGCTAACAGAGTTAAACCATACTTTTGATTGAGCAGATCTGAACACTCTTTCTGTAGAAAATGCAACTGGACATTTGGAGGGCTAAGAGAGTAGTAGTGGAAAAAGGAATATATTCAAATATAAACTACACAGAAGCATTCTGTGAAACTTCTTTCTGATCTGAGCATTCAGCTAACAGAGTTAAACCATACTTTTGATTGAGCAGTTTTGAAACACTCTGTCTGTAGAAAATGCAACTGGACATTCGTAGCGCTAAGTGGGTAATAGTGGAAAAAAGAATATGTTCAAATATAAACTACACAGAAGCATTGTATGAAACTTCTTTCTGTTCTGTGCATTCAACTAACAGAGTTGAACCTTACCTTTGATTGAGCCGTTCTGAAACACTCTTTCTGTAGAAACTGCAATTGGACATTCTGAGCGCTAAGAGGCCTATATTGGGAAAAAGAATGTCTACAAATAAAAACTACACAGAAGAATTGTGTGAAACTTCTTTCTGTTCTGTTTGTTCAACTAAAAGAGTTGAACCTTAGTTTTGATTGAGCCGTTCTGAAACACTCTTTCTGTAGAAAATGCAAGTGGAGATTCGGAGCGCTAAGAGGGTAATAGTGGAAAAAGGAATGTCTCCAAATATAAACTACACAGAATCATTCTGTGAAACTTCTTTCTGATCTGTGCATTCAGCTAACAGAGTTAAACCATACTTTTGATTGAGGAGATCTGAACACTCTTTCTGTAGAAAATGCAACAGGACATTTGGAGCGCTAAGAGAGTAGTAGTGGAAAAAGGAATATATTCAAATATAAACTACAGAGAAGCATTCTGTGAAACTTCTTTCTGATCTGAGCATTCAGCTAACAGAGTTAAACCATACTTTTGATTGAGCAGTTTTGAAACACTCTGTCTGTAGAAAATGCAACTGGACATTCGTAGCGCTAAGTGGGTAATAGTGGAAAAAAGAATATGTTCAAATATAAACTACACAGAAGCATTGTATGAAACTACTTTCTGTTCTGTGCATTCAAATAACAGAGTTGAACCTTACTTTTGATTGAGCCTTTCTGAAACACTCTTTCTGTAGAAACTGCAATTGGACATTCTGAGCGCTAAGAGGCCTCTATTGGGAAAAATAATATCTTCAAATAAAAACTACACAGAAGCATTGTGTGAAACTTATTTCTGATATGTTCATT
This sequence comes from Symphalangus syndactylus, assembly GCF_028878055.3. Taxonomy (NCBI): domain Eukaryota; kingdom Metazoa; phylum Chordata; class Mammalia; order Primates; family Hylobatidae; genus Symphalangus; species Symphalangus syndactylus. Next base: position 1,584,291 of record NC_072426.2, on the reverse strand, counting down.
AAGCTAACAGAGTTAAACCATACTTTTGATTGCGCAGTTCTGAACACTCTTTCTGTAGAAAATGCAAGTGGACATTCGGAGCGCTAAGAGGGTAATAGTGGAAAAAGGAATATATTCAAATATAAACTACACAGCAGCATTCTGTGAAAATTCTTTCTGTTCTGTGCATTCAACTAACAGAGTTGAACCTTACTTTTGATTGAGCCGTTCTGAAACACTCTTTCTGTAGAAACTGTAATTGGACATGCTAAGCGCTAAGAGGCCTACATTGGGAAAAAGAATATCTTCAAATAAAAACTACACAGATGCATTCTGTGAAACTTATTTCTGATCTGTAAATTCAGTTAACAGAGATAAAACATATTTTTGATTGAGCAGTTATGAAACACTCTTTTCGTAGAAAATGCAAGTGGAGATTCGGAGCGCTAAGAGGGTAATAGTGGAAAAAGGAATGTCTTCAAATATAAACTACACAGAATCATTCGGTGAAACTTCTTTCTGATCTGTGCATTCAGCTAACAGAGTTAAACCATTCTTTTGATTGAGCAGATCTGAACACTCTTTCTGTTGAAAATGCAACTGGACATTTGGAGCGCTAACAGCGTAGTAGTGGAAAAAGGAATATATTCAAATATAAACTACACAGAAGCATTCTGTGAAAATTCTTTCTGATCTGAGCATTCAGCTAACAGAGTTAAACCATACTTTTGATTGAGCAGTTTTGAAACACTCTGTCTGTAGAAAATGCAACTGGACATTCGTAGCGCTACGTGGGTAATAGTGGAAAAAAGAATATGTTCAAATATAAACTACACAGAAGCATTGTATGAAACTTCTTTCTGTTCTGTGCATTCAACTAACAGAGTTTAAGCTTACTTTTGATTGAGCCGTTCTGAAACACTCTTTCTGTAGAAACTGCAATTGGACATTCTGAGCGCTAAGAGGCCTATATTGGGAAAAAGAATGTCTACAAATAAAAACTACACAGAAGAATTGTGTGAAACTTCTTTCTGTTCTGTTTGTTCAACTAAAAGAGTTGAACCTTAGTTTTGATTGAGCCGTTCTGAAACACTCTTTCTGTAGAAAATGCAAGTGGAGATTCGGAGCGCTAAGAGGGTAATAGTGGAAAAAGGAATGTCTCCAAATATAAACTACACAGAATCATTCTGTGAAACTTCTTTCTGATCTGTGCATTCAGCTAACAGAGTTAAACCATACTTTTGATTGAGCAGATCTGAACACTCTTTCTGTAGAAAATGCAACTGGACATTTGGAGGGCTAAGAGAGTAGTAGTGGAAAAAGGAATATATTCAAATATAAACTACACAGAAGCATTCTGTGAAACTTCTTTCTGATCTGAGCATTCAGCTAACAGAGTTAAACCATACTTTTGATTGAGCAGTTTTGAAACACTCTGTCTGTAGAAAATGCAACTGGACATTCGTAGCGCTAAGTGGGTAATAGTGGAAAAAAGAATATGTTCAAATATAAACTACACAGAAGCATTGTATGAAACTTCTTTCTGTTCTGTGCATTCAACTAACAGAGTTTAAGCTTACTTTTGATTGAGCCGTTCTGAAACACTCTTTCTGTAGAAACTGCAATTGGACATTCTGAGCGCTAAGAGGCCTATATTGGGAAAAAGAATGTCTACAAATAAAAACTACACAGAAGAATTGTGTGAAACTTCTTTCTGTTCTGTTTGTTCAACTAAAAGAGTTGAACCTTAGTTTTGATTGAGCCGTTCTGAAACACTCTTTCTGTAGAAAATGCAAGTGGAGATTCGGAGCGCTAAGAGGGTAATAGTGGAAAAAGGAATGTCTCCAAATATAAACTACACAGAATCATTCTGTGAAACTTCTTTCTGATCTGTGCATTCAGCTAACAGAGTTAAACCATACTTTTGATTGAGCAGATCTGAACACTCTTTCTGTAGAAAATGCAACTGGACATTTGGAGGGCTAAGAGAGTAGTAGTGGAAAAAGGAATATATTCAAATATAAACTACACAGAAGCATTCTGTGAAACTTCTTTCTGATCTGAGCATTCAGCTAACAGAGTTAAACCATACTTTTGATTGAGCAGTTTTGAAACACTCTGTCTGTAGAAAATGCAACTGGACATTCGTAGCGCCAAGTGGGTAATAGTGGAAAAAAGAATATGTTCAAATATAAACTACACAGAAGCATTGTATGAAACTACTTTCTGTTCTGTGCATTCAACTAACAGAGTTGAACCTTACTTTTGATTGAGCCTTTCTGAAACACTCTTTCTGTAGAAACTGCAATTGGACATTCTGAGCGCTAAGAGGCCTCTATTGGGAAAAATAATATCTTCAAATAAAAACTACACAGAAACATTGTGTGAAACTTATTTCTGATATGTTCATTAAGCTAACAGAGTTAAACCATACTTTTGATTGCGTAGTTCTGAACACTCTTTCTGTAGAAAATGCAAGTGGACATTCGGAGCGCTAAGAGGGTAATAGTGGAAAAAGGAATATATTCAAATATAAACTACACAGCAGCATTCTGTGAAAATTCTTTCTGTTCTGTGCATTCAACTAACAGAGTTGAACCTTACTTTTGATTGAGCCGTTCTGAAACACTCTTTCTGTAGAAACTGTAATTGGACATGCTAAGCGCTAAGAGGCCTACATTGGGAAAAAGAATATCTTCAAATAAAAACTACACAGATGCATTCTGTGAAACTTATTTCTGATCTGTAAATTCAGTTAACAGAGATAAAACATATTTTTGATTGAGCAGTTATGAAACACTCTTTTCGTAGAAAATGCAAGTGGAGATTCGGAGCGCTAAGAGGGTAATAGTGGAAAAAGGAATGTCTTCAAATATAAACTACACAGAATCATTCTGTGAAACTTCTTTCTGATCTGTGCATTCAGCTAACAGAGTTAAACCATTCTTTTGATTGAGCAGATCTGAACACTCTTTCTGTTGAAAATGCAACTGGACATTTGGAGCGCTAAGAGCGTAGTAGTGGAAAAAGGAATATATTCAAATATAAACTACACAGAAGCATTCTGTGAAACTTCTTTCTGATCTGAGCATTCAGCTAACAGAGTTAAACCATACTTTTGATTGAGCAGTTTTGAAACACTCTGTCTGTAGAAAATGCAACTGGACATTCGTAGCGCTAAGTGGGTAATAGTGGAAAAAAGAATATGTTCAAATATAAACTACACAGAAGCATTGTATGAAACTTCTTTCTGTTCTGTGCATTCAACTAACAGAGTTTAAGCTTACTTTTGATTGAGCCGTTCTGAAACACTCTTTCTGTAGAAACTGCAATTGGACATTCTGAGCGCTAAGAGGCCTATATTGGGAAAAAGAATGTCTACAAATAAAAACTACACAGAAGAATTGTGTGAAACTTCTTTCTGTTCTGTTTGTTCAACTAAAAGAGTTGAACCTTAGTTTTGATTGAGCCGTTCTGAAACACTCTTTCTGTAGAAAATGCAAGTGGAGATTCGGAGCGCTAAGAGGGTAATAGTGGAAAAAGGAATGTCTCCAAATATAAACTACACAGAATCATTCTGTGAAACTTCTTTCTGATCTGTGCATTCAGCTAACAGAGTTAAACCATACTTTTGATTGAGCAGATCTGAACACTCTTTCTGTAGAAAATGCAACTGGACATTTGGAGGGCTAAGAGAGTAGTAGTGGAAAAAGGAATATATTCAAATATAAACTACACAGAAGCATTCTGTGAAACTTCTTTCTGATCTGAGCATTCAGCTAACAGAGTTAAACCATACTTTTGATTGAGCAGTTTTGAAACACTCTGTCTGTAGAAAATGCAACTGGACATTCGTAGCGCTAAGTGGGTAATAGTGGAAAAAAGAATATGTTCAAATATAAACTACACAGAAGCATTGTATGAAACTTCTTTCTGTTCTGTGCATTCAACTAACAGAGTTGAACCTTACTTTTGATTGAGCCGTTCTGAAACACTCTTTCTGTAGAAACTGCAATTGGACATTCTGAGCGCTAAGAGGCCTATATTGGGAAAAAGAATGTCTACAAATAAAAACTACACAGAAGAATTGTGTGAAACTTCTTTCTGTTCTGTTTGTTCAACTAAAAGAGTTGAAACTTAGTTTTGATTGAGCCGTTCTGAAACACTCTTTCTGTAGAAAATGCAAGTGGAGATTCGGAGCGCTAAGAGGGTAATAGTGGAAAAAGGAATGTCTCCAAATATAAACTACACAGAATCATTCTGTGAAACTTCTTTCTGATCTGTGCATTCAGCTAACAGAGTTAAACCATACTTTTGATTGAGGAGATCTGAACACTCTTTCTGTAGAAAATGCAACAGGACATTTGGAGCGCTAAGAGAGTAGTAGTGGAAAAAGGAATATATTCAAATATAAACTACAGAGAAGCATTCTGTGAAACTTCTTTCTGATCTGAGCATTCAGCTAACAGAGTTAAACCATACTTTTGATTGAGCAGTTTTGAAACACTCTGTCTGTAGAAAATGCAACTGGACATTCGTAGCGCTAAGTGGGTAATAGTGGAAAAAAGAATATGTTCAAATATAAACTACACAGAAGCATTGTATGAAACTACTTTCTGTTCTGTGCATTCAACTAACAGAGTTGAACCTTACTTTTGATTGAGCCTTTCTGAAACACTCTTTCTGTAGAAACTGCAATTGGACATTCTGAGCGCTAAGAGGCCTCTATTGGGAAAAATAATATCTTCAAATAAAAACTACACAGAAGCATTGTGTGAAACTTATTTCTGATATGTTCATTAAGCTAACAGAGTTAAACCATACTTTGGATTGCGTAGTTCTGAACACTCTTTCTGTAGAAAATGCAAGTGGACATTCGGAGCGCTAAGAGGGTAATAGTGGAAAAAGGAATATATTCAAATATAAACTACACAGCAGCATTCTGTGAAAATTCTTTCTGTTCTGTGCATTCAACTAACAGAGTTGAACCTTACTTTTGATTGAGCCGTTCTGAAACACTCTTTCTGTAGAAACTGTAATTGGACATGCTAAGCGCTAAGATGCCTACATTGGGAAAAAGAATATCTTCAAATAAAAACTACACAGATGCATTCTGTGAAACTTATTTCTGATCTGTAAATTCAGTTAACAGAGATAAAACATATTTTTGATTGAGCAGTTATGAAACACTCTTTTCGTAGAAAATGCAAGTGGAGATTCGGAGCGCTAAGAGGGTAATAGTGGAAAAAGGAATGTCTTCAAATATAAACTACACAGAATCATTCGGTGAAACTTCTTTCTGATCTGTGCATTCAGCTAACAGAGTTAAACCATTCTTTTGATTGAGCAGATCTGAACACTCTTTCTGTTGAAAATGCAACTGGACATTTGGAGCGCTAAGAGCGTAGTAGTGGAAAAAGGAATATATTCAAATATAAACTACACAGAAGCATTCTGTGAAACTTCTTTCTGATCTGAGCATTCAGCTAACAGAGTTAAACCATACTTTTGATTGAGCAGTTTTGAAACACTCTGTCTGTAGAAAATGCAACTGGACATTCGTAGCGCTAAGTGGGTAATAGTGGAAAAAAGAATATGTTCAAATATAAACTACACAGAAGCATTGTATGAAACTTCTTTCTGTTCTGTGCATTCAACTAACAGAGTTTAAGCTTACTTTTGATTGAGCCGTTCTGAAACACTCTTTCTGTAGAAACTGCAATTGGACATTCTGAGCGCTAAGAGGCCTATATTGGGAAAAAGAATGTCTACAAATAAAAACTACACAGAAGAATTGTGTGAAACTTCTTTCTGTTCTGTTTGTTCAACTAAAAGAGTTGAACCTTAGTTTTGATTGAGCCGTTCTGAAACACTCTTTCTGTAGAAAATGCAAGTGGAGATTCGGAGCGCTAAGAGGGTAATAGTGGAAAAAGGAATGTCTCCAAATATAAACTACACAGAATCATTCTGTGAAACTTCTTTCTGATCTGTACATTCAGCTAACAGAGTTAAAACATACTTTTGATTGAGGAGCTCTGAACACTCTTTCTGTAGAAAATGCAACAGGACATTTGGAGCGCTAAGAGAGTAGTAGTGGAAAAAGGAATATATTCAAATATAAACTACAGAGAAGCATTCTGTGAAACTTCTTTCTGATCTGAGCATTCAGCTAACAGAGTTAAACCATACTTTTGATTGAGCAGTTTTGAAACACTCTGTCTGTAGAAAATGCAACTGGACATTCGTAGCGCTAAGTGGGTAATAGTGGAAAAAAGAATATGTTCAAATATAAACTACACAGAAGCATTGTATGAAACTTCTTTCTGTTCTGTGCATTCAACTAACAGAGTTGAACCTTACTTTTGATTGAGCCTTTCTGAAACACTCTTTCTGTAGAAACTGCAATTGGACATTCTGAGCGCTAAGAGCGTAGTAGTGGAAAAAGGAATATATTCAAATATAAACTACACAGAAGCATTCTGTGAAACTTCTTTCTGATCTGAGCATTCAGCTAACAGAGTTAAACCATACTTTTGATTGAGCAGTTTTGAAACACTCTGTCTGTAGAAAATGCAACTGGACATTCGTAGCGCTAAGTGGGTAATAGTGGAAAAAAGAATATGTTCAAATATAAACTACACAGAAGCATTGTATGAAACTTCTTTCTGTTCTGTGCATTCAACTAACAGAGTTTAAGCTTACTTTTGATTGAGCCGTTCTGAAACACTCTTTCTGTAGAAACTGCAATTGGACATTCTGAGCGCTAAGAGGCCTATATTGGGAAAAAGAATGTCTACAAATAAAAACTACACAGAAGAATTGTGTGAAACTACTTTCTGTTCTGTTTGTTCAACTAAAAGAGTTGAACCTTAGTTTTGATTGAGCCGTTCTGAAACACTCTTTCTGTAGAAAATGCAAGTGGAGATTCGGAGCGCTAAGAGGGTAATAGTGGAAAAAGGAATGTCTCCAAATATAAACTACACAGAATCATTCTGTGAAACTTCTTTCTGATCTGTGCATTCAGCTAACAGAGTTAAACCATACTTTTGATTGAGCAGATCTGAACACTCTTTCTGTAGAAAATGCAACTGGACATTTGGAGGGCTAAGAGAGTAGTAGTGGAAAAAGGAATATATTCAAATATAAACTACACAGAAGCATTCTGTGAAACTTCTTTCTGATCTGAGCATTCAGCTAACAGAGTTAAACCATACTTTTGATTGAGCAGTTTTGAAACACTCTGTCTGTAGAAAATGCAACTGGACATTCGTAGCGCTAAGTGGGTAATAGTGGAAAAAAGAATATGTTCAAATATAAACTACACAGAAGCATTGTATGAAACTTCTTTCTGTTCTGTGCATTCAACTAACAGAGTTGAACCTTACTTTTGATTGAGCCGTTCTGAAACACTCTTTCTGTAGAAACTGCAATTGGACATTCTGAGCGCTAAGAGGCCTATATTGGGAAAAAGAATGTCTACAAATAAAAACTACACAGAAGAATTGTGTGAAACTTCTTTCTGTTCTGTTTGTTCAACTAAAAGAGTTGAAACTTAGTTTTGATTGAGCCGTTCTGAAACACTCTTTCTGTAGAAAATGCAAGTGGAGATTCGGAGCGCTAAGAGGGTAATAGTGGAAAAAGGAATGTCTCCAAATATAAACTACACAGAATCATTCTGTGAAACTTCTTTCTGATCTGTGCATTCAGCTAACAGAGTTAAACCATACTTTTGATTGAGGAGATCTGAACACTCTTTCTGTAGAAAATGCAACAGGACATTTGGAGCGCTAAGAGAGTAGTAGTGGAAAAAGGAATATATTCAAATATAAACTACAGAGAAGCATTCTGTGAAACTTCTTTCTGATCTGAGCATTCAGCTAACAGAGTTAAACCATACTTTTGATTGAGCAGTTTTGAAACACTCTGTCTGTAGAAAATGCAACTGGACATTCGTAGCGCTAAGTGGGTAATAGTGGAAAAAAGAATATGTTCAAATATAAACTACACAGAAGCATTGTATGAAACTACTTTCTGTTCTGTGCATTCAACTAACAGAGTTGAACCTTACTTTTGATTGAGCCTTTCTGAAACACTCTTTCTGTAGAAACTGCAATTGGACATTCTGAGCGCTAAGAGGCCTCTATTGGGAAAAATAATATCTTCAAATAAAAACTACACAGAAGCATTGTGTGAAACTTATTTCTGATATGTTCATTAAGCTAACAGAGTTAAACCATACTTTGGATTGCGTAGTTCTGAACACTCTTTCTGTAGAAAATGCAAGTGGACATTCGGAGCGCTAAGAGGGTAATAGTGGAAAAAGGAATATATTCAAATATAAACTACACAGCAGCATTCTGTGAAAATTCTTTCTGTTCTGTGCATTCAACTAACAGAGTTGAACCTTACTTTTGATTGAGCCGTTCTGAAACACTCTTTCTGTAGAAACTGTAATTGGACATGCTAAGCGCTAAGATGCCTACATTGGGAAAAAGAATATCTTCAAATAAAAACTACACAGATGCATTCTGTGAAACTTATTTCTGATCTGTAAATTCAGTTAACAGAGATAAAACATATTTTTGATTGAGCAGTTATGAAACACTCTTTTCGTAGAAAATGCAAGTGGAGATTCGGAGCGCTAAGAGGGTAATAGTGGAAAAAGGAATGTCTTCAAATATAAACTACACAGAATCATTCGGTGAAACTTCTTTCTGATCTGTGCATTCAGCTAACAGAGTTAAACCATTCTTTTGATTGAGCAGATCTGAACACTCTTTCTGTTGAAAATGCAACTGGACATTTGGAGCGCTAAGAGCGTAGTAGTGGAAAAAGGAATATATTCAAATATAAACTACACAGAAGCATTCTGTGAAACTTCTTTCTGATCTGAGCATTCAGCTAACAGAGTTAAACCATACTTTTGATTGAGCAGTTTTGAAACACTCTGTCTGTAGAAAATGCAACTGGACATTCGTAGCGCTAAGTGGGTAATAGTGGAAAAAAGAATATGTTCAAATATAAACTACACAGAAGCATTGTATGAAACTTCTTTCTGTTCTGTGCATTCAACTAACAGAGTTTAAGCTTACTTTTGATTGAGCCGTTCTGAAACACTCTTTCTGTAGAAACTGCAATTGGACATTCTGAGCGCTAAGAGGCCTATATTGGGAAAAAGAATGTCTACAAATAAAAACTACACAGAAGAATTGTGTGAAACTTCTTTCTGTTCTGTTTGTTCAACTAAAAGAGTTGAACCTTAGTTTTGATTGAGCCGTTCTGAAACACTCTTTCTGTAGAAAATGCAAGTGGAGATTCGGAGCGCTAAGAGGGTAATAGTGGAAAAAGGAATGTCTCCAAATATAAACTACACAGAATCATTCTGTGAAACTTCTTTCTGATCTGTACATTCAGCTAACAGAGTTAAAACATACTTTTGATTGAGGAGATCTGAACACTCTTTCTGTAGAAAATGCAACAGGACATTTGGAGCGCTAAGAGAGTAGTAGTGGAAAAAGGAATATATTCAAATATAAACTACAGAGAAGCATTCTGTGAAACTTCTTTCTGATCTGAGCATTCAGCTAACAGAGTTAAACCATACTTTTGATTGAGCAGTTTTGAAACACTCTGTCTGTAGAAAATGCAACTGGACATTCGTAGCGCTAAGTGGGTAATAGTGGAAAAAAGAATATGTTCAAATATAAACTACACAGAAGCATTGTATGAAACTACTTTCTGTTCTGTGCATTCAACTAACAGAGTTGAACCTTACTTTTGATTGAGCCTTTCTGAAACACTCTTTCTGTAGAAACTGCAATTGGACATTCTGAGCGCTAAGAGGCCTCTATTGGGAAAAATAATATCTTCAAATAAAAACTACACAGAAACATTGTGTGAAACTTATTTCTGATATGTTCATTAAGCTAACAGAGTTAAACCATACTTTTGATTGCGTAGTTCTGAACACTCTTTCTGTAGAAAATGCAAGTGGACATTCGGAGCGCTAAGAGGGTAATAGTGGAAAAAGGAATATATTCAAATATAAACTACACAGCAGCATTCTGTGAAAATTCTTTCTGTTCTGTGCATTCAACTAACAGAGTTGAACCTTACTTTTGATTGAGCCGTTCTGAAACACTCTTTCTGTAGAAACTGTAATTGGACATGCTAAGCGCTAAGAGGCCTACATTGGGAAAAAGAATATCTTCAAATAAAAACTACACAGATGCATTCTGTGAAACTTATTTCTGATCTGTAAATTCAGTTAACAGAGATAAAACATATTTTTGATTGAGCAGTTATGAAACACTCTTTTCGTAGAAAATGCAAGTGGAGATTCGGAGCGCTAAGAGGGTAATAGTGGAAAAAGGAATGTCTTCAAATATAAACTACACAGAATCATTCTGTGAAACTTCTTTCTGATCTGTGCATTCAGCTAACAGAGTTAAACCATTCTTTTGATTGAGCAGATCTGAACACTCTTTCTGTTGAAAATGCAACTGGACATTTGGAGCGCTAAGAGCGTAGTAGTGGAAAAAGGAATATATTCAAATATAAACTACACAGAAGCATTCTGTGAAACTTCTTTCTGATCTGAGCATTCAGCTAACAGAGTTAAACCATACTTTTGATTGAGCAGTTTTGAAACACTCTGTCTGTAGAAAATGCAACTGGACATTCGTAGCGCTAAGTGGGTAATAGTGGAAAAAAGAATATGTTCAAATATAAACTACACAGAAGCATTGTATGAAACTTCTTTCTGTTCTGTGCATTCAACTAACAGAGTTTAAGCTTACTTTTGATTGAGCCGTTCTGAAACACTCTTTCTGTAGAAACTGCAATTGGACATTCTGAGCGCTAAGAGGCCTATATTGGGAAAAAGAATGTCTACAAATAAAAACTACACAGAAGAATTGTGTGAAACTACTTTCTGTTCTGTTTGTTAAACTAAAAGAGTTGAACCTTAGTTTTGATTGAGCCGTTCTGAAACACTCTTTCTGTAGAAAATGCAAGTGGAGATTCGGAGCGCTAAGAGGGTAATAGTGGAAAAAGGAATGTCTCCAAATATAAACTACACAGAATCATTCTGTGAAACTTCTTTCTGATCTGTGCATTCAGCTAACAGAGTTAAACCATACTTTTGATTGAGCAGATCTGAACACTCTTTCTGTAGAAAATGCAACTGGACATTTGGAGGGCTAAGAGAGTAGTAGTGGAAAAAGGAATATATTCAAATATAAACTACACAGAAGCATTCTGTGAAACTTCTTTCTGATCTGAGCATTCAGCTAACAGAGTTAAACCATACTTTTGATTGAGCAGTTTTGAAACACTCTGTCTGTAGAAAATGCAACTGGACATTCGTAGCGCTAAGTGGGTAATAGTGGAAAAAAGAATATGTTCAAATATAAACTACACAGAAGCATTGTATGAAACTTCTTTCTGTTCTGTGCATTCAACTAACAGAGTTGAACCTTACTTTTGATTGAGCCGTTCTGAAACACTCTTTCTGTAGAAACTGCAATTGGACATTCTGAGCGCTAAGAGGCCTATATTGGGAAAAAGAATGTCTACAAATAAAAACTACACAGAAGAATTGTGTGAAACTTCTTTCTGTTCTGTTTGTTCAACTAAAAGATTTGAAACTTAGTTTTGATTGAGCCGTTCTGAAACACTCTTTCTGTAGAAAATGCAAGTGGAGATTCGGAGCGCTAAGAGGGTAATAGTGGAAAAAGGAATGTCTCCAAATATAAACTACACAGAATCATTCTGTGAAACTTCTTTCTGATCTGTGCATTCAGCTAACAGAGTTAAACCATACTTTTGATTGAGGAGATCTGAACACTCTTTCTGTAGAAAATGCAACAGGACATTTGGAGCGCTAAGAGAGTAGTAGTGGAAAAAGGAATATATTCAAATATAAACTACAGAGAAGCATTCTGTGAAACTTCTTTCTGATCTGAGCATTCAGCTAACAGAGTTAAACCATACTTTTGATTGAGCAGTTTTGAAACACTCTGTCTGTAGAAAATGCAACTGGACATTCGTAGCGCTAAGTGGGTAATAGTGGAAAAAAGAATATGTTCAAATATAAACTACACAGAAGCATTGTATGAAACTACTTTCTGTTCTGTGCATTCAACTAACAGAGTTGAACCTTACTTTTGATTGAGCCTTTCTGAAACACTCTTTCTGTAGAAACTGCAATTGGACATTCTGAGCGCTAAGAGGCCTCTATTGGGAAAAATAATATCTTCAAATAAAAACTACACAGAAGCATTGTGTGAAACTTATTTCTGATATGTTCATTAAGCTAACAGAGTTAAACCATACTTTGGATTGCGTAGTTCTGAACACTCTTTCTGTAGAAAATGCAAGTGGACATTCGGAGCGCTAAGAGGGTAATAGTGGAAAAAGGAATATATTCAAATATAAACTACACAGCAGCATTCTGTGAAAATTCTTTCTGTTCTGTGCATTCAACTAACAGAGTTGAACCTTACTTTTGATTGAGCCGTTCTGAAACACTCTTTCTGTAGAAACTGTAATTGGACATGCTAAGCGCTAAGATGCCTACTTTGGGAAAAAGAATATCTTCAAATAAAAACTACACAGATGCATTCTGTGAAACTTATTTCTGATCTGTAAATTCAGTTAACAGAGATAAAACATATTTTTGATTGAGCAGTTATGAAACACTCTTTTCGTAGAAAATGCAAGTGGAGATTCGGAGCGCTAAGAGGGTAATAGTGGAAAAAGGAATGTCTTCAAATATAAACTACACAGAATCATTCGGTGAAACTTCTTTCTGATCTGTGCATTCAGCTAACAGAGTTAAACCATTCTTTTGATTGAGCAGATCTGAACACTCTTTCTGTTGAAAATGCAACTGGACATTTGGAGCGCTAAGAGCGTAGTAGTGGAAAAAGGAATATATTCAAATATAAACTACACAGAAGCATTCTGTGAAACTTCTTTCTGATCTGAGCATTCAGCTAACAGAGTTAAACCATACTTTTGATTGAGCAGTTTTGAAACACTCTGTCTGTAGAAAATGCAACTGGACATTCGTAGCGCTAAGTGGGTAATAGTGGAAAAAAGAATATGTTCAAATATAAACTACACAGAAGCATTGTATGAAACTTCTTTCTGTTCTGTGCATTCAACTAACAGAGTTTAAGCTTACTTTTGATTGAGCCGTTCTGAAACACTCTTTCTGTAGAAACTGCAATTGGACATTCTGAGCGCTAAGAGGCCTATATTGGGAAAAAGAATGTCTACAAATAAAAACTACACAGAAGAATTGTGTGAAACTTCTTTCTGTTCTGTTTGTTCAACTAAAAGAGTTGAACCTTAGTTTTGATTGAGCCGTTCTGAAACACTCTTTCTGTAGAAAATGCAAGTGGAGATTCGGAGCGCTAAGAGGGTAATAGTGGAAAAAGGAATGTCTCCAAATATAAACTACACAGAATCATTCTGTGAAACTTCTTTCTGATCTGTACATTCAGCTAACAGAGTTAAAACATACTTTTGATTGAGGAGATCTGAACACTCTTTCTGTAGAAAATGCAACAGGACATTTGGAGCGCTAAGAGAGTAGTAGTGGAAAAAGGAATATATTCAAATATAAACTACAGAGAAGCATTCTGTGAAACTTCTTTCTGATCTGAGCATTCAGCTAACAGAGTTAAACCATACTTTTGATTGAGCAGTTTTGAAACACTCTGTCTGTAGAAAATGCAACTGGACATTCGTAGCGCTAAGTGGGTAATAGTGGAAAAAAGAATATGTTCAAATATAAACTACACAGAAGCATTGTATGAAACTACTTTCTGTTCTGTGCATTCAACTAACAGAGTTGAACCTTACTTTTGATTGAGCCGTTCTGAAACACTCTTTCTGTAGAAACTGCAATTGGACATTCTGAGCGCTAAGAGGCATATATTGGGAAAAAGAATGTCTACAAATAAAAACTACACAGAAGAATTGTGTGAAACTTCTTTCTGTTCTGTTTGTTCAACTAAAAGAGTTGAACCTTAGTTTTGATTGAGCCGTTCTGAAACACTCTTTCTGTAGAAAATGCAAGTGGAGATTCGGAGCGCTAAGGGGGTAATAGTGGAAAAAGGAATGTCTCCAAATATAAACTACACAGAATCATTCTGTGAAACTTCTTTCTGATCTGTGCATTCAGCTAACAGAGTTAAACCATACTTTTGATTGAGGAGATCTGAACACTCTTTCTGTAGAAAATGCAACAGGACATTTGGAGCGCTAAGAGAGTAGTAGTGGAAAAAGGAATATATTCAAATATAAACTACACAGAAGCATTCTGTGAAACTTCTTTCTGATCTGAGCATTCAGCTAACAGAGTTAAACCATACTTTTGATTGAGCACTTTTGAAACACTCTGTCTGTAGAAAATGCAACTGGACATTCGTAGCGCTAAGTGGGTAATAGTGGAAAAAAGAATATGTTCAAATATAAACTACACAGAAGCATTGTATGAAACTACTTTCTGTTCTGTGCATTCAACTAACAGAGTTGAACCTTACTTTTGATTGAGCCTTTCTGAAACACTCTTTCTGTAGAAACTGCAATTGGACATTCTGAGCGCTAAGAGGCCTCTATTGGGAAAAATAATATCTTCAAATAAAAACTACACAGAAGCATTGTGTGAAACTTATTTCTGATATGTTCATTAAGCTAACAGAGTTAAACCATACTTTTGATTGCGTAGTTCTGAACACTCTTTCTGTAGAAAATGCAAGTGGACATTCGGAGCGCTAAGAGGGTAATAGTGGAAAAAGGAATATATTCAAATATAAACTACACAGCAGCATTCTGTGAAAATTCTTTCTGTTCTGTGCATTCAACTAACAGAGTTGAACCTTACTTTTGATTGAGCCGTTCTGAAACACTCTTTCTGTAGAAACTGTAATTGGACATGCTAAGCGCTAAGAGGCCTACATTGGGAAAAAGAATATCTTCAAATAAAAACTACACAGATGCATTCTGTGAAACTTATTTCTGATCTGTAAATTCAGTTAACAGAGATAAAACATATTTTTGATTGAGCAGTTATGAAACACTCTTTTCGTAGAAAATGCAAGTGGAGATTCGGAGCGCTAAGAGGGTAATAGTGGAAAAAGGAATGTCTTCAAATATAAACTACACAGAATCATTCGGTGAAACTTCTTTCTGATCTGTGCATTCAGCTAACAGAGTTAAACCATTCTTTTGATTGAGCAGATCTGAACACTCTTTCTGTTGAAAATGCAACTGGACATTTGGAGCGCTAAGAGCGTAGTAGTGGAAAAAGGAATATATTCAAATATAAACTACACAGAAGCATTCTGTGAAACTTCTTTCTGATCTGAGCATACAGCTAACAGAGTTAAACCATACTTTTGATTGAGCAGTTTTGAAACACTCTGTCTGTAGAAAATGCAACTGGACATTCGTAGCGCTAAGTGGGTAATAGTGGAAAAAAGAATATGTTCAAATATAAACTACACAGAAGCATTGTATGAAACTTCTTTCTGTTCTGTGCATTCAACTAACAGAGTTGAACCTTACTTTTGATTGAGCCGTTCTGAAACACTCTTTCTGTAGAAACTGCAATTGGACATTCTGAGCGCTAAGAGGCCTATATTGGGAAAAAGAATGTCTACAAATAAAAACTACACAGAAGAATTGTGTGAAACTACTTTCTGTTCTGTTTGTTCAACTAAAAGAGTTGAACCTTAGTTTTGATTGAGCCGTTCTGAAACACTCTTTCTGTAGAAAATGCAAGTGGAGATTCGGAGCGCTAAGAGGGTAATAGTGGAAAAAGGAATGTCTCCAAATATAAACTACACAGAATCATTCTGTGAAACTTCTTTCTGATCTCTGCATTCAGCTAACAGAGTTAAACCATACTTTTGATTGAGCAGATCTGAACACTCTTTCTGTAGAAAATGCAACTGGACATTTGGAGCGCTAAGAGAGTAGTAGTGGAAAAAGGAATATATTCAAATATAAACTACACAGAAGCATTCTGTGAAACTTCTTTCTGATCTGAGCATTCAGCTAACAGAGTTAAACCATATTTTTGATTGAGCAGTTTTGAAACACTCTGTCTGTAGAAAATGCAACTGGACATTCGTAGCGCCAAGTGGGTAATAGTGGAAAAAAGAATATCTTCAAATATAAACTACACAGAAGCATTGTATGAAATTTCTTTCTGTTCTGTGCATTCAACTAACAGAGTTGAACCTTACTTTTGATTGAGCCTTTCTGAAACACTCTTTCTGTAGAAACTGCAATTGGACATTCTGAGCGCTAAGAGGCCTATATTGGGAAAAATAATATCTTCAAATAAAAACTACACAGAAGCATTGTGTGAAAATTATTTCTGATATGTTCATTAAGCTAACAGAGTTAAACCATACTTTTGATTGCGCAGTTCTGAACACTCTTTCTGTAGAAAATGCAAGTGGACATTCGGAGCGCTAAGAGTGTAATAGTGGAGAAAGGAATATATTCAAATATAAAAAACACAGTTGCATTCTGTGAAAATACTTTCTGTTCTGTGCATTCAACTAACAGAGTTGAACCTTACTTTTGATTGAGCCGTTCTGAAACACTCTTTCTGTAGAAACTGCAATTGGACATGCTAAGCGCTAAGAGGCCTACATTGGGAAAAATAATATCTTCAAATAAAAACTACACAGATGCATTCTGTGAAACTTATTTCTGATCTGTAAATTCAGTTAACAGAGATAAAACATATTTTTGATTGAGCAGTTATGAAACACTGTTTTCCTAGAAAATGCAAGTGGAGATTCGGAGCGCTAAGTGGGTAATAGTGGAAAAATTAATGTCTTCAAATATAAACTACACAGAATCATTCGGTGAAACTTCTTTCTGATCTGTGCATTCAGCTAACAGAGTTAAACCATTCTTTTGATTGAGCAGATCTGAACACTCTTTCTGTTGAAAATGCAACTGGACATTTGGAGCGCTAAGAGCGTAGTAGTGGAAAAAGGAATATATTCAAATATAAACTACACAGAAGCATTCTGTGAAACTTCTTTCTGATCTGAGCATACAGCTAACAGAGTTAAACCATACTTTTGATTGAGCAGTTTTGAAACACTCTGTCTGTAGAAAATGCAACTGGACATTCGTAGCGCTAAGTGGGTAATAGTGGAAAAAAGAATATGTTCAAATATAAACTACACAGAAGCATTGTATGAAACTTCTTTCTGTTCTGTGCATTCAACTAACAGAGTTGAAACTTACTTTTGATTGAGCCGTTCTGAAACACTCTTTCTGTAGAAACTGCAATTGGACATTCTGAGCGCTAAGAGGCCTATATTGGGAAAAAGAATGTCTACAAATAAAAACTACACAGAAGAATTGTGTGAAACTTCTTTCTGTTCTGTTTGTTCAACTAAAAGAGTTGAACCTTAGTTTTGATTGAGCCGTTCTGAAACACTCTTTCTGTAGAAAATGCAAGTGGAGATTCGGAGCGCTAAGAGGGTAATAGTGGAAAAAGGAATGTCTCCAAATATAAACTACACAGAATCATTCTGTGAAACTTCTTTCTGATCTGTGCATTCAGCTAACAGAGTTAAACCATACTTTTGATTGAGCAGATCTGAACACACTTTCTGTAGAAAATGCAACTGGACATTTGGAGCGCTAAGAGAGTAGTAGTGGAAAAAAGAATATCTTCAAATATAAACTACACAGAAGCATTGTATGAAATTTCTTTCTGTTCTGTGCATTCAACTAACAGAGTTGAACCTTACTTTTGATTGAGCCTTTCTGAAACACTCTTTCTGTAGAAACTGCAATTAGACATTCTGAGCGCTAAGAGGCCTATATTGGGAAAAGTAATATCTTCAAATAAAAACTACACAGAAGCATTGTGTGAAAATTATTTCTGATATGTTCATTAAGCTAACAGAGTTAAACCATACTTTTGATTGCGCAGTTCTGAACACTCTTTCTGTAGAAAATGCAAGTGGACATTCGGAGCGCTAAGAGGGTAATAGTGGAGAAAGGAATATATTCAAATATAAACTACACAGTTGCATTCTGTGAAAATTCTTTCTGTTCTGTGCATTCAACTAACAGAGTTGAACCTTACTTTTGATTGAGCCGTTCTGAAACACTCTTTCTGTAGAAACTGCAATTCGACATGCTAAGCGGTAAGAGGCCTACATTGGGAAAAAGAATATCTTCAAATAAAAACTACACAGATGCATTCTGTGAAACTTATTTCTGATCTGTAAATTCAGTTAACAGAGATAAAACATATTTTTGATTGAGCAGTTATGAAACACTGTTTTCCTAGAAAATGCAAGTGGAGATTCGGAGCGCTAAGAGGGTAATAGTGGAAAAAGGAATGTCTTCAAATATAAACTACACAGAATCATTCGGTGAAACTTCTTTCTGATCTGTGCATTCAGCTAACAGAGTTAAACCATTCTTTTGATTGAGCAGAACTGAACACTCTTTCTGTTGAAAATGCAACTGGACATTTGGAGCGCTAAGAGCGTAGTAGTGGAAAAAGGAATATATTCAAATATAAACTACACAGAAGCATTCTGTGAAACTTCTTTCTGATCTGAGCATACAGCTAACAGAGTTAAACCATACTTTTGATTGAGCAGTTTTGAAACACTCTGTCTGTAGAAAATGCAACTGGACATTCGTAGCGCTAAGTGGGTAATAGTGGAAAAAAGAATATGTTCAAATATAAACTACACAGAAGCATTGTATGAAACTTCTTTCTGTTCTGTGCATTCAACTAACAGAGTTGAACCTTACTTTTGATTGAGCCGTTCTGAAACACTCTTTCTGTAGAAACTGCAATTGGACATTCTGAGCGCTAAGAGGCCTATATTGGGAAAAAGAATGTCTACAAATAAAAACTACACAGAAGAATTGTGTGAAACTTCTTTCTGTTCTGTTTGTTCAACTAAAAGAGTTGAACCTTAGTTTTGATTGAGCCGTTCTGAAACACTCTTTCTGTAGAAAATGCAAGTGGAGATTCGGAGCGCTAAGAGGGTAATAGTGGAAAAAGGAATGTCTCCAAATATAAACTACACAGAATCATTCTGTGAAACTTCTTTCTGATCTGTGCATTCAGCTAACAGAGTTAAACCATACTTTTGATTGAGCAGATCTGAACACACTTTCTGTAGAAAATGCAACTGGACATTTGGAGCGCTAAGAGAGTAGTAGTGGAAAAAGGAATATATTCAAATATAAACTACACAGAAGCATTCTGTGAAACTTCTTTCTGATCTGAGCATTCAGCTAACAGAGTTAAACCATACTTTTGATTGAGCAGTTTTGAAACACTCTGTCTGTAGAAAATGCAACTGGACATTCGTAGCGCTAAGTGGGTAATAGTGGAAAAAAGAATATCTTCAAATATAAACTACACAGAAGCATTGTATGAAATTTCTTTCTGTTCTGTGCATTCAAGTAACAGAGTTGAACCTTACTTTTGATTGAGCCTTTCTGAAACACTCTTTCTGTAGAAACTGCAATTGGACATTCTGAGCGCTAAGAGGCCTATATTGGGAAAAAAAATATCTTCAAATAAAAACTACACAGAAGTATTGTGTGAAACTTATTTCTGATATGTTCATTAAGCTAACAGAGTTAAACCATACTTTTGATTGCGCAGTTCTGAACACTCTTTCTGTAGAAAATGCAAGTGGACATTCGGAGCGCTAAGAGGGTAATAGTGGAGAAAGGAATATATTCAAATATAAACTACACAGTAGCATTCTGTGAAAATCCTTTCTGTTCTGTGCATTCAACTAACAGAGTTGAACCTTACTTTTGATTGAGCCGTTCTGAAACACTCTTTCTGTAGAAACTGCAATTGGACATTCTGAGCGCTAAGAGGCCTATATTGGGAAAAAGAATGTCTACAAATAAAAACTACACAGAAGAATTGTGTGAAACTTCTTTCTGTTCTGTTTGTTCAACTAAAAGAGTTGAACCTTAGTTTTGATTGAGCCGTTCTGAAACACTCTTTCTGTAGAAAATGCAAGTGGAGATTCGGAGCGCTAAGAGGGTAATAGTGGAAAAAGGAATGTCTACAAATATAAACTACACAGAATCATTCTGTGAAACTTCTTTCTGATCTGTGCATTCAGCTAACAGAGTTAAACCATACTTTTGATTGAGCAGATCTGAACACTCTTTCTGTAGAAAATGCAACTGGACATTTGGAGCGCTACGAGAGTAGTAGTGGAAAAAGGAATATATTCAAATATAAACTACACAGAAGCATTCTGTGAAAATTCTTTCTGATCTGAGCATTCAGCTAACAGAGTTAAAACATACTTTTGATTGAGCAGTTTTGAAACACTCTGTCTGTAGAAAATGCAACTGGACATTCGTAGCGCCAAGTGGGTAATAGTGGAAAAAAGAATATATTCAAATATAAACTACACAGAAGCATTGTTTGAAATTTCTTTCTGTTCTGTGCATTCAACTAACAGAGTTGATCCTTAGTTTTGATTGAGCCTTTCTGAAACACTCTTTCTGTAGAAACTGCAATTGGACATTCTGAGCGCTAAGAGGCCTATATTGGGAAAAATAATATCTTCAAATAAAAACTACACAGAAGCATTGTGTGAAACTTATTTCTGATATGTTCATTAAGCTAACAGAGTTAAACCATACTTTTGATTGCGCAGTTCTGAACACTCTTTCTGTAGAAAATGCAAGTGGACATTCGTAGCGCTAAGAGCGTAATAGTGGAGAAAGGAATATATTCAAATATAAACTACACAGTAGCATTCTGTGAAAATTCTTTCTGTTCTGTGCATTCAACTAACAGAGTTGAACCTTACTTTTGATTGAGCCGTTCTGAAACACTCTTTCTGTAGAAACTGCAATTGGACATGCTAAGCGCTAAGAGGCCTACATTGGGAAAAAGAATATCTTCAAATAAAAACTACACAGATGCATTCTGTGAAACTTATTTCTGATCTGTAAATTCAGTTAACAGAGATAAAACATATTTTTGATTGAGCAGTTATGAAACACTCTTTTTGTAGAAAATGCAAGTGGAGATTCGGAGCGCTAAGAGGGTAATAGTGGAAAAAGGAATGTCTTCAAATATAAACTACACAGAATAATTCGGTGAAACTTCTTTCTGATCTGTGCATTCAGGTAACAGAGTTAAACCATACTTTTGATTGAGCAGATCTGAACACTCTTTCTGTAGAAAATGCAACTGGACATTTGGAGCGCTAAGAGCGTAGAAGTGGAAAAAGGAATATATTCAAATATAAACTACACAGAAGCATTCTGTGAAAATTCTTTCTGATCTGAGCATTCAGCTAACAGAGTTAAACCATACTTTTGATTGAGCAGTTTTGAAACACTCTGTCTGTAGAAAATGCAACTGGACATTCGTAGCGCCAAGTGGGTAATAGTGGAAAAAAGAATATGTTCAAATATAAACTACACAGAAGCATTGTATGAAACTCCTTTCTGTTCTGTGCATTCAACTAACAGAGTTGAACCTTACTTTTGATTGAGCCTTTCTGAAACACTCTTTCTGTAGAAACTGCAATTGGACATTCTGAGCGCTAAGAGGCCTCTATTGGGAAAAATAATATCTTCAAATAAAAACTACACAGAAGCATTGTGTGAAACTTATTTCTGATATGTTCATTAAGCTAACAGAGTTAAACCATACTTTTGATTGTGCAGTTCTGAACACTCTTTCTGTAGAAAATGCAAGTGGACATTCGTAGCGCTAAGAGGGTAATAGTGGAGAAAGGAATATATTCAAATATAAACTACACAGTAGCATTCTGTGAAAATTCTTTCTGTTCTGTGCATTCAACTAACAGAGTTGAACCTTACTTTTGATTGAGCCGTTCTGAAACACTCTTTCTGTAGAAACTGCAATTGGACATGCTAAGCGCTAAGAGGCCTACATTGGGAAAAAGAATATCTTCAAATAAAAAGTACACAGATGCATTCTGTGAAACTTATTTCTGATCTGTAAATTCAGTTAACAGAGATAAAACATATTTTTGATTGAGCAGTTATGAAACACTCTTTTTGTAGAAAATGCAAGTGGAGATTCGGAGCGCTAAGAGGGTAATAGTGGAAAAAGGAATGTCTTCAAATATAAACTACACAGAATCATTCGGTGAAACTTCTTTCTGATCTGTGCATTCAGCTAACACAGTTAAACCATACTTTTGATTGAGCAGATCTGAACACTCTTTCTGTAGAAAATGCAACTGGACATTTGGAGCGCTAAGAGCGTAGTAGTGGAAAAAGGAATATATTCAAATATAAACTACACAGAAGCATTCTGTGAAACTTCTTTCTGATCTGAGCATTCAGCTAACAGAGTTAAACCATACTTTTGATTGAGCAGTTTTGAAACACTCTGTCTGTAGAAAATGCAACTGGACATTCGTAGCGCCAAGTGGGTAATAGTGGAAAAAAGAATATGTTCAAATATAAACTACACAGAAGCATTGTATGAAACATCTTTCTGTTCTGTGCATTCAACTAACAGAGTTGAACCTTACTTTTGATTGAGCCTTTCTGAAACACTCTTTCTGTAGAAACTGCAATTGGACATTCTGAGCGCTAAGAGGCCTCTATTGGGAAAATTAATGTCTACAAATAAAAACTACACAGAAGAATTGTGTGAAACTTCTTTCTGTTCTGTTTGTTCAACTAAAAGAATTGAACCTTAGTTTTGATTGAGCCGTTCTGAAACTCTCTTTCTGTAGAAAATGCAAGTGGAGATTCGGAGCGTTAAGAGGGTAATAGTGGAAAAAGGAATGTCTCCAAATATAAACTACACAGAATCATTCTGTGAAAATTCTTTCTGATCTGTGCATTCAGCTAACAGAGTTAAACCATACTTTTGATTGAGCAGATCTGAACACTCTTTCTGTAGAAAATGCAACTGGACATTTGGAGCGCTAAGAGAGTAGTAGTGGAAAAAGGAATATATTCAAATATAAACTACACAGAAGCATTCTGTGAAACTTCTTTCTGATCTGAGCATTCAGCTAACAGAGTTAAACCATACTTTTGATTGAGCAGTTTTGAAACACTCTGTCTGTAGAAAATGCAACTGGACATTCGTAGCGCCAAGTGGGTAATAGTGGAAAAAAGAATATCTTCAAATATAAACTACACAGAAGCATTGTATGAAATTTCTTTCTGTTCTGCGCATTCAACTAACAGAGTTGAACCTTACTTTTGATTGAGCCTTTCTGAAACACTCTTTCTGTAGAAACTGCAATTGGACATTCTGAGCGCTAAAAGGCCTATATTGGGAAAAATAATATCTTCAAATAAAAACTACACAGAAGCATTGTGTGAAACTTATTTCTGATATGTTCATTAAGCT
This sequence comes from Symphalangus syndactylus, assembly GCF_028878055.3. Taxonomy (NCBI): domain Eukaryota; kingdom Metazoa; phylum Chordata; class Mammalia; order Primates; family Hylobatidae; genus Symphalangus; species Symphalangus syndactylus. Next base: position 1,560,899 of record NC_072426.2, on the reverse strand, counting down.
AACAGAGTTAAACCATACTTTTGATTGCGCAGTTCTGAACACTCTTTCTGTAGAAAATGCAAGTGGACATTCGGAGCGCTAAGAGGGTAATAGTGGAGAAAGGAATATATTCAAATATAAACTACACAGTAGCATTCTGTGAAATTTCTTTCTGTTCTGTGCATTCAACTAACAGAGTTGAACCTTAGTTTTGATTGAGCCTTTCTGAAACACTCTTTCTGTAGAAACTGCAATTGGACATTCTGAGCGCTAAGAGGCCTATATTGGGAAAAATAATATCTTCAAATAAAAACTACACAGAAGCATTGTGTGAAACTTATTTCTGATATGTTCATTAAGCTAACAGAGTTAAACCATACTTTTGATTGCGCAGTTCTGAACACTCTTTCTGTAGAAAATGCAAGTGGACATTCGTAGCGCTAAGAGCGTAATAGTGGAGAAAGGAATATATTCAAATATAAACTACACAGTAGCATTCTGTGAAAATTCTTTCTGTTCTGTGCATTCAACTAACAGAGTTGAACCTTACTTTTGATTGAGCCGTTCTGAAACACTCTTTCTGTAGAAACTGCAATTGGACATGCTAAGCGCTAAGAGGCCTACATTGGGAAAAAGAATATCTTCAAATAAAAACTACTCAGATGCATTCTGTGAAACTTATTTCTGATCTGTAAATTCAGTTAACAGAGATAAAACATATTTTTGATTGAGCAGTTATGAAACACTCTTTTTGTAGAAAATGCAAGTGGAGATTCGGAGCGCTAAGAGGGTAATAGTGGAAAAAGGAATGTCTTCAAATATAAACTACACAGAATCATTCGGTGAAACTTCTTTCTGATCTGTGCATTCAGCTAACAGAGTTAAACCATACTTTTGATTGAGCAGATCTGAACACTCTTTCTGTAGAAAATGCAACTGGACATTTGGAGCGCTAAGAGCGTAGAAGTGGAAAAAGGAATATATTCAAATATAAACTACACAGAAGCATTCTGTGAAACTTCTTTCTGATCTGAGCATTCAGCTAACAGAGTTAAACCATACTTTTGATTGAGCAGTTTTGAAACACTCTGTCTGTAGAAAATGCAACTGGACATTCGTAGCGCCAAGTGGGTAATAGTGGAAAAAAGAATATGTTCAAATATAAACTACACAGAAGCATTGTATGAAACTCCTTTCTGTTCTGTGCATTCAACTAACAGAGTTGAACCTTACTTTTGATTGAGCCTTTCTGAAACACTCTTTCTGTAGAAACTGCAATTGGACATTCTGAGCGCTAAGAGGCCTCTATTGGGAAAAATAATATCTTCAAATAAAAACTACACAGAAGCATTGTGTGAAACTTATTTCTGATATGTTCATTAAGCTAACAGAGTTAAACCATACTTTTGATTGTGCTGTTCTGAACACTCTTTCTGTAGAAAATGCAAGTGGACATTCGTAGCGCTAAGAGGGTAATAGTGGAGAAAGGAATATATTCAAATATAAACTACACAGTAGCATTCTGTGAAAATTCTTTCTGTTCTGTGCATTCAACTAACAGAGTTTAACCTTACTTTTGATTGAGCCGTTCTGAAACACTCTTTCTGTAGAAACTGCAATTGGACATGCTAAGCGCTAAGAGGCCTACATTGGGAAAAAGAATATCTTCAAATAAAAAGTACACAGATGCATTCTGTGAAACTTATTTCTGATCTGTAAATTCAGTTAACAGAGATAAAACATATTTTTGATTGAGCAGTTATGAAACACACTTATTGTAGAAAATGCAAGTGGAGATTCGGAGCGCAAAGAGGGTAATAGTGGAAAAAGGAATGTCTTCAAATATAAACTACACAGAATCATTCGGTGAAACTTCTTTCTGATCTGTGCATTCAGCTAACACAGTTAAACCATACTTTTGATTGAGCAGATCTGAACACTCTTTCTGTAGAAAATGCAACTGGACATTTGGAGCGCTAAGAGCGTAGTAGTGGAAAAAGGAATATATTCAAATATAAACTACACAGAAGCATTCTGTGAAACTTCTTTCTGATCTGAGCATTCAGCTAACAGAGTTAAACCATACTTTTGATTGAGCAGTTTTGAAACACTCTGTCTGTAGAAAATGCAACTGGACATTCGTAGCGCCAAGTGGGTAATAGTGGAAAAAAGAATATGTTCAAATATAAACTACACAGAAGCATTGTATGAAACTCCTTTCTGTTCTGTGCATTCAACTAACAGAGTTGAACCTTACTTTTGATTGAGCCTTTCTGAAACACTCTTTCTGTAGAAACTGCAATTGGACATTCTGAGCGCTAAGTGGCCTCTATTGGGAAAAATAATGTCTACAAATAAAAACTACACAGAAGAATTGTGTGAAACTTCTTTCTGTTCTGTTTGTTCAACTAAAAGAGTTGAACCTTAGTATTGATTGAGCCGTTCTGAAACACTCTTTCTGTAGAAAATGCAAGTGGAGATTCGGAGCGTTAAGAGGGTAATAGTGGAAAAAGGAATGTCTCCAAATATAAACTACACAGAATCATTCTGTGAAACTTCTTTCTGATCTGTGCATTCAGCTAACAGAGTTAAACCATACTTTTGATTGAGCAGATCTGAACACTCTTTCTGTAGAAAATGCAACTGGACATTTGGAGCGCTAAGAGAGTAGTAGTGGAAAAAGGAATATATTCAAATATAAACTACACAGAAGCATTCTGTGAAACTTCTTTCTGATCTGAGCATTCAGCTAACAGAGTTAAACCATACTTTTGATTGAGCAGTTTTGAAACACTCTGTCTGTAGAAAATGCAACTGGACATTCGTAGCGCCAATTGGATAATAGTGGAAAAAAGAATATCTTCAAATATAAACTACACAGAAGCATTGTATGAAATTTCTTTCTGTTCTGCGCATGCAACTAACAGAGTTGAACCTTACTTTTGATTGAGACTTTCTGAAACACTCTTTCTGTAGAAACTGCAATTGGACATTCTGAGCGCTAAAAGGCCTATATTGGGAAAATTAATATCTTCAAATAAAAACTACACAGAAGCATTGTGTGAAACTTATTTCTGATATGTTCATTAAGCTAACAGAGTTAAACCATTCTTTTGATTGCGCAGTTCTGAACACTCTTTCTGTAGAAAATGCAAGTGGACATTCGGAGCGCTAAGAGGGTAATAGTGGAGAAAGGAATATATTCAAATATAAACTACACAGTAGCATTCTGTGAAAATTCTTTCTGTTCTGTGCATTCAACTAACAGAGTTGAACCTTACTTTTGATTGAGCCGTTCTGAAACACTCTTTCTGTAGAAACTGCAATTGGACATGCTAAGCGCTAAGAGGCCTACATTGGGAAAAAGAATATCTTCAAATAAAAACTACACAGATGCATTCTGTGAAACTTATTTCTGATCTGTAAATTCAGTTAACAGAGATAAAACATATTTTTGATTGAGCAGTTATGAAACACTCTTTTTGTAGAAAATGCAAGTGGAGATTCGGAGCGCTAAGAGGGTAATATTGGAAAAAGGAATGTCTTCAAGTATAAACTACACAGAATCATTCGGTGAAACTTCTTTCTGATCTGTGCATTCAGCTAACAGAGTTAAACCATACTTTTGATTGAGCAGATCTGAACACTCTTTCTGTAGAAAATGCAACTGGACATTTGGAGCACTAAGAGCAAAGTAGTGGAAAAAGGAATATATTCAAATATAAACTACACAGAAGCATTCTGTGAAACTTCTTTCTGATCTGAGCATTCAGCTAACAGAGTTAAACCATACTTTTGATTGAGCAGTTTTGAAACACTCTGTGTGTAGAAAATGCAACTGGACATTCGTAGCGCTAAGTGGGTAATAGTGGAAAAAAGAATATGTTCAAATATAAACTACACAGAAGCATTGTATGAAACTTCTTTCTGTTCTGTGCATTCAACTAACAGAGTTGAACCTTACTTTTGATTGAGCCGTTCTGAAACACTCTTTCGGTAGAAACTGCAATTGGACATTCTGAGCGCTAAGGGGCCTATATTGGGAAAAAGAATGTCTACAAATAAAAACTACACAGAAGAATTGTGTGAAACTTCTTTCTGTTCTGTTTGTTCAACTAAAAGAGTTGAACCTTAGTTTTGATGGAGCTGTTCTGAAACACTCTTTCTGTAGAATATGCAAGTGGAGATTCGGAGCGCTAAGAGGGTAATAGTGGAAAAAGGAATGTCTCCAAATATAAACTACACAGAATCATTCTGTGAAACTTCTTTCTGATCTGTGCATTCAGCTAACAGAGTTAAACCATACTTTTGATTGAGCAGATCTGAACACTGTTTCTGTAGAAAATGCAACTGGACATTTGGAGTGCTAAGAGAGTAGTAGTGGAAAAAGGAATATATTCAAATATAAACTACACAGAAGCATTCTGTGAAACTTCTTTCTGATCTGAGCATTCAGCTAACAGAGTTAAACCATACTTTTGATTGAGCAGTTTTGAAACACTCTGTCTGTAGAAAATGCAACTGGACATTCGTAGCGCTAAGTGGGTAATAGTGGAAAAAAGAATATGTTCAAATATAAACTACACAGAAGCATTGTATGAAACTTCTTTCTGTTCTGTGAATTCAACTAACAGAGTTGAACCTTACTTTTGATTGAGCCTTTCTGAAACACTCTTTCTGTAGAAACTGCAATTGGACATTCTGAGCGCTAAGATGCCTCTATTGGGAAAAATAATATCTTCAAATAAAAACTACACAGAAGCATTGTGTGAAACTTATTTCTGATATGTTCATTAAGATAACAGAGTTAAACCATACTTTTGATTGCGCAGTTCTGAACACTCTTTCTGTAGAAAATGCAAGTGGACATTCGGAGCGCTAAGAGGGTAATAGTGGAAAAAGGAATATATTCAAATATAAACTACACAGTAGCATTCTGTGAAAATTCTTTCTGTTCTGTGCATTCAACTAACAGAGTTGAACCTTACTTTTGATTGAGCCGTTCTGAAACACTCTTTCTGTAGAAACTGCAATTGGACATGCTAAGCGCTAAGAGGCCTATATTGGGAAAAAGAATATCTTCAAATAAAAACTACACAGATGCATTCTGTGAAACTTATTTCTGATCTGTAAATTCAGTTAACAGAGATAAAACATATTTTTGATTGAGCAGTTATGAAACACTCTTTTTGTAGAAAATGCAAGTGGAGATTCGGAGCGCTAAGAGGGTAATAGTGGAAAAAGGAATGTCTTCAAATATAAACTACACAGAATCATTCGGTGAAACTTCTTTCTGATCTGTGCATTCAGCTAACAGAGTTAAACCATACTTTTGATTGAGCAGATCTGAACACTCTTTCTGTAGAAAATGCAACTGGACATTTGGAGCGCTAAGGGCGTAATAGTGGAAAAAGGAATATATTCAAATATAAACTACACAGAAGCATTCTGTGAAACTTCTTTCTGATCTGAGCATTCAGCTAACAGAGTTAAACCATACTTTTGATTGAGCAGTTTTGAAACACTCTGTCTGTAGAAAATGCAACTGGACATTCGTAGCGCTAAGTGGGTAATAGTGGAAAAAAGAATATGTTCAAATATAAACTACACAGAAGCATTGTATGAAACTTCTTTCTGTTCTGTGCATTCAACTAACAGAGTTGAACCTTACTTTTGATTGAGCCGTTCTGAAACACTCTTTCTGTAGAAACTGCAATTGGACATTCTGAGCGCTAAGAGGCCTATATTGGGAAAAAGAATGTCTACAAATAAAAACTACACAGAAGAATTGTGTGAAACTTCTTTCTGTTCTGTTTGTTCAACTAAAAGAGTTGAACCTTAGTTTTGATTGAGTCGTTCTGAAACACTCTTTCTGTAGAAAATGCAAGTGGAGATTCGGAGCGTTAAGAGGGTAATAGTGGAAAAAGGAATGTCTCCAAATATAAACTACACAGAATCATTCTGTGAAACTTCTTTCTGATCTGTGCATTCAGCTAACAGGCTTAAACCATACTTTTGATTGAGCAGATCTGAACACTCTTTCTGTAGAAAATGCAACTGAACATTTGGAGAGCTAAGAGAGTCGTAGTGGAAAAAGGAATATATTCAAATATAAACTACACAGAAGCATTCTGTGAAACTTCTTTCTGATCTGAGCATTCAGCTAACAGAGTTAAACCATACTTTTGATTGAGCAGTTTTGAAACACTCTGTCTGTAGAAAATGCAACTGGACATTCGTAGCGCCAAGTGGGTAATAGTGGAAAAAAGAATATCTTCAAATATAAACTACACAGAAGCATTGTATGAAATTTCTTTCTGTTCTGCGCATTCAACTAACAGAGTTGAACCTTACTTTTGATTGAGCCTTTCTGAAACACTCTTTCTCTAGAAACTGCAATTGGACATTCTGAGCGCTAAAAGGCCTATATTGGGAAAAATAATATCTTCAAATAAAAACTACACAGAAGCAATGTGTGAAACTTATTTCTGATATGTTCATTAAGCTAACAGAGTTAAACCATACTTTTGATTGCGCAGTTCTGAACACTCTTTCTGTAGAAAATGCAAGTGGACATTCGGAGCGCTAAGAGGGTAATAGTGGAGAAAGGAATATATTCAAATATAAACTACACAGTAGCATTCTCTGAAAATTCTTTCTGTTCTGTGCATTCAACAAACAGTGTTGAACCTTACTTTTGATTGAGCCGTTCTGAAACACTCTTTCTGTAGAAACTGCAATTGGACATGCTAAGCGCTAAGAGGCCTACATTGGGAAAAAGAATATCTTCAAATAAAAACTACACAGATGCATTCTGTGAAACTTATTTCTGATCTGTAAATTCAGTTAACAGAGATAAAACATATTTTTGATTGAGCAGTTATGAAACACTCTATTTGTAGAAAATGCAAGTGGAGATTCGGAGCGCTAAGAGGGTAATATTGGAAAAAGGAATGTCTTCAAATATAAACTACACAGAATCATTCGGTGAAAGTTCTTTCTGATCTGTGCATTCAGCTAACAGAGTTAAACCATACTTTTGATTGAGCAGATCTGAACACTCTTTCTGTAGAAAATGTAACTGGACATTTGGAGCGCTAAGAGCGTAATCGTGGAAAAAGGAATATATTCAAATATAAACTACACAGAAGCATTCTGTGAAACTTCTTTCTGATCTGAGCATTCAGCTAACAGAGTTAAACCATACTTTTGATTGAGCAGTTTTGAAACACTCTGTCTGTAGAAAATGCAACTGGACATTCGTAGCGCTAAGTGGGTAATAGTGGAAAAAAGAATATGTTCAAATATAAACTACACAGAAGCATTGTATGAAACTTCTTTCTGTTCTGTGCATTCAACTAACAGAGTTGAACCTTACTTTTGATTGAGCCGTTCTGAAACATTCTTTCTGTAGAAACTGCAATTGGACATTCTGAGCGCTAAGAGGCCTATATTGGGAAAAAGAATTTCTACAAATAAAAACTACACAGAAGAATTGTGTGAAACTTCTTTCTGTTCTGTTTGTACAACTAAAAGAGTTGAACATTAGTTTTGATTGAGCCGTTCTGAAACACTCTTTCTGTAGAAAATGCAAGTGGAGATTCGGAGCGCTAAGAGGGTAATAGTGGAAAAAGGAATGTCTCCAAATATAAACTACACAGAATCATTCTGTGAAACTTCTTTCTGATCTGTGCATTCAGCTAACAGAGTTAAAACATACTTTTGATTGAGCAGATCTGAACACTCTTTCTGTAGAAAATGCAACTGGACATTTGGAGCGCTAAGAGAGTAGTAGTGGAAAAAGGAATATATTCAAATATAAACTACACAGAAGCATTCTGTGAAACTTCTTTCTGATCTGAGCATTCAGCTAACAGAATTAAACCATACTTTTGATTGAGCAGATTTGAAACACTCTGTCTGTAGAAAATGCAACTGGACATTCGTAGCGCTAAGTGGGTAATAGTGGAAAAAAGAATATGTTCAAATATAAACTACACAGAAGCATTGTATGAAACTTCTTTCTGTTCTGTGCATTCAACTAACAGAGTTGAACCTCACTTTTGATTGAGCCTTTCTGAAACACTCTTTCTGTAGAAACTGCAATTGGACATTCTGAGCGCTAAGAGGCCTCTATTGGGAAAAATAATATCTTCAAATAAAAACTACACAGAAGCATTTTGTGAAACTTATTACTGATATGTTCATTAAGCTAACAGAGTTAAACCATACTTTTGATTGCGCAGATCTGAACACTCTTTCTGTAGAAAATGCAACTGGACATTTGGAGCGCTAAGAGAGTAGTAGTGGAAAAAGGAATATATTCAAATATAAACTACACAGAAGCATTCTGTGAAACTTCTTTCTGATCTGAGCATTCAGCTAACAGAGTTAAACCATACTTTTGATTGAGCAGTTTTCAAACACTCTGTCTGTAGAAAATGCAACTGGACATTCGTAGCGCTAAGTGGGTAATAGTGGAAAAAAGAATATGTTCAAATATAAACTACACAGAATCATTGTATGAAACTTCTTTCTGTTCTGTGCATTCAACTAACAGAGTTGAACCTTACGTTTGATTGAGCCTTTCTGAAACACTCTTTCTGAAGAAACTGCAATTGGACACTCTGAGCGCTAAGAGGCCTCTATTGGGAAAAATAATATCTTCAAATAAAAACTACACAGAAGCATTGTGTGAAACTTATTTCTGATATGTTCATTAAGCTAACAGAGTTAAACCATACTTTTGATTGCGCAGTTCTGAACACTCTTTCTGTAGAAAATGCAAGTGGACATTCGGAGCGGTAAGAGGGTAATAGTGGAGAAAGGAATATATTCAAATATAAACTACACAGTAGCATTCTGTGAAAATTCTTTCTGTTCTGTGCATTCAACTAACAGAGTTGAACCTTACTTTTGATTGAGCCGTTCTGAAACACTCTTTCTGTAGAAACTGCAATTGGACATGCTAAGCGCTAAGAGGCCTACATTGGGAAAAAGAATATCTTCAAATAAAAACTACACAGATGCATTCTGTGAAACTTATTTCTGATCTGTAAATTCAGTTAACAGAGATAAAACATATTTTTGATTGAGCAGTTATGAAACACTCTTTTTGTAGAAAATGCAAGTGGAGATTCGGAGCGCTAAGAGGGTAATATTGGAAAAAGGAATGTCTTCAAATATAAACTACACAGAATCATTCGGTGAAACTTCTTTCTGATCTGTGCATTCAGCTAACAGAGTTAAACCATACTTTTGATTGAGCAGATCTGAACACTCTTTCTGTAGAAAATGCAACTGGACATTTGGAGCGCTAAGAGCATAGTAGTGGAAAAAGGAATATATTCAAATATAAACTACACAGAAGCATTCTGTGAAACTTCTTTCTGATCTGAGCATTCAGCTAACAGAGTTAAACCATACTTTTGATTGAGCAGTTTTGAAAAACTCTGTCTGTAGAAAATGCAACTGGACATTCGTAGCGCTAAGTGGGTAATAGTGGAAAAAAGAATATGTTCAAATATAAACTACACAGAAGCATTGTATGAAACTTCTCTCTGTTCTGTGCATTCAACTAACAGAGTTGAACCTTACTTTTGATTGAGCCGTTCTGAAACACTCTTTCTGTAGAAACTGCAATTGGATATTCTGAGCGCTAAGGGGCCTATATTGGGAAAAAGAATGTCTACAAATAAAAACTACACAGAAGAATTGTGTGAAACTTCTTTCTGTTCTGTTTGTTCAACTAAAAGAGTTGAACCTTAATTTTGATGGAGCCGTTCTGAAACACTCTTTCTGTAGAAAATGCAAGTGGAGATTCGGAGCGCTAAGAGGGTAATAGTGGAAAAAGGAATGTCTCCAAATATAAACTACACAGAATCATTCTGTGAAACTTCTTTCTGATCTGTGAATTCAGCTAAGAGAGTTAAACCATACTTTTGATTGAGCAGATCTGAACACTCTTTCTGTAGAAAATGCAACTGGACATTTGGAGCGCTAAGAGAGTAGTAGTGGAAAAAGGAATATATTCAAATATAAACTACACAGAAGCATACTGTGAAACTTCTTTCTGATCTGAGCATTCAGCTAACAGAGTTAAACCATACTTTTGATTGAGCAGATTTGAAACACTCTGTCTGTAGAAAATGCAACTGGACATTCGTAGCGCTAAGTGGGTAATAGTGGAAAAAAGAATATGTTCAAATATAAACTACACAGAAGCATTGTATGAAACTTCTTTCTGTTCTGTGCATTCAACTAACAGAGTTGAACCTCACTTTTGATTGAGCCTTTCTGAAACACTCTTTCTGTAGAAACTGCAATTGGACATTCTGAGCGCTTAGAGGCCTCTATTGGGAAAAATAATATCTTCAAATAAAAACTACACAGAAGCATTTTGTGAAACTTATTTCTGATATGTTCATTAAGCTAACAGAGTTAAACCATACTTTTGATTGCGCAGTTCTGAACACTCTTTCTGTAGAAAATGCAAGTGGACATTCGGAGCGCTAAGAGGGTATTAGTGGAAAAAGGAATATATTCAAATATAAACTACACAGTAGCATTCTGTGAAAATTCTTCCTGTTCTGTGCATTCAACTAACAGAGTTGAACCTTACTTTTGATTGAGCCGTTCTGAAACACTCTTTCTGTAGAAACTGCAAGTGGACATGCTAAGCGCTAAGAGGCCTACATTGGGAAAAAGAATATCTTCAAATAAAAACTACACAGATGCATTCTGTGAAACTTATTTCTGATCTGTAAATTCAGGTAACAGAGATAAAACATATTTTTGATTGAGCAGTTATGAAACACTCTTTTTGTAGAAATTGCAAGTGGAGATTCGGAGCGCTAAGAGGGTAATAGTGGAAAAAGGAATGTCTTCAAATATAAACTACACAGAATCATTCGGTGAAACTTCTTTCTGATCTGTGCATTCAGCTAACAGAGTTAAAACATACTTTTGATTGAGCAGATCTGAACACTCTTTCTGTAGAAAATGCAACTGGACATTTGGAGCGCTAAGAGCGTAATAGTGGAAAAAGGAATATATTCAAATATAAACTACACAGAAGCATTCTGTGAAACTTCTTTCTGATCTGAGCAATCAGCTAACAGAGTTAAACCATACTTTTGATTGAGCAGTTTTGAAACACTGTGTCTGTAGAAAATGCAACTGGACATTCGTAGCGCTAAGTGGGTAATAGTGGAAAAAAGAATATGTTCAAATATAAACTACACAGAGGCATTGTATGAAACTTCTTTCTGTTCTGTGCATTCAACTAACAGAGTTGAACCTTACTTTTGATTGAGCCGTTCTGAAACATTCTTTCTGTAGAAACTGCAATTGGACATTCTGAGCGCTAAGAGGCCTATATTGGGAAAAAGAATGTCTACAAATAAAAACTACACAGAAGAATTGTGTGAAACTTCTTTCTGTTCTGTTTGTTCAACTAAAAGAGTTGAACATTAGTTTTGATTGAGCCGTTCTGAAACACTCTTTCTGTAGAAAATGCAAGTGGAGATTCGGAGCGCTAAGAGGGTAATAGTGGAAAAAGGAATGTCTCCAAATATAAACTACACAGAATCATTCTGTGAAACTTCTTTCTGATCTGTGCATTCAGCTAACAGAGTTAAAACATACTTTTGATTGAGCAGATCTGAACACTCTTTCTGTAGAAAATGCAACTGGACATTTGGAGCGCTAAGAGAGTAGTAGTGGAAAAAGGAATATATTCAAATATAAACTACACAGAAGCATTCTGTGAAACTTCTTTCTGATCTGAGCATTCAGCTAACAGAGTTAAACCATACTTTTGATTGAGCAGTTTTCAAACACTCTGTCTGTAGAAAATGCAACTGGACATTCGTAGCGCTAAGTGGGTAATAGTGGAAAAAAGAATATGTTCAAATATAAACAACACAGAATCATTGTATGAAACTTCTTTCTGTTCTGTGCATTCAACTAACAGAGTTGAACCTTACGTTTGATTGAGCCTTTCTGAAACACTCTTTCTGTAGAAACTGCAATTGGACATTCTGAGCGCTAAGAGGCCTCTATTGGGAAAAATAATATCTTCAAATGAAAACTACACAGAAGCATTGTGTGAAACTTATTTCTGATATGTTCATTAAGCTAACAGAGTTAAACCATACTTTTGATTGCGCAGTTCTGAACACTCTTTCTGTAGAAAATGCAAGTGGACATTCGGAGCGCTAAGAGGGTAATAGTGGAGAAAGGAATATATTCAAATATAAACTACACAGTAGCATTCTGTGAAAATTCTTTCTGTTCTGTGCATTCAACTAACAGAGTTGAACCTTACCTTTGATTGAGCCGTTCTGAAACACTCTTTCTGTAGAAACTGCAATTGGACATGCTAAGCGCTAAGAGGCCTACATTGGGAAAAAGAATATCTTCAAATAAAAACTACACAGATGCATTCTGTGAAACTTATTTCTGATCTGTAAATTCAGTTAACAGAGATAAAACATATTTTTGATTGAGCAGTTATGAAACACTCTTTTTGTAGAAAATGCAAGTGGAGATTCGGAGCGCTAAGTGGGTAATAGTGGAAAAAGGAATGTCTTCAAATATAAACTACACAGAATCATTCGGTGAAACATTTTTCTGATCTGTGCATTCAGCTAACAGAGTTAAACCATACTTTTGATTGAGCAGATCTGAACACTCTTTCTGTAGAAAATGCAACTGGACATTTGGAGCGCTAAGAGCGTAGTAGTGGAAAAAGGAATATATTCAAATATAAACTACACAGAAGCATTCTGTGTATCTTCTTTCTGATCTGAGCATTCAGCTAACAGAGTTAAACCATACTTTTGATTGAGCAGTTTTGAAACACTCTGTCTGTAGAAAATGCAACTGGACATTCGTAGCGCTAAGTGGGTAATAGTGGAAAAAAGAATATGTTCAAATATAAACTACACAGAAGCATTGTATGAAACTACTTTCTGTTCTGTGCATTCAACTAACAGAGTTGAACCTTACTTTTGATTGAGCCGTTCTGAAACACTCTTTCTGTAGAAACTGCAATTGGACATTCTGAGCGCTAAGAGGCCTATATTGGGAAAAAGAATGTCTACAAATAAAAACTACACAGAATAATTGTGTGAAACTTCTTTCTGTTCTGTTTGTTCAACTAAAAGAGTTGAACCTTAGTTTTGATTGAGCCGTTCTGAAACACTCTTTCTGTAGAAAATGCAAGTGGAGATTCGGAGCGCTAAGAGGGTAATAGTGGAAAAAGGAATGTCTCCAAATATAAACTACACAGAATCATTCTGTGAAACTTCTTTCTGATCTGTGCATTCAGCTAACAGAGTTAAACCATACTTTTGATTGAGCAGACATGAACACTCTTTCTGTAGAAAATGCAACTGGACATTTGGAGCGCTAAGAGAGTAGTAGTGGAAAAAGGAATATATTCAAATATAAACTACACAGAAGCATTCTGTGAAACTTCTTTCTGATCTGAGCATTCAGCTAACAGAGTTAAACCATACTTTTGATTGAGCAGTTTTGAAACACTCTGTCTGTAGAAAATGCAACTGGACATTCGTAGCGCTAAGTGGGTAATAGTGGAAAAAAGAATATGTTCAAATATAAACTACACAGAAGCATTGTATGAAACTTCTTTCTGTTCTGTGCATTCAACTAACAGAGTTGAACCTCACTTTTGATTGAGCCTTTCTGAAACACTCTTTCTGTAGAAACTGCAATTGGACATTCTGAGCGCTAAGAGGCCTCTATTGGGAAAAATAATATCTTCAAATAAAAACTACACAGAAGCATTGTGTGAAACTTATTTCTGATATGTTCATTAAGCTAACAGAGTTAAACCATACTTTTGATTGCGCAGTTCTGAACACTCTTTCTGTAGAAAATGCAAGTGGACATTCGGAGCGCTAAGAGGGTATTAGTGGAAAAAGGAATATATTCAAATATAAACTACACAGTAGCATTCTGTGAAAATTCTTTCTGTTCTGTGCATTCAACTAACAGAGTTGAACCTTACTTTTGATTGAGCCGTTCTGAAACACTCTTTCTGTAGAAACTGCAAGTGGACATGCTAAGCGCTAAGAGGCCTACATTGGGAAAAAGAATATCTTCAAATAAAAACTACACAGATGCATTCTGTGAAACTTATTTCTGTTCTGTAAATTCAGGTAACAGAGATAAAACATATTTTTGATTGAGCAGTTATGAAACACTCTTTTTGTAGAAAATGCAAGTGGAGATTCGGAGCGCTAACAGGGTAATAGTGGAAAAAGGAATGTCTTCAAATATAAACTACACAGAATCATTCGGTGAAACTTCTTTCTGATATGTGCATTCAGCTAACAGAGTTAAACCATACTTTTGATTGAGCAGATCTGAACACTCTTTCTGTAGAAAATGCAACTGGACATTTGGAGCGCTAAGAGCGTAATAGTGGAAAAAGGAATATATTCAAATATAAACTACACAGAAGCATTCTGTGAAACTTCTTTCTGATCTGAGCATTCAGCTAACAGAGTTAAACCATACTTTTGATTGAGCAGTTTTGAAACACTCTGTCTGTAGAAAATGCAACTGGACATTCGTAGCGCTAAGTGGGTAATAGTGGAAAAAAGAATATGTTCAAATATAAACTACACAGAAGCATTGTATGAAACTTCTTTCTGTTCTGTGCATTCAACTAACAGAGTTGAACCTTACTTTTGATTGAGCCGTTCTGAAACATTCTTTCTGTAGAAACTGCAATTGGACATTCTGAGCGCTAAGAGGCCTATATTGGGAAAAAGAATGTCTACAAATAAAAACTACACAGAAGAATTGTGTGAAACTTCTTTCTGTTCTGTTTGTTCAACTAAAAGAGTTGAACCTTAGTTTTGATTGAGCCTTTCTGAAACACTCTTTCTGTAGAAACTGCAATTGGACATTCTGAGCGCTAAGATTCCTCTATTGGGAAAAATAATATCTTCAAATAAAAACTACAGAGAAGCATTGTGTGAAACTTATTTCTGATATGTTCATTAAGCTAACAGAGTTAAACCATACTTTTGATTGCGCAGTTCTGAACACTCTTTCTGTAGAAAATGCAAGTGGACATTCGGAGCGCTAAGAGGGTATTAGTGGAAAAAGGAATATATTCAAATATAAACTACACAGTAGCATTCTGTGAAAATACTTTCTGTTCTGTGCATTCAACTAACAGAGTTGAACCTTACTTTTGATTGAGCCGTTCTGAAACACTCTTTCTGTAGAAACTGCAAGTGGACATGCTAAGCGCTAAGAGGCCTACATTGGGAAAAAGAATATCTTCAAATAAAAACTACACAGATGCATTCTGTGAAACTTATTTCTGATCTGTAAATTCAGGTAACAGAGATAAAACATATTTTTGATTGAGCAGTTATGAAACACTCTTTTTGTAGAAAATGCAAGTGGTGATTCGGAGCGCTAACAGGGTAATAGTGGAAAAAGGAATTTCTTCAAATATAAACTACACAGAATCATTCGGTGAAACTTCTTTCTGATATGTGCATTCAGCTAACAGAGTTAAACCATACTTTTGATTGAGCAGATCTGAACACTCTGTAGAAAATGCAACTGGACATTTGGAGCGCTAAGAGCGTAGTAGTGGAAAAAGGAATATATTGAAATATAAACTACACAGAAGCATTCTGTGAAACTACTTTCTGTTCTGAGCATTCAGCTAACAGAGTTAAACCATAATTTTGATTGAGCAGTTTTGAAACACTCTGTCTGTAGAAAATGCAACTGGACATTCGTAGCACTAAGTGGGTAATAGTGGAAAAAAGAATATGTTCAAATATAAACTACACAGAAGCATTGTATGAAACTTCTTTCTGTTCTGTGCATTCAACTAACAGAGTTGAACCTTACTTTTGATTGAGCCGTTCTGAAACACACTTTCTGTAGAAACTGCAATTGGACATTCTGAGCGCTAAGAGGCCTATATTGGGAAAAAGAATGTCTACAAATAAAAACTACACAGAAGAATTGTGTGAAACTACTTTCTGTTCTGTTTGTTCAACTAAAAGTGTTGAACCTTAGTTTTGATTGAGCCGTTCTGAAACACTCTTTCTGTAGAAAATGCAAGTGGAGATTCGGAGCGCTAAGAGGGTAATAGTGGAAAAAGGAGTGTCTCCAAATATAAACTACACAGAATCATTCTGTGAAACTTCTTTCTGATCTGTGCATTCAGCTAACAGAGTTAAACCATACTTTTGATTGAGCAGATCTGAACACTCTTTCTGCAGAAAATGCAACTGGACATTTGGAGCGCTAAGAGAGTAGTAGTGGAAAAAGGAATATATTCAAATATAAACTACACAGAAGCATTCTGTGAAACTTCTTTCTGATCTGAGCATTCAGCTAACAGAGTTAAACCATACTTATGATTGAGCAGTTTTGAAACACTCTGTCTGTAGACAATGCAACTGGACATTCGTAGCGCTAAGTGGGTAAGAGTGGAAAAAAGAATATTTTCAAATATAAACTACACCGAAGCATTGTATGAAACTTCTTTCTGTTCTGTGCATTCAACTAACAGAGTTGAACCGTACTTTTGATTGAGCCTTTCTGAAACACTCTTTCTGTAGAAACTGCAATTGGACATTCTGAGCGCTAAGAGGCCTATATTGGGAAAAATAATATCTTCAAATAAAAACTACACAGAAGCATTGTGTGAAACTTATTTCTGATATGTTCATTAAGCTAACAGAGTTAAACCATACTTTTGATTGCGCAGTTCTGAACACTCTTTCTGTAGAAAATGCAAGTGCACATTCGGAGCGCTAAGAGGGTAATAGTGGAAAAAGGAATATATTCAAATATAAACTACACAGTAGCATTCGGTGAAAATTCTTTCTGTTCTGTGCATTCAACTAACAGAGTTGAACCTTACTTTTGATTGAGCCGTTCTGAAACACTCGTTCTGTAGAAACTGCAATTGGACATGCTAAGCGCTAAGAGGCCTACATTGGGAAAAAGAATATCTTCAAATAAAAACTACACAGATGCATTCTGTGAAACTTATTTCTGATCTGTAAATTCAGTTAACAGAGATAAAACATATTTTTGTTTGAGCAGTTATGAAACACTCTTTTTGTAGAAAATGCAAGTGGAGATTCGGAGCGCTAAGTGGGTAATAGTGGAAAAAGGAATGTCTTCAAATATAAACTACACAGAATCATTCGGTGAAACTTCTTTCTGATCTGTGCATTCAGCTAACAGAGTTAAAACATACTTTTGATTGAGCAGATCTGAACACTCTTTCTGTAGAAAATGCAACTGGACATTTGGAGCGCTAAGAGCGTAGTAGTGGAAAAAGGAATATATTCAAATATAAACTACACAGAAGCATTCTGTGAAACTTCTTTCTGATCTGAGCATTCAGCTAACAGAGTTAAACCATACTTTTGATTGAGCAGTTTTGAAACACTCTGTCTGGAGAAAATGCAACTGGACATTCGTAGCGCTAAGTGGGTAATAGTGGAAAAAAGAATATGTTCAAATATGAACAACACAGAAGCATTGTATGAAACTTCTTTCTCTTCTCTGCATTCAACTAACAGAGTTGAACCTTACTTTTGATTGAGCCGTTCTGAAAAGATGTTTCTGTAGAAACTGCAATTGGACATTCTGAGCGCTAAGAGGCCTATATTGGGAAAAAGAATGTCTACAAATAAAAACTACACAGAAGAATTGTGTGAAACTTCTTTCTGTTCTGTTTGTTCAACTAAAAGAGTTGAACCTTAGTTTTGATTGAGCCGTTCTGAAACACTCTTTCTGTAGAAAATGCAAGTGGAGATTCGGAGCGCTAAGAGGGTAATAGTGGAAAAAGGAATGTCTCCAAATATAAACTACACAGAATCATTCTGTGAAACTTCTTTCTGATCTGTGCATTCAGCTAACAGAGTTAAACCATACTTTTGATTGAGCAGATCTGAACACTCTTTCTGTAGAAAATGCAACTGGACATTTGGAGCGCTAAGAGAGTAGTAGTGGAAAAAGGAATATATTCAAATATAAACTACACAGAAGCATTCTGTGAAACTTCTTTCTGATCTGAGCATTCAGCTAACAGAGTTAAACCATACTTTTGATTGAGCAGTTTTGAAACACTCTGTCTGTAGAAAATGCAACTGGACATTCGTAGCGCTAAGTGGGTAATAGTGGAAAAAAGTATATGTTCAAATATAAACTACACAGAAGCATTGTATGAAACTTCTTTCTGTTCTGTGCATTCAACTAACAGAGTTGAACCTTACTTTTGATTGAGCCTTTCTGAAACACTCTTTCTGTAGAAACTGCAATTGGACATTCTGAGCGCGAAGAGGCCTCTATTGGGGAAAATAATATCTTCAAATAAAAACTACACAGAAGCATTTTGTGAAACTTATTTCTGATATGTTCATTAAGCTAACAGAGTTAAACCATACTTTTGATTGCGCAGTTCTTAACACTCTTTCTGTAGAAAATGCAAGTGCACATTCGGAGCGCTAAGAGGGTAATAGTTGAAAAAGGAATATATTCAAATATAAACTACACAGTAGCATTCTGTGAAAATTCTTTCTGTTCTGTGCATTCAACTAAGAGAGTTGAACCTTACTTTTGATTGAGCCGTTCTGAAACACTCATTCTGTAGAAACTGCAATTGGACATGCTAATCGCTAAGAGGCCTACATTGGGAAAAAGAATATCTTCAAATAAAAACTACACAGATGCATTCTGTGAAACTTATTTCTGATCTGTAAATTCAGTTAACAGAGATAAAACTTATTTTTGTTTGAGCAGTTATGAAACACTCTTTTTGTAGAAAATGCAAGTGGAGATTCGGAGCGCTAAGTGGGTAATAGTGGAAAAAGGAATGTCTTCAAATATAAACTACACAGAATCATTCGGTGAAACTTCTTTCTGATCTGTGCATTCAGCTAACAGAGTTAAACCATACTTTTGATTGAGCAGATCTGAACACTCTTTCTGTAGAAAATGCAACTGGACATTTGGAGCGCTAAGAGCGTAGTAGTGGAAAAAGGAATATATTCAAATATAAACTACACAGAAGCATTCTGTGAAACTTCTTTCTGATCTGAGCATTCAGCTAACAGAGTTAAACCATACTTTTGATTGAGCAGTTTTGAAACACTCTGTCTGTAGAAAATGCAACTGGACATTCGTAGCGCTAAGTGGGTAATAGTGGAAAAAAGAATATTTTCAAATATAAACTACACAGAAGCATTGTATGAAACTTCTTTCTGTTCTGTGCATTCAACTAACAGAGTTGAACCTTACTTTTGATTGAGCCTTTCTGAAACACTCTTTCTGTAGAAACTGCAATTGGACATTCTGAGCGCGAAGAGGCCTCTATTGGGAAAATAATATCTTCAAATAAAAACTACACAGAAGCATTGTGTGAAACTTATTTCTGATATGTTCATTAAGCTAACAGAGTTAAACCATACTTTTGATTGCGCAGTTCTGAACACTCTTTCTGTAGAAAATGCAAGTGCACATTCTGAGCGCTAAGAGGGTAATATTGGAAAAAGGAATATATTCAAATATAAACTACACAGTAGCATTCTGTGAAAATTCTTTCTGTTCTGTGCATTCAACTAACAGAGTTGAACCTTACTTTTGATTGAGCCGTTCTGAAACACTCGTTCTGTAGAAACTGCAATTGGACATGCTAAGCGCTAAGAGGCCTACATTGGGAAAAAGAATATCTTCAAATAAAAACTACACAGATGCATTCTGTGAAACTTATTTCTGATCTGTAAATTCAGTTAACAGAGATAAAACATATTTTTGTTTGAGCAGTTATGAAACACTCTTTTTGTAGAAAATGCAAGTGGAGATTCGGAGCGCTAAGTGAGTAATAGTGGAAAAAGGAATGTCTTCAAATATAAACTACACAGAATCATTCGGTGAAACTTCTTTCTGATCTGTGCATTCAGCTAACAGAGTTAAACCATACTTTTGATTGAGCAGATCTGAACACTCTTTCTGTAGAAAATGCAACTGGACATTTGGAGCGCTAAGAGCGTAGTAGTGGAAAAAGGAATATATTCAAATATAAACTACACAGAAGCATTCTGTGAAACTTCTTTCTGATCTGAGCATTCAGCTAACAGAGTTAAACCATACTTTTGATTGAGCAGTTTTGAAACACTCTGTCTGTAGAAAATGCAACTGGACATTCGTAGCGCTAAGTGGGTAATAGTGGAAAAAAGAATATGTTCAAATATGAACTACACAGAAGCATTGTATGAAACTTCTTTCTGTTCTGTGCATTCAACTAACAGAGTTGAACCTTACTTTTGATTGAGCCGTTCTGAAACACTCTTTCTGTAGAAACTGCAATTGGACATTCTGAGCACTAAGAGGCCTATATTGGGAAAAAGAATGTCTACAAATAAAAACTACACAGAAGAATTGTGTGAAACTTCTTTCTGTTCTGTTTGTTCAACTAAAAGAGTTGAACCTTAGTTTCGATTGAGCCGTTCTGAAACACTCTTTCTGTAGAAAATGCAAGTGGAGATTCGGAGCGCTAAGAGGGTAATAGTGGAAAAAGGAATGTCTCCAAATATAAACTACACAGAATCATTCTGTGAAACTTCTTTCTGATCTGTGCATTCAGCTAACAGAGTTAAACCATACTTTTGATTGAGCAGATCTGAACACTCTTTCTGTAGAAAATGCACCTGGACATTTGGAGCGCTAAGAGAGTAGTAGTGGAAAAAGGAATATATTCAAATATAAACTACACAGAAGCATTCTGTGAAACTTCTTTCTGATCTGAGCATTCAGCTAACAGAGTTAAACCATACTTTTGATTGAGCAGTTTTGAAACACTCTGTCTGTAGAAAATGCAACTGGACATTCGTAGCGCTAAGTGGGTAATAGTGGAAAAAAGAATATGTTCAAATATAAACTACACAGAAGCATTGTATGAAACTTCTTTCTGTTCTGTGCATTCAACTAACAGAGTTGAACCTTACTTTGATTGAGCCTTTCTGAAACACTCTTTCTGTAGAAACTGCAATTGGACATTCTGAGCGCTAAGAGGCCTCTATTGGGAAAAATAATATCTTCAAATAAAAACTACACAGAAGCATTGTGTGAAACTTATTTCTGATATGTTCATTAAGCTAACAGAGTTAAAACATACTTTTGATTGCACAGTTCTGAACACTCTTTCTGTAGAAAATGCAAGTGGACATTCGGAGCGCTAAGAGGGTAATAGTGGAAAAAGGAATATATTCAAATATAAACTACACAGTAGCATTCTGTGAAAATTCTTTCTGTTCTGTGCATTCAACTAACAGAGTTGAACCTTACTTTTGATTGAGCCGTTCTGAAACACTCTTTCTGTAGAAACTGCAATTGGACATGCTAAGCGCTAAGAGGCCTACATTGGGAAAAAGAATATCTTCAAATAAAAACTACACAGATGCATTCTGTGAAACTTATTTCTGATCTGTAAATTCAGTTAACAGAGATAAAACATATTTTTGATTGAGCAGTTATGAAACACTCTTTTTGTAGAAAATGCAAGTGGAGATTCGGAGCGCTAAGAGGGTAATAGTGGAAAAAGGAATGTCTTCAAATATAAACTACACAGAATCATTCGGTGAAACTTCTTTCTGATCTGTGCATTCAGCTAACAGAGTTAAACCATACTTTTGATTTAGCAGATCTGAACACTCTTTCTGTTGAAAATGCAACTGGACATTTGGATCGCTAAGAGCGTAGTAGTGGAAAAGGAATATATTCAAATATAAACTACACAGAAGCATTCTGTGAAACTTCTTTCTGATCTGAGCATTCATCTAACAGAGTTAAACCATACTTTTGATTGAGCAGTTTTGAAACACTCTGTCTGTAGAAAATGCAACTGGACATTCGTAGCGCTAAGTGGGTAATAGTGGAAAAAAAAATATGTTCAAATATAAACTACACAGAAGCATTGTATGAAACTTCTTTCTGTTCTGTGCATTCAACTAACAGAGTTGAACCTTACTTTTGATTGAGCCGTTCTGAAACACTCTTTCTGTAGAAATTGCAATTGGACATTCTGAGCGCTAAGAGGCCTATATTGGGAAAAAGAATGTCTACAAATAAAAACTACACAGAAGAATTGTGTGAAACTTCTTTCTGTTCTGTTTGTTCAACTAAAAGAGTTGAACCTTAGTTTTGATTGAGCCGTTCTGAAACACTATTTCTGTAGAAAATGCAAGTGGAGATTCGGAGCGCTAAGAGGGTAATAGTGGAAAAAGGAATGTCTCCATATATAAACTACACAGAATCATTCTGTGAAACTTCTTTCTGATCTGTGCATTCAGCTAACAGTGTTAAACCATACTTTTGATTGAGCAGATCTGAACACTCTTTCTGTAGAAAATGCAACTGGACATTTGGAGCGCTAAGAGAGTAGTAGTGGAAAAAGGAATATATTCAAATATAAACTACACAGAAGCATTCTGTGAAACTTCTTTCTGATCTGAGCATTCAGCTAACAGAGTTAAACCATACTTTTGATTGAGCAGTTTTCAAACACTCTGTCTGTAGAAAATGCAACTGGACATTCGTAGCGCTAAGTGGGTAATAGTGGAAAAAAGAATATGTTCAAATATAAACTACACAGAAGCATTGTATGAAACTTCTTTCTGTTCTGTGCATTCAACTAACAGACTTGAACCTTACTTTTGATTGAGCCGTTTTAAAACGCTCTTTCTGTAGAAAGTGCAATTGGACATGCTAAGCGCTAAGGGGCCTACATTGGGAAAAAGAATATCTTCAAATAAAAATTACACAGATGCATTCTGTGAAACTTATTTCTGATCTGTAAATTCAGTTAACAGAGATAAAACATATTTTTGATTGAGCAGATATGAAACACTCTTTTTGTAGAAAATGCAAGTGGAGATTCGGAGCGCTAAGAGGGTAATAGTGGAAAAAGGAATGTCTTCAAATATAAACTACACAGAATCATTCGGTGAAACTTCTTTCTGATCTGTGCATTCAGCTAACAGAGTTAAACCATACTTTTGATTGAGCACATCTGAACACTCTTTCTGTTGAAAATGCAACTGGACATTTGGATCGCTAAGAGCGTAGTAGTGGAAAAAGGAATATATTCAAATATAAACTACACAGAAGCATTCTGTGAAACTTCTTACTGATCTGAGCATACAGCTAACAGAGTTAAACCATACTTTTGATTGAGCAGTTTTGAAACACTCTGTCTGTAGAAAATGCAACTGGACATTCGTAGCGCTAAGTGGGTAATAGTGGAAAAAAGAATATGTTCAAATATAAACTACACAGAAGCATTGTATGAAACTTCTTTCGGTTCTGTGCATTCAACTAACAGAGTTGAACCTTACTTTTGATTGAGCCGTTCTGAAACACTCTTTCTGTAGAAACTGCAATTGGACATTCTGAGCGCTAAGAGGCCTATATTGGGAAAATGAATGTCTACAAATAAAAACTACACAGAAGAATTGTGTCAAACTACTTTCTGTTCTGTTTGTTCAACTAAAAGAGTTGAACCTTAGTTTTGATTGAGCCGTTCTGAAACACTCTTTCTGTAGAAAATGCAAGTGGAGATTCGGAGCGCTAAGAGGGTAATAGTGGAAAAAGGAATGTCTCCAAATATAAACTACACAGAATCATTCTGTGAAACTTCTTTCTGATCTGTGCATTCAGCTAACAGAGTTAAACCATACTTTTGATTGAGCAGATCTGAACACTCTTTCTGTAGAAAATGCAACTGGACATTTGTAGCGCTAAGAGAGTAGTAGTGGAAAAAGGAATATATTAAAATATAAACTACACAGAAGCATTCTGTGAAACTTCTTTCTGATCTGAGCATTCAACTAACAGAGTTAAACCATACTTATGATTGAGCAGTTTTGAAACACTCTGTCTGTAGAAAATGCAACTGGACATTCGTAGCGCTAAGTGGGTAATAGTGAAAAAAAGAATATTTTCAAATATAAACTACACAGAAGCATTGTATGAAACTTCTTTCTGTTCTGTGCATTCAACTAACAGAGTTGAACCTTACTTTTGATTGAGCCTTTCTGAAACACTCTTTCTGTAGAAACTGCAATTGGACATTCTGAGCGCGAAGAGGCCTATGTTGGGAAAAATAATATCTTCAAATAAAAACTACACAGAAGCATTGTGTGAAACTTATTTCTGATATGTTCATTAAGCTAACAGAGTTAAACCATACTTTTGATTGCGCAGTTCTGAACACTCTTTCTGTAGAAAATGCAAGTGCACATTCGGAGCGCTAAGAGGGTAATAGTGGAAAAAGGAATATATTCAAATATAAACTACACAGTAGCATTCGGTGAAAATTCTTTCTGTTCTGTGCATTCAACTAACAGAGTTGAACCTTACTTTTGATTGAGCCGTTCTGAAACACTCGTTCTGTAGAAACTGCAATTGGACATGCTAAGCGCTAAGAGGCCTACATTGGGAAAAAGAATATCTTCAAATAAAAACTACACAGATGCATTCTGTGAAACTTATTTCTGATCTGTAAATTCAGTTAACAGAGATAAAACATATTTTTGTTTGAGCAGTTATGAAACACTCTTTTTGTAGAAAATGCAAGTGGAGATTCGGAGCGCTAAGTGGGTAATAGTGGAAAAAGGAATGTCTTCAAATATAAACTACACAGAATCATTCGGTGAAACTGCTTTCTGATCTGTGCATTCAGCTAACAGAGTTAAAACATACTTTTGATTGAGCAGATCTGAACACTCTTTCTGTAGAAAATGCAACTGGACATTTGGAGCGCTAAGAGCGTAGTAGTGGAAAAAGGAATATATTCAAATATAAACTACACAGAAGCATTCTGTGAAACTTCTTTCTGATCTGAGCATTCAGCTAACAGAGTTAAACCATACTTTTGATTGAGCAGTTTTGAAACACTCTGTCTGGAGGAAATGCAACTGGACATTCGTAGCGCTAAGTGGGTAATAGTGGAAAAAAGAATATGTTCAAATATGAACAACACAGAAGCATTGTATGAAACTTCTTTCTCTTCTCTGCATTCAACTAACAGAGTTGAACCTTACTTTTGATTGAGCCGTTCTGAAAAGATGTTTCTGTAGAAACTGCAATTGGACATTCTGAGCGCTAAGAGGCCTATATTGGGAAAAAGAATGTCTACAAATAAAAACTACACAGAAGAATTGTGTGAAACTTCTTTCTGTTCTGTTTGTTCAACTAAAAGAGTTGAACCTTAGTTTTGATTGAGCCGTTCTGAAACACTCTTTCTGTAGAAAATGCAAGTGGAGATTCGGAGCGCTAAGAGGGTAATAGTGGAAAAAGGAATGTCTCCAAATATAAACTACACAGAATCATTCTGTGAAACTTCTTTCTGATCTGTGCATTCAGCTAACAGAGTTAAACCATACTTTTGATTGAGCAGATCTGAACACTCTTTCTGTAGAAAATGCAACTGGACATTTGGAGCGCTAAGAGAGTAGTAGTGGAAAAAGGAATATATTCAAATATAAACTACACAGAAGCATTCTGTGAAACTTCTTTCTGATCTGAGCATTCAGCTAACAGAGTTAAACCATACTTTTGATTGAGCAGTTTTGAAACACTCTGTCTGTAGAAAATGCAACTGGACATTCGTAGCGCTAAGTGGGTAATAGTGGAAAAAAGTATATGTTCAAATATAAACTACACAGAAGCATTGTATGAAACTTCTTTCTGTTCTGTGCATTCAACTAACAGAGTTGAACCTTACTTTTGATTGAGCCTTTCTGAAACACTCTTTCTGTAGAAACTGCAATTGGACATTCTGAGCGCGAAGAGGCCTCTATTGGGGAAAATAATATCTTCAAATAAAAACTACACAGAAGCATTTTGTGAAACTTATTTCTGATATGTTCATTAAGCTAACAGAGTTAAACCATACTTTTGATTGCGCAGTTCTTAACACTCTTTCTGTAGAAAATGCAAGTGCACATTCGGAGCGCTAAGAGGGTAATAGTTGAAAAAGGAATATATTCAAATATAAACTACACAGTAGCATTCTGTGAAAATTCTTTCTGTTCTGTGCATTCAACTAAGAGAGTTGAACCTTACTTTTGATTGAGCCGTTCTGAAACACTCATTCTGTAGAAACTGCAATTGGACATGCTAATCGCTAAGAGGCCTACATTGGGAAAAAGAATATCTTCAAATAAAAACTACACAGATGCATTCTGTGAAACTTATTTCTGATCTGTAAATTCAGTTAACAGAGATAAAACTTATTTTTGTTTGAGCAGTTATGAAACACTCTTTTTGTAGAAAATGCAAGTGGAGATTCGGAGCGCTAAGTGGGTAATAGTGGAAAAAGGAATGTCTTCAAATATAAACTACACAGAATCATTCGGTGAAACTTCTTTCTGATCTGTGCATTCAGCTAACAGAGTTAAACCATACTTTTGATTGAGCAGATCTGAACACTCTTTCTGTAGAAAATGCAACTGGACATTTGGAG
Organism: Symphalangus syndactylus; assembly: GCF_028878055.3. NCBI lineage: Eukaryota > Metazoa > Chordata > Mammalia > Primates > Hylobatidae > Symphalangus > Symphalangus syndactylus. The sequence continues at coordinate 1,534,372 of NC_072426.2, read as the reverse complement.
CGCTAAGAGCGTAGTAGTGGAAAAAGAAATATATTCAAATATAAACTACACAGAAGCATTCTGTGAAACTTCTTTCTGATCTGAGCATTCAGCTAACAGAGTTAAACCATACTTTTGATTGAGCAGTTTTGAAACACTGTGTCTGTAGAAAATGCAACTGGACATTCGTAGCGCTAAGTGGGTAATAGTGGAAAAAAGAATATGTTCAAATATGAACTACACAGAAGCATTGTATGAAACTTCTTTCTGTTCTGTGCATTCAACTAACAGAGTTGAACCTTACTTTTGATTGAGCCGTTCTGAAACACTCTTTCTGTAGAAACTGCAATTGGACATTCTGAGCACTAAGAGGCCTATATTGGGAAAAAGAATGTCTACAAATAAAAACTACACAGAAGAATTGTGTGAAATTTCTTTCTGTTCTGTTTGTTCAACTAAAAGAGTTGAACCTTAGTTTCGATTGAGCCGTTCTGAAACACTCTTTCTGTAGAAAATGCAAGTGGAGATTCGGAGCGCTAAGAGGGTAATAGTGGAAAAAGGAATGTCTCCAAATATAAACTACACAGAATCATTCTGTGAAACTTCTTTCTGATCTGTGCATTCAGCTAACAGAGTTAAACCATACTTTTGATTGAGCAGATCTGAACACTCTTTCTGTAGAAAATGCACCTGGACATTTGGAGCGCTAAGAGAGTAGTAGTGGAAAAAGGAATATATTCAAATATAAACTACACAGAAGCATTCTGTGAAACTTCTTTCTGATCTGAGCATTCAGCTAACAGAGTTAAACCATACTTTTGATTGAGCAGTTTTGAAACACTCTGTCTGTAGAAAATGCAACTGGACATTCGTAGCGCTAAGTGGGTAATAGTGGAAAAAAGAATATGTTCAAATATAAACTACACAGAAGCATTGTATGAAACTTCTTTCTGTTCTGTGCATTCAACTAACAGAGTTGAACCTTACTTTGATTGAGCCTTTCTGAAACACTCTTTCTGTAGAAACTGCAATTGGACATTCTGAGCGCTAAGAGGCCTCTATTGGGAAAAATAATATCTTCAAATAAAAACTACACAGAAGCATTGTGTGAAACTTATTTCTGATATGTTCATTAAGCTAACAGAGTTAAAACATACTTTTGATTGCACAGTTCTGAACACTCTTTCTGTAGAAAATGCAAGTGGACATTCGGAGCGCTAAGAGGGTAATAGTGGAAAAAGGAATATATTCAAATATAAACTACACAGTAGCATTCTGTGAAAATTCTTTCTGTTCTGTGCATTCAACGAACAGAGTTGAACCTTACTTCTGATTGAGCCGTTCTGAAACACTCTTTCTGTAGAAACTGCAATTGGACATGCTAAGCGCTAAGAGGCCTACATTGGGAAAAAGAATATCTTCAAATAAAAACTACACAGATGCATTCTGTGAAACTTATTTCTGATCTGTAAATTCAGTTAACAGAGATAAAACATATTTTTGATTGAGCAGTTATGAAACACTCTTTTTGTAGAAAATGCAAGTGGAGATTCGGAGCGCTAAGAGGGTAATAGTGGAAAAAGGAATGTCTTCAAATATAAACTACACAGAATCATTCGGTGAAACTTCTTTCTGATCTGTGCATTCAGCTAACAGAGTTAAACCATACTTTTGATTTAGCAGATCTGAACACTCTTTCTGTTGAAAATGCAACTGGACATTTGGATCGCTAAGAGCGTAGTAGTGGAAAAGGAATATATTCAAATATAAACTACACAGAAGCATTCTGTGAAACTTCTTTCTGATCTGAGCATTCATCTAACAGAGTTAAACCATACTTTTGATTGAGCAGTTTTGAAACACTCTGTCTGTAGAAAATGCAACTGGACATTCGTAGCGCTAAGTGGGTAATAGTGGAAAAAAAAATATGTTCAAATATAAACTACACAGAAGCATTGTATGAAACTTCTTTCTGTTCTGTGCATTCAACTAACAGAGTTGAACCTTACTTTTGATTGAGCCGTTCTGAAACACTCTTTCTGTAGAAATTGCAATTGGACATTCTGAGCGCTAAGAGGCCTATATTGGGAAAAAGAATGTCTACAAATAAAAACTACACAGAAGAATTGTGTGAAACTTCTTTCTGTTCTGTTTGTTCAACTAAAAGAGTTGAACCTTAGTTTTGATTGAGCCGTTCTGAAACACTATTTCTGTAGAAAATGCAAGTGGAGATTCGGAGCGCTAAGAGGGTAATAGTGGAAAAAGGAATGTCTCCATATATAAACTACACAGAATCATTCTGTGAAACTTCTTTCTGATCTGTGCATTCAGCTAACAGTGTTAAACCATACTTTTGATTGAGCAGATCTGAACACTCTTTCTGTAGAAAATGCAACTGGACATTTGGAGCGCTAAGAGAGTAGTAGTGGAAAAAGGAATATATTCAAATATAAACTACACAGAAGCATTCTGTGAAACTTCTTTCTGATCTGAGCATTCAGCTAACAGAGTTAAACCATACTTTTGATTGAGCAGTTTTCAAACACTCTGTCTGTAGAAAATGCAACTGGACATTCGTAGCGCTAAGTGGGTAATAGTGGAAAAAAGAATATGTTCAAATATAAACTACACAGAAGCATTGTATGAAACTTCTTTCTGTTCTGTGCATTCAACTAACAGACTTGAACCTTACTTTTGATTGAGCCGTTTTAAAACGCTCTTTCTGTAGAAAGTGCAATTGGACATGCTAAGCGCTAAGAGGCCTACATTGGGAAAAAGAATATCTTCAAATAAAAATTACACAGATGCATTCTGTGAAACTTATTTCTGATCTGTAAATTCAGTTAACAGAGATAAAACATATTTTTGATTGAGCAGATATGAAACACTCTTTTTGTAGAAAATGCAAGTGGAGATTCGGAGCGCTAAGAGGGTAATAGTGGAAAAAGGAATGTCTTCAAATATAAACTACACAGAATCATTCGGTGAAACTTCTTTCTGATCTGTGCATTCAGCTAACAGAGTTAAACCATACTTTTGATTGAGCACATCTGAACACTCTTTCTGTTGAAAATGCAACTGGACATTTGGATCGCTAAGAGCGTAGTAGTGGAAAAAGGAATATATTCAAATATAAACTACACAGAAGCATTCTGTGAAACTTCTTACTGATCTGAGCATACAGCTAACAGAGTTAAACCATACTTTTGATTGAGCAGTTTTGAAACACTCTGTCTGTAGAAAATGCAACTGGACATTCGTAGCGCTAAGTGGGTAATAGTGGAAAAAAGAATATGTTCAAATATAAACTACACAGAAGCATTGTATGAAACTTCTTTCGGTTCTGTGCATTCAACTAACAGAGTTGAACCTTACTTTTGATTGAGCCGTTCTGAAACACTCTTTCTGTAGAAACTGCAATTGGACATTCTGAGCGCTAAGAGGCCTATATTGGGAAAATGAATGTCTACAAATAAAAACTAAACAGAAGAATTGTGTCAAACTACTTTCTGTTCTGTTTGTTCAACTAAAAGAGTTGAACCTTAGTTTTGATTGAGCCGTTCTGAAACACTCTTTCTGTAGAAAATGCAAGTGGAGATTCGGAGCGCTAAGAGGGTAATAGTGGAAAAAGGAATGTCTCCAAATATAAACTACACAGAATCATTCTGTGAAACTTCTTTCTGATATGTGCATTCAGCTAACAGAGTTAAACCATACTTTTGATTGAGCAGATCTGAACACTCTTTCTGTAGAAAATGCAACTGGACATTTGTAGCGCTAAGAGAGTAGTAGTGGAAAAAGGAATATATTAAAATATAAACTACACAGAAGCATTCTGTGAAACTTCTTTCTGATCTGAGCATTCAACTAACAGAGTTAAACCATACTTATGATTGAGCAGTTTTGAAACACTCTGTCTGTAGAAAATGCAACTGGACATTCGTAGCGCTAAGTGGGTAATAGTGAAAAAAAGAATATTTTCAAATATAAACTACACAGAAGCATTGTATGAAACTTCTTTCTGTTCTGTGCATTCAACTAACAGAGTTGAACCTTACTTTTGATTGAGCCTTTCTGAAACACTCTTTCTGTAGAAACTGCAATTGGACATTCTGAGCGCTAAGATGCCTATGTTGGGAAAAATAATATCTTCAAATAAAAACTACACAGAAGCATTGTGTGAAACTTATTTCTGATATGTACATTAAGCTAACAGTGTTAAACCATACTTTTGATTGCGCAGTTCTGAACACTCTTTCTGTAGAAAATGCAAGTGGACATTCGGAGCGCTAAGAGGGTAATAGTGGAAAAAGGAATATATTCAAATATAAACTACACAGTAGCATTCTGTGAAAATTCTTTCTGTTCTGTGCATTCAACTAACAGAGTTGAACCTTACTTTTGATTGAGCCGTTCTGAAACACTCTTTCTGTAGAAACTGCAATTGGACATGCTAAGCGCTAAGAGGCCTACATTGGGAAAAATAATATCTTCAAATAAAAACTACACAGATGCATTCTGTGAAACTTATTTCTGATCTGTAAATTCAGTTAACAGAGATAAAACATATTTTTGATTGAGCAGTTATGAAACACTCTTTTTGTAGAAAATGCAAGTGGAGATTCGGAGCGCTAAGTGGGTAATAGTGGAAAAAGGAATGTCTTCAAATATAAACTACACAGAATCATTCGGTGAAACTTCTTTCTGATCTGTGCATTCAGCTAACAGAGTTAAACCATACTTTTGATTGAGCAGATCTGAACACTCTTTCTGTTGAAAATGCAACTGGACATTTGGAGTGCTAAGAGCGTAGTAGTGGAAAAAGGAATATATTCAAATATAAACTACACAGAAGCATTCTGTGAAACTTCTTTCTGATCTGAGCATTCAGCTAACAGATTTAAACCATACTTTTGATTGAGCAGATTTGAAACACTCTGTCTGTAGAAAATGCAACTGGACATTCTTAGCGCTAAGTGGTTAATAGTGGAAAAAAGAATATGTTCAAATATAAACTACACAGAAGCATTGTATGAAACTTCTTTCTGTTCTGTGCATTCAACTAACAGAGTTGAACCTTACTTTTTATTGAGCCTTTCTGAAACACTCTTTCTGTAGCAACTGCAATTGGACATTCTGAGCGCTAAGAGGCCTATATTGGGTAAAATAATATCTTCAAATAAAAACTACACAGAAGCATTGTGTGAAACTGATTTCTGATATGTTCATTAAGCTAACAGAGTTAAACCATACTTTTGATTGCGCAGTTCTGAACACTCTTTCTGTAGAAAATGCAAGTGGACATTCGGAGCGCTAAGAGGGTAGTAGTGGAAAAAGGAATGTCTTCAAATATAAACTACACAGAATCATTCTGTGAAACTTCTTTCTGATCTGTGCATTCAGCTAACAGAGTTAAACCATACTTTTGATTGAGCAGATCTGAACACTCTTTCTGTAGAAAATGCAACTGGACATTTGGAGCGCTAAGAGCGTAGTAGTGGAAAAAGGAATATATTCAAATATAAACTACACAGAAGCATTCTGTGAAACTTTTCTGATCTGAGCATTCAGCTAACAGAGTTAAACCATACTTTTGATTGAGCAGTTTTGAAACACTCTGTCTGTAGAAAATGCAACTGGACATTCGTAGCGCTAAGTGGGTAATAGTGGAAAAAAGAATATGTTCAAATATAAACTACACAGAAGCATTGTATGAAACTTCTTTCTGTTCTGTGCATTCAACTAACAGAGTTGAACCTTACTTTTGATTGAGCCGTTCTGAAACACTCTTTTTGTAGAAACTGCAATTGGACATTCTGAGCGCTAAGAGGCCTATATTGGGAAAAAGAATGTCTACAAATAAAAACTACACAGAAGAATTGTGTGAAACTACTTTCTGTTCTGTTTGTTCAACTAAAAGAGTTGAACCTTAGTTTTGATTGAGCCGTTCTGAAACACTCTTTCTGTAGAAAATGCAAGTGGAGATTCGGAGCGCTAAGAGGGTAATAGTGGAAAAAGGAATATCTCCAAATATAAACTACACAGAATCATTCTGTGAAACTTCTTTCTGATCTGTGCATTCATCTAACAGAGTTAAACCATACTTTTGATTGAGCAGATCTGAACACTCTTTCTGCAGAAAATGCAACTGGACATTTGGAGCGCTAAGAGAGTAGTAGTGGAAATAGGAATATATTCAAATATAAACTACACAGAAGCATTCTGTGAAACTTCTTTCTGATCTGAGCATTCAGCTAACAGAGTTAAACCATACTTATGATTGAGCAGTTTTGAAACACTCTGTCTGTAGAAAATGCAACTGGACATTCGTAGCGCTAAGTGGGTAAGAGTGGAAAAAAGAATATTTTCAAATATAAACTACACAGAAGCATTGTATGAAACTTCTTTCTGTTCTGTGCATTCAACTAACAGAGTTGAACCTTACTTTTGATTGAGCCTTTCTGAAACACTCTTTCTGTAGAAACTGCAATTGGACATTCTGAGCGCTAAGAGGCCTATATTGGGAAAAATAATATCTTCAAATAAAAACTACACAGAAGCATTGTGTGAAACATATTTCTGATATGTTCATTAAGCTAACAGAGTTAAACCATACTTTTGATTGCGCAGTTCTGAACACTCTTTCTGTAGAAAATGCAAGTGGACATTCGGAGCGCTAAGAGGGTAATAGTGGAAAAAGGAATGTCTTCAAATATAAACTACACAGAATCATTCTGTGTAACTTATTTCTGATCTGTGCATTCAGCTAACAGAGTTAAACCATACTTTTGATTGAGCAGATCTGAACACTCTTTCTGTAGAAAATGCAACTGGACATTTGGAGCGCTAAGACCGTACTAGTGGAAAAAGGAATATATTCAAATATAAACTACACAGAAGCATTCTGTGAAACTTCTTTCTGATCTGAGCATTCAGCTAGCAGAGTTAAACCATACTTTTGATTGAGCAGTTTTGAAACACTCTGTCTGTAGAAAATGCAACTGGACATTCGTAGGGCTAAGTGGGTAATAGTGGAAAAAAGAATATGTTCAAATATAAAATACACAGAAGCATTGTATGAAACTTCTTTCTGTTCTGTGCATTCAACTAACAGAGTTGAACCTTACTTTTGATTGAGCCGTTCTGAAACACTCTTTCTGTAGAAACTGCAATTGGACATTCTGAGCGCTAAGAGGCCTATATTGGGAAAAAGAATGTCTACAAATAAAAACTACACAGAAGAATTGTGTGAAACTTCTTTCTGTTCTGTTTGTTCAACTAAAAGAGTTGAACCTTAGTTTTGATTGAGCCGTTCTGAAACACTCTTTCTGTAGAAAATGCAAGTGGAGATTCGGAGCGCTAAGAGGGTAATAGTGGAAAAAGGAATGTCTCCAAATATAAACTACACAGAATCATTCTGTGAAACTTCTTTCTGATCTGTGCATTCAGCTAACAGAGTAAAACCATACTTTTGATTGAGCAGATCTGAACACTCTTTCTGTAGAAAATGCAACTGGACATTTGGAGCGCTAAGAGAGTAGTAGTGGAAAAAGGAATATATTCAAATATAAACTACACAGAAGCATTCTGTGAAACTTCTTTCTGATCTGAGCATTCAGCTAACAGAGTTAAACCATACTTTTGATTGAGCAGTTTTGAAACACTCTGTCTGTAGAAAATGCAACTGGACATTCGTAGCGCCAAGTGGGTAATAGTGGAAAAAAGAATATGTTCAAATATAAACTACACAGAAGCATTGTATGAAACTTCTTTCTGTTCTGTGCATTCAACTCACAGAGTTGAACCTTACTTTTGATTGAGCCTTTCTGAAACACTCTTTCTGTAGAAACTGCAATTGGACATTCTGAGCGCTAAGAGGCCTCTATTGGGAAAAATAATATCTTCAAATAAGAACTACACAGAAGCATTGTGTGAAACTTATTTCTGATATGTTCCTTAAGCTAACAGAGTTAAACCATACTTTTGATTGCGCAGTTCTGAACACTCTTTCTGTAGAAAATGCAAGTGGACATTCGGAGCGCAAAGAGGGTAATAGTGGAAAAAGGAATATATTAAAATATAAACTACACAGTAGCATTCTGTGAAAATTCTTTCTGTTCTGTGCATTCAACTAACAGAGTTGAACCTTACTTTTAATTGAGCCGTTCTGAAACACTCTTTCTGTAGAAACTGCAATTGGACATGCTAAGCGCTAAGAGGCTTACATTGGGAAAAAGAATATCTTCAAATAAAAACTACACAGATGCATTCTGTGAAACTTCTTTCTGTTCTGTTTGTTCAACTAAAAGAGTTGAACCTTAGTTTTGATTGAGCAGTTATGAAACACTCTTTTTGTAGAAAATGCAAGTGGAGATTCGGAGCGCTAAGAGGGTAATAGTGGAAAAAGGAATGTCTTCAAATATAAACTACACAGAATCATTCGGTGAAACTTTTTTCTGATCTGTGCATTCAGCTAACAGAGTTAAACCATACTTTTGATTGAGCAGATCTTTACACTCTTTCTGTAGAAAATGCAACTGGACATTTGGAGCGCTAAGAGCGTAGTAGTGGAAAAAGGAATATATTCAAATATGAACTACACAGAAGCATTCTGTGAAACTTCTTTCTGATCTGAGCATTCAGCTAACAGAGTTAAACCATACTTTTGATTGAGCAGTTTTGAAACACTCTCTCTGTAGAAAATGCAACTGGACATTCGTAGCGCTAAGTGGGTAATAGTGGAAAAAAGAATATGTTCAAATATAAACTACACAGAAGCATTGTATGAAACTTCTTTCTGTTCTGTGCATTCAACTTACAGAATTGAACCTTACTTTTGATTGAGCCGTTCTGAAACACTCTTTCTGTAGAAACTGCAATTGGACATTCTGAGCGCTAAGAGGCCTATATTGGGAAAAAGAATGTCTACAAATAAAAACTACACAGAAGAATTGTGTGAAACTTCTTTCTGTTCTGTTTGTTCAACTAAAAGAGTTGAAAATTAGTTTTGATTGAGCCGTTCTGAAACACTCTTTCTGTAGAAAATGCAAGTGGAGATTCGGAGCGCTAAGAGGGTAATAGTGGAAAAAGGAATGTCTCCAAATATAAACTACACAGAATCATTCTGTGAAACTTCTTTCTGATCTGTGCATTCAGCTAACAGAGTTAAACCATACTTTTGATAGAGCAGATCTGAACACTCTTTCTGTAGAAAATGCAACTGGACATTTGGAGCGCTAAGAGAGTAGTAGTGGAAAAAGGAATATATTCAAATATAAACTACACAGAAGCATTCTGTGAAACTTCTTTCTGATCTGAGCATTCAGCTAACAGAGTTAAACCATACTTTTGATTGAGCAGTTTTGAAACACTCTGTCTGTAGAAAATGCAACTGGACATTCGTAGCGCCAAGTGGGTAATAGTGGAAAAAAGAATATCTTCAAATATAAACTACACAGAAGCATTGTATGAAATTTCTTTCTGTTCTGTGCATTCAACTAACAGAGTTGAACCTTACTTTTGATTGAGCCTTTCTGAAACACTCTTTCTGTAGAAACTGCAATTGGACATTCTGAGCGCTAAGAGGCCTATATTGGGAAAAATAATATCTTCAAATAAAAACTACACAGAAGCATTGTTTGAAACTTATTTCTGATATGTTCATTAAGCTAACAGAGTTAAACCATACTTTTGATTGCGCAGTTCTGAACACACTTTCTGTAGAAAATGCAAGTGGACATTCGGAGCGCTAAGAGGGAAATAGTGGAGAAAGGAATATCTTCAAATATAAACTACACAGTAGCATTCTGTGAAAATTCTTTCTGTTCTGTGCATTCAACTAACAGAGTTGAACCTTACTTTTGATTGAGCCGTTCTGAAACACTCTTTCTGTAGAAACTGCAATTGGACATGCTAAGCGCTAAGAGGCCTACATTGGGAAAAAGAATATCTTCAAATAAAAACTACACAGATGCATTCTGTGAAACTTATTTCTGATCTGTAAATTCAGTTAACAGAGATAAAACATATTTTTGATTGAGCAGTTATGAAACACTCTTTTTGTAGAAAATGCAAGTGGAGATTCGGAGCGCTAAGGGGGTAATAGTGGAAAAAGGAATGTCTTCAAATATAAACTACACAGAATCATTCGGTGAAACTTCTTTCTGATCTGTGCATTCAGCTAACAGAGTTAAACCATACTTTTGATTGAGCAGATCTGAACACTCTTTCTGTAGAAAATGCAACTGGACATTTGGAGCGCTAAGAGCATAGTAGTGGAAAAAGGAATATATTCAAATATAAACTACACAGAAGCATTCTGTGAAACTTCTTTCTGATCTGAGCATTCAGCTAACAGAGTTAAACCATACTTTTAATTGAGCAGTTTTGAAACACTCTGTCTGTAGAAAATGCCACTGGACATTCGTAGCGCTAAGTGGGTAATAGTGGAAAAAAGAATATGTTCAAATATAAACTACACAGAAGCATTGTATGAAACTTCTTTCTGTTCTGTGCATTCAACTAACAGAGTTGAACCTTACTTTTGATTGAGCCGTTCTGAAACACTCTTTCTGTAGAAACTGCAATTGGACATTCTGAGCGCTAAGAGGCCTATATTGGGAAAAAGAATGTCTACAAATAAAAACTACACAAAAGAATTGTGTGAAACTTCTTTCTGTTCTGTTTGTTCAACTAAAAGAGTTGAACCTTAGTTTTGATTGAGCCGTTCTGAAACACTCTTTCTGTAGAAAATGCAAGTGGAGATTCGGAGCGCTAAGAGGGTAATAGTGGAAAAAGGAATGTCTCCAAATATAAACTACACAGAATCATTCTGTGAAACTTTTTTCTGATCTGTGCATTCAGCTAACAGAGTTAAACCATACTTTTGATTGAGGAGATCTGAACACTCTTTCTGTAGAAAATGCAACTGGACATTTGGAGCGCTAAGAGAGTAGTAGTGGAAAAAGGAATATATTCAAATATAAACTACACAGAAGCATTCTGTGAAACTTCTTTCTGATCTGAGCATTCAGCTAACAGATTTAAACCATACTTTTGATTGAGCAGATTTGAAACACTCTGCCTGTAGAAAATGCAACTGGACATTCTTAGCGCTAAGTGGTTAATAGTGGAAAAAAGAATATTTTCAAATATAAACTACACAGAAGCATTGTATGAAACTTCTTTCTGTTCTGTGCATTCAACTAACAGAGTTGAACCGTACTTTTGATTGAGCCTTTCTGAAACACTCTTTCTGTAGAAACTGCAATTGGACATTCTGAGCGCTAAGAGGCCTATATTGGGAAAAATAATATCTTCAAATAAAAACTACACAGAAGCATTGTGTGAAACTTATTTCGGATATGTTCATTAAGCTAACAGAGTTAAACCATACTTTTGATTGCGCAGTTCTGAACACTCTTTCTGTAGAAAATGCAAGTGGACATTCGGAGCGCTAAGAGGGTAATAGTGGAAAAAGGAATATATTCAAATATAAACTACACAGTAGCATTCTGTGAAAATTCTTTCTGTTCTGTGCATTCAACTAACAGAGTTGAACCTTACTTTTAATTGAGCCGTTCTGAAACACTCTTTCTGTAGAAACTGCAATTGGACATGCTAAGCGCTAAGAGGCCTACATTGGGAAAAAGAATATCTTCAAATAAAAACTACACAGATGCATTCTGTGAAACTTCTTTCTGTTCTGTTTGTTCAACTAAAAGAGTTGAACCTTAGTTTTGATTGAGCCGTTCTGAAACACTCTTTCTGTAGAAAATGCAAGTGGAGATTCGGAGCGCTAAGAGGGTAATAGTGGAAAAAGGAATGTCTCCAAATATAAACTACACAGAATCATTCTGTGAAACTTCTTTCTGATCTGTGCATTCAGCTAACAGAGTTAAACCATACTTTTGATTGAGCAGATCTGAACACTCTTTCTGTAGAAAATGCAACTGGACATTTGGAGCGCTAAGAGCGTAGTAGTGGAAAAAGGAATATATTCAAATATAAACTACACAGAAGCATTCTGTGAAACTTCTTGCTGATCTGAGCATTCAGCTAACAGAGTTAAACCATACTTTTGATTGAGCAGTTTTGAAACACTCTGTCTGTAGAAAATGCAACTGGACATTCGTAGCGCTAAGTGGGTAATAGTGGAAAAAAGAATATGTTCAAATATAAACTACACAGAAGCATTGTATGAAACTTCTTTCTGTTCTGTGCATTCAACTAACAGAGTTGAACCTTACTTTTGATTGAGCCGTTCTGAAAAACTCTTTCTGTAGAAACTGCAATTGGACATTCTGAGCGCTAAGAGGCCTATATTGGGAAAAAGAATGTCTACAAATAAAAACTACACAGAAGAATTGTGTGAAACTTCTTTCTGTTCTGTTTGTTCAACTAAAAGAGTTGAACCTTAGTTTTGATTGAGCCGTTCTGAAACACTCTTTCTGTAGAAAATGCAAGTGGAGATTCGGAGCGCTAAGAGGGTAATAGTGGAAAAAGGAATGTCTCCAAATATAAACTACACAGAATCATTCAGTGAAACTTCTTTCTGATCTGTGCATTCAGCTAACAGAGTAAAACCATACTTTTGATTGAGCAGATCTGAACACTCTTTCTGTAGAAAATGCAACTGGACATTTGGAGCGCTAAGAGATTAGTAGTGTAAAAAGCGATATATTCAAATATAAACTACACAGAAGCATTCTGTGAAACTTCTTTCTGATCTGAGCATTCAGCTAACAGAGTTAAACCATACTTTTGATTGAGCAGATTTGAAACACTCTGTCTGTAGAAAATGCAACTGGACATACGTAGCGCCAAGTGGGTAATAGTGGAAAAAAGAATATGTTCAAATATAAACTACACAGAAGCATTGTATTAAATTACTTTCTGTTCTGTGCATTCAACTAACAGAGTTGAACCTTACTTTTTATTGAGCCTTTCTGAAACACTCTTTCTGTAGAAACTGCAATTGGACATTCTGAGCGCTAAGAGGCCTATATTGGGAAAAATAATATCTTCAAATAAAAACTACACATAAGCATTGTGTGAAACTTATTTCTGATATGTTCATTAAGGTAACAGAGTTAAACCATACTTTTGATTGCGCAGTTCTGAACACTCTTTCTGTAGAAAATGCAAGTGGACATTCGGAGCGCTAAGAGGGTAATAGTGGAGAAAGGAATATATTCAAATATAAACTACACAGTAGCATTCTGTGAAAATTCTTTCTGTTCTGTGCATTCAACTAACAGAGTTGAACCTTACTTTTGATTGAGCCGTTCTGAAACACTCTTTCTGTAGAAACTGCAATTGGACATGCTAAGCGCTAAGAGGCCTACATTGGGAAAAAGAATATCTTCAAATAAAAACTACACAGATGCATTCTGTGAAACCTATTTCTGATCTGTAAATTCAGTTAACAGAGATAAAACATATTTTTGATTGAGCAGTTATGAAACACTCTTTTTGTAGAAAATGCAAGTGGAGATTCGGAGCGCTAAGAGGGTAATAGTGGAAAACGGAATGTCTTCAAATATAAACTACACAGAATCATTCGGTGAAACTTTTTTCTGATCTGTGCATTCAGCTAACAGAGTTAAACCATAGTTTTGATTGAGCAGATCTGAACACTCTTTCTGTAGAAAATGCAACCGGACATTTGGAGCGCTAAGAGCGTAGTAGTGGAAAAAGGAATATATTCAAATATAAACTACACAGAAGCATTCTGTGAAACTTCTTTCTGATCTGAGCATTCAGCTAACAGAGTTAAACCATACTTTTGATTGAGCAGTTTTGAAACACTCTGTCTGTAGAAAATGCAACTGGACATTCGTAGCGCTAAGTGGTTAATAGTGGAAAAAAGAATATGTTCAAATATAAACTACACAGAAGCATTGTATGAAACTTCTTTCTGTTCTGTGCATTCAACTAACAGAGTTGAACCTTACTTTTGATTGAGCCGTTCTGAAACACTCTTTCTGTAGAAACTGCAATTGGACATTCTGAGCGCTAAGAGGCCTATATTGGGAAAAAGAATGTCTACAAATAAAAACTACACAGAAGAATTGTGTGAAACTTCTTTCTGTTCTGTTTGTTCAACTAAAAGAGTTGAACCTTAGTTTTGATTGAGCCGTTCTGAAACACTCTTTCTGTAGAAAATGCAAGTGGAGATTCGGAGCGCTAAGAGGGTAATAGTGGAAAAAGGAATGTCTCCAAATATAAACTACACAGAATCATTCTGTGAAACTTCTTTCTGATCTGTGCATTCAGCTAACAGAGTTAAACCATACTTTTGATTGAGGAGATCTGAACACTCTTTCTGTAGAAAATGCAACTGGACATTTGGAGCGCTAAGAGAGTAGTAGTGGAAAAAGGAATATATTCAAATATAAACTACACAGAAGCATTCTGTGAAACTTCTTTCTGATCTGAGCATTCAGCTAACAGATTTAAACCATACTTTTGATTGAGCAGATTTGAAACACTCTGTCTGTAGAAAATGCAACTGGACATTCTTAGCGCTAAGTGTTTAATAGTGGAAAAAAGAATATGTTCAAATATAAACTACACAGATGCATTGTATGAAAATTCTTTCTGTTCTGTGCATTCAACCAACAGAGTTGAACCTTACTTTTGATTGAGCCTTTCTGAAACACTCTTTCTGTAGAAACTGCAATTGGACATTCTGAGCGGTAAGAGGCCTATATTGGGAAAAATAATATCTTCAAATAAAAACTACACAGAAGAATTGTGTGAAACTTATTTCTGATATGTTCATTAAGCTAACAGAGTTAAACCATACTTTTGATTGCGCAGTTCTGAACACTATTTCTGTAGAAAATGCAAGTGGACATTCGGAGCGCTAAGAGGGTAATAGTGGAAAAAGGAATGTCTTCAAATATAAACTACACAGAATCATTCTGTGAAACTTCTTTCTGATCTGTGCATTCAGCTAACAGAGTTAAACCATACTTTTGATTGAGCAGATCTGAACACTCTTTCTGTAGAAAATGCAACTGGACATTTGGAGCGCTAAGAGCGTAGTAGTGGAAAAAGTAATATATTCAAATATAAACTACACAGTAGCATTCTGTGAAAATTCTTTCTGTTCTGTGCATTCAACTAACAGAGTTGAAACTTATTTTAATTGAGCCGTTCTGAAACACTCTTTCTGTAGAAACTGCAATTGGACATGCTAAGCGCTAAGAGGCCTACATTGGGAAAAAGAATATCTTCAAATAAAAACTACACAGATGCATTCTGTGAAATTTCTTTCTGTTCTGTTTGTTCAACTAAAAGAGTTGAACTTTAGTTTTGATTGAGCCGTTCTGAAACACTCTTTCTGTAGAAAATGCAAGTGGAGATTCGGAGCGCTAAGAGGGTAATAGTGGAAAAAGGAATGTCTCCAAATATAAACTACACAGAATCATTCTGTGAAACTTCTTTCTGATCTGTGCATTCAGCTAACAGAGTTAAACCATACTTTTGATTGAGCAGATCTGAACACTCTTTCTGTAGAAAATGCAACTGGACATTTGGAGCGCTAAGAGCGTAGTAGTGGAAAAAGGAATATATTCAAATATAAACTACACAGAAGCATTCTGTGAAACTTCTTTCTGATCTGAGCATTCAGCTAACAGAGTTAAACCATACTTTTGATTGAGCAGTTTTCAAACACTCTGTCTGTAGAAAATGCAACTGGACATTCGTAGCGCTAAGTGGGTAATAGTGGAAAAAAGAATATGTTGAAATATAAACTACACAGAAGCATTGTATGAAACTTCTTTCTGTTCTGTGCATTCAACTAACAGAGTTGAACCTTACTTTTGATTGAGCCGTTCTGAAACACTCTTTCTGTAGAAACTGCAATTGGACATTCTGAGCGCTAAGAGGCCTGTATTGGGAAAAAGAATGTCTACAAATAAAAACTACACAGAAGAATTGTGTGAAACTTCTTTCTGTTCTGTTTGTTCAACTAAAAGAGTTGAACCTTAGTTTTGATTGAGCCGTTCTGAAACACTCTTTCTGTAGAAAATGCAAGTGGAGATTCGGAGCGCTAAGAGGGTAATAGTGGAAAAAGGAATGTCTCCAAATATAAACTACACAGAATCATTCTGTGAAACTTCTTTCTGATCTGTGCATTCAGCTAACAGAGTAAAACCATACTTTTGATTGAGCAGATCTGAACACTCTTTCTGTAGAAAATGCAACTGGACATTTGGAGCGCTAAGAGAGTAGTAGTGGAAAAAGGGATATATTCAAATATAAACTACACAGAAGCATTCTGTGAAACTTCTTTCTGATCTGAGCATTCAGCTAACAGAGTTAAACCATACTTTTGATTGAGCAGTTTTGAAACACTCTGTCTGTAGAAAATGCAACTGGACATTCGTAGCGCCAAGTGGGTAATAGTGGAAAAAAGAATATGTTCAAATATAAACTACACAGAAGCCTTGTATGAAATTACTTTCTGTTCTGTGCATTCAACTAACAGAGTTGAACCTTACTTTTTATTGAGCGTTTCTGAAACACTCTTTCTGTAGAAACTGCAATTGGACATTCTGAGCGCTAAGAGGCCTATATTGGGAAAAATAATATCTTCAAATAAAAACTACACATAAGCATTGTGTGAAACTTATTTCTGATATGTTCATTAAGCTAACAGAGTTAAACCATACTTTTGATTGCGCAGTTCTGAACACTCTTTCTGTAGAAAATGCAAGTGGACATTCGGAGCGCTAAGAGGGTAATAGTGGAGAAAGGAATATATTCAAATATAAACTACACAGTAGCATTCTGTGAAAATTCTTTCTGTTCTGTGCATTCAACTAACAGAGTTGAACCTTACTTTTGATTGAGCCGTTCTGAAACACTCTTTCTGTAGAAACTGCAATTGGACATGCTAAGCGCTAAGAGGCCTACATTGGGAAAAAGAATATCTTCAAATAAAAACTACACAGATGCATTCTGTGAAACCTATTTCTGATCTGTAAATTCAGTTAACAGAGATAAAACATATTTTTGATTGAGCAGTTATGAAACACTCTTTTTGTAGAAAATGCAAGTGGAGATTCGGAGCGCTAAGAGGGTAATAGTGGAAAACGGAATGTCTTCAAATATAAACTACACAGAATCATTCGGTGAAACTTCTTTCTGATCTGTGCATTCAGCTAACAGAGTTAAACCATACTTTTGATTGAGCAGATCTGAACACTCTTTCTGTAGAAAATGCAACTGGACATTTGGAGCGCTAAGAGCGTAGTAGTGGAAAAAGGAATATATTCAAATATAAACTACACAGAAGCATTCTGTGAAACTTCTTTCTGATCTGAGCATTCAGCTAACAGAGTTAAACCATACTTTTGATTGAGCAGTTTTGAAACACTCTGTCTGTAGAAAATGCAACTGGACATTCGTAGCGCTAAGTGGGTAATAGTGGAAAAAAGAATATGTTCAAATATAAACTACACAGAAGCATTGTATGAAACTTCTTTCTGTTCTGTGCATTCAACTAACAGAGTTGAACCTTACTTTTGATTGAGCCGTTCTGAAACACTCTTTCTGTAGAAACTGCAATTGGACATTCTGAGCGCTAAGAGGCCTATATTGGGAAAAAGAATGTCTACAAATAAAAACTACACAGAAGAATTGTGTGAAACTTCTTTCTGTTCTGTTTGTTCAACTAAAAGAGTTGAACCTTAGTTTTGATTGAGCCGTTCTGAAACACTCTTTCTGTAGAAAATGCAAGTGGAGATTCGGAGCGCTAAGAGGGTAATAGTGGAAAAAGGAATGTCTCCAAATATAAACTACACAGAATCATTCTGTGAAACTTCCTTCTGATCTGTGCATTCAGCTAACAGAGTT
Organism: Symphalangus syndactylus; assembly: GCF_028878055.3. Classification (NCBI taxonomy): domain Eukaryota; kingdom Metazoa; phylum Chordata; class Mammalia; order Primates; family Hylobatidae; genus Symphalangus; species Symphalangus syndactylus. The sequence continues at coordinate 1,516,522 of NC_072426.2, read as the reverse complement.
AAAACATACTTTTGATTGAGGAGAGCTGAACACTCTTTCTGTAGAAAATGCAACTGGACATTTGGAGCGCTAAGAGTGTAGTAGTGGAAAAAGGAATATATTCAAATATAAACAACACAGAAGAATTCTGTGAAACTTCTTTCTGATCTGAGCATTCAGCTAACAGATTTAAACCATACTTTTGATTGAGCAGATTTGAAACACTCTGTCTGTAGAAAATGCAACTGGACATTCTTAGCGCTAAGTGGTTAATAGTGGAAAAAAGAATATGTTCAAATATAAACTACACAGATGCATTGTATGAAACTTCTTTCTCTTCTGTGCATTCAACTAACAGAGTTGAACCTTACTTTTGATTGAGCCTTTCTGAAACACTCTTTCTGTAGAAACTGCAATTGGACATTCTGAGCGGTAAGAGGCCTATATTGGGAAAAATAATATCTTCAAATAAAAACTACACAGAAGCATTGTGTGAAACTTATTTCTGATATGTTCATTAAGCTAACAGAGTTAAACCATACTTTTGATTGCGCAGTTCTGAACACTCTTTCTGTAGAAAATGCAAGTGGACATTCCGAGCGCTAAGAGGGTAATAGTGGAAAAAGGAATGTCTTCAAATATAAACTACACAGAATCATTCTGTGAAACTTCTTTCTGATCTGTGCATTCAGCTAACAGAGTTAAACCATACTTTTGATTGAGCAGATCTGAACACTCTTTCTGTAGAAAATGCAACTGGACATTTGGAGCGCTAAGAGCGTAGTAGTGGAAAAAGGAATATATTCAAATATAAACTACACAGAAGCATTCTGTGAAACTTCTTTCTGATCTGAGCATTCAGCTAACAGAGTTAAACCATACTTTTGATTGAGCAGTTTTGAAACACTCTGTCTGTAGAAAATGCAACTGGACATTCGTAGCGCTAAGTGGGTAATAGTGGAAAAAAGAATATGTTCAAATATAAACTACACAGAAGCATTGTATGAAACTCCTTTCTGTTCTGTGCATTCAACTAACAGAGTTGAACCTTACTTTTGATTGAGCCGTTCTGAAAAACTCTTTCTGTAGAAACTGCAATTGGACATTCGTAGCGCTAAGTGGGTAATAGTGGAAAAAAGAATATGTTCAAATATAAACTACACAGAAGCATTGTATGAAACTTCTTTCTGTTCTGTGCATTCAACTAACAGAGTTGAACCTTACTTTTGATTGTGCCGTTCTGAAAAACTCTTTCTGTAGAAACTGCAATTGGACATTCTGAGCGCTAAGAGGCCTATATTGGGAAAAAGAATGTCTACAAATAAAAACTACACAGAAGAATTGTGTGAAACTTCTTTCTGTTCTGTTTGTTCAACTAAAAGAGTTGAACCTTAGTTTTGATTGAGCCGTTCTGAAACACTCTTTCTGTAGAAAATGCAAGTGGAGATTCGGAGCGCTAAGAGGGTAATAGTGGAAAAAGGAATGTCTCCAAATATAAACTACACAGAATCATTCAGTGAAACTTCTTTCTGATCTGTGCATTCAGCTAACAGAGTTAAACCATACTTTTGATTGAGCAGATCTGAACACTCTTTCTGTAGAAAATGCAACTGGACATTTGGAGCGCTAAGAGAGTAGTAGTGGAAAAAGGGATATATTCAAATATAAACTACACAGAAGCATTCTGTGAAACTTCTTTCTGATCTGAGCATTCAGCTAACAGAGTTAAACCATACTTTTGATTGAGCAGTTTTGAAACACTCTGTCTGTAGAAAATGCAACTGGACATACGTAGCGCCAAGTGGGTAATAGTGGAAAAAAGAATATGTTCAAATATAAACTACACAGAAGCATTGTATGAAATTACTTTCTGTTCTGTGCATTCAACTAACAGAGTTGAACCTTACTTTTTATTGAGCCTTTCTGAAACACTCTTTCTGTAGAAACTGCAATTGGACATTCTGAGCGCTAAGAGGCCTATATTGGGAAAAATAATATCTTCAAATAAAAACTACACATAAGCATTGTGTGAAACTTATTTCTGATATGTTCATTAAGGTAACAGAGTTAAACCATACTTTTGATTGCGCAGTTCTGAACACTCTTTCTGTAGAAAATGCAAGTGGACATTCGGAGCGCTAAGAGGGTAATAGTGGAGAAAGGAATATATTCAAATATAAACTACACAGTAGCATTCTGTGAAAATTCTTTCTGTTCTGTGCATTCAACTAACAGAGTTGAACCTTACTTTTGATTGAGCCGTTCTGAAACACTCTTTCTGTAGAAACTGCAATTGGACATGCTAAGAGCTAAGAGGCCTACATTGGGAAAAAGAATATCTTCAAATAAAAACTACACAGATGCATTCTGTGAAACCTATTTCTGATCTGTAAATTCAGTTAACAGAGATAAAACATATTTTTGATTGAGCAGTTATGAAACACTCTTTTTGTAGAAAATGTAAGTGGAGATTCGGAGCGCTAAGAGGGTAATAGTGGAAAACGGAATGTCTTCAAATATAAACTACACAGAATCATTCGGTGAAACTTCTTTCTGATCTGTGCATTCAGCTAACAGAGTTAAACCATAGTTTTGATTGAGCAGATCTGAACACTCTTTCTGTAGAAAATGCAACCGGACATTTGGAGCGCTAAGAGCGTAGTAGTGGAAAAAGGAATATATTCAAATATAAACTACACAGAAGCATTCTGTGAAACTTCTTTCTGATCTGAGCATTCAGCTAACAGAGTTAAACCATACTTTTGATTGAGCAGTTTTGAAACACTCTGTCTGTAGAAAATGCAACTGGACATTCGTAGCGCTAAGTGGGTAATAGTGGAAAAAAGAATATGTTCAAATATAAACTACACAGAAGCATTGTATGAAACTTCTTTCTGTTCTGTGCATTCAACTAACAGAGTTGAACCTTACTTTTGATTGAGCCGTTCTGAAACACTCTTTCTGTAGAAACTGCAATTGGACATTCTGAGCGCTAAGAGGCCTATATTGGGAAAAAGAATGTCTACAAATAAAAACTACACAGAAGAATTGTGTGAAACTTCTTTCTGTTCTGTTTGTTCAACTAAAAGAGTTGAACCTTAGTTTTGATTGAGCCGTTCTGAAACACTCTTTCTGTAGAAAATGCAAGTGGAGATTCGGAGCGCTAAGAGGGTAATAGTGGAAAAAGGAATGTCTCCACATATAAACTACACAGAATCATTCTGTGAAACTTCTTTCTGATCTGTGCATTCAGCTAACAGAGTTAAACCATACTTTTGATTGAGGAGATCTGAACACTCTTTCTGTAGAAAATGCAACTGGACATTTGGAGCGCTAAGAGAGTAGTAGTGGAAAAAGGAATATATTCAAATATAAACTACACAGAAGCATTCTGTGAAACTTCTTTCTGATCTGAGCATTCAGCTAACAGATTTAAACCATACTTTTGATTGAGCAGATTTGAAACACTCTGTCTGTAGAAAATGCAACTGGACATTCTTAGCGCTAAGTGGTTAATAGTGGAAAAAAGAATATGTTCAAATATAAACTACACAGATGCATTGTATGAAACTACTTTCTGTTCTGTGCATTCAACCAACAGAGTTGAACCTTACTTTTGATTGAGCCTTTCTGAAACACTCTTTCTGTAGAAACTTCAATTGGACATTCTGAGCGGTAAGAGGCCTATATTGGGAAAAATAATATCTTCAAATAAAAACTACACAGAAGCATTGTTTGAAACTTATTTCTGATATGTTCATTAAGCTAACAGAGTTAAACCATACTTTTGATTGCGCAGTTCTGAACACTCTTTCTGTAGAAAATGCAAGTGGAGATTCGGAGCGCTAAGAGGGTAATAGTGGAAAAAGGAATGTCTTCAAATATAAACTACACAGAATCATTCGGTGAAACTTCTTTCTGATCTGTGCATTCAGCTAACAGAGTTAAACCATACTTTTGATTGAGCAGATCTGAACACTCTTTCTGTAGAAAATGCAACTGGACATTTGGAGCGCTAAGAGCGTAGTAGTGGAAAAAGGAATATATTCAAATATAAACTACACAGTAGCATTCTGTGAAAATTCTTTCTGTTCTGTGCATTCAACTAACAGAGTTGAACCTTACTTTTAATTGAGCCGTTCTGAAACACTCTTTCTGTAGAAACTGCAATTGGACATGCTAAGCGCTAAGAGGCCTACATTGGGAAAAAGAATATCTTCAAATAAAAACTACACAGATGCATTCTGTGAAACTTCTTTCTGTTCTGTTTGTTCAACTAAAAGAGTTGAACTTTAGTTTTGATTGAGCCGTTCTGAAACACTCTTTCTGTAGAAAATGCAAGTGGAGATTCGGAGCGCTAAGAGGGTAATAGTGGAAAAAGGAATGTCTCCAAATATAAACTACACAGAATCATTCGGTGAAACTTCTTTCTGATCTGTGCATTCAGCTAACAGAGTTAAACCATACTTTTGATTGAGCAGATCTGAACACTCTTTCTGTAGAAAATGCAACTGGACATTTGGAGCGCTAAGAGCGTAGTAGTGGAAAAAGGAATATATTCAAATATAAACTACACAGAAGCATTCTGTGAAACTTCTTTCTGATCTGAGCATTCAGCTAACAGAGTTAAACCATACTTTTGATTGAGCAGTTTTGAAACACTCTGTCTGTAGAAAATGCAACCGGACATTCGTAGCGCTAAGTGGGTAATAGTGGAAAAAAGAATATGTTCAAATATAAACTACACAGAAGCATTGTATGAAACTTCTTTCTGTTCTGTGCATTCAACTAACAGAGTTGAACCTTACTTTTGATTGAGCCGTTCTGAAACACTCTTTCTGTAGAAACTGCAATTGGACATTCTGAGCGCTAAGAGGCCTATATTGGGAAAAAGAATGTCTACAAATAAAAACTACACAGAAGAATTGTGTGAAACTTCTTTCTGTTCTGTTTGTTCAACTAAAAGATTTGAACCTTAGTTTTGATTGAGCCGTTCTGAAACACTCTTTCTGTAGAAAATGCAAGTGGAGATTCGGAGCGCTAAGAGGGTAATAGTGGAAAAAGGAATGTCTCCAAATATAAACTACACAGAATCATTCTGTGAAACTTCTTTCTGATCTGTGCATTCAGCTAACAGAGTAAAACCATACTTTTGATTGAGCAGATCTGAACACTCTTTCTGTAGAAAATGCAACTGGACATTTGGAGCGCTAAGAGAGTAGTAGTGGAAAAAGGGATATATTCAAATATAAACTACACAGAAGCATTCTGTGAAACTTCTTTCTGATCTGAGCATTCAGCTAACAGAGTTAAACCATACTTTTGATTGAGCAGTTTTGAAACACTCTGTCTGTAGAAAATGCAACTGGACATTCGTAGCGCCAAGTGGGTAATAGTGGAAAAAAGAATATGTTCAAATATAAACTACACAGAAGCCTTGTATGAAATTACTTTCTGTTCTGTGCATTCAACTAACAGAGTTGAACCTTACTTTTTATTGAGCCTTTCTGAAACACTCTTTCTGTAGAAACTGCAATTGGACATTCTGAGCGCTAAGAGGCCTATATTGGGAAAAATAATATCTTCAAATAAAAACTACACATAAGCATTGTGTGAAACTTATTTCTGATATGTTCATTAAGCTAACAGAGTTAAACCATACTTTTGATTGCGCAGTTCTGAACACTCTTTCTGTAGAAAATGCAAGTGGACATTCGGAGCGCTAAGAGGGTAATAGTGGAGAAAGGAATATATTCAAATATAAACTACACAGTAGCATTCTGTGAAAATACTTTCTGTTCTGTGCATTCAACTAACAGAGTTGAACCTTACTTTTGATTGAGCCGTTCTGAAACACTCTTTCTGTAGAAACTGCAATTGGACATGCTAAGCGCTAAGAGGCCTACATTGGGAAAAAGAATATCTTCAAATAAAAACTACACAGATGCATTCTGTGAAACCTATTTCTGATCTGTAAATTCAGTTAACAGAGATAAAACATGTTTTTGATTGAGCAGTTATGAAACACTCTTTTTGTAGAAAATGAAAGTGGAGATTCGGAGCGCTAAGAGGGTAATAGTGGAAAACGGAATGTCTTCAAATATAAACTACACAGAATCATTCGGTGAAACTTCTTTCTGATCTGTGCATTCAGCTAACAGAATTAAACCATACTTTTGATTGAGCAGATCTGAACACTCTTTCTGTAGAAAATGCAACTGGACATTTGGAGCGCTAAGAGCGTAGTAGTGGAAAAAGGAATATATTCAAATATAAACTACACAGAAGCATTCTGTGAAACTTCTTTCTGATCTGAGCATTCAGCTAACAGAGTTAAACCATACTTTTGATTGAGCAGTTTTGAAACACTCTGTCTGTAGAAAATGCGACTGGACATTCGTAGCGCTAAGTGGGTAATAGTGGAAAAATGAATATGTTCAAATATAAACTACACAGAAGCATTGTATGAAACTTCTTTCTGTTCTGTGCATTCAACTAACAGAGTTGAACCTTACTTTTGATTGAGCCGTTCTGAAACACTCTTTCTGTAGAAACTGCAATTGGACATTCTGAGCGCTAAGAGGCCTATATTGGGAAAAAGAATGTCTACAAATAAAAACTACACAGAAGAATTGTGTGAAACTTCTTTCTGTTCTGTTTTTTCAACTAAAAGAGTTGAACCTTAGTTTTGATTGAGCCGTTCTGAAACACTCTTTCTGTAGAAAATGCAAGTGGAGATTCGGAGCGCTAAGAGGGTATTAGTGGAAAAAGGAATGTCTCCAAATATAAACTACACAGAATCATTCTGTGAAACTTCTTTCTGATCTGTGCATTCAGCTAACAGAGTAAAACCATACTTTTGATTGAGCAGATCTGAACACTCTTTCTGTAGAAAATGCAAATGGACATTTGGAGCGCTAAGAGAGTAGTAGTGGAAAAAGGGATATATTCAAATATAAACTACACAGAAGCATTCTGTGAAACTTCTTTCTGATCTGAGCATTCAGCTAACAGAGTTAAACCATACTTTTGATTGAGCAGTTTTGAAACACTCTGTCTGTAGAAAATGCAACTGGACATTCGTAGCGCCAAGTGGGTAATAGTGGAAAAAAGAATATGTTCAAATATAAACTACACAGAAGCCTTGTATGAAATTACTTTCTGTTCTGTGCATTCAACTAACAGAGTTGAACCTTACTTTTTATTGAGCCTTTCTGAAACACTCTTTCTGTAGAAACTGCAATTGGACATTCTGAGCGCTAAGAGGCCTATATTGGGAAAAATAATATCTTCAAATAAAAACTACACATAAGCATTGTGTGAAACTTATTTCTGATATGTTCATTAAGCTAACAGAGTTAAACCATACTTTTGATTGCGCAGTTCTGAACACTCTTTCTGTAGAAAATGCAAGTGGACATTCGGAGCGCTAAGAGGGTAATAGTGGAGAAAGGAATATATTCAAATATAAACTACACAGTAGCATTCTGTGAAAATTCTTTCTGTTCTGTGCATTCAACTAACAGAGTTGAACCTTACTTTTGATTGAGCCGTTCTGAAACACTCTTTCTGTAGAAACTGCAATTGGACATGCTAAGCGCTAAGAGGCCTACATTGGGAAAAAGAATATCTTCAAATAAAAACTACACAGATGCATTCTGTGAAACCTATTTCTGATCTGTAAATTCAGTTAACAGAGATAAAACATATTTTTGATTGAGCAGTTATGAAACACTCTTTTTGTAGAAAATGCAAGTGGAGATTCGGAGCGCTAAGAGGGTAATAGTGGAAAACGGAATGTCTTCAAATATAAACTACACAGAATCATTCGGTGAAACTTCTTTCTGATCTGTGCATTCAGCTAACAGAGTTAAACCATACTTTTGATTGAGCAGATCTGAACACTCTTTCTGTAGAAAATGCAACTGGACATTTGGAGCGCTAAGAGCGTAGTAGTGGAAAAAGGAATATATTCAAATATAAACTACACAGAAGCATTCTGTGAAACTTCTTTCTGATCTGAGCATTCAGCTAACAGAGTTAAACCATACTTTTGATTGAGCAGTTTTGAAACACTCTGTCTGTAGTAAATGCAACTGGACATTCGTAGCGCTAAGTGGGTAATAGTGGAAAAAAGAATATGTTCAAATATAAACTACACAGAAGCATTGTATGAAACTTCTTTCTGTTCTGTGCATTCAACTAACAGAGTTGAACCTTACTTTTGATTGAGCCGTTCTGAAACACTCTTTCTGTAGAAACTGCAATTGGACATTCTGAGCGTTAAGAGGCCTATATTGGGAAATAGAATGTCTACAAATAAAAACTACACAGAAGAATTGTGTGAAACTTCTTTCTGTTCTGTTTGTTCAACTAAAAGAGTTGAACCTTAGTTTTGATTGGGCCGTTCTGAAACACTCTTTCTGTAGAAAATGCAAGTGGAGATTCGGAGCGCTAAGAGGGTAATAGTGGAAAAAGGAATGTCTCCAAATATAAACTACACAGAATCATTCTGTGAAACTTCTTTCTGATCTGTGCATTCAGCTAACAGGGTTAAAACATACTTTTGATTGAGGAGATCTGAACACTCTTTCTGTAGAAAATGCAACTGGACATTTGGAGCGCTAAGAGAGTAGTAGTGGAAAAAGGAATATATTCAAATATAAACTACACAGAAGCATTCTGTGAAACTTCTTTCTGATCTGAGCATTCAGCTAACAGATTTAAACCATACTTTTGATTGAGCAGATTTGAAACACTCTGTCTGTAGAAAATGCAACTGGACATTCTTAGCGCTAAGTGGTTAATAGTGGAAAAAAGAATATGTTCAAATATAAACTACACAGATGCATTGTATGAAACTTCTTTCTGTTCTGTGCATTCAACTAACAGAGTTGAACCTTACTTTTGATTGAGCCTTTCTGAAACACTCTTTCTGTAGAAACTGCAATTGGACATTCTGAGCGGTAAGAGGCCTATAATGGGAAAAATAATATCTTCAAATAAAAACTACACAGAAGCATTGTGTGAAACTTATTTCTGATATGTTCATTAAGCTAACAGAGTTAAACCATACTTTTGATTGCGCAGTTCTGAACACTCTTTCTGTAGAAAATGCAAGTGGACATTCCGAGCGCTAAGAGGGTAATAGTGGAAAAAGGAATGTCTTCAAATATAAACTACACAGAATCATTCTGTGAAACTTCTTTCTGATCTGTGCATTCAGCTAACAGAGTTAAACCATTCTTTTGATTGAGCAGACCTGAACACTCTTTCTGTAGAAAATGCAACTGGACATTTGGAGCGCTAAGTGCGTAGTAGTGGAAAAAGGAATATATTCAAATATAAACTACACAGAAGCATTCTGTGAAACTTCTTTCTGATCTGAGCATTCAGCTAACAGAGTTAAACCATACTTTTGATTGAGCAGTTTTGAAACACTCTGTCTGTAGAAAATGCCACTGGACATTCGTAGCGCTAAGTGGGTAATAGTGGAAAAAAGAATATGTTCAAATATAAACTACACAGAAGCATTGTATGAAACTTCTTTCTGTTCTGTGCATTCAACTAACAGAGTTGAACCTTACTTTTGATTGAGCCGTTCTGAAACACTCCTTCTGTAGAAACTGCAATTGGACATTCTGAGCGCTAAGAGGCCTATATTGGGAAAAAGAATGTCTACAAATAAAAACTACACAGAAGAATTGTGTGAAACAACTTTCTGTTCTGTTTGTTCAACTAAAAGAGTTTAACCTTAGTTTTGATTGAGCCGTTCTGAAACACTCTTTCTGTAGAAAATGCAAGTGGAGATTCGGAGCGCTAAGAGGGTAATAGTGGAAAAAGGAATGTCTTCAAATATAAACTACACAGAATCATTCGGTGAAACTTCTTTCTGATCTGTGCATTCAGCTAACAGAGTTAAACCATACTTTTGATTGAGCAGATCTGAACACTCTTTCTGTAGAAAATGCAACTGGACATTTGGAGCGCTAAGAGCGTAGTAGTGGAAAAAGGAATATATTCAAATATAAACTACACAGTAGCATTCTGTGAAAATTCTTTCTGTTCTGTGCATTCAACTAACAGAGTTGAACCTTACTTTTAATTGAGCCGTTCTGAAACACTCTTTCTGTAGAAACTGCAATTGGACATGCTAAGCGCTAAGAGGCCTACATTGGGAAAAAGAATATCTTCAAATAAAAACTACACAGATGCATTCTGTGAAACTTCTTTCTGTTCTGTTTGTTCAACTAAAAGAGTTGAACTTTAGTTTTGATTGAGCCGTTCTGAAACACTCTTTCTGTAGAAAATGCAAGTGGAGATTCGGAGCGCTAAGAGGGTAATAGTGGAAAAAGGAATGTCTCCAAATATAAACTACACAGAATCATTCGGTGAAACTTCTTTCTGATCTGTGCATTCAGCTAACAGAGTTAAACCATACTTTTGATTGAGCAGATCTGAACACTCTTTCTGTAGAAAATGCAACTGGACATTTGGAGCGCTAAGAGCGTAGTAGTGGAAAAAGGAATATATTCAAATATAAACTACACAGAAGCATTCTGTGAAACTTCTTTCTGATCTGAGCATTCAGCTAACAGAGTTAAACCATACTTTTGATTGAGCAGTTTTGAAACACTCTGTCTGTAGAAAATGCAACCGGACATTCGTAGCGCTAAGTGGGTAATAGTGGAAAAAAGAATATGTTCAAATATAAACTACACAGAAGCATTGTATGAAACTTCTTTCTGTTCTGTGCATTCAACTAACTGAGTTGAACCTTACTTTTGATTGAGCCGTTCTGAAACACTCTTTCTGTAGAAACTGCAATTGGACATTCTGAGCGCTAAGAGGCCTATATTGGGAAAAAGAATGTCTACAAATAAAAACTACACAGAAGAATTGTGTGAAACTTCTTTCTGTTCTGTTTGTTCAACTAAAAGATTTGAACCTTAGTTTTGATTGAGCCGTTCTGAAACACTCTTTCTGTAGAAAATGCAAGTGGAGATTCGGAGCGCTAAGAGGGTAATAGTGGAAAAAGGAATGTCTCCAAATATAAACTACACAGAATCATTCTGTGAAACTTCTTTCTGATCTGTGCATTCAGCTAACAGAGTAAAACCATACTTTTGATTGAGCAGATCTGAACACTCTTTCTGTAGAAAATGCAACTGGACATTTGGAGCGCTAAGAGAGTAGTAGTGGAAAAAGGGATATATTCAAATATAAACTACACAGAAGCATTCTGTGAAACTTCTTTCTGATCTGAGCATTCAGCTAACAGAGTTAAACCATACTTTTGATTGAGCAGTTTTGAAACACTCTGTCTGTAGAAAATGCAACTGGACATTCGTAGCGCCAAGTTGGTAATAGTGGAAAAAAGAATATGTTCAAATATAAACTACACAGAAGCCTTGTATGAAATTACTTTCTGTTCTGTGCATTCAACTAACAGAGTTGAACCTTACTTTTTATTGAGCCTTTCTGAAACACTCTTTCTGTAGAAACTGCAATTGGACATTCTGAGCGCTAAGAGGCCTATATTGGGAAAAATAATATCTTCAAATAAAAACTACACATAAGCATTGTGTGAAACTTATTTCTGATATGTTCATTAAGCTAACAGAGTTAAACCATACTTTTGATTGCGCAGTTCTGAACACTCTTTCTGTAGAAAATGCAAGTGGACATTCGGAGCGCTAAGAGGGTAATAGTGGAGAAAGGAATATATTCAAACATAAACTACACAGTAGCATTCTGTGAAAATACTTTCTGTTCTGTGCATTCAACTAACAGAGTTGAACCTTACTTTTGATTGAGCCGTTCTGAAACACTCTTTCTGTAGAAACTGCAATTGGACATGCTAAGCGCTAAGAGGCCTACATTGGGAAAAAGAATATCTTCAAATAAAAACTACACAGATGCATTCTGTGAAACCTATTTCTGATCTGTAAATTCAGTTAACAGAGATAAAACATGTTTTTGATTGAGCAGTTATGAAACACTCTTTTTGTAGAAAATGAAAGTGGAGATTCGGAGCGCTAAGGGGGTAATAGTGGAAAACGGAATGTCTTCAAATATAAACTACACAGAATCATTCGGTGAAACTTTTTTCTGATCTGTGCATTCAGCTAACAGAATTAAACCATACTTTTGATTGAGCAGATCTGAACACTCTTTCTGTAGAAAATGCAACTGGACATTTGGAGCGCTAAGAGCGTAGTAGTGGAAAATGGAATATATTCAAATATAAACTACACAGAAGCATTCTGTGAAACTTCTTTCTGATCTGAGCATTCAGCTAACAGAGTTAAACCATACTTTTGATTGAGCAGTTTTGAAACACTCTGTCTGTAGAAAATGCGACTGGACATTCGTAGCGCTAAGTGGGTAATAGTGGAAAAATGAATATGTTCAAATATAAACTACACAGAAGCATTGTATGAAACTTCTTTCTGTTCTGTGCATTCAACTAACAGAGTTGAACCTTACTTTTGATTGAGCCGTTCTGAAACACTCTTTCTGTAGAAACTGCAATTGGACATTCTGAGCGCTAAGAGGCCTATATTGGGAAAAAGAATGTCTACAAATAAAAACTACACAGAAGAATTGTGTGAAACTTCTTTCTGTTCTGTTTGTTCAACTAAAAGAGTTGAACCTTAGTTTTGATTGAGCCGTTCTGAAACACTCTTTCTGTAGAAAATGCAAGTGGAGATTCGGAGCGCTAAGAGGGTATTAGTGGAAAAAGGAATGTCTCCAAATATAAACTACACAGAATCATTCTGTGAAACTTCTTTCTGATCTGTGCATTCAGCTAACAGAGTAAAACCATACTTTTGATTGAGCAGATCTGAACACTCTTTCTGTAGAAAATGCAAATGGACATTTGGAGCGCTAAGAGAGTAGTAGTGGAAAAAGGGATATATTCAAATATAAACTACACAGAAGCATTCTGTGAAACTTCTTTCTGATCTGAGCATTCAGCTAACAGAGTTAAACCATACTTTTGATTGAGCAGTTTTGAAACACTCTGTCTGTAGAAAATGCAACTGGACATTCGTAGCGCCAAGTGGGTAATAGTGGAAAAAAGAATATGTTCAAATATAAACTACACAGAAGCCTTGTATGAAATTACTTTCTGTTCTGTGCATTCAACTAACAGAGTTGAACCTTACTTTTTATTGAGCCTTTCTGAAACACTCTTTCTGTAGAAACTGCAATTGGACATTCTGAGCGCTAAGAGGCCTATATTGGGAAAAATAATATCTTCAAATAAAAACTACACATAAGCATTGTGTGAAACTTATTTCTGATATGTTCATTAAGCTAACAGAGTTAAACCATACTTTTGATTGCGCAGTTCTGAACACTCTTTCTGTAGAAAATGCAAGTGGACATTCGGAGCGCTAAGAGGGTAATAGTGGAGAAAGGAATATATTCAAATATAAACTACACAGTAGCATTCTGTGAAAATTCTTTCTGTTCTGTGCATTCAACTAACAGAGTTGAACCTTACTTTTGATTGAGCCGTTCTGAAACACTCTTTCTGTAGAAACTGCAATTGGACATGCTAAGCGCTAAGAGGCCTACATTGGGAAAAAGAATATCTTCAAATAAAAACTACACAGATGCATTCTGTGAAACCTATTTCTGATCTGTAAATTCAGTTAACAGAGATAAAACATGTTTTTGATTGAGCAGTTATGAAACATTCTTTTTGTAGAAAATGCAAGTGGAGATTCGGAGCGCTAAGTGGGTAATAGTGGAAAACGGAATGTCTTCAAATATAAACTACACAGAATCATTCGGTGAAACTTCTTTCTGATCTGTGCATTCAGCTAACAGAGTTAAACCATACTTTTGATTGAGCAGATCTGAACATTCTTTCTGTAGAAAATGCAACTGGACATTTGGAGCGCTAAGAGCGTAGCAGTGGAAAAAGGAATATATTCAAATATAAACTACACAGAAGCATTCTGTGAAACTTCTTTCTGATCTGAGCATTCAGCTAACAGAGTTAAACCATACTTTTGATTGAGCAGTTTTGAAACACTCTGTCTGTAGAAAATGCGACTGGACATTCGTAGCGCTAAGTGGGTAATAGTGGAAAAATGAATATGTTCAAATATAAACTACACAGAAGCATTGTATGAAACTTCTTTCAGTTCTGTGCATTCAACTAACAGAGTTGAACCTTACTTTTGATTGAGCCGTTCTGAAACACTCTTTCTGTAGAAACTGCAATTGGACATTCTGAGCGCTAAGAGGCCTATATTGGGAAAAAGAATGTCTACAAATAAAAACTACACAGAAGAATTGTGTGAAACTTCTTTCTGTTCTGTTTGTTCAACGAAAAGGGTTGAACCTTAGTTTTGATTGAGCCGTTCTGAAACACTCTTTCTGTAGAAAATGCAAGTGGAGATTCGGAGCGCTAAGAGGGTAATAGTGGAAAAAGGAATGTCTCCAAATATAAACTACACAGAATCATTCTGTGAAACTTCTTTCTGATCTGTGCATTCAGCTAACAGAGTTAAACCATACTTTTGATTGAGCAGATCTGAACACTCTTTCTGTAGAAAATGCAACTGGACATTTGGAGCGCTAAGAGAGTAGTAGTGGAAAAAGGAATATATTCAAATATAAACTACACAGAAGCATTCTGTGAAACTTCTTTCTGATCTGAGCATTCAGCTAACAGATTTAAACCATACTTTTGATTGAGCAGATTTGAAACACTCTGTCTGTAGAAAATGCAACTGGACATTCTTAGCGCTAAGTGGTTAATAGTGGAAAAAAGAATATGTTCAAATATAAACTACACAGATGCATTGTATGAAACTTCTTTCTGTTCTGTGCATTCAACTAACAGAGTTGAACCTTACTTTTGATTGAGCCTTTCTGAAACACTCTTTCTGTAGAAACTGCAATTGGACATTCTGAGCGGTAAGAGGCCTATATTGGGAAAAATAATATCTTCAAATAAAAACTACACAGAAGCATTGTGTGAAACTTATTTCTGATATGTTCATTAAGCTAACAGAGTTAAACCATACTTTTGATTGCGCACTTCTGAACACTCTTTCTGTAGAAAATGCAAGTGCACATTCCGAGCGCTAAGAGGGTAATAGTGGAAAAAGGAATGTCTTCAAATATAAACTACACAGAATCATTCTGTGAAACTTCTTTCTGATCTGTGCATTCAGCTAACAGAGTTAAACCATACTTTTGATTGAGCAGATCTGAACACTCTTTCTGTAGAAAATGCAACTGGACATTTGGAGCGCTAAGTGCGTAGTAGTGGAAAAAGGAATATATTCAAATATAAACTACACAGAAGCATTCTGTGAAACTTCTTTCTGATCTGAGCATTCAGCTAACAGAGTTAAACCATACTTTTGATTGAGCAGTTTTGAAACACTCTGTCTGTAGAAAATGCCACTGGACATTCGTAGCGCTAAGTGGGTAATAGTGGAAAAAAGAATATGTTCAAATATAAACTACACAGAAGCATTGTATGAAACTTCTTTCTGTTCTGTGCATTCAACTAACAGAGTTGAACCTTACTTTTGATTGAGCCGTTCTGAAACACTCTTTCTGTAGAAACTGCAATTGGACATTCTGAGCGCTAAGAAGCCTATATTGGGAAAAGAATGTCTACAAATAAAAACTACACAGAAGAATTGTGTGAAACTACTTTCTGTTCTGTTTGTTCAACTAAAAGAGTTGAACCTTAGTTTTGATTGAGCCCTTCTGAAACACTCTTTCTGTAGAAAATGCAAGTGGAGATTCGGA
Source organism: Symphalangus syndactylus (assembly GCF_028878055.3). Classification (NCBI taxonomy): domain Eukaryota; kingdom Metazoa; phylum Chordata; class Mammalia; order Primates; family Hylobatidae; genus Symphalangus; species Symphalangus syndactylus. The sequence continues at coordinate 1,500,754 of NC_072426.2, read as the reverse complement.
GCGCTAAGAGGGTAATAGTGGAAAAAGGAATGTCTTCAAATATAAACTACACAGAATCATTCGGTGAAACTTCTTTCTGATCTGTGCATTCAGCTAACAGAGTTAAACCATACTTTTGATTGAGCAGATCTGAACACTCTTTCTGTAGAAAATGCAACTGGACATTTGGAGCGCTAAGAGCGTAGTAGTGGAAAAAGGAATATATTCAAATATAAACTACACAGTAGCATTCTGTGAAAATTCTTTCTGTTCTGTGCATTCAACTAACAGAGTTGAACCTTACTTTTAATTGAGCCGTTCTGAAACACTCTTTCTGTAGAAACTGCAATTGGACATGCTAAGCGCTAAGAGGCCTACATTGGGAAAAAGAATATCTTCAAATAAAAACTACACAGATGCATTCTCTGAAACTTCTTTCTGTTCTGTTTGTTCAACTAAAAGAGTTGAACCTTAGTTTTGATTGAGCCGTTCTGAAACACTCTTTCTGTAGAAAATGCAAGTGGAGATTCGGAGCGCTAAGAGGGTATTAGTGGAAAAAGGAATGTCTCCAAATATAAACTACACAGAATCATTCTGTGAAACTTCTTTCTGATCTGTGCATTCAGCTAACAGAGTAAAACCATACTTTTGATTGAGCAGATCTGAACACTCTTTCTGTAGAAAATGCAAATGGACATTTGGAGCGCTAAGAGAGTAGTAGTGGAAAAAGGGATATATTCAAATATAAACTACACAGAAGCATTCTGTGAAACTTCTTTCTGATCTGAGCATTCAGCTAACAGAGTTAAACCATACTTTTGATTGAGCAGTTTTGAAACACTCTGTCTGTAGAAAATGCAACTGGACATTCGTAGCGCCAAGTGGGTAATAGTGGAAAAAAGAATATGTTCAAATATAAACTACACAGAAGCCTTGTATGAAATTACTTTCTGTTCTGTGCATTCAACTAACAGAGTTGAACCTTACTTTTTATTGAGCCTTTCTGAAACACTCTTTCTGTAGAAACTGCAATTGGACATTCTGAGCGCTAAGAGGCCTATATTGGGAAAAATAATATCTTCAAATAAAAACTACACATAAGCATTGTGTGAAACTTATTTCTGATATGTTCATTAAGCTAACAGAGTTAAACCATACTTTTGATTGCGCAGTTCTGAACACTCTTTCTGTAGAAAATGCAAGTGGACATTCGGAGCGCTAAGAGGGTAATAGTGGAGAAAGGAATATATTCAAATATAAACTACACAGTAGCATTCTGTGAAAATTCTTTCTGTTCTGTGCATTCAACTAACAGAGTTGAACCTTACTTTTGATTGAGCCGTTCTGAAACACTCTTTCTGTAGAAACTGCAATTGGACATGCTAAGCGCTAAGAGGCCTACATTGGGAAAAAGAATATCTTCAAATAAAAACTACACAGATGCATTCTGTGAAACCTATTTCTGATCTGTAAATTCAGTTAACAGAGATAAAACATATTTTTGATTGAGCAGTTATGAAACACTCTTTTTGTAGAAAATGCAAGTGGAGATTCGGAGCGCTAAGAGGGTAATAGTGGAAAACGGAATGTCTTCAAATATAAACTACACAGAATCATTCGGTGAAACTTCTTTCTGATCTGTGCATTCAGCTAACAGAGTTAAACCATACTTTTGATTGAGCAGATCTGAACACTCTTTCTGTAGAAAATGCAACTGGACATTTGGAGCGCTAAGAGCGTAGTAGTGGAAAAAGGAATATATTCAAATATAAACTACACAGAAGCATTCTGTGAAACTTCTTTCTGATCTGAGCATTCAGCTAACAGAGTTAAACCATACTTTTGATTGAGCAGTTTTGAAACACTCTGTCTGTAGTAAATGCAACTGGACATTCGTAGCGCTAAGTGGGTAATAGTGGAAAAAAGAATATGTTCAAATATAAACTACACAGAAGCATTGTATGAAACTTCTTTCTGTTCTGTGCATTCAACTAACAGAGTTGAACCTTACTTTTGATTGAGCCGTTCTGAAACACTCTTTCTGTAGAAACTGCAATTGGACATTCTGAGCGTTAAGAGGCCTATATTGGGAAATAGAATGTCTACAAATAAAAACTACACAGAAGAATTGTGTGAAACTTCTTTCTGTTCTGTTTGTTCAACTAAAAGAGTTGAACCTTAGTTTTGATTGAGCCGTTCTGAAACACTCTTTCTGTAGAAAATGCAAGTGGAGATTCGGAGCGCTAAGAGGGTAATAGTGGAAAAAGGAATGTCTCCAAATATAAACTACACAGAATCATTCTGTGAAACTTCTTTCTGATCTGTGCATTCAGCTAACAGAGTTAAAACATACTTTTGATTGAGGAGATCTGAACACTCTTTCTGTAGAAAATGCAACTGGACATTTGGAGCGCTAAGAGAGTAGTAGTGGAAAAAGGAATATATTCAAATATAAACTACACAGAAGCATTCTGTGAAACTTCTTTCTGATCTGAGCATTCAGCTAACAGATTTAAACCATACTTTTGATTGAGCAGATTTGAAACACTCTGTCTGTAGAAAATGCAACTGGACATTCTTAGCGCTAAGTGGTTAATAGTGGAAAAAAGAATATGTTCAAATATAAACTACACAGATGCATTGTATGAAACTTCTTTCTGTTCTGTGCATTCAACTAACAGAGTTGAACCTTACTTTTGATTGAGCCTTTCTGAAACACTCTTTCTGTAGAAACTGCAATTGGACATTCTGAGCGGTAAGAGGCCTATAATGGGAAAAATAATATCTTCAAATAAAAACTACACAGAAGCATTGTGTGAAACTTATTTCTGATATGTTCATTAAGCTAACAGAGTTAAACCATACTTTTGATTGCGCAGTTCTGAACACTCTTTCTGTAGAAAATGCAAGTGGACATTCCGAGCGCTAAGAGGGTAATAGTGGAAAAAGGAATGTCTTCAAATATAAACTACACAGAATCATTCTGTGAAACTTCTTTCTGATCTGTGCATTCAGCTAACAGAGTTAAACCATTCTTTTGATTGAGCAGATCTGAACACTCTTTCTGTAGAAAATGCAACTGGACATTTGGAGCGCTAAGTGCGTAGTAGTGGAAAAAGGAATATATTCAAATATAAACTACACAGAAGCATTCTGTGAAACTTCTTTCTGATCTGAGCATTCAGCTAACAGAGTTAAACCATACTTTTGATTGAGCAGTTTTGAAACACTCTGTCTGTAGAAAATGCCACTGGACATTCGTAGCGCTAAGTGGGTAATAGTGGAAAAAAGAATATGTTCAAATATAAACTACACAGAAGCATTGTATGAAACTTCTTTCTGTTCTGTGCATTCAACTAACAGAGTTGAACCTTACTTTTGATTGAGCCGTTCTGAAACACTCCTTCTGTAGAAACTGCAATTGGACATTCTGAGCGCTAAGAGGCCTATATTGGGAAAAAGAATGTCTACAAATAAAAACTACACAGAAGAATTGTGTGAAACAACTTTCTGTTCTGTTTGTTCAACTAAAAGAGTTTAACCTTAGTTTTGATTGAGCCGTTCTGAAACACTCTTTCTGTAGAAAATGCAAGTGGAGATTCGGAGCGCTAAGAGGGTAATAGTGGAAAAAGGAATGTCTTCAAATATAAACTACACAGAATCATTCGGTGAAACTTCTTTCTGATCTGTGCATTCAGCTAACAGAGTTAAACCATACTTTTGATTGAGCAGATCTGAACACTCTTTCTGTAGAAAATGCAACTGGACATTTGGAGCGCTAAGAGCGTAGTAGTGGAAAAAGGAATATATTCAAATATAAACTACACAGTAGCATTCTGTGAAAATTCTTTCTGTTCTGTGCATTCAACTAACAGAGTTGAACCTTACTTTTAATTGAGCCGTTCTGAAACACTCTTTCTGTAGAAACTGCAATTGGACATGCTAAGCGCTAAGAGGCCTACATTGGGAAAAAGAATATCTTCAAATAAAAACTACACAGATGCATTCTGTGAAACTTCTTTCTGTTCTGTTTGTTCAACTAAAAGAGTTGAACTTTAGTTTTGATTGAGCCGTTCTGAAACACTCTTTCTGTAGAAAATGCAAGTGGAGATTCGGAGCGCTAAGAGGGTAATAGTGGAAAAAGGAATGTCTCCAAATATAAACTACACAGAATCATTCGGTGAAACTTCTTTCTGATCTGTGCATTCAGCTAACAGAGTTAAACCATACTTTTGATTGAGCAGATCTGAACACTCTTTCTGTAGAAAATGCAACTGGACATTTGGAGCGCTAAGAGCGTAGTAGTGGAAAAAGGAATATATTCAAATATAAACTACACAGAAGCATTCTGTGAAACTTCTTTCTGATCTGAGCATTCAGCTAACAGAGTTAAACCATACTTTTGATTGAGCAGTTTTGAAACACTCTGTCTGTAGAAAATGCAACCGGACATTCGTAGCGCTAAGTGGGTAATAGTGGAAAAAAGAATATGTTCAAATATAAACTACACAGAAGCATTGTATGAAACTTCTTTCTGTTCTGTGCATTCAACTAACTGAGTTGAACCTTACTTTTGATTGAGCCGTTCTGAAACACTCTTTCTGTAGAAACTGCAATTGGACATTCTGAGCGCTAAGAGGCCTATATTGGGAAAAAGAATGTCTACAAATAAAAACTACACAGAAGAATTGTGTGAAACTACTTTCTGTTCTGTTTGTTCAACTAAAAGAGTTGAACCTTAGTTTTGATTGAGCCCTTCTGAAACACTCTTTCTGTAGAAAATGCAAGTGGAGATTCGGAGCGCTAAGAGGGTAATAGTGGAAAAAGGAATGTCTTCAAATATAAACTACACAGAATCATTCGGTGAAACTTCTTTCTGATCTGTGCATTCAGCTAACAGAGTTAAACCATACTTTTGATTGAGCAGATCTGAACACTCTTTCTGTAGAAAATGCAACTGGACATTTGGAGCGCTAAGAGCGTAGTAGTGGAAAAAGGAATATATTCAAATATAAACTACACAGTAGCATTCTGTGAAAATTCTTTCTGTTCTGTGCATTCAACTAACAGAGTTGAACCTTACTTTTAATTGAGCCGTTCTGAAACACTCTTTCTGTAGAAACTGCAATTGGACATGCTAAGCGCTAAGAGGCCTACATTGGGAAAAAGAATATCTTCAAATAAAAACTACACAGATGCATTCTCTGAAACTTCTTTCTGTTCTGTTTGTTCAACTAAAAGAGTTGAACCTTAGTTTTGATTGAGCCGTTCTGAAACACTCTTTCTGTAGAAAATGCAAGTGGAGATTCGGAGCGCTAAGAGGGTATTAGTGGAAAAAGGAATGTCTCCAAATATAAACTACACAGAATCATTCTGTGAAACTTCTTTCTGATCTGTGCATTCAGCTAACAGAGTAAAACCATACTTTTGATTGAGCAGATCTGAACACTCTTTCTGTAGAAAATGCAAATGGACATTTGGAGCGCTAAGAGAGTAGTAGTGGAAAAAGGGATATATTCAAATATAAACTACACAGAAGCATTCTGTGAAACTTCTTTCTGATCTGAGCATTCAGCTAACAGAGTTAAACCATACTTTTGATTGAGCAGTTTTGAAACACTCTGTCTGTAGAAAATGCAACTGGACATTCGTAGCGCCAAGTGGGTAATAGTGGAAAAAAGAATATGTTCAAATATAAACTACACAGAAGCCTTGTATGAAATTACTTTCTGTTCTGTGCATTCAACTAACAGAGTTGAACCTTACTTTTTATTGAGCCTTTCTGAAACACTCTTTCTGTAGAAACTGCAATTGGACATTCTGAGCGCTAAGAGGCCTATATTGGGAAAAATAATATCTTCAAATAAAAACTACACATAAGCATTGTGTGAAACTTATTTCTGATATGTTCATTAAGCTAACAGAGTTAAACCATACTTTTGATTGCGCAGTTCTGAACACTCTTTCTGTAGAAAATGCAAGTGGACATTCGGAGCGCTAAGAGGGTAATAGTGGAGAAAGGAATATATTCAAATATAAACTACACAGTAGCATTCTGTGAAAATTCTTTCTGTTCTGTGCATTCAACTAACAGAGTTGAACCTTACTTTTGATTGAGCCGTTCTGAAACACTCTTTCTGTAGAAACTGCAATTGGACATGCTAAGCGCTAAGAGGCCTACATTGGGAAAAAGAATATCTTCAAATAAAAACTACACAGATGCATTCTGTGAAACCTATTTCTGATCTGTAAATTCAGTTAACAGAGATAAAACATATTTTTGATTGAGCAGTTATGAAACACTCTTTTTGTAGAAAATGCAAGTGGAGATTCGGAGCGCTAAGAGGGTAATAGTGGAAAACGGAATGTCTTCAAATATAAACTACACAGAATCATTCGGTGAAACTTCTTTCTGATCTGTGCATTCAGCTAACAGAGTTAAACCATACTTTTGATTGAGCAGATCTGAACACTCTTTCTGTAGAAAATGCAACTGGACATTTGGAGCGCTAAGAGCGTAGTAGTGGAAAAAGGAATATATTCAAATATAAACTACACAGAAGCATTCTGTGAAACTTCTTTCTGATCTGAGCATTCAGCTAACAGAGTTAAACCATACTTTTGATTGAGCAGTTTTGAAACACTCTGTCTGTAGTAAATGCAACTGGACATTCGTAGCGCTAAGTGGGTAATAGTGGAAAAAAGAATATGTTCAAATATAAACTACACAGAAGCATTGTATGAAACTTCTTTCTGTTCTGTGCATTCAACTAACAGAGTTGAACCTTACTTTTGATTGAGCCGTTCTGAAACACTCTTTCTGTAGAAACTGCAATTGGACATTCTGAGCGTTAAGAGGCCTATATTGGGAAATAGAATGTCTACAAATAAAAACTACACAGAAGAATTGTGTGAAACTTCTTTCTGTTCTGTTTGTTCAACTAAAAGAGTTGAACCTTAGTTTTGATTGAGCCGTTCTGAAACACTCTTTCTGTAGAAAATGCAAGTGGAGATTCGGAGCGCTAAGAGGGTAATAGTGGAAAAAGGAATGTCTCCAAATATAAACTACACAGAATCATTCTGTGAAACTTCTTTCTGATCTGTGCATTCAGCTAACAGAGTTAAAACATACTTTTGATTGAGGAGATCTGAACACTCTTTCTGTAGAAAATGCAACTGGACATTTGGAGCGCTAAGAGAGTAGTAGTGGAAAAAGGAATATATTCAAATATAAACTACACAGAAGCATTCTGTGAAACTTCTTTCTGATCTGAGCATTCAGCTAACAGATTTAAACCATACTTTTGATTGAGCAGATTTGAAACACTCTGTCTGTAGAAAATGCAACTGGACATTCTTAGCGCTAAGTGGTTAATAGTGGAAAAAAGAATATGTTCAAATATAAACTACACAGATGCATTGTATGAAACTTCTTTCTGTTCTGTGCATTCAACTAACAGAGTTGAACCTTACTTTTGATTGAGCCTTTCTGAAACACTCTTTCTGTAGAAACTGCAATTGGACATTCTGAGCGGTAAGAGGCCTATAATGGGAAAAATAATATCTTCAAATAAAAACTACACAGAAGCATTGTGTGAAACTTATTTCTGATATGTTCATTAAGCTAACAGAGTTAAACCATACTTTTGATTGCGCAGTTCTGAACACTCTTTCTGTAGAAAATGCAAGTGGACATTCCGAGCGCTAAGAGGGTAATAGTGGAAAAAGGAATGTCTTCAAATATAAACTACACAGAATCATTCTGTGAAACTTCTTTCTGATCTGTGCATTCAGCTAACAGAGTTAAACCATTCTTTTGATTGAGCAGATCTGAACACTCTTTCTGTAGAAAATGCAACTGGACATTTGGAGCGCTAAGTGCGTAGTAGTGGAAAAAGGAATATATTCAAATATAAACTACACAGAAGCATTCTGTGAAACTTCTTTCTGATCTGAGCATTCAGCTAACAGAGTTAAACCATACTTTTGATTGAGCAGTTTTGAAACACTCTGTCTGTAGAAAATGCGACTGGACATTCGTAGCGCTAAGTGGGTAATAGTGGAAAAATGAATATGTTCAAATATAAACTACACAGAAGCATTGTATGAAACTTCTTTCAGTTCTGTGCATTCAACTAACAGAGTTGAACCTTACTTTTGATTGAGCCGTTCTGAAACACTCTTTCTGTAGAAACTGCAATTGGACATTCTGAGCGCTAAGAGGCCTATATTGGGAAAAAGAATGTCTACAAATAAAAACTACACAGAAGAATTGTGTGAAACTTCTTTCTGTTCTGTTTGTTCAACGAAAAGGTTTGAACCTTAGTTTTGATTGAGCCGTTCTGAAACACTCTTTCTGTAGAAAATGCAAGTGGAGATTCGGAGCGCTAAGAGGGTAATAGTGGAAAAAGGAATGTCTCCAAATATAAACTACACAGAATCATTCTGTGAAACTTCTTTCTGATCTGTGCATTCAGCTAACAGAGTTAAACCATACTTTTGATTGAGCAGATCTGAACACTCTTTCTGTAGAAAATGCAACTGGACATTTGGAGCGCTAAGAGAGTAGTAGTGGAAAAAGGAATATATTCAAATATAAACTACACAGAAGCATTCTGTGAAACTTCTTTCTGATCTGAGCATTCAGCTAACAGATTTAAACCATACTTTTGATTGAGCAGATTTGAAACACTCTGTCTGTAGAAAATGCAACTGGACATTCTTAGCGCTAAGTGGTTAATAGTGGAAAAAAGAATATGTTCAAATATAAACTACACAGAGGCATTGTATGAAACTTCTTTCTGTTCTGTGCATTCAACTAACAGAGTTGAACCTTACTTTTGATTGAGCCTTTCTGAAACACTCTTTCTGTAGAAACTGCAATTGGACATTCTGAGCGGTAAGAGGCCTATATTGGGAAAAATAATATCTTCAAATAAAAACTACACAGAAGCATTGTGTGAAACTTATTTCTGATATGTTCATTAAGCTAACAGAGTTAAACCATACTTTTGATTGCGCACTTCTGAACACTCTTTCTGTAGAAAATGCAAGTGCACATTCCGAGCGCTAAGAGGGTAATAGTGGAAAAAGGAATGTCTTCAAATATAAACTACACAGAATCATTCTGTGAAACTTCTTTCTGATCTGTGCATTCAGCTAACAGAGTTAAACCATACTTTTGATTGAGCAGATCTGAACACTCTTTCTGTAGAAAATGCAACTGGACATTTGGAGCGCTAAGTGCGTAGTAGTGGAAAAAGGAATATATTCAAATATAAACTACACAGAAGCATTCTGTGAAACTTCTTTCTGATCTGAGCATTCAGCTAACAGAGTTAAACCATACTTTTGATTGAGCAGTTTTGAAACACTCTGTCTGTAGAAAATGCCACTGGACATTCGTAGCGCTAAGTGGGTAATAGTGGAAAAAAGAATATGTTCAAATATAAACTACACAGAAGCATTGTATGAAACTTCTTTCTGTTCTGTGCATTCAACTAACAGAGTTGAACCTTACTTTTGATTGAGCCGTTCTGAAACACTCTTTCTGTAGAAACTGCAATTGGACATTCTGAGCGCTAAGAAGCCTATATTGGGAAAAGAATGTCTACAAATAAAAACTACACAGAAGAATTGTGTGAAACTACTTTCTGTTCTGTTTGTTCAACTAAAAGAGTTGAACCTTAGTTTTGATTGAGCCCTTCTGAAACACTCTTTCTGTAGAAAATGCAAGTGGAGATTCGGAGCGCTAAGAGGGTAATAGTGGAAAAAGTAATGTCTTCAAATATAAACTACACAGAATCATTCGGTGAAACTTCTTTCTGATCTGTGCATTCAGCTAACAGAGTTAAACCATACTTTTGATTGAGCAGATCTGAACACTCTTTCTGTAGAAAATGCAACTGGACATTTGGAGCGCTAAGAGCGTAGTAGTGGAAAAAGGAATATATTCAAATATAAACTACACAGTAGCATTCTGTGAAAATTCTTTCTGTTCTGTGCATTCAACTAACAGAGTTGAACCTTACTTTTGATTGAGCAGTTTTGAAACACTCTGTCTGTAGAAAATGCAACTGGATATTCGTAGCGCCAAGTGGGTAATAGTGGAAAAAAGAATATGTTCAAATATAAACTACACAGAAGCCTTGTATGAAATTACTTTCTGTTCTGTGCATTCAACTAACAGAGTTGAACCTTACTTTTTATTGAGCCTTTCTGAAACACTCTTTCTGTAGAAACTGCAATTGGACATTCTGAGCGCTAAGAGGCCTATATTGGGAAAAATAATATCTTCAAATAAAAACTACACAGAAGCATTGTGTGAAACTTATTTCTGATATGTTCATTAAGCTAACAGAGTTAAACCATACTTTTGATTGCGCAGTTCTGAACACTCTTTCTGTAGAAAATGCAAGTGGACATTCGGAGCGCTAAGAGGGTAATAGTGGAGAAAGGAATATATTCAAATATAAACTACACAGTAGCATTCTGTGAAAATTCTTTCTGTTCTGTAAATTCAACTAACAGAGTTGAACCTTACTTTTGATTGAGCCGTTCTGAAACACTCTTTCTGTAGAAACTGCAATTGGACATGCTAAGCGCTAAGAGGCCTACATTGGGAAAAAGAATATCTTCAAATAAAAACTACACAGATGCATTCTGTGAAACCTATTTCTGATCTGTAAATTCAGTTAACAGAGATAAAACATATTTTTGATTGTGCAGTTATGAAACACTCTTTTTCTAGAAAATGCAAGTGGAGATTCGGAGCGCTAAGAAGGTAATAGTGGAAAACGGAATGTCTTCAAATATAAACTACACAGAATCATTCGGTGAAACTTCTTTCTGGTCTGTGCATTCAGCTAACAGAGTTAAACCATACTTTTGATTGAGCAGATCTGAACACTCTTTCTGTAGAAAATGCAACTGGACATTTGGAGCGCTAAGAGCGTAGTAGTGGAAAAAGGAATATATTCAAATATAAACTACACAGAAGCATTCTGTGAAACTTCTTTCTGATCTGAGCATTCAGCTAACAGAGTTAAACCATACTTTTGATTGAGCAGTTTTGAAACACTCTGTCTGTAGAAAATGCAACTGGACATTCGTAGCGCTAAGTGGGTAATAGTGGAAAAAAGAATATGTTCAAATATAAACTACACAGAAGCATTGTATGAAACTACTTTCTGTTCTGTGCATTCAACTAACAGAGTTGAACCTTATTTTTGATTGAGCCGTTCTGAAACACTCTTTCTGTAGAAACTGCAATTGGACATTCTGAGCGCTAAGAGGCCTATATTGGAAAAAAGAATGTCTACAAATGAAAACTACACAGAAGAATTGTGTGAAACTTCTTTCTGTTCTGTTTGTTCAACTAAAAGAGTTGAACCTTAGTTTTGATTGAGCCGTTCTGAAACACTCTTTCTGTAGAAAATGCAAGTGGAGATTCGGAGCGCTAAGAGGGTAATACTGGAAAAAGGAATGTCTCCAAATATAAACTACACAGAATCATTCTGTGAAACTTCTTTCTGATCTGTGCATTCAGCTAACAGAGTTAAACCATACTTTTGATTGAGGAGATCTGAACACTCTTTCTGTAGAAAATGCAACTGGACATTTGGAGCGCTAAGAGAGTAGTAGTGGAAAAAGGAATATATTCAAATATAAACTACACAGAAGCATTCTGTGAAACTTCTTTCTGATCTGAGCATTCAGCTAACAGATTTAAACCATACTTTTGATTGAGCAGATTTGAAACACTCTGTCTGTAGAAAATGCAACTGGACATTCTTAGCGCCAAGTGGTTAATAGTGGAAAAAAGAATATGTTCAAATATAAACTACACAGATGCATTGTATGAAACTTCTTTCTGTTCTGTGCATTCAACTAACAGAGTTGAACCTTACTTTTGATTGAGCCTTTCTGAAACACTCTTTCTGTAGAAACTGCAATTGGACATTCTGAGCGGTAAGAGGCCTATATTGGGAAAAATAATATCTTCAAATAAAAACTACACAGAAGCATTGTGTGAAACTTATTTCTGATATGTTCATTAAGCTAACAGAGTTAAACCATACTTTTGATTGCGCAGTTCTGAACACTCTTTCTGTAGAAAATGCAAGTGCACATTCCGAGCGCTAAGAGGGTAATAGTGGAAAAAGGAATGTCTTCAAATATAAACTACACAGAATCATTCTGTGAAACTTCTTTCTGATCTGTGCATCCAGCTAACATAGTTAAACCATACTTTTGATTGAGCAGATCTGAACACTCTTTCTGTAGAAAATGCAACTGGACATTTGGAGCGCTAAGTGCGTAGTAGTGGAAAAAGGAATATATTCAAATATAAACTACACAGAAGCATTCTGTGAAACTTCTTTCTGATCTGAGCATTCAGCTAACAGAGTTAAACCATACTTTTGATTGAGCAGTTTTGAAACACTCTGTCTGTAGAAAATGCCACTGGACATTCGTAGCGCCAAGTGGGTAATAGTGGAAAAAAGAATATGTTCAAATATAAACTACACAGAAGCCTTGTATGAAATTACTTTCTGTTCTGTGCATTCAACTAACAGAGTTGAACCTTACTTTTTATTGAGCCTTTCTGAAACACTCTTTCTGTAGAAACTGCAATTGGACATTCTGAGCGCTAAGAGGCCTATATTGGGAAAAATAATATCTTCAAATAAAAACTACACAGAAGCATTGTGTGAAACTTATTTCTGATATGTTCATTAAGCTAACAGAGTTAAACCATACTTTTGATTGCGCAGTTCTGAACACTCTTTCTGTAGAAAATGCAAGTGGACATTCGGAGCGCTAAGAGGGTAATAGTGGAGAAAGGAATATATTCAAATATAAACTACACAGTAGCATTCTGTGAAAATTCTTTCTGTTCTGTAAATTCAACTAACAGAGTTGAACCTTACTTTTGATTGAGCCGTTCTGAAACACTCTTTCTGTAGAAACTGCAATTGGACATGCTAAGCGCTAAGAGGCCTACATTGGGAAAAAGAATATCTTCAAATAAAAACTACACAGATGCATTCTCTGAAACTTCTTTCTGTTCTGTTTGTTCAACTAAAAGAGTTGAACTTTAGTTTTGATTGAGCCGTTCTGAAACACTCTGTCTGTAGAAAATGCCACTGAACATTCGTAGCGCTAAGTGGGTAATAGTGGAAAAAAGAATATGTTCAAATATAAACTACACAGAAGCATTGTATGAAACTTCTTTCTGTTCTGTGCATTCAACTAACAGAGTTGAACCTTACTTTTGATTGAGCCGTTCTGAAACACTCTTTCTGTAGAAACTGCAATTGGACATTCTGAGCGCTAAGAGGCCTATATTCTGAAAAGAATGTCTACAAATAAAAACTACACAGAAGAATTGTGTGAAACTACTTTCTGTTCTGTTTGTTCAACTAAAAGAGTTGAACCTTAGTTTTGATTGAGCCGTTCTGAAACACTCTTTCTGTAGAAAATGCAAGTGGAGATTCGGAGCGCTAAGAGGGTAATAGTGGAAAAAGGAATGTCTTCAAATATAAACTACACAGAATCATTCGGTGAAACTTCTTTCTGATCTGTGCATTCAGCTAACAGAGTTAAACCATACTTTTGATTGAGCAGATCTGAACACTCTTTCTGTAGAAAATGCAACTGGACATTTGGAGCGCTAAGAGCGTAGTAGTGGAAAAAGGAATATATTCAAATATAAACTACACAGAAGCATTCTGTGAAACTTCTTTCTGATCTGAGCATTCAGCTAACAGAGTTAAACCATACTTTTGATTGAGCAGTTTTGAAACACTCTGTCTGTAGAAAATGCAACTGGACATTCGTAGCGCTAAGTGGGTAAGAGTGGAAAAAAGAATATGTTCAAATATAAACTACACAGAAGCATTGTATGAAACTTCTTTCTGTTCTGTGCATTCAACTAACAGAGTTGAACCTTACTTTTGATTGAGCCGTTCTGAAACACTCTTTCTGTAGAAACTGCAATTGGACATTCTGAGCGCTAAGAGGCCTATATTGGGAAAAAGAATGTCTACAAATAAAAACTACACAGAAGAATTGTGTGAAACTTCTTTCTGTTCTGTTTGTTCAACTAAAAGAGTTGAACCTTAGTTTTGATTGAGCCGTTCTGAAACACTCTTTCTGTAGAAAATGCAAGTGGAGATTCGGAGCGCTAAGAGGGTAATAGTGGAAAAAGGAATGTCTCCAAATATAAACTACACAGAATCATTCTGTGAAACTTCTTTCTGATCTGTGCATTCAGCTAACAGAGTAAAACCATACTTTTGATTGAGCAGATCTGAACACTCTTTCTGTAGAAAATGCAACTGGACATTTGGAGCGCTAAGAGAGTAGTAGTGGAAAAAGGGATATATTCAAATATAAACTACACAGAAGCATTCTGTGAAACTTCTTTCTGATCTGAGCATTCAGCTAACAGAGTTAAACCATACTTTTGATTGAGCAGTTTTGAAACACTCTGTCTGTAGAAAATGCAACTGGACATTCGTAGGGCCAAGTGGGTAATAGTGGAAAAAAGAATATGTTCAAATATAAACTACACAGAAGCCTTGTATGAAATTACTTTCTGTTCTGTGCATTCAACTAACAGAGTTGAACCTTACTTTTTATTGAGCCTTTCTGAAACACTCTTTCTGTAGAAACTGCAATTGGACATTCTGAGCGCTAAGAGGACTATATTGGGAAAAATAATATCTTCAAATAAAAACTACACAGAAGCATTGTGTGAAACTTATTTCTGATATGTTCATTAAGCTAACAGAGTTAAACCATACTTTTGATTGCGCAGTTCTGAACACTCTTTCTGTAGAAAATGCAAGTGGACATTCGGAGCGCTAAGAGGGTAATAGTGGAGAAAGGAATATATTCAAATATAAACTACACAGTAGCATTCTGTGAAAATTCTTTCTGTTCTGTAAATTCAACTAACAGAGTTGAACCTTACTTTTGATTGAGCCGTTCTGAAACACTCTTTCTGTAGAAACTGCAAATGGACATGCTAAGCGCTAAGAGGCCTACATTGGGAAAAAGAATATCTTCAAATAAAAACTACACAGATGCATTCTGTGAAACCTAATTCTGATCTGTAAATTCAGTTAACAGAGATAAAACATATTTTTGATTGAGCAGTTATGAAACACTCTTTTTGTAGAAAATGCAAGTGGAGATTCGGAGCGCTAAGAGGGTAATAGTGGAAAACGGAATGTCTTCAAATATAAACTACACAGAATCATTCGGTGAAACTTCTTTCTGATCTGTGCATTCAGCTAACAGAGTTAAACCATACTTTTGATTGAGCAGATCTGAACACTCTTTCTGTAGAAAATGCAACTGGACATTTGGAGCGCTAAGAGCGTAGTAGTGGAAAAAGGAATATATTCAAATATAAACTACACAGAAGCATTCTGTGAAACTTCTTTCTGATCTGAGCATTCAGCTAACAGAGTTAAACCATACTTTTGATTGAGCAGTTTTGAAACACTCTGTCTGTAGAAAATGCAACTGGACATTCGTAGCGCTAAGTGGGTAATAGTGGAAAAAAGAATATGTTCAAATATAAACTACACAGAAGCATTGTATGAAACTTCTTTCTGTTCTGTGCATTCAACTAACAGAGTTGAACCTTACTTTTGATTGAGCCGTTCTGAAACACTCTTTCTGTAGAAACTGCAATTGGACATTCTGAGCGCTAAGAGGCCTATATTGGGAAAAAGAATGTCTACAAATAAAAACTACACAGAAGAATTGTGTGAAACTTCTTTCTGTTCTGTTTGTTCAACTAAAAGAGTTGAACCTTAGTTTTGATTGAGCCGTTCTGAAACACTCTTTCTGTAGAAAATGCAAGTGGAGATTCGGAGCGCTAAGAGGGTAATAGTGGAAAAAGGAATGTCTCCAAATATAAACTACACAGAATCATTCTGTGAAACTTCTTTCTGATCTGTGCATTCAGCTAACAGAGTAAAACCATATTTTTGATTGAGCAGATCTGAACACTCTTTCTGTAGAAAATGCAACTGGACATTTGGAGCGCTAAGAGAGTAGTAGTGGAAAAAGGGATATATTCAAATATAAACTACACAGAAGCATTCTGTGAAACTTCTTTCTGATCTGAGCATTCAGCTAACAGAGTTAAACCATACTTTTGATTGAGCAGTTTTGAAACACTCTGTCTGTAGAAAATGCAACTGGACATTCGTAGCGCCAAGTGGGTAATAGTGGAAAAAAGAATATGTTCAAATATAAACTACACAGAAGCCTTGTATGAAATTACTTTCTGTTCTGTGCATTCAACTAACAGAGTTGAACCTTACTTTTTATTGAGCCTTTCTGAAACACTCTTTCTGTAGAAACTGCAATTGGACATTCTGAGCGCTAAGAGGCCTATATTGGGAAAAATAATATCTTCAAATAAAAACTACACAGAAGCATTGTGTGAAACTTATTTCTGATATGTTCATTAAGCTAACAGAGTTAAACCATACTTTTGATTGCGCAGTTCTGAACACTCTTTCTGTAGAAAATGCAAGTGGACATTCGGAGCGCTAAGAGGGTAATAGTGGAGAAAGGAATATATTCAAATATAAACTACACAGTAGCATTCTGTGAAAATTCTTTCTGTTCTGTAAATTCAACTAACAGAGTTGAACCTTACTTTTGATTGAGCCGTTCTGAAACACTCTTTCTGTAGAAACTGCAATTGGACATGCTAAGCGCTAAGAGGCCTACATTGGGAAAAAGAATATCTTCAAATAAAAACTACACAGATGCATTCTGTGAAACCTATTTCTGATCTGTAAATTCAGTTAACAGAGATAAAACATATTTTTGATTGAGCAGTTATGAAACACTCTTTTTCTAGAAAATGCAAGTGGAGATTCGGAGCGCTAAGAAGGTAATAGTGGAAAACGGAATGTCTTCAAATATAAACTACACAGAATCATTCGGTGAAACTTCTTTCTGATCTGTGCATTCAGCTAACAGAGTTAAACCATACTTTTGATTGAGCAGATCTGAACACTCTTTCTGTAGAAAATGCAACTGGACATTTGGAGCGCTAAGAGCGTAGTAGTGGAAAAAGGAATATATTCAAATATAAACTACACAGAAGCATTCTGTGAAACTTCTTTCTGATCTGAGCATTCAGCTAACAGAGTTAAACCATACTTTTGATTGAGCAGTTTTGAAACACTCTGTCTGTAGAAAATGCAACTGGACATTCGTAGCGCTAAGTGGGTAATAGTGGAAAAAAGAATATGTTCAAATATAAACTACACAGAAGCATTGTATGAAACTTCTTTCTGTTCTGTGCATTCAACTAACAGAGTTGAACCTTATTTTTGATTGAGCCGTTCTGAAACACTCTTTCTGTAGAAACTGCAATTGGACATTCTGAGCGCTAAGAGGCCTATATTGGAAAAAAGAATGTCTACAAATGAAAACTACACAGAAGAATTGTGTGAAACTTCTTTCTGTTCTGTTTGTTCAACTAAAAGAGTTGAACCTTAGTTTTGATTGAGCCGTTCTGAAACACTCTTTCTGTAGAAAATGCAAGTGGAGATTCGGAGCGCTAAGAGGGTAATACTGGAAAAAGGAATGTCTCCAAATATAAACTACACAGAATCATTCTGTGAAACTTCTTTCTGATCTGTGCATTCAGCTAACAGAGTTAAACCATACTTTTGATTGAGGAGATCTGAACACTCTTTCTGTAGAAAATGCAACTGGACATTTGGAGCGCTAAGAGAGTAGTAGTGGAAAAAGGAATATATTCAAATATAAACTACACAGAAGCATTCTGTGAAACTTCTTTCTGATCTGAGCATTCAGCTAACAGATTTAAACCATACTTTTGATTGAGCAGATTTGAAACACTCTGTCTGTAGAAAATGCAACTGGACATTCTTAGCGCCAAGTGGTTAATAGTGGAAAAAAGAATATGTTCAAATATAAACTACACAGATGCATTGTATGAAACTTCTTTCTGTTCTGTGCATTCAACTAACAGAGTTGAACCTTACTTTTGATTGAGCCTTTCTGAAACACTCTTTCTGTAGAAACTGCAATTGGACATTCTGAGCGGTAAGAGGCCTATATTGGGAAAAATTATATCTTCAAATAAAAACTACACAGAAGAATTGTGTGAAACTTATTTCTGATATGTTCATTAAGCTAACAGAGTTAAACCATACTTTTGATTGCGCAGTTCTGAACACTCTTTCTGTAGAATATGCAAGTGCACATTCCGAGCGCTAAGAGGGTAATAGTGGAAAAAGGAATGTCTTCAAATATAAACTACACAGAATAATTCTGTGAAACTTCTTTCTGATCTGTGCATTCAGCTAACATAGTTAAACCATACTTTTGATTGAGCAGATCTGAACACTCTTTCTGTAGAAAATGCAACTGGACATTTGGAGCGCTAAGTGCGTAGTAGTGGAAAAAGGAATATATTCAAATATAAACTACACAGAAGCATTCTGTGAAACTTCTTTCTGATCTGAGCATTCAGCTAACAGAGTTAAACCATACTTTTGATTGAGCAGTTTTGAAACACTCTGTCTGTAGAAAATGCCACTGGACATTCGTAGCGCTAAGTGGGTAATAGTGGAAAAAAGAATATGTTCAAATATAAACTACACAGAAGCATTGTATGAAACTTCTTTCTGTTCTGTGCATTCAACTAACAGAGTTGAACCTTACTTTTGATTGAGCCGTTCTGAAACACTCTTTCTGTAGAAACTGCAATTGGACATTCTGAGCGCTAAGAGGCCTATATTGGGAAAAGAATGTCTACAAATAAAAACTACAGAGAAGAATTGTGTGAAACTACTTTCTGTTCTGTTTGTTCAACTAAAAGAGTTGAACCTTAGTTTTGATTGAGCCGTTCTGAAACACTCTTTCTGTAGAAAATGCAAGTGTAGATTCGAAGCGCTAAGAGGGTAATAGTGGAAAAAGGAATGTCTTCAAATATAAACTACACAGAATCATTCTGTGAAACTTCTTTCTGATCTGTGCATTCAGCTAACAGAGTTAAACCATACTTTTGATTGAGCAGATCTGAACACTCTTTCTGTAGAAAATGCAACTGGACATTTGGAGCGCTAAGAGCGTAGTAGTGGAAAAAGGAATATATTCAAATATAAACTACACAGTAGCATTCTGTGAAAATTCTTTCTGTTCTGTGCATTCAACTAACAGAGTTGAACCTTACTTTTAATTGAGCCGTTCTGAAACACTCTTTCTGTAGAAACTGCAATTGGACATGCTAAGCGCTAAGAGGCCTACATTGGGAAAAAGAATATCTTCAAATAAAAACTACACAGATGCATTCTCTGAAACTTCTTTCTATTCTGTTTGTTCAACTAAAAGAGTTGAACTTTAGTTTTGATTGAGCCGTTCTGAAACACTCTTTCTGTAGAAAATGCAAGTGGAGATTCGGAGCGCTAAGAGGGTAATAGTGGAAAAAGGAATGTCTCCAAATATAAACTACACAGAATCATTCTGTGAAACTTCTTTCTGATCTGTGCATTCAGCTAACAGAGTTAAACCATACTTTTGATTGAGCAGATCTGAACACTCTTTCTGTAGAAAATGCAACTGGACATTTGGAGCGCTAAGAGCGTAGTCTTGGAAAAAGGAATATATTCAAATATAAACTACACAGAAGCATTCTGTGAAACTTCTTTCTGATCTGAGCATTCAGCTAACAGAGTTAAACCATACTTTTGATTGAGCAGTTTTGAAACACTCTGTCTGTAGAAAATGCAACTGGACATTCGTAGCGCTAAGTGGGTAAGAGTGGAAAAAAGAATATTTTCAAATATAAACTACACAGAAGCATTGTATGAAACTTCTTTCTGTTCTGTGCATTCAACTAACAGAGTTGAACCGTACTTTTGATTGAGCCTTTCTGAAACACTCTTTCTGTAGAAACTGCAATTGGACATTCTGAGCGCTAAGAGGCCTATATTGGGAAAAATAATATCTTCAAATAAAAACTACACAGAAGCATTGTGTGAAACTTATTTCTGATATGTTCATTAAGCTAACAGAGTTAAACCATACTTTTGATTGCGCAGTTCTGAACACTCTTTCTGTAGAAAATGCAAGTGGACATTCGGAGCGCTAAGAGGGTAATAGTGGAAAAGGGAATATATTCAAATATAAACTACACAGTAGCATTCTGTGAAAATTCTTTCTGTTCTGTGCATTCAACTAACAGAGTTGAACCTTACTTTTGATTGAGCCGTTCTGAAACACTCTTTCTGTAGAAACTGCAATTGGACATGCTAAGCGCTAAGAGGCCTACATTGGGAAAAATAATATCTTCAAATAAAAACTACACAGATGCATTCTGTGAAACTTATTTCTGATCTGTAAATTCAGTTAACAGAGATAAAACATATTTTTGATTGAGCAGTTATGAAACACTCTTTTTGTAGAAAATGCAAGTGGAGATTCTGAGCGCTAAGCGGGTAATAGTGGAAAAAGGAATGTCTTCAATTATAAACTACACAGAATCATTCGGTGAAACTTCTTTCTGATCTGTGCATTCAGCTAACAGAGTTAAACCATACTTTTGATTGAGCAGATCTGAACACTCTTTCTGTTGAAAATGCAACTGGACATTTGGAGCGCTAAGAGCGTAGTAGTGGAAAAAGGAATATATTGAAATATAAACTACGCAGAAGCATTCTGTGAAACTTCTTTCTGATCTGAGCATTCAGCTAAAAGAGTTAAACCATACTTTTGATTGAGCAGTTTTGAAACACTCTGTCTGTAGAAAATGCAACTGGACATTCGTAGCGCTAAGTGGGTAATAGTGGAAAAAAGAATATGTTCAAATATAAACTACACAGAAGCATTGTATGAAACTTCTTTCTGTTCTGTGCATTCAACTAACAGAGTTGAACCTTACTTTTGATTGAGCCGTTCTGAAACACTCTTTCTGTAGAAACTGCAATTGGACATTCTGAGCGCTAAGAGGCCTATATTGGGAAAAAGAATGTCTACAAATAAAAACTACACAGAAGAATTGTGTGAAACTTCTTTCTGTTCTGTTTGTTCAACTAAAGGAGTTGAACCTTAGTTTTGATTGAGCCGTTCTGAAACACTCTTTCTGTAGAAAATGCAAGTGGAGATTCGGAGCGCTAAGAGGGTAATAGTGGAAAAAGGAATGTCTCCAAATATAAACTACACAGAATAATTCTGTGAAACTTCTTTCTGATCTGTGCATTCAGCTAACAGAGTTAAACCATACTTTTGATTGAGGAGATCTGAACACTCTTTCTGTAGAAAATGCAACTGGACATTTGGAGCGCTAAGAGAGTAGTAGTGGAAAAAGGAATATATTCAAATATAAACTACACAGAAGCATTCTGTGAAACTTCTTTCTGATCTGACCATTCAGCTAACAGATTTAAACCATACTTTTGATTGAGCAGATTTGAAACACTCTGTCTGTAGAAAATGCAACTGGACATTCTTAGCGCTAAGTGGGTAATAGTGGAAAAAACAATATGTTCAAATATAAACTACACAGAAGCATTGTATGAAACTTCTTTCTGTTCTGTGCATTCAACTAACAGAGTTGAACTTTACTTTTGATTGAGCCTTTCTGAAACACTCTTTCTGTAGAAACTGCAATTGGACATTCTGAGCGCTAAGAGGCCTATATTGGGAAAAATAATATCTTCAAATAAAAACTACACAGAAGCATTGTGTGAAACTTATTTCTGATATGTTCATTAAGCTAACAGAGTTAAACCATACTTTTGATTGCGCAGTTCTGAACACACTTTCTGTAGAAAATGCAAGTGGACATTCGGAGCGCTAAGAGGGTAATAGTGGAAAAAGGAATGTCTTCAAATATAAACTACACAGAATCATTCGGTGAAACTTCTTTCTGATCTGTGCATTCAGCTAACAGAGTTAAACCATACTTTTGATTGAGCAGATCTGAACACTCTTTCTGCAGAAAATGCAACTGGACATTTGGAGCGCTAAGAGCGTAGTAGTGGAAAAAGGAATATATTCAAATATAAACTACACAGAAGCATTCTGTGAAACTTCTTTCTGATCTGAGCATTCAGCTAACAGAGTTAAACCATACTTTTGATTGAGCAGTTTTGAAACACTCTGTAGAAAATGCAACTGGACATTCGTAGCGCTAAGTGGGTAATAGTGGAAAAAAGAATATGTTCAAATATAAAATACACAGAAGCATTGTATGAAACTACTTTCTGTTCTGTGCATTCAACTAACAGAGTTGAACCTTACTTTTGATTGAGCCGTTCTGAAACACTCTTTCTGTAGAAACTGCAATTGGACATTCTGAGCGCTAAGAGGCCTATATTGGGAAAAAGAATGTCTACAAATAAAAACTACACAGAAGAATTGTGTGAAACTTCTTTCTGTTCTGTTTGTTCAACTAAAAGAGTTGAACCTTAGTTTTGATTGAGCCGTTCTGAAACATTCTTTCTGTAGAAAATGCAAGTGGAGATTCGGAGCGCTAAGAGGGTAATAGTGGAAAAAGGAATGTCTCCAAATATAAACTACACAGAATCATTCTGTGAAACTTCTTTCTGATCTGTGCATTCAGCTAACAGGGTAAAACCATACTTTTGATTGAGCAGATCTGAACACTCTTTCTGTAGAAAATGCAACTGTACATTTGGAGCGCTAAGAGAGTAGTAGTGGAAAAAGGAATATATTCAAATATAAACTACACAGAAGCATTCTGTGAAACTTCTTTCTTATCTGAGCATTCAGCTAACAGAGTTAAACCATACTTTTGATTGAGCAGTTTTGAAACACTCTGTCTGTAGAAAATGCAACTGGACATTCGTAGCGCCAAGTGGGTAATAGTGGAAAAAAGAATATGTTCAAATATAAACTACACAGAAGCCTTGTATGAAATTACTTTCTGTTCTGTGCATTCAACTAACAGAGTTGAACCTTACTTTTTATTGAGCCTTTCTGAAACACTCTTTCTGTAGAAACTGCAATTGGACATTCTGAGCGCTAAGAGGCCTATATTGGGAAAAATAATATCTTCAAATAAAAACTACACATAAGCATTGTGTGAAACTTATTTCTGATATGTTCATTAAGCTAACAGAGTTAAACCATACTTTTGATTGCGCAGTTCTGAACACTCTTTCTGTAGAAAATGCAAGTGGACATTCGGAGCGCTAAGAGGGTAATAGTGGAGAAAGGAATATATTCAAATATAAACTACACAGTAGCATTCTGTGAAAATTCTTTCTGTTCTGTAAATTCAACTAACAGAGTTGAACCTTACTTTTGATTGAGCCGTTCTGAAACACTCTTTCTGTAGAAACTGCAATTGGACATGCTAAGCGCTAAGAGGCCTACATTGGGAAAAAGAATATCTTCAAATAAAAACTACACAGATGCATTCTGTGAAACCTATTTCTGATCTGTAAATTCAGTTAACAGAGATAAAACATATTTTTGATTGAGCAGTTATGAAACACTCTTTTTGTAGAAAATGCAAGTGGAGATTCGGAGCGCTAAGAGGGTAATAGTGGAAAACGGAATGTCTTCAAATATAAACTACACAGAATCATTCGGTGAAACTTCTTTCTGATCTGTGCATTCAGCTAACAGAGTTAAACCATACTTTTGATTGAGCAGATCTGAACACTCTTTCTGTAGAAAATGCAACTGGACATTTGGAGCGCTAAGTGCGTAGTAGTGGAAAAAGGAATATATTCAAATATAAACTACACAGAAGCATTCTGTGAAACTTCTTTCTGATCTGAGCATTCAGCTAACAGAGTTAAACCATACTTTTGATTGAGCAGTTTTGAAACACTCTGTCTGTAGAAAATGCAACTGGACATTCGTAGCGCTAAGTGGGTAATAGTGGAAAAAAGAATATGTTCAAATATAAACTACACAGAAGCATTGTATGAAACTTCTTTCTGTTCTGTGCATTCAACTAACAGAGTTGAACCTTACTTTTGATTGAGCCGTTCTGAAACACTCTTTCTGTAGAAACTGCAATTGGACATTCTGAGCGCTAAGAGGCCTATATTGGGAAAAAGAATGTCTACAAATAAAAACTACACAGAAGAATTGTGTGAAACTTCTTTCTGTTCTGTTTGTTCAACTAAAGGAGTTGAACCTTAGTTTTGATTGAGCCGTTCTGAAACACTCTTTCTGTAGAAAATGCAAGTGGAGATTCGGAGCGCTAAGAGGGTAATAGTGGAAAAAGGAATGTCTCCAAATATAAACTACACAGAATAATTCTGTGAAACTTCTTTCTGATCTGTGCATTCAGCTAACAGAGTTAAACCATACTTTTGATTGAGGAGATCTGAACACTCTTTCTGTAGAAAATGCAACTGGACATTTGGAGCGCTAAGAGAGTAGTAGTGGAAAAAGGAATATATTCAAATATAAACTACACAGAAGCATTCTGTGAAACTTCTTTCTGATCTGAGCATTCAGCTAACAGATTTAAACCATACTTTTGATTGAGCAGATTTGAAACACTCTGTCTGTAGAAAATGCAACTGGACATTCTTAGCGCTAAGTGGTAAATAGTGGAAAAAAGAATATGTTCAAATATAAACTACACAGATGCATTGTATGAAACTTCTTTCTGTTCTGTGCATTCAACTAACGGATTTGAACCTTACTTTTGATTGAGCCTTTCTGAAACCCTCTTTCTGTAGAAACTGCAATTGGACATTCTGAGCGGTAAGAGGCCTATATTGGGAAAAATAATATCTTCAAATAAAAACTACACAGAAGCATTGTGTGAAACTTATTTCTGATATGTTCATTAAGCTAACAGAGTTAAACCATACTTTTGATTGCGCAGTTCTGAACACTCTTTCTGTAGAAAATGCAAGTGGACATTCCGAGCACTAAGAGGGTAATAGTGGAAAAAGGAATGTCTTCAAATATAAACTACACAGAATCATTCTGTGAAACTTCTTTCTGATCTGTGCATTCAGCTAACAGAGTTAAACCATACTTTTGATTGAGCAGATCTGAACACTCTTTCTGTAGAAAATGCAACTGGACATTTGGAGCGCTAAGTGCGTAGTAGTGGAAAAAGGAATATATTCAAATATAAACTACACAGAAGCATTCTGTGAAACTTCTTTCTGATCTGAGCATTCAGCTAACAGAGTTAAACCATACTTTTGATTGAGCAGTTTTGAAACACTCTGTCTGTAGAAAATGCAACTGGACATTCGTAGCGCTAAGTGGGTAATAGTGGAAAAAAGAATATGTTCAAATATAAACTACACAGAAGCATTGTATGAAACTTCTTTCTGTTCTGTGCATTCAACTAACAGAGTTGAACCTTACTTTTGATTGAGCCGTTCTGAAACACTCTTTCTGTAGAAACTGCAATTGGACATTCTGAGCGCTAAGAGGCCTATATTGGGAAAAAGAATGTCTACAAATAAAAACTACACAGAAGAATTGTGTGAAACTTATTTCTGTTCTGTTTGTTCAACTAAAAGAGTTGAACCTTAGTTTTGATTGAGCCGTTCTGAAACACTCTTTCTGTAGAAAATGCAAGTGGAGATTCGGAGCGCTAAGAGGGTAATAGTGGAAAAAGGAATGTCTCCAAATATAAACTACACAGAATCATTCTGTGAAACTTCTTTCTGATCTGTGCATTCAGCTAACAGAGTTAAACCATACTTTTGATTGAGCAGATCTGAACACTCTTTCTGTAGAAAATGCAACTGGACTTTTGAGCGCTAAGAGAGTAGTAGTGGAAAAAGGAATATATTCAAATATAAACTACACAGAAGCATTCTGTGAAACTTCTTTCTGATCTGAGCATTCAGCTAACAGAGTTAAACCATACTTATGATTGAGCAGTTTTGAAACACTCTGTCTGTAGAAAATGCAACTGGACATTCGTAGCGCTAAGTGGGTAAGAGTGGAAAAAAGAATATTTTCAAATATAAACTACACAGAAGCATTGTATGAAACTTCTTTCTGTTCTGTGCATTCAACTAACAGAGTTTAACCGTACTTTTGATTGATCCTTTCTGAAACACTCTTTCTGTAGAAACTGCAATTGGACATTCTGAGCGCTAAGAGGCCTATATTGGGAAAAATAATATCTTCAAATAAAAACTACACAGAAGCATTGTGTGAAACTTATTTCTGATATGTTCATTAAGCTAACAGAGTTAAACCATACTTTTGATTGCGCAGTTCTGAACACTCTTTCTGTAGAAAATGCAAGTGGACATTCGGAGCGCTAAGAGGGTAATAGTGGAAAAAGGAATATATTCAAATATAAACTACACAGTAGCATTCTGTGAAAATTCTTTCTGTTCTGTGCATTCAACTAACAGAGTTGAACCTTACTTTTGATTGAGCCGTTCTGAAACACTCTTTCTGTAGAAACTGCAATTGGACATGCTAAGCGCTAAGAGGCCTACATTGGGAAAAAGAATATCTTCAAATAAAAACTACACAGATGCATTCTGTGAAACTTATTTCTGATCTGTAAATTCAGTTAACAGAGATAAAACATATTTTTGATTGAGCAGTTATGAAACACTCTTTTTGTAGAAAATGCAAGTGGAGATTCTGAGCGCTAAGCGGGTAATAGTGGAAAAAGGAATGTCTTCAATTATAAACTACACAGAATCATTCGGTGAAACTTCTTTCTGATCTGTGCATTCAGCTAACAGAGTTAAACCATACTTTTGATTGAGCAGATCTGAACACTCTTTCTGTTGAAAATGCAACTGGACATTTGGAGCGCTAAGAGCGTAGTAGTGGAAAAAGGAATATATTGAAATATAAACTACGCAGAAGCATTCTGTGAAACTTCTTTCTGGTCTGAGCATTCAGCTAACAGATTTAAACCATACTTTTGATTGAGCAGATTTGAAACACTCTGTCTGTAGAAAATGCAACTGGACATTCTTAGCGCTAAGTGGGTAATAGTGGAAAAAAGAATATGTTCAAATATAAACTACACAGAAGCATTGTATGAAACTTCTTTCTGTTCTGTGCATTCAACTAACAGAGTTGAACTTTACTTTTGATTGAGCCTTTCTGAAACACTCTTTCTGTAGAAACTGCAATTGGACATTCTGAGCGCTAAGAGGCCTATATTGGGAAAAATAATATCTTCAAATAAAAACTACACAGAAGCATTGTGTGAAACTTATTTCTGATATGTTCATTAAGCTAACAGAGTTAAACCATACTTTTGATTGCGCAGTTCTGAACACACTTTCTGTAGAAAATGCAAGTGGACATTCGGAGCGCTAGGAGGGTAATAGTGGAAAAAGGAATGTCTTCAAATATAAACTACACAGAATCATTCGGTGAAACTTCTTTCTGATCTGTGCATTCAGCTAACAGAGTTAAACCATACTTTTGATTGAGCAGATCTGAACACTCTTTCTGTAGAAAATGCAACTGGACATTTGGAGCGCTAAGAGCGTAGTAGTGGAAAAAGGAATATATTCAAATATAAACTACACAGAAGCATTCTGTGAAACTTCTTTCTGATCTGAGCATTCAGCTAACAGAGTTAAACCATACTTTTGATTGAGCAGTTTTGAAACACTCTGTAGAAAATGCAACTGGACATTCGTAGCGCTAAGTGGGTAATAGTGGAAAAAAGAATATGTTCAAATATAAAATACACAGAAGCATTGTATGAAACTTCTTTCTGTTCTGTGCATTCAACTAACAGAGTTGAACCTTACTTTTGATTGAGCCGTTCTGAAACACTCTTTCTGTAGAAACTGCAATTGGACATTCTGAGCGCTAAGAGGCCTATATTGGGAAAAATAATATCTTCAAATAAAAACTACACAGAAGCATTGTTTGAAACTTATTTCTGATATGTTCATTAAGCAAACAGAGTTAAACCATACTTTTGATTGCGCAGTTCTGAACACTCTTTCTGCAGAAAATGCAAGTGGACATTCGGAGCGCTAAGAGGGAAATAGTGGAGAAAGGAATATATTCAAATATAAACTACACAGTAGCATTCTGTGAAAATTCTTTCTGTTCTGTGCATTCAACTAACAGAGTTGAACCTTACTTTTGATTGAGCCGTTCTGAAACACTCTTTCTGTAGAAACTGCAAATGGACATGCTAAGCGCTAAGAGGCCTACATTGGGAAAAAGAATATCTTCATATAAAAACTACACAGATGCATTCTGTGAAACTTATTTCTGATCTGTAAATTCAGTTAACAGAGATAAAACATATTTTTGATTGAGCAGTTATGAAACACTCTTTTTGTAGAAAATGCAAGTGGAGATTCGGAGCGCTAAGAGGGTAATAGTGGAAAAAGGAATGTCTTCAAATATAAACTACACAGAATCATTCGGTGAAACTTCTTTCTGATCTGTGCATTCAGCTAACAGAGTTAAACCATACTTTTGATTGAGCAGATCTGAACATTCTTTCTGTAGAAAATGCAACCGGACATTTGGAGCGCTAAGAGCGTAAGAGTGGAAAAAGGAATATATACAAATATAAACTACACAGAAGCATTCTGTGAAACTTTTTGTGATCTGAGCATTCAGCTAACAGAGTTAAACCATACTTTTGATTGAGCAGTTTTGAAACACTCTGTCTGTAGAAAATGCAACTGGACATTCGTAGCGCTAAGTGGGTAATAGTGGAAAAAAGAATATGTTCAAATATAAACTACACAGAAGCATTGTATGAAACTTCTTTCTGTTCTGTGCATTCAACTAACAGAGTTGAACCTTACTTTTGATTGAGCCGTTCTGAAACACTCTTTCTGTAGAAACTGCAATTGGACATTCTGAGCGCTAAGAGGCCTATATTGGGAAAAAGAATGTCTACAAATAAAAACTACACCGAAGAATTGTGTGAATCTGCTTTCTGTTCTGTTTGTTCAACTAAAAGAGTTGAACCTTAGTTTTGATTGAGCCGTTCTGAAACACTCTTTCTGTAGAAAATGCAAGTGGAGATTCGGAGCGCTAAGAGGGTAATAGTGGAAAAAGGAATGTCTCCAAATATAAACTACACAGAATCATTCGGTGAAACTTCTTTCTGATCTGTGCATTCAGCTAACAGAACTAAACCATACTTTTGATTGAGCAGATCTGAACACTCTTTCTGTAGAAAATGCAACTGGACATTTGGAGCGCTAAGAGAGTAGTAGTGGAAAAAGGAATATATTCAAATATAAACTACACAGAAGCATTCTGTGAAACTTCTTTCTGATCTGAGCATTCAACTAACAGAGTTAAACCATACTTTTGTTTGAGCAGTTTTGAAACACTCTGTCTGTAGAAAATGCAACTGGACATTTGGAGCGCTAAGAGAGTAGTAGTGGAAAAAGGGATATATTCAAATATAAACTACACAGAAGCATTCTGTGAAACTTCTTTCTGATCTGAGCATTCAGCTAACAGAGTTAAACCATACTTTTGATTGAGCAGTTTTGAAACACTCTGTCTGTAGAAAATGCAACTGGACATTCGTAGCGCCAAGTGGGTAATAGTGGAAAAAAGAATATGTTCAAATATAAACTACACAGAAGCATTGTATGAAACTTCTTTCTGTTCTGTGCATTCAACTTACAGAGTTGAACCTTACGTTTGATTGAGCCTTTCTGAAACACTCTTTCTGTAGAAACTGCAATTGGACATTCTGAGCGCTAAGAGGTCTCTATAGGGAAAAATAATATCTTCAAATAAAAACTACACAGAAGCATTGTGTGATACTTATTTCTGATATGTTCATTAAGCTAACAGATTTAAACCATAGTTTTGATTGCGCAGTTCTGAACACTCTTTCTGTAGAAAATGCAAGTGGACATTCGGAGCGCTAAGAGGGTAATAGTGGAAAAAGGAATATATTAAAATATAAACTACACAGTAGCATTCTGTAAAAATTCTTTCTGTTCTGTGCATTCAACTAACAGAGTTGAACCTTACTTTTAATTGAGCCGTTCTGAAACACTCTTTCTGTAGAAACTGCAATTGGACATGCTAAGCGCTAAGAGGCCTACATTGGGAAAAAGAATATCTTCAAATAAAAACTACACAGATGCATTCTGTGAAACTTCTTTCTGTTCTGTTTGTTCAACTAAAAGAGTTGAACCTTAGTTTTGATTGAGCCGTTCTGAAACACTCTTTCTGTAGAAAATGCAAGTGGAGATTCGGAGCGCTAAGAGGGTAATAGTGGAAAAAGGAATGTCTCCAAATATAAACTACACAGAATCATTCTGTGAAACTTCTTTCTGATCTGTGCATTCAGCTAACAGAGTTAAACCATACTTTTGATAGAGCAGATCTGAACACTCTTTCTGTAGAAAATGCAACTGGACATTTGGAGCGCTAAGAGAGTAGTAGTGGAAAAAGGAATATATTCAAATATAAACTACACAGAAGCATTCTGTGAAACTTCTTTCTGATCTGAGCATTCAGCTAACAGAGTTAAACCATACTTTTGATTGAGCAGTTTTGAAACACTCTGTTTGTAGAAAATGCAACTGGACATTCGTAGCGCCAAGTGGGTAATAGTGGAAAAAACAATATCTTCAAATATAAACTACACAGAAGCATTGTATGAAATTTCTTTCTGTTCTGTGCATTCAACTAACAGAGTTGAACCTTACTTTTGATTGAGCCTTTCTGAAACACTCTTTCTGTAGAAACTGCAATTGGACATTCTGAGCGCTAAGAGGCCTATATTGGGAAAAATAATATCTTCAAATAAAAACTACACAGAAGCATTGTGTGAAACTTATTTCTGATATGTTCATTAAGCAAACAGAGTTAAACCATACTTTTGATTGCGCAGTTCTGAACATACTTTCTGCAGAAAATGCAAGTGGACATTCGGAGCGCTAAGAGGGAAATAGTGGAGAAAGGAATATATTCAAATATAAACTACACAGTAGCATTCTGTGAAAATTCTTTCTGTTCTGTGCATTCAACTAACAGAGTTGAACCTTACTTTTGATTGAGCCGTTCTGAAACACTCTTTCTGTAGAAACTGCAAATGGACATGCTAAGCGCTAAGAGGCCTACATTGGGAAAAAGAATATCTTCATATAAAAACTACACAGATGCATTCTGTGAAACTTATTTCTGATCTGTAAATTCAGTTAACAGAGATAAAACATATTTTTGATTGAGCAGTTATGAAACACTCTTTATGTAGAAAATGCAAGTGGAGATTCGGAGCGCTAAGAGGGTAATAGTGGAAAAAGGAATGTCTTCAAATATAAACTACACAGAATCATTCGGTGAAACTTCTTTCTGATCTGTGCATTCAGCTAACAGAGTTAAACCATACTTTTGATTGAGCAGATCTGAACATTCTTTCTGTAGAAAATGCAACCGGACATTTGGAGCGCTAAGAGCGTAAGAGTGGAAAAAGGAATATATTCAAATATAAACTACACAGAAGCATTCTGTGAAACTTCTTTGTGATCTGAGCATTCAGCTAACAGAGTTAAACCATACTTTTGATTGAGCAGTTTTGAAACACTCTGTCTGTAGAAAATGCAACTGCACATTCGTAGCGCTAAGTGGGTAATAGTGGAAAAAAGAATATGTTCAAATATAAATTACACAGAAGCATTGTATGAAGCTTCTTTCTGTTCTGTGCATTCAACTAACAGAGTTGAACCTTACTTTTGATTGAGCCTTTCTGAAACACTCTTTCTGTAGAAACTGCAATTGGACATTCTGAGCGCTAAGAGGCCTATATTGGGAAAAATAATATCTTCAAATAAAAACTACACAGAAGCATTGTGTGAAACTTATTTCTGATATGTTCATTAAGCTAACAGAGTTAAAGCATACTTTTGATTGCGCAGTTCTGAACACTATTTCTGTAGAAAATGCAAGTGGACATTCGGAGCGCTAAGAGGGTAATAGTGGAAAAAGGAATATATTCAAATATAAACTACACAGTAGCATTCTGTGAAAATTCTTTCTGTTCTGTGCATTCAACTAACAGAGTTGAACCTTACTTTTGATTGAGCCGTTCTGAAACACTGTTTCTGTAGAAACTGCAATTGGACATGCTAAGCGCTAAGAGGCCTACATTGGGAAAAAGAATATCTTCAAATAAAAACTACACAGATGCATTCTGTGAAACTTATTTCTGATCTGTAAATTCAGTTAACAGAGATAAAACATATTTTTGATTGAGCAGTTATGAAACACTCTTTTTGTAGAAAATGCAAGTGGAGATTCGGAGCGCTAAGAGGGTAATAGTGGAAAAAGGAATGTCTTCAAATATAAAGTACACAGAATCATTCGGTGAAACTTCTTTCTTATCTGTGCATTCAGCTAACAGAGTTAAACCATACTTTTGATTGAGCAGATCTGAACACTCTTTCTGTTGAAAATGCAACTGGACATTTTTAGCGCTACGAGCGTAGTAGTGGAAAAAGGAATATATTCTAATATAAACTACACAGAAGCATTCTGTGAAACTTCTTTCTGATCTGAGCAGACAGCTAACAGAGTTAAACCATACTTTTGATTGAGCAGTTTTGAAACACTCTGTCTGTAGAAAATGCAACTGGACATTCGTAGCGCTAAGTGGGTAATAGTGGAAAAAAGAATATGTTCAAATATAAACTACACAGAAGCATTGTATGAAACTTCTTTCTGTTCTGTGCATTCAACTAACAGAGTTGAACCTTACTTTTGATTGAGCCGTTCTGAAACACTCTTTCTGTAGAAACTGCAATTGGACATTCTGAGCGCTAAGAGGCCTATATTGGGAAAAAGAATGTCTACAAATAAAAACTACACAGAAGAATTGTGTGAAACTTCTTTCTGTTCTGTTTGTTCAACTAAAAGAGTTGAACCTTAGTTTTGATTGAGCCGTTCTGAAACACTCTTTCTGTAGAAAATGCAAGTGGAGATTCGGAGCGCTAAGAGGGTAATAGTGGAAAAAGGAATGTCTCCAAATATAAACTACACAGAATCATTCTGTGAAACTTCTTTCTGATCTGTGCATTCAGCTAACAGAGTTAAACCATACTTTTGATTGAGCAGATCTGAACACTCTTTCTGTAGAAAATGCAACTGGACATTTGGAGCGCTAAGAGAGTAGTAGTGGAAAAAGGAATATATTCAAATATAAACTACACAGAAGCATTCTGTGAAACTTCTTTCTGATCTGAGCATTCAGCTAACAGAGTTAAACCATACTTTTGATTGAGCAGTTTTGAAACACTCTGTCTGTAGAAAATGCAACTGGACATTCGTAGCACTAAGTGGGTAATAGTTGAAAAAAGAATATGTTCAAATATAAACTACACAGAAGCATTGTATGAAACTTCTTTCTGTTCTGTGCATTCAACTAACAGAGTTGAACCTTACTTTTGATTGAGCCGTTCTGAAACACTCTTTCTGTAGAAATTGCAATTGGACATTCTGAGCGCTAAGAGGCCTATATTGGGAAAAAGAATGTCTACAAATAAAAACTACACAGAAGGATTGTGTGAAACTTCTTTCTGTTCTGTTTGTTCAACTAAAAGAGTTGAACCTTAGTTTTGATTGAGCCGTTCTGAAACACTCTTTCTTTAGAAAATGCAAGTGGAGATTCGGAGCGCTAAGAGGGTAATAGTGGAAAAAGGAATGTCTCCAAATATAAACTACACAGAATCATTCTGTGAAACTTCTTTCTGATCTGTGCATTCAGCTAACAGAGTTAAACCATACTTTTGATTGAGCAGATCTGAACACTCTTTCTGTAGAAAATGCAACTGGACATTTGGAGCGCTAAGAGCGTAGTATTGGAAATAGGAATATATTCAAATATAAACTACACAGAAGCATTCTGTGAAACTTCTTTCTGATCTGAGCATTCAGCTAACAGAGTTAAACCATACTTTTGATTGCGCAGTTTTGAAACACTCTGTCTGTAGAAAATGCAACTGCACATTCGTAGCGCTAAGTGGGTAATAGTGGAAAAAAGAATATGTTCAAATATAAATTACACAGAAGCATTGTATGAAACTTCTTTCTGTTCTGTGCATTCAACTAACAGAGTTGAACCTTACTTTTGATTGAGCCTTTCTGAAACACTCTTTCTGTAGAAACTGCAATTGGACATTCTGAGCGCTAAGACGCCTCTATTGGGAAAAATAATATCTTCAAATAAAAACTACACAGAAGCATTGTGTGAAACTTATTTCTGATATGTTCATTAAGCTAACAGAGTTAAACAATACTTTTGATTGCGCAGTTCTGAACACTCTTTCTGTAGAAAATGCAAGTGGACATTCGGAGCGCTAAGAGGGTAATAGTGGAAAAAGGAATATATTCAAATATAAACTACACAGTAGCATTCTGTGAAAATTCTTTCTGTTCTGTGCATTCAACTAACAGAGTTGAACCTTACTTTTGATTGAGCCGTTCTGAAACACTGTTTCTGTAGAAACTGCAATTGGACATGCTAAGCGCTAAGAGGCCTACAGTGGGAAAAAGAATATCTTCAAATAAAAACTACACAGATGCATTCTGTGAAACTTATTTCTGATCTGTAAATTCAGTTAACAGAGATAAAACATATTTTTGATTGAGCAGTTATGAAACACTCTTTTTGTAGAAAATGCAAGTGGAGATTCGGAGCGCTAAGAGGGTAATAGTGGAAAAAGGAATGTCTTCAAATATAAAGTACACAGAATCATTCGGTGAAACTTCTTTCTGATCTGTGCATTCAGCTAACAGAGTTAAACCATACTTTTGATTGAGCAGATCTGAACACTCTTTCTGTTGAAAATGCAACTGGACATTTTTAGCGCTAAGAGCGTAGTAGTGGAAAAAGGAATATATTCTAATATAAACTACACAGAAGCATTCTGTGAAACTTCTTTCTGATCTGAGCAGACAGCTAACAGAGTTAAACCATACATTTGATTGAGCAGTTTTGAAACACTCTGTCTGTAGAAAATGCAACTGGACATTCGTAGCGCTAAGTGGGTAATAGTGGAAAAAAGACTATGTTCAAATATAAACTACACAGAAGCATTGTATGAAACTTCTTTCTGTTCTGTGCATTCAACTAACAGAGTTGAACCTTACTTTTCATTGAGCCGTTCTGAAACACTCTTTCTGTAGAAACTGCAATTGGACATTCTGAGCGCTAAGAGGCCTACATTGGGAAAAAGAATATCTTCAAATAAAAACTACACAGATGCATTCTGTGAAACTTATTTCTGATCTGTAAATTCAGTTAACAGAGATAAAACATATTTTTGATTGAGCAGTTATGAAACACTTTTTTTGTAGAAAATGCAAATGGAGATTCGGAGCGCTAAGATGGTAATAGTGGAAAAAGGAATGTCTTCAAATATAAACTACACAGAATCATTCGGTGAAACTCCTTTCTGATCTGTGCATTCAGCTAACAGAGTTAAAACATACTTTTGATTGAGCAGATCTGAACACTCTTTCTGTAGAAAATGCAACTGGACATTTGGAGCGCTAAGAGCGTAGTAGTGGAAAAAGGAATATATTCAAATATAAACTACACAGAAGCATTCTGTGAAACTTCTTTCTGATCTGTGCATTCAGCTAACAGAGTTAAAGCATACTTTTGATTGAGCAGATCTGAACACTCTTTCTGTAGAAAATGCAACTGGACATTTGGAGCGCTAAGAGCGTAGTAGTGGAAAAACGAATATATTCAAATATAAACTACACAGAAGCATTCTGTTAAACTTCTTTCTGATCTGAGCATTCAGCTAACAGAGTTAAACCATACTTTTGATTGAGCAGTTTTGAAACACTCTGTCTGTAGAAAATGCAACTGGACATTCGTAGCGCTAAGTGGGTAATAGTGGAAAAAAGAATATGTTCAAATATAAACTACACAGAAGCATTGTATGAAACTTCTTTCTGTTCTGTGCATTCAACTAACAGAGTTGAACCTTACTTTTGATTGAGCCTTTCTGAAACACTCTTTCTGTAGAAACTGCAATTGGACATTCTGAGCGCTAAGAGGCCTCTATTGGGAAAAATAATATCTTCAAATAAAAACTACACAGAAGCATTGTGTGAAACTTATTTCTGATATGTTCATTAAGCTAACAGAGTTAAACCATACTTTTGATTGCGCAGTTCTGAACACTCTTTCTGTAGAAAATGCAAGTGGACATTCAGAGCGCTAAGAGGGTAATAGTGGAAAAAGGAATATATTCAAATATAAACTACACAGTAGCATTCTGTGAAAATTCTTTCTGTTCTATGCATTCAACTAACAGAGTTGAACCTTACTTTTGATTGAGCCGTTCTGAAACACTCTTTCTGTAGAAACTGCAATTGGACATGCTAAGCGCTAAGAGGCCTACATTGGGAAAAAGAATATCTTAAAATATAAACTACACAGATGCATTCTGTGAAACTTATTTCTGATCTGTAAATTCAGTTAACAGAGATAAAACATATTTTTGATTGAGCAGTTATGAAACACTCTTTTCGTAGAAACTGCAATTGGACATTCTGAGCGCTAAGAGGGTAATAGGGAAAAATAATATCTTCAAATAAAAACTACACAGAATCATTGTGTGAAACTTATTTCTGATATGTTCATTAAGCTAACAGAGTTAAACCATACTTTTGATTGAGCAGTTCTGAACACTCTTTCTGTAGAAAATGCAAGTGGACATTCGGAGCGCTAAGAGGGTAATAGTGGAAAAAGCAATATATTCAAATATAAACTACACAGTAGCATTCTGTGAAAATTCTTTCTGTTCTGTGCATTCAACTAACAGAGTTGAACCTTACTTTTGATTGAGCCGTTCTGAAACACTGTTTCTGTAGAAACAGCAATTGGACATGCTAAGCGCTAAGAGGCCTACATTGGGAAAAAGAATATCTTCAAATAAAAACTACACAGATGCATTCTGTGAAACTTATTTCTGATCTGTAAATTCAGTTAACAGAGATAAAACATATTTTTGATTGAGCAGTTATGAAACACTCTTTTTGTAGAAAATGCAAGTGGAGATTCGGAGCGCTAAGAGGGTAATAGTGGAAAAAGGAATGTCTTCAAATATAAAGTACACAGAATCATTCGGTGAAACTTCTTTCTGATCTGTGCATTCAGCTAACAGAGTTAAACCATACTTTTGATTGAGCAGATCTGAACACTCTTTCTGTTGAAAATGCAACTGGACATTTGGAGCGCTAAGAGCGTAGTAGTGGAAAAAGTAATATATTCAAATATAAACTACACAGAAGCATTCTGTGAAACTTCTTTCTGATCTGAGCATACAGCTAACAGAGTTAAACCATACTTTTGATTGAGCAGTTTTGAAACACTCTGTCTGTAGAAAATGCAACTGGACATTCGTAGCGCTAAGTGGGTAATAGTGGAAAAAAGAATATGTTCAAATATAAACTACACAGAAGCATTGTATGAAACTTCTTTCTGTTCTGTGCATTCAACTAACAGAGTTGAACCTTACTTTTGATTGAGCCGTTCTGAAACACTCTTTCTGTAGAAACTGCAATTGGACATTCTGAGCGCTAAGAGGCCTATATTGGGAAAAAGAATGTCTAAAAATAAAAACTACACAGAAGAATTGTGTGAAACTTCTTTCTGTTCTGTTTGTTCAACTAAAAGAGTTGAACCTTAGTTTTGATTGAGCCGTTCTGAAACACTCTTTCTGTAGAAAATGCAAGTGGAGATTCGGAGCGCTAAGAGGGTAATAGTGGAAAAAGGAATGTCTCCAAATATAAACTACACAGAATCATTCTGTGAAACTTCTTTCTGATCTGTGCATTCAGCTAACAGAGTTAAACCATACTTTTGATTGAGCAGATTCTGAACAGTCTTTCTGTAGAAAATGCAACTGGACATTTGGAGCGCTAAAAGTGTAGTAGTGGAAAAAGGAATATATTCAAATATAAACTACACAGAAGCATTCTGTGAAAGTTCTTTCTGATCTGAGCATTCAGCTAACAGAGTTAAACCATACTTTTGATTGAGCAGTTTTGAAACACTCTGTCTGTAGAAAATGCAACTGCACATTCGTAGCGCTAAGTGGGTAATAGTGGAAAAAAGAATATGTTCAAATATAAATTACACAGAAGCATTGTATGAAACTTCTTTCTGTTCTGTGCATTCAACTAACAGAGTTGAACCTTACTTTTGATTGAGCCTTTCTGAAACACTCTTTCTGTAGAAACTGCAATTGGACATTCTGAGCGCTAAGAGGCCTATATAGGGAAAAATAATATCTTCAAATAAAAACTACACAGAAGCATTGTGTGAAACTTATTTCTGATATGTTCATTAAGCTAACAGAGTTAAACCATACTTTTGATTACGCAGTTCTGAACACTATTTCTATAGAAAATGCAAGTGGACATTCGGAGCGCTAAGAGGGTAATAGTGGAAAAAGCAATATATTCAAATATAAACTACACAGTAGCATTCTGTGAAAATTCTTTCTGTTCTGTGCATTCAACTAACAGAGTTGAACCTTACTTTTGATTGAGCCGTTCTGAAACACTGTTTCTGTAGAAACAGCAATTGGACATGCTAAGCGCTAAGAGGCCTACATTGGGAAAAAGAATATCTTCAAATAAAAACTACACAGATGCATTCTGTGAAACTTATTTCTGATCTGTAAATTCAGTTAACAGAGATAAAACATATTTTTGATTGAGCAGTTATGAAACACTCTTTTTGTAGAAAATGCAAGTGGAGATTCGGAGCGCTAAGAGGGTAATAGTGGAAAAAGGAATGTCTTCAAATATAAAGTACACAGAATCATTCGGTGAAACTTCTTTCTGATCTGTGCATTCAGCTAACAGAGTTAAACCATACTTTTGATTGAGCAGATCTGAACACTCTTTCTGTTGAAAATGCAACTGGACATTTGGAGCGCTAAGAGCGTAGTAGTGGAAAAAGTAATATATTCAAATATAAACTACACAGAAGCATTCTGTGAAACTTCTTTCTGATCTGAGCATACAGCTAACAGAGTTAAACCATACTTTTGATTGAGCAGTTTTGAAACACTCTGTCTGTAGAAAATGCAACTGGACATTCGTAGCGCTAAGTGGGTAATAGTGGAAAAAAGAATATGTTCAAATATAAACTACACAGAAGCATTGTATGAAACTTCTTTCTGTTCTGTGCATTCAACTAACAGAGTTGAACCTTACTTTTGATTGAGCCGTTCTGAAACACTCTTTCTGTAGAAACTGCAATTGGACATTCTGAGCGCTAAGAGGCCTATATTGGGAAAAAGAATGTCTAAAAATAAAAACTACACAGAAGAATTGTGTGAAACTTCTTTCTGTTCTGTTTGTTCAACTAAAAGAGTTGAACCTTAGTTTTGATTGAGCCGTTCTGAAACACTCTTTCTGTAGAAAATGCAAGTGGAGATTCGGAGCGCTAAGAGGGTAATAGTGGAAAAAGGAATGTCTTCAAATATAAACTACACAGAATCATTCTGTGAAACTTCTTTCTGATCTGTGCATTCAGCTAACAGAGTTAAACCATACTTTTGATTGAGCAGATCTGAACACTCTTTCTGTAGAAAATGCAACTGGACATTTGGAGCGCTAAGAGAGTAGTAGTGGAAAAAGGAATATATTCAAATATAAACTACACAGAAGCATTCTGTGAAACTTCTTTCTGATCTGAGCATTCAGCTAACAGAGTTAAACCATACTTTTGATTGAGCAGTTTTGAAACACTCTGTCTGTAGAAAATGCAACTGGACATTCGTAGCGCTAAGTGGGTAATAGTGGAAAAAAGAATATGTTCAAATATAAACTACACAGAAGCATTGTATGAAACTTCTTTCTGTTCTGTGCATTCAACTAACAGAGTTGAACCTTACTTTTGATTGAGCCGTTCTGAAACACTCTTTCTGTAGAAACTGCAATTGGACATTCTGAGCGCTAAGAGGCCTATATTGGGAAAAAGAATGTCTACAAATAAAAACTACACAGAAGAATTGTGTGAAACTTCTTTCTGTTCTGTTTGTTCAACTAAAAGAGTTGAACCTTAGTTTTGATTGAGCCGTTCTGAAACACTCTTTCTGTAGAAAATGCAAGTGGAGATTCGGAGCGCTAAGAGGGTAATAGTGGAAAAAGGAATGTCTCCAAATATAAACTACACAGAATCATTCTGTGAAACTTCTTTCTGATCTGTGCATTCAGCTAACAGAGTTAAACCATACTTTTGATTGAGCAGATCTGAACAGTCTTTCTGTAGAAAATGCAACTGGACATTTGGAGCGCTAAAAGTGTAGTAGTGGAAAAAGGAATATATTCAAATATAAAATACACAGAAGCATTCTGTGAAAGTTCTTTCTGATCTGAGCATTCAGCTAACAGAGTTAAACCATACTTTTGATTGAGCAGTTTTGAAACACTCTGTCTGTAGAAAATGCAACTGCACATTCGTAGCGCTAAGTGGGTAATAGTGGAAAAAAGAATATGTTCAAATATAAATTACACAGAAGCATTGTATGAAACTTCTTTCTGTTCTGTGCATTCAACTAACAGAGTTGAACCTTACTTTTGATTGAGCCTTTCTGAAACACTCTTTCTGTAGAAACTGCAATTGGACATTCTGAGCGCTAAGAGGCCTATATAGGGAAAAATAATATCTTCAAATAAAAACTACACAGAAGCATTGTGTGAAACTTATTTCTGATATGTTCATTAAGCTAACAGAGTTAAACCATACTTTTGATTACGCAGTTCTGAACACTCTTTCTATAGAAAATGCAAGTGGACATTCGGAGCGCTAAGAGGGTAATATTGGAAAAAGCAATATATTCAAATATAAACTACACAGTAGCATTCTGAGAAAATTCTTTCTGTTCTGTGCATTCAACTAACAGAGTTGAACCTTACTTTTGATTGAGCCGTTCTGAAACACTGTTTCTGTAGAAACAGCAATTGGACATGCTAAGCGCTAAGAGGCCTACATTGGGAAAAAGAATATCTTCAAATAAAAACTACACAGATGCATTCTGTGAAACTTATTTCTGATCTGTAAATTCAGTTAACAGAGATAAAACATATTTTTGATTGAGCAGTTATGAAACACTCTTTTTGTAGAAAATGCAAGTGGAGATTCGGAGCGCTAAGAGGGTAATAGTGGAAAAAGGAATGTCTTCAAATATAAAGTACACAGAATCATTCGGTGAAACTTCTTTCTGATCTGTGCATTCAGCTAACAGAGTTAAACCATACTTTTGATTGAGCAGATCTGAACACTCTTTCTGTTGAAAATGCAACTGGACATTTGGAGCGCTAAGAGCGTAGTAGTGGAAAAAGTAATATATTCAAATATAAACTACACAGAAGCATTCTGTGAAACTTCTTTCTGATCTGAGCATACAGCTAACAGAGTTAAACCATACTTTTGATTGAGCAGTTTTGAAACACTCTGTCTGTAGAAAATGCAACTGGACATTCGTAGCGCTAAGTGGGTAATAGTGGAAAAAAGAATATGTTCAAATATAAACTACACAGAAGCATTGTATGAAACTTCTTTCTGTTCTGTGCATTCAACTAACAGAGTTGAACCTTACTTTTGATTGAGCCGTTCTGAAACACTCTTTCTGTAGAAACTGCAATTGGACATTCTGAGCGCTAAGAGGCCTATATTGGGAAAAAGAATGTCTAAAAATAAAAACTACACAGAAGAATTGTGTGAAACTTCTTTCTGTTCTGTTTGTTCAACTAAAAGAGTTGAACCTTAGTTTTGATTGAGCCGTTCTGAAACACTCTTTCTGTAGAAAATGCAAGTGGAGATTCGGAGCGCTAAGAGGGTAATAGTGGAAAAAGGAATGTCTTCAAATATAAACTACACAGAATCATTCTGTGAAACTTCTTTCTGATCTGTGCATTCAGCTAACAGAGTTAAACCATACTTTTGATTGAGCAGATCTGAACACTCTTTCTGTAGAAAATGCAACTGGACATTTGGAGCGCTAAGAGAGTAGTAGTGGAAAAAGGAATATATTCAAATATAAACTACACAGAAGCATTCTGTGAAACTTCTTTCTGATCTGAGCATTCAGCTAAC
Source organism: Symphalangus syndactylus (assembly GCF_028878055.3). NCBI lineage: Eukaryota > Metazoa > Chordata > Mammalia > Primates > Hylobatidae > Symphalangus > Symphalangus syndactylus. Next base: position 1,458,684 of record NC_072426.2, on the reverse strand, counting down.
AGAGTTAAACCATACTTTTGATTGAGCAGTTTTGAAACACTCTGTCTGTAGAAAATGCAACTGGACATTCGTAGCGCTAAGTTGCTAATAGTGGAAAAAAGAATATGTTCAAATATAAACTACACAGAAGCATTGTATGAAACTTCTTTCTGTTCTGTGCATTCAACTAACAGAGTTGAACCTTACTTTTGATTGAGCCGTTCTGAAACACTCTTTCTGTAGAAACTGCAATTGGACATTCTGAGCGCTAAGAGGCCTATATTGGGAAAAAGAATGTCTACAAATAAAAACTACACAGAAGAATTGTGTGAAACTTCTTTCTGTTCTGTTTGTTCAACTAAAAGAGTTGAACCTTAGTTTTGATTGAGCCGTTCTGAAACACTCTTTCTGTAGAAAATGCAAGTGGAGATTCGGAGCGCTAAGAGGGTAATAGTGGAAAAAGGAATGTCTCCAAATATAAACTACACAGAATCATTCTGTGAAACTTCTTTCTGATCTGTGCATTCAGCTAACAGAGTTAAACCATACTTTTGATTGAGCAGATCTGAACACTCTTTCTGTTGAAAATGCAACTGGACATTTGGAGCGCTAAGAGAGTAGTAGTGGAAAAAGGAATATATACAAATATAAACTACACAGAAGAATTCTGTGAAACTTCTTTCTGATCTGAGCATTCAGCTAACAGAGTTAAACCATACTTTTGATTGAGCAGTTTTGAAACACTCTGTCTGTAGAAAATGCAACTGGACATTCGTAGCGCTAAGTGGGTAATAGTGGAAAAAAGAATATGTTCAAATATAAACTACACAGAAGCATTGTATGAAACTTCTTTCTGTTCTGTGCATTCAACTAACAGAGTTGAACCTTACTTTTGATTGAGCCGTTCTGAAACACTCTTTCTGTAGAAATTGCAATTGGACATTCTGAGCGCTAAGAGGCCTATATTGGGAAAAAGAATGTCTAAAAATAAAAACTACACAGAAGGATTGTGTGAAACTTCTTTCTGTTCTGTTTGTTCAACTAAAAGAGTTGAACCTTAGTTTTGATTGAGCCGTTCTGAAACACTCTTACTGTAGAAAATGCAAGTGGAGATTCGGAGCGCTAAGAGGGTAATAGTGGAAAAAGGAATGTCTCCAAATATAAACTACACAGAATCATTCTGTGAAACTTCTTTCTGATCTGTGCATTCAGCTAACAGAGTTAAACCATACTTTTGATTGAGCAGATCTGAACACTCTTTCTGTAGAAAATGCAACTGGACATTTGGAGCGCTAAGAGCGTAGTAGTGGAAAAAGGAATATATTCAAATATAAACTACACAGAAGCATTCTGTGAAACTTCTTTCTGATCTGAGCATTCAGCTAACAGAGTTAAACCATACTTTTGATTGAGCAGTTTTGAAACACTCTGTCTGTAGAAAATGCAACTGCACATTCGTAGCGCTAAGTGGGTAATAGTGGAAAAAAGAATATGTTCAAATATAAATTACACAGAAGCATTGTATGAAACTTCTTTCTGTTCTTTGCATTCAACTAACAGAGTTGAACCTTACTTTTGATTGAGCCTTTCTGAAACACTCTTTCTGTAGAAACTGCAATTGGACATTCTGAGCGCTAAGAGGCCTATATTGGGAAAAATAATATCTTCAAATAAAAACTACACAGAAGCATTGTTTGAAACTTATTTCTGATATGTTCATTAAGCTAACAGAGTTAAACCATACTTTTGATTGCGCAGTTCTGAACACTCTTTCTGTAGAAAATGCAAGTGGACATTCGGACCGCTAAGAGGGTAATAGTGGAAAAAGGAATATATTCAAATATAAACTACACAGTAGCATTCTGTGAAAATTCTTTCTGTTCTGTGCATTCAACTAACAGAGTTGAACCTTACTTTTGATTGAGCCGTTCTGAAACACTGTTTCTGTAGAAACTGCAATTGGACATGCTAAGCGCTAAGAGGCCTACATTGGGAAAAAGAATATCTTCAAATAAAAACTACACAGATGCATTCTGTGAAACTTATTTCTGATCTGTAAATTCAGTTAACAGAGATAAAACATATTTTTGATTGAGCAGTTATGAAACACTCTTTTTGTAGAAAATGCAAGTGGAGATTCGGAGCGCTAAGAGGGTAATAGTGGAAAAAGGAATGTCTTCAAATATAAAGTACACAGAATCATTCGGTGAAACTTCTTTCTGATCTGTGCATTCAGCTAACAGAGTTAAACCATACTTTTGATTGAGCAGATCTGAACACTCTTTCTGTTGAAAATGCAACTGGACATTTGGAGCGCTAAGAGCGTAGTAGTGGAAAAAGGAATATATTCAAATATAAACTACACAGAAGCATTCTGTGAAACTTCTTTCTGATCTGAGCATTCAGCTAACAGAATTAAACCATACTTTTGATTGAGCAGTTTTGAAACACTCTGTCTGTAGAAAATGCAACTGGACATTCGTAGCGCTAAGTGGGTAATAGTGGAAAAAAGAATATGTTCAAATATAAACTACACAGAAGCATTGTATGAAACTTCTTTCTGTTCTGTGCATTCAACTAACAGAGTTGAACCTTACTTTTGATTGAGCCGTTCTGAAACACTCTTTGTGTAGAAACTGCAATTGGACATTCTGAGCGCTAAGAGGCCTATATTGGGAAAAAGAATGTCTACAAATAAAAACTACACAGAAGAATTGTGTGAAACTTCTTTCTGTTCTGTTTGTTCAACTAAAAGAGTTGAACCTTAGTTTTGATTGAGCCGTTCTGAAACACTCTTTCTGTAGAAAATGCAAGTGGAGATTCGTAGCGCTAAGAGGGTAATAGTGGAAAAAGGAATGTCTCCAAATATAAACTACACAGAATCATTCTGTGAAACTTCTTTCTGATCTGTGCATTCAGCTAACAGAGTTAAACCATACTTTTGATTGAGCAGATCTGAACACTCTTTCTGTAGAAAATGCAACTGGACATTTGGAGCGCTAAGAGAGTAGTAGTGGAAAAAGGAATATATTCAAATATAAACTACACAGAAGCATTCTGTGAAACTTCTTTCTGATCTGAGCATTCAGCTAACAGAGTTAAACCATACTTTTGATTGAGCAGTTTTGAAACACTCTGTCTGTAGAAAATGCAACTGGACATTCGTATCGCTAAGTTGGTAATAGTGGAAAAAAGAATATGTTCAAATATAAACTACACAGAAGCATTGTATGAAACTTCTTTCTGTTCTGTGCATTCAACTAACAGAGTTGAACCTTACTTTTGATTGAGCCGTTCTGAAACACTCTTTCTGTAGCAATTGCAATTGGACATTCTGAGCGCTAAGAGGCCTATATTGGGAAAAAGAATGTCTAAAAATAAAAACTACACAGAAGGATTGTGTGAAACTTCTTTCTGTTCTGTTTGTTCAACTAAAAGAGTTGAACCTTAGTTTTGATTGAGCCGTTCTGAAACACTCTTACTGTAGAAAATGCAAGTGGAGATTCGGAGCGCTAAGAGGGTAATAGTGGAAAAAGGAATGTCTCCAAATATAAACTACACAGAATCATTCTGTGAAACTTCTTTCTGATCTGTGCATTCAGCTAACAGAGTTAAACCATACTTTTGATTGAGCAGATCTGAACACTCTTTCTGTAGAAAATGCAACTGGACATTTGGAGCGCTAAGAGCGTAGTAGTGGAAAAAGGAATATATTCAAATATAAACTACACAGAAGCATTCTGTGAAAGTTCTTTCTGATCTGAGCATTCAGCTAACAGAGTTAAACCATACTTTTGATTGAGCAGTTTTGAAACACTCTGTCTGTAGAAAATGCAACTGCACATTCGTAGCGCTAAGTGTTTAATAGTGGAAAAAAGAATATGTTCAAATATAAATTACACAGAAGCATTGTATGAAACTTCTTTCTGTTCTTTGCATTCAACTAACAGAGTTGAACCTTACTTTTGATTGAGCCTTTCTGAAACACTCTTTCTGTAGAAACTGCAATTGGACATTCTGAGCGCTAAGAGGCCTATATTGGGAAAAATAATATCTTCAAATAAAAACTACACAGAAGCATTGTGTGAAACTTATTTCTGATATGTTCATTAAGCTAACAGAGTTAAACCATACTTTTGATTGCGCAGTTCTGAACACTCTTTCTGTAGAAAATGCAAGTGGACATTCGGACCGCTAAGAGGGTAATAGTGGAAAAAGGAATATATTCAAATATAAACTACACAGTAGCATTCTGTGAAAATTCTTTCTGTTCTGTGCATTCAACTAACAGAGTTGAACCTTACTTTTGATTGAGCCGTTCTGAAACACTGTTTCTGTAGAAACTGCAATTGGACATGCTAAGCGCTAAGAGGCCTACATTGGGAAAAAGAATATCTTCAAATAAAAACTACACAGATGCATTCTGTGAAACTTATTTCTGATCTGTAAATTCAGTTAACAGAGATAAAACATATTTTTGATTGAGCAGTTATGAAACACTCTTTTTGTAGAAAATGCAAGTGGAGATTCGGAGCGCTAAGAGGGTAATAGTGGAAAAAGGAATGTCTTCAAATATAAAGTACACAGAATCATTCGGTGAAACTTCTTTCTGATCTGTGCATTCAGCTAACAGAGTTAAACCATACTTTTGATTGAGCAGATCTGAACACTCTTTCTGTTGAAAATGCAACTGGACATTTGGAGCGCTAAGAGCGTAGTAGTGGAAAAAGGAATATATTCAAATATAAACTACACAGAAGCATTCTGTGAAACTTCTTTCTGATCTGAGCATACAGCTAACAGAGTTAAACCATACTTTTGATTGAGCAGTTTTGAAACACTCTGTCTGTAGAAAATGCAACTGGTCATTCGTAGCGCTAAGTGGGTAATAGTGGAAAAAAGAATATGTTCAAATATAAACTACACAGAAGCATTGTATGAAACTTCTTTCTGTTCTGTGCATTCAACTAACAGAGTTGAACCTTACTTTTGATTGAGCCGTTCTGAAACACTCTTTGTGTAGAAACTGCAATTGGACATTCTGAGCGCTAAGAGGCCTATATTGGGAAAAAGAATGTCTACAAATAAAAACTACACAGAAGAATTGTGTGAAACTTCTTTCTGTTCTGTTTGTTCAACTAAAAGAGTTGAACCTTAGTTTTGATTGAGCCGTTCTGAAACACTCTTTCTGTAGAAAATGCAAGTGGAGATTCGGAGCGCTAAGAGGGTAATAGTGGAAAAAGGAATGTCTCCAAATATAAACTACACAGAATCATTCTGTGAAACTTCTTTCTGATCTGTGCATTCAGCTAACAGAGTTAAACCATACTTTTGATTGAGCAGATCTGAACACTCTTTCTGTAGAAAATGCAACTGGACATTTGGAGCGCTAAGAGAGTAGTAGTGGAAAAAGGAATATATTCAAATATAAACTATACAGAAGCATTCTGTGAAACTTCTTTCTGATCTGAGCATTCAGCTAACAGAGTTAAACCATACTTTTGATTGAGCAGTTTTGAAACACTCTGTCTGTAGAAAATGCAACTGGACATTCGTAGCGCTAAGTTGGTAATAGTGGAAAAAAGAATATGTTCAAATATAAACTACACAGAAGCATTGTATGAAACTTCTTTCTGTTCTGTGCATTCAACTAACAGAGTTGAACCTTACTTTTGATTGAGCCGTTCTGAAACACTCTTTCTGTAGAAATTGCAATTGGACATTCTGAGCGCTAAGAGGCCTATATTGGGAAAAAGAATGTCTAAAAATAAAAACTACACAGAAGGATTGTGTGAAACTTCTTTCTGTTCTGTTTGTTCAACTAAAAGAGTTGAACCTTAGTTTTGATTGAGCCGTTCTGAAACACTCTTACTGTAGAAAATGCAAGTGGAGATTCGGAGCGCTAAGAGGGTAATAGTGGAAAAAGGAATGTCTCCAAATATAAACTACACAGAATCATTCTGTGAAACTTCTTTCTGATCTGTGCATTCAGCTAACAGAGTTAAACCATACTTTTGATTGAGCAGATCTGAACACTCTTTCTGTAGAAAATGCAACTGGACATTTGGAGCGCTAAGAGCGTAGTAGTGGAAAAAGGAATATATTCAAATATAAACTACACAGAAGCATTCTGTGAAACTTCTTTCTGATCTGAGCATTCAGCTAACAGAGTTAAACCATACTTTTGATTGAGCAGTTTTGAAACACTCTGTCTGTAGAAAATGCAACTGCACATTCGTAGCGCTAAGTGTTTAATAGTGGAAAAAAGAATATGTTCAAATATAAATTACACAGAAGCATTGTATGAAACTTCTTTCTGTTCTTTGCATTCAACTAACAGAGTTGAACCTTACTTTTGATTGAGCCTTTCTGAAACACTCTTTCTGTAGAAACTGCAATTGGACATTCTGAGCGCTAAGAGGCTTATATTGGGAAAAATAATATCTTCAAATAAAAACTACACAGAAGCATTGTGTGAAACTTATTTCTGATATGTTCATTAAGCTAACAGAGTTAAACCATACTTTTGATTGCGCAGTTCTGAACACTCTTTCTGTAGAAAATGCAAGTGGACATTCGGACCGCTAAGAGGGTAATAGTGGAAAAAGGAATATATTCAAATATAAACTACACAGTAGCATTCTGTGAAAATTCTTTCTGTTCTGTGCATTCAACTAACAGAGTTGAACCTTACTTTTGATTGAGCCGTTCTGAAACACTGTTTCTGTAGAAACTGCAATTGGACATGCTAAGCGCTAAGAGGCCTACATTGGGAAAAAGAATATCTTCAAATAAAAACTACACAGATGCATTCTGTGAAACTTATTTCTGATCTGTAAATTCAGTTAACAGAGATAAAACATATTTTTGATTGAGCAGTTATGAAACACTCTTTTTGTAGAAAATGCAAGTGGAGATTCGGAGCGCTAAGAGGGTAATAGTGGAAAAAGGAATGTCTTCAAATATAAAGTACACAGAATCATTCGGTGAAACTTCTTTCTGATCTGTGCATTCAGCTAACAGAGTTAAACCATACTTTTGATTGAGCAGATCTGAACACTCTTTCTGTTGAAAATGCAACTGGACATTTGGAGCGCTAAGAGCGTAGTAGTGGAAAAAGGAATATATTCAAATATAAACTACACAGAAGCATTCTGTGAAACTTCTTTCTGATCTGAGCATACAGCTAACAGAGTTAAACCATACTTTTGATTGAGCAGTTTTGAAACACTCTGTCTGTAGAAAATGCAACTGGACATTCGTAGCGCTAAGTGGGTAATAGTGGAAAAAAGAATATGTTCAAATATAAACTACACAGAAGCATTGTATGAAACTTCTTTCTGTTCTGTGCATTCAACTAACAGAGTTGAACCTTACTTTTGATTGAGCCGTTCTGAAACACTCTTTCTGTAGAAACTGCAATTGGACATTCTGAGCGCTAAGAGGCCTATATTGGGAAAAAGAATGTCTACAAATAAAAACTACACAGAAGAATTGTGTGAAACTTCTTTCTGTTCTGTTTGTTCAACTAAAAGAGTTGAACCTTAGTTTTGATTGAGCCGTTCTGAAACACTCTTTCTGTAGAAAATGCAAGTGGAGATTCGGAGCGCTAAGAGGGTAATAGTGGAAAAAGGAATGTCTTCAAATATAAACTACACAGAATCATTCTGTGAAACTTGTTTCTGATCTGTGCATTCAGCTAACAGAGTTAAACCATACTTTTGATTGAGCAGATCTGAACACTCTTTCTGTAGAAAATGCAACTGGACATTTGGAGCGCTAAGAGAGTACTAGTGGAAAAAGGAATATATTCAAATATAAACTACACAGAAGCATTCTGTGAAACTTCTTTCTGATCTGAGCATTCAGCTAACAGAGTTAAACCATACTTTTGATTGAGCAGTTTTGAAACACTCTGTCTGTAGAAAATGCAACTGGACATTCGTAGCGCTAAGTGGGTAATAGTGGAAAAAAGAATATGTTCAAATATAAACTACACAGAAGCATTGTATGAAACTTCTTTCTGTTCTGTGCATTCAACTAACAGAGTTGAACCTTACTTTTGATTGAGCCGTTCTGAAACACTCTTTCTGTAGAAACTGCAATTGGACATTCTGAGCGCTAAGAGGCCTATATTGGGAAAAATAATGTCTACAAATAAATACTACACAGAAGAATTGTGTGAAACTTCTTTCTGTTCTGTTTGTTCAACTAAAAGAGTTGAACCTTAGTTTTGATTGAGCCGTTCTGAAACACTCTTTCTGTAGAAAATGCAAGTGGAGATTCGGAGCGCTAAGAGGGTAATAGTGGAAAAAGGAATGTCTCCAAATATAAACTACACAGAATCATTCTGTGAAACTTCTTTCTGATCTGTGCATTCAGCTAACAGAGTTAAACCATACTTTTGATTGAGCCGATCTGAACACTCTTTCTGTAGAAAATGCAACTGGACATTTGGAGCGCTAAGAGCGTAGTAGTGGAAAAAGGAATATATTCAAATATAAACTACACAGAAGCATTCTGTGAAACTTCTTTCTGATCTGAGCATTCAGCTAACAGAGTTAAACCATACTTTTGATTGAGCAGTTTTGAAACACTCTGTCTGTAGAAAATGCAACTGCACATTCGTAGCGCTAAGTGGGTAATAGTGGAAAAAAGAATATGTTCAAATATAAATTACACAGAAGCATTGTATGAAACTTCTTTCTGTTCTTTGCATTCAACTAACAGAGTTGAACCTTACTTTTGATTGAGCCTTTCTGAAACACTCTTTCTGTAGAAACTGCAATTGGACATTCTGAGCGCTAAGAGGCCTATATTGGGAAAAATAATATCTTCAAATAAAAACTACACAGAAGCATTGTGTGAAACTTATTTCTGATATGTTCATTAAGCTAACAGAGTTAAACCATACTTTTGATTGCGCAGTTCTGAACACTATTTCTGTAGAAAATGCAAGTGGACATTCGGACCGCTAAGAGGGTAATAGTGGAAAAAGGAATATATTCAAATATAAACTACACAGTAGCATTCTGTGAAAATTCTTTATGTTCTGTGCATTCAACTAACAGAGTTGAACCTTACTTTTGATTGAGCCGTTCTGAAACACTGTTTCTGTAGAAACTGCAATTGGACATGCTAAGCGCTAAGAGGCCTACATTGGGAAAAAGAATATCTTCAAATAAAAACTACACAGATGCATTCTGTGAAACTTATTTCTGATCTGTAAATTCAGATAACAGAGATAAAACATATTTTTGATTGAGCAGTTATGAAACACTCTTTTTGTAGAAAATGCAAGTGGAGATTCGGAGCGCTAAGAGGGTAAGAGTGGAAAAAGGAATGTCTTCAAATATAAAGTACACAGAATCATTCGGTGAAACTTATTTCTGATCTGTGCATTCAGCTAACAGAGTTAAACCATACTTTTGATTGAGCAGATCTGAACACTCTTTCTGTTGAAAATGCAACTGGACCTTTGGAGCGCTAAGAGCGTAGTAGTGGAAAAAGGAATATATTCAAATATAAACTACACAGAAGCATTCTGTGAAACTTCTTTCTGATCTGAGCATACAGCTAACAGAGTTAAACCATACTTTTGATTGAGCAGTTTTGAAACACTCTGTCTGTAGAAAATGCAACTGGACATTCGTAGCGCTAAGTGGGTAATAGTGGAAAAAAGAATATGTTCAAATATAAACTACACAGAAGCATTGTATGAAACTTCTTTCTGTTCTGTGCATTCAACTAACAGAGTTGAACCTTACTTTTGATTGAGCCGTTCTGAAACACTCTTTCTGTAGAAACTGCAATTGGACATTCTGAGCGCTAAGAGGCCTATATTGGGAAAAAGAATGTCTACAAATAAAAACTACACAGAAGAATTGTGTGAAACTTCTTTCTGTTCTGTTTGTTCAACTAAAAGAGTTGAACCTTAGTTTTGATTGAGCCGTTCTGAAACACTCTTTCTGTAGAAAATGCAAGTGGAGATTCGGAGCGCTAAGAGGGTAATAGTGGAAAAAGGAATGTCTTCAAATATAAACTACAAAGAATCATTCTGTGAAACTTGTTTCTGATCTGTGCATTCAGCTAACAGGGTTAAACCATACTTTTGATTGAGCAGATCTGAACACTCTTTCTGTAGAAAATGCAACTGGACATTTGGAGCGCTAAGAGAGTACTAGTGGAAAAAGGAATATATTCAAATATAAACTACACAGAAGCATTCTGTGAAACTTCTTTCTGATCTGAGCATTCAGCTAACAGAGTTAAACCATACTTTTGATTGAGCAGTTTTGAAACACTCTGTCTGTAGAAAATGCAACTGGACATTCGTAGCGCTAAGTGGGTAATAGTGGAAAAAAGAATATGTTCAAATATAAACTACACAGAAGCATTGTATGAAACTTCTTTCTGTTCTGTGCATTCAACTAACAGAGTTGAACCTTACTTTTGATTGAGCCGTTCTGAAACACTCTTTCTGTAGAAACTGCAATTGGACATTCTGAGCGCTAAGAGGCCTATATTGGGAAAAAGAATGTCTACAAATAAAAACTACACAGAAGAATTGTGTGAAACTTCTTTCTGTTCTGTTTGTTCAACTAAAAGAGTTGAACCTTAGTTTTGATTGAGCCGTTCTGAAACACTCTTTCTGTAGAAAATGCAGGTGGAGATTCGGAGCGCTAAGAGGGTAATAGTGGAAAAAGGAATGTCTCCAAATATAAACTACACAGAATCATTCTGTGAAACTTCTTTCTGATCTGTGCATTCAGCTAACAGAGTTAAACCATACTTTTGATTGAGCAGATCTGAACACTCTTTCTGTAGAAAATGCAACTGGACATTTGGAGCGCTAAGAGAGTAGTAGTGGAAAAAGGAATATATTCAAATATAAACTACACAGAAGCATTCTGTGAAACTTCTTTCTGATCTGAGCATTCAGCTAACAGAGTTAAACCATACTTTTGATTGAGCAGTTTTGAAACACTCTGTCTGTAGAAAATGCAACTGGACATTCGTAGCGCTAAGTTGGTAATAGTGGAAAAAAGAATATGTTCAAATATAAACTACACAGAAGCATTGTATGAAACTTATTTCTGATCTGTGCATTCAACTAACAGAGTTGAACCTTACTTTTGATTGAGCCGTTCTGAAACACTCTTTCTGTAGAAATTGCAATTGGACATTCTGAGCGCTAAGAGGCCTATATTGGGAAAAAGAATGTCTAAAAATAAAAACTACACAGAAGGATTGTGTGAAACTTCTTTCTGTTCTGTTTGTTCAACTAAAAGAGTTGAACCTTAGTTTTGATTGAGCCGTTCTGAAACACTCTTACTGTAGAAAATGCAAGTGGAGATTCGGAGCGCTAAGAGGGTAATAGTGGAAAAAGGAATGTCTCCAAATATAAACTACACAGAATCATTCTGTGAAACTTCTTTCTGATCTGTGCATTCAGCTAACAGAGTTAAACCATACTTTTGATTGAGCAGATCTGAACACTCTTTCTGTAGAAAATGCAACTGGACATTTGGAGCGCTAAGAGCTTAGTATTGGAAAAAGGAATATATTCAAATATAAACTACACAGAAGCATTCTGTGAAACTTCTTTCTGATCTGAGCATTCAGCTAACAGAGTTAAACCATACTTTTGATTGCGCAGTTTTGAAACACTCTGTCTGTAGAAAATGCAACTGCACATTCGTAGCGCTAAGTGGGTAATAGTGGAAAAAAGAATATGTTCAAATATAAATTACACAGAAGCATTGTATGAAACTTCTTTCTGTTCTGTGCATTCAACTAACAGAGTTGAACCTTACTTTTGATTGAGCCTTTCTGAAACACTCTTTCTGTAGAAACTGCAATTGGACATTCTGAGCGCTAAGAGGCCTATATTGGGAAAAATAATATCTTCAAATAAAAACTACACAGAAGCATTGTGTGAAACTTATTTCTGATATGTTCATTAAGCTAACAGAGTTAAACCATACTTTTGATTGCGCAGTTCTGAACACTCTTTCTGTAGAAAATGCAAGTGGACATTCGGAGCGCTAAGAGGGTAATAGTGGAAAAAGGAATATATTCAAATATAAACTACACAGTAGCATTCTGTGAAAATTCTTTCTGTTCTGTGCATTCAACTAACAGAGTTGAACCTTACTTTTGATTGAGCCGTTCTGAAACACTGTTTCTGTAGAAACTGCAATTGGACATGCTAAGCGCTAAGAGGCCTACATTGGGAAAAAGAATATCTTCAAATAAAAACTACACAGATGCATTCTGTGAAACTTATTTCTGATCTGTAAATTCAGTTAACAGAGATAAAACATATTTTTGATTGAGCAGTTATGAAACACTCTTTTTGTAGAAAATGCAAGTTCAGATTCGGAGCGCTAAGAGGGTAATAGTGGAAAAAGGAATGTCTTCAAATATAAAGTACACAGAATCATTCGCTGAAACTTCTTTCTGATCTGTGCATTCAGCTAACAGAGTTAAACCATACTTTTGATTGAGCAGATCTGAACACTCTTTCTGTTGAAAATGCAACTGGACATTTGGAGCGCTAAGAGCGTAGTAGTGGAAAAAGGAATATATTCAAATATAAACTACACAGAAGCATTCTGTGAAACTTCTTTCTGATCTGAGCATACAGCTAACAGAGTTAAACCATACTTTTGATTGAGCAGTTTTGAAACACTCTGTCTGTAGAAAATGCAACTGGACATTCGTAGCGCTAAGTGGGTAATAGTGGAAAAAAGAATATGTTCAAATATAAACTACACAGAAGCATTGTATGAAACTTCTTTCTGTTCTGTGCATTCAACTAACAGAGTTGAACCTTACTTTTGATTGAGCCGTTCTGAAACACTCTTTGTGTAGAAACTGCAATTGGACATTCTGAGCGCTAAGAGGCCTATATTGGGAAAAAGAATGTCTACAAATAAAAACTACACAGAAGAATTGTGTGAAACTTCTTTCTGTTCTGTTTGTTCAACTAAAAGAGTTGAACCTTAGTTTTGATTGAGCCGTTCTGAAACACTCTTTCTGTAGAAAATGCAAGTGGAGATTCGGAGCGCTAAGAGGGTAATAGTGGAAAAAGGAATGTCTTCAAATATAAACTACACAGAATCATTCTGTGAAACTTATTTCTGATCTGTGCATTCAGCTAACAGAGTTAAACCATACTTTTGATTGAGCAGATCTGAACACTCTTTCTGTAGAAAATGCAACTGGACATTTGGAGCGCTAAGAGAGTACTAGTGGAAAAAGGAATATATTCAAATATAAACTACACAGAAGCATTCTGTGAAACTTCTTTCTGATCTGAGCATTCAGCTAACAGAGTTAAACCATACTTTTGATTGAGCAGTTTTGAAACACTCTGTCTGTAGAAAATGCAACTGGACATTCGTAGCGCTAAGTGGGTAATAGTGGAAAAAAGAATATGTTCAAATATAAACTACACAGAAGCATTGTATGAAACTTCTTTCTGTTCTGTGCATTCAACTAACAGAGTTGAACCTTACTTTTGATTGAGCCGTTCTGAAACACTCTTTCTGTAGAAACTGCAATTGGACATTCTGAGCGCTAAGAGGCCTATATTGGGAAAAAGAATGTCTACAAATAAAAACTACACAGAAGAATTGTGTGAAACTTCTTTCTGTTCTGTTTGTTCAACTAAAAGAGTTGAACCTTAGTTTTGATTGAGCCGTTCTGAAACACTCTTTCTGTAGAAAATGCAAGTGGAGATTCGGAGCGCTAAGAGGGTAATAGTGGAAAAAGGAATGTCTCCAAATATAAACTACACAGAATCATTCTGTGAAACTTCTTTCTCATCTGTGCATTCAGCTAACAGAGTTAAACCATACTTTTGATTGAGCAGATCTGAACACTCTTTCTGTAGAAAATGCAACTGGACATTTGGAGCGCTAAGAGAGTAGTAGTGGAAAAAGGAATATATTCAAATATAAACTACACAGAAGCATTCTGTGAAACTTCTTTCTGATCTGAGCATTCAGCTAACAGAGTTAAACCATACTTTTGATTGAGCAGTTTTGAAACACTCTGTCTGTAGAAAATGCAACTGGACATTCGTAGCGCTAAGTTGGTAATAGTGGAAAAAAGAATATGTTCAAATATAAACTACACAGAAGCATTGTATGAAACTTATTTCTGATCTGTGCATTCAACTAACAGAGTTGAACCTTACTTTTGATTGAGCCGTTCTGAAACACTCTTTCTGTAGAAATTGCAATTGGACATTCTGAGCGCTAAGAGGCCTATATTGGGAAAAAGAATGTCTAAAAATAAAAACTACACAGAAGGATTGTGTGAAACTTCTTTCTGTTCTGTTTGTTCAACTAAAAGAGTTGAACCTTAGTTTTGATTGAGCCGTTCTGAAACACTCTTACTGTAGAAAATGCAAGTGGAGATTCGGAGCGCTAAGAGGGTAATAGTGGAAAAAGGAATGTCTCCAAATATAAACTACACAGAATCATTCTGTGAAACTTCTTTCTGATCTGTGCATTCAGCTAACAGAGTTAAACCATACTTTTGATTGAGCAGATCTGAACACTCTTTCTGTAGAAAATGCAACTGGACATTTGGAGCGCTAAGAGCTTAGTATTGGAAAAAGGAATATATTCAAATATAAACTACACAGAAGCATTCTGTGAAACTTCTTTCTGATCTGAGCATTCAGCTAACAGAGTTAAACCATACTTTTGATTGCGCAGTTTTGAAACACTCTGTCTGTAGAAAATGCAACTGCACATTCGTAGCGCTAAGTGGGTAATAGTGGAAAAAAGAATATGTTCAAATATAAATTACACAGAAGAATTGTATGAAACTTCTTTCTGTTCTGTGCATTCAACTAACAGAGTTGAACCTTACTTTTGATTGAGCCTTTCTGAAACACTCTTTATGTAGAAACTGCAATTGGACATTCTGAGCGCTAAGAGGCCTATATTGGGAAAAATAATATCTTCAAATAAAAACTACACAGAAGCATTGTGTGAAACTTATTTCTGATATGTTCATTAAGCTAACAGAGTTAAACCATACTTTTGATTGCGCAGTTCTGAACACTCTTTCTGTAGAAAATGCAAGTGGACATTCGGAGCGCTAAGAGGGTAATAGTGGAAAAAGGAATATATTCAAATATAAACTACACAGTAGCATTCTGTGAAAATTCTTTCTGTTCTGTGCATTCAACTAACAGAGTTGAACCTTACTTTTGATTGAGCCGTTCTGAAACACTGTTTCTGTAGAAACTGCAATTGGACATGCTAAGCGCTAAGAGGCCTACATAGGGAAAAAGAATATCTTCAAATAAAAACTACACAGATGCATTCTGTGAAACTTATTTCTGATCTGTAAATTCAGTTAACAGAGATAAAACATATTTTTGATTGAGCAGTTATGAAACACCCTTTTTGTAGAAAATGCAAGTGGAGATTCGGAGCGCTAAGAGGGTAATAGTGGAAAAAGGAATGTCTTCAAATATAAAGTACACAGAATCATTCGCTGAAACTTCTTTCTGATCTGTGCATTCAGCTAACAGAGTTAAACCATACTTTTGATTGAGCAGATCTGAACACTCTTTCTGTTGAAAATGCAACTGGACATTTGGAGCGCTAAGAGCGTAGTAGTGGAAAAAGGAATATATTCAAATATAAACTACACAGAAGCATTCTGTGAAACTTCTTTCTGATCTGAGCATACAGCTAACAGAGTTAAACCATACTTTTGATTGAGCAGTTTTGAAACACTCTGTCTGTAGAAAATGCAACTGGACATTCGTAGCGCTAAGTGGGTAATAGTGGAAAAAAGAATATGTTCAAATATAAACTACACAGAAGCATTGTATGAAACTTCTTTCTGTTCTGTGCATTCAACTAACAGAGTTGAACCTTACTTTTGATTGAGCCGTTCTGAAACACTCTTTGTGTAGAAACTGCAATTGGACATTCTGAGCGCTAAGAGGCCTATATTGGGAAAAAGAATGTCTACAAATAAAAACTACACAGAAGAATTGTGTGAAACTTCTTTCTGTTCTGTTTGTTCAACTAAAAGAGTTGAACCTTAGTTTTGATTGAGCCGTTCTGAAACACTCTTTCTGTAGAAAATGCAAGTGGAGATTCGGAGCGCTAAGAGGGTAATAGTGGAAAAAGGAATGTCTCCAAATATAAACTACACAGAATCATTCTGTGAAACTTCTTTCTGATCTGTGCATTCAGCTAACAGAGTTAAACCATACTTTTGATTGAGCAGATCTGAACACTCTTTCTGTAGAAAATGCAACTGGACATTTGGAGCGCTAAGAGAGTAGTAGTGGAAAAAGGAATATATTCAAATATAAACTACACAGAAGCATTCTGTGAAACTTCTTTCTGATCTGAGCATTCAGCTAACAGAGTTAAACCATACTTTTGATTGAGCAGTTTTGAAACACTCTGTCTGTAGAAAATGCAACTGGACATTCGTAGCGCTAAGTGGGTAATAGTTGAAAAAAGAATATGTTCAAATATAAACTACACAGAAGCATTGTATGAAACTTCTTTCTGTTCTGTGCATTCAACTAACAGAGTTGAACCTTACTTTTGATTGAGCCGTTCTGAAACACTCTTTCTGTAGAAACTGCAATTGGACATTCTGAGCGCTAAGAGGCCTACATTGGGAAAAAGAATATCTTCAAATAAAAACTACACAGATGCATTCTGTGAAACTTATTTCTGATCTGTAAATTCAGTTAACAGAGATAAAACATATTTTTGATTGAGCAGTTATGAAACACTTTTTTTGTAGAAAATGCAAGTGGAGATTCGGAGCGCTAAGATGGTAATAGTGGAAAAAGGAATGTCTTCAAATATAAACTACACAGAATCATTCGGTGAAACTCCTTTCTGATCTGTGCATTCAGCTAACAGAGTTAAACCATACTTTTGATTGAGCACATCTGAACACTCTTTCTGTTGAATATGCAACTGGACATTTGGAGCGCTAAGAGCGTAGTAGTGGAAAAAGGAATATATTCAAATATAAACTACACAGAAGCATTCTGTGAAACTTCTTTCGGATCTGAGCATACAGCTAACAGAGTTAAACCATACTTTTGATTGAGCAGTTTTGAAACACTCTGTCTGTAGAAAATGCAACTGGACATTCGTAGCGCTAAGTGGGTAATAGTGGAAAAAAGAATATTTTCAAATATAAACTACACAGAATCATTGTATGAAACTTCTTTCTGTTCTGTGCATTCAACTAACAGAGTTGAACCTTACTTTTGATTTAGCCTTTCTGAAACACTCTTTCTGTAGAAACTGCAATTGGACATTCTGAGCGCTAAGAGGCCTATATTGGGAAAAATAATATCTTCAAATAAAAACTACACAGAAGCATTGTGTGAAACTTATTTCTGATATGTTCATTAAGCTAACAGAGTTAAACCATACTTTTGATTGCGCAGTTCTGAACACTCTTTCTGTAGAAAATGCAAGTGGACATTCGGAGTTCTAAGAGGGTAATAGTGGAAAAAGGAATATATTCAAATATAAACTACACAGTAGCATTCTGTGAAAATTCTTTCTGTTCTGTGCATTCAACTAACAGAGTTGAACCTTACTTTTGATTGAGCCGTTCTGAAACACTCTTTCTGTAGAAACTGCAATTGGACATTCTAAGCGCTAGGAGGCCTACATTGGGAAAAAGAATATCTTCAAATAAAAACTACACAGATGCATTCTGTGAAACTTATTTCTGATCTGTAAATTCAGTTAACAGAGATAAAACATATTTTTGATTGAGCAGTTATGAAACACTCTTTTTGTAGAAAATGCAAGTGGAGATTCGGAGCGCTAAGAGGGTAATAGTGCAAAAAGGAATGTCTTCAAATATAAACTACACAGAATCATTCGGTGAAACTTCTTTCTGATCTGTGCATTCAGCTAACAGAGTTAAACCATACTTTTGATTGAGCAGATCTGAACACTCTTTCTGTTGAAAATGCAACTGGACATTTGGAGTGCTAAGAGCGTAGTAGTGGAAAAAGGAATATATTCAAATATAAACTACACAGAAGCATTCTGTGAAACTTCTTTCTGATCTGAGCATTCAGCTAACAGAGTTAAACCATACTTTTGATTGAGCAGTTTTGAAACACTCTGTCTGTAGAAAATGCAACTGGACATTCGTAGCGCTAAGTGGGTAATAGTGGAAAAAAGAATATGTTCAAATATAAACTACACAGAAGCATTGTATGAAACTTCTTTCTGTTCTGTGCATTCAACTAACAGAGTTGAACCTTACTTTTGATTGAGCCGTTCTGAAACACTCTTTCTGTAGAAACTGCAATTGGACATTCTGAGCGCTAAGAGGCCTATATTGGGAAAAATAATGTCTACAAATAAAAACTACACAGAAGAATTGTGTGAAACTTCTTTCTGTTCTGTTTGTTCAACTAAAAGAGTTGAACCTTAGTTTTGATTGAGTCGTTCTGAAACACTCTTTCTGTAGAAAATGCAAGTGGAGATTCGGAGCGCTAAGAGGGTAATAGTGGAAAAAGGAATGTCTCCAAATATAAACTACACAGAATCATTCTGTGAAACTTCTTTCTGATCTGTGCATTCAGCTAACAGAGTTAAACCATACTTTTGATTGAGCAGATCTGAACACTCTTTCTGTAGAAAATGCAACTGGACATTTGGAGCGCTAAGAGAGTAGTAGTGGAAAAAGGAATATATTCAAATATAAACTACACAGAAGCATTCTGTGAAACTTCTTTCTGATCTGAGCATTCAGCTAACAGAGTTAAACCATACTTTTGATTGAGCAGTTTTGAAACACTCTGTCTGTAGAAAATGCAACTGGACATTCGTAGCGCTAAGTGGGTAATAGTGGAAAAAAGAATATGTTCAAATATAAACTACACAGAAGCATTGTATGAAACTTCTTTCTGTTCTGTGCATTCAACTAACAGAGTTGAACCTTACTTTTGATTGAGCCTTTCTGAAACACTCTTTCTGTAGAAACTGCAATTGGACATTCTGAGCGCTAAGAGGCCTCTATTGGGAAAAATAATATCTTCAAATAAAAACTACACAGAAGCATTGTGTGAAACTTATTTCTGATATGTTCATTAAGCTAACAGAGTTAAACCATACTTTTGATTGCGCAGTTCTGAACACTCTTTCTGTAGAAACTGCAAGTGGACATTCGGAGCGCTAAGAGGGTAATAGTGGAAAAAGGAATATATTCAAATATAAACTACACAGTAGCATTCTGTGAAAATTCTTTCTGTTCTGTGCATTCAACTAACAGAGTTGAACCTTACTTTTGATTGAGCCGTTCTGAAACACTCTTTCTGTAGAAACTGCAATTGGACATGCTAAGCGCTAAGAGGCCTACATTGGGAAAAAGAATATCTTCAAATAAAAACTACACAGATGCATTCTGTGAAACTTATTTCTGATCTGTAAATTCAGTTAACAGAGATAAAACATATTTTTGATTGAGCAGTTATGAAACACTCTTTTTGTAGAAAATGCAAGTGGAGATTCGGAGCGCTAAGAGGGTAATAGTGGAAAAAGGAATGTCTTCAAATATAAACTACACAGAATCATTCGGTGAAACTTCTTTCTGATCTGTGCATTCAGCTAACAGAGTTAAACCATACTTTTGATTGAGCAGATCTGAACACTCTTTCTGTTGAAAATGCAACTGGACATTTGGAGCGCTAAGAACGTATTAGTGGAAAAAGAAATATATTCTAATATAAACTACACAGAAGCATTCTGTGAAACTTCTTTCTTATCTGAGCATTCAGCTAACAGAGTTAAACCATACTTTTGATTGAGCAGTTTTGAAACACTCTGTCTGTAGGAAATGCAACTGGACATTCGTAGCGCTAAGTGGGTAATAGTGGAAAAAAGAATATGTCCAAATATAAACTACACAGAAGCATTGTATGAAACTTCTTTCTGTTCTGTGCATTCAACTAACAGAGTTGAACCTTACTTTTGATTGAGCCGTTCTGAAACACTCTTTCTGTAGAAACTGCAATTGGACATTCTGAGCGCTAAGAGGCCTATATTGGGAAAAAGAATGTCTACAAATAAAAACTACACAGAAGAATTGTGTGAAACTTCTTTCTGTTCTGTTTGTTCAACTAAAAGAGTTGAACCTTAGTTTTGATTGAGCCGTTCTGAAACACTCTTTCTGTAGAAAATGCAAGTGGAGATTCCGAGCGCTAAGAGGGTAATAGTGGAAAAAGGAATGTCTCCAAATATAAACTACACAGAATCAATCTGTGAAACTTCTTTCTGATCTGTGCATTCAGCTAACAGAGTTAAACCATACTTTTGATTGAGCAGATCTGAACACTCTTTCTGTAGAAAATGCAACTGGACATTTGGAGCGCTGAGAGAGTAGTAGTGGAAAAAGGAATATATTCAAATATAAACTACACAGAAGCATTCTGTGAAACTTCTTTCTGAACTGAGCATTCAGCTAACAGAGTTAAACCATACTTTTGATTGAGCAGTTTTGAAACACTCTGTCTGTGGAAAATGCAACTGGACATTCGTAGCGCTAAGTGGGTAATAGTGGAAAAAAGAATATGTTCAAATATAAACTACACAGAAGCATTGTAGGAAACTTCTTTCTGTTCTGCGCATTCAACTAACAGAGTTGAACCTTACTTTTGATTGAGCCTTTCTGAAACACTCTTTCTGTAGAAACTGCAATTGGACATTCTGAGCGCTAAGAGGCCTATATTGGGAAAAATAATATCTTCAAATAAAAACTACACAGAAGCATTGTGTGAAACTTATTTCTGATATGTTCATTAAGCTAACAGAGTTAAACCATACTTTTGATTGCGCAGTTCTGAACACTCTTTCTGTAGAAAATGCAAGTGGACATTCGGAGTTCTAAGAGGGTAATAGTGGAAAAAGGAATATATTCAAATATAAACTACACAGTAGCATTCTGTGAAAATTCTTTCTGTTCTGTGCATTCAACTAACAGAGTTGAACCTTACTTTTGATTGAGCCGTTCTGAAACACTCTTTCTGTAGAAACTGCAATTGGACATTCTAAGCGCTAGGAGGCCTACATTGGGAAAAAGAATATCTTCAAATAAAAACTACACAGATGCATTCTGTGAAACTTATTTCTGATCTGTAAATTCAGTTAACAGAGATAAAACATATTTTTGATTGAGCAGTTATGAAACACTCTTTTTGTAGAAAATGCAAGTGGAGATTCGGAGCGCTAAGAGGGTAATAGTGCAAAAAGGAATGTCTTCAAATATAAACTACACAGAATCATTCGGTGAAACTTCTTTCTGATCTGTGCATTCAGCTAACAGAGTTAAACCATACTTTTGATTGAGCAGATCTGAACACTCTTTCTGTTGAAAATGCAACTGGACATTTGGAGTGCTAAGAGCGTAGTAGTGGAAAAAGGAATATATTCAAATATAAACTACACAGAAGCATTCTGTGAAACTTCTTTCTGATCTGAGCATTCAGCTAACAGAGTTAAACCATACTTTTGATTGAGCAGTTTTGAAACACTCTGTCTGTAGAAAATGCAACTGGACATTCGTAGCGCTAAGTGGGTAATAGTGGAAAAAAGAATATGTTCAAATATAAACTACACAGAAGCATTGTATGAAACTTCTTTCTGTTCTGTGCATTCAACTAACAGAGTTGAACCTTACTTTTGATTGAGCCGTTCTGAAACACTCTTTCTGTAGAAACTGCAATTGGACATTCTGAGCGCTAAGAGGCCTATATTGGGAAAAATAATGTCTACAAATAAAAACTACACAGAAGAATTGTGTGAAACTTCTTTCTGTTCTGTTTGTTCAACTAAAAGAGTTGAACCTTAGTTTTGATTGAGTCGTTCTGAAACACTCTTTCTGTAGAAAATGCAAGTGGAGATTCGGAGCGCTAAGAGGGTAATAGTGGAAAAAGGAATGTCTCCAAATATAAACTACACAGAATCATTCTGTGAAACTTCTTTCTGATCTGTGCATTCAGCTAACAGAGTTAAACCATACTTTTGATTGAGCAGATCTGAACACTCTTTCTGTAGAAAATGCAACTGGACATTTGGAGCGCTAAGAGAGTAGTAGTGGAAAAAGGAATATATTCAAATATAAACTACACAGAAGCATTCTGTGAAACTTCTTTCTGATCTGAGCATTCAGCTAACAGAGTTAAACCATACTTTTGATTGAGCAGTTTTGAAACACTCTGTCTGTAGAAAATGCAACTGGACATTCGTAGCGCTAAGTGGGTAATAGTGGAAAAAAGAATATGTTCAAATATAAACTACACAGAAGCATTGTATGAAACTTCTTTCTGTTCTGTGCATTCAACTAACAGAGTTGAACCTTACTTTTGATTGAGCCTTTCTGAAACACTCTTTCTGTAGAAACTGCAATTGGACATTCTGAGCGCTAAGAGGCCTCTATTGGGAAAAATAATATCTTCAAATAAAAACTACACAGAAGCATTGTGTGAAACTTATTTCTGATATGTTCATTAAGCTAACAGAGTTAAACCATACTTTTGATTGCGCAGTTCTGAACACTCTTTCTGTAGAAACTGCAAGTGGACATTCGGAGCGCTAAGAGGGTAATAGTGGAAAAAGGAATATATTCAAATATAAACTACACAGTAGCATTCTGTGAAAATTCTTTCTGTTCTGTGCATTCAACTAACAGAGTTGAACCTTACTTTTGATTGAGCCGTTCTGAAACACTCTTTCTGTAGAAACTGCAATTGGACATGCTAAGCGCTAAGAGGCCTACATTGGGAAAAAGAATATCTTCAAATAAAAACTACACAGATGCATTCTGTGAAACTTATTTCTGATCTGTAAATTCAGTTAACAGAGATAAAACATATTTTTGATTGAGCAGTTATGAAACACTCTTTTTGTAGAAAATGCAAGTGGAGATTCGGAGCGCTAAGAGGGTAATAGTGGAAAAAGGAATGTCTTCAAATATAAACTACACAGAATCATTCGGTGAAACTTCTTTCTGATCTGTGCATTCAGCTAACAGAGTTAAACCATACTTTTGATTGAGCAGATCTGAACACTCTTTCTGTTGAAAATGCAACTGGACATTTGGAGCGCTAAGAACGTATTAGTGGAAAAAGAAATATATTCTAATATAAACTACACAGAAGCATTCTGTGAAACTTCTTTCTTATCTGAGCATTCAGCTAACAGAGTTAAACCATACTTTTGATTGAGCAGTTTTGAAACACTCTGTCTGTAGGAAATGCAACTGGACATTCGTAGCGCTAAGTGGGTAATAGTGGAAAAAAGAATATGTCCAAATATAAACTACACAGAAGCATTGTATGAAACTTCTTTCTGTTCTGTGCATTCAACTAACAGAGTTGAACCTTACTTTTGATTGAGCCGTTCTGAAACACTCTTTCTGTAGAAACTGCAATTGGACATTCTGAGCGCTAAGAGGCCTATATTGGGAAAAAGAATGTCTACAAATAAAAACTACACAGAAGAATTGTGTGAAACTTCTTTCTGTTCTGTTTGTTCAACTAAAAGAGTTGAACCTTAGTTTTGATTGAGCCGTTCTGAAACACTCTTTCTGTAGAAAATGCAAGTGGAGATTCCGAGCGCTAAGAGGGTAATAGTGGAAAAAGGAATGTCTCCAAATATAAACTACACAGAATCAATCTGTGAAACTTCTTTCTGATCTGTGCATTCAGCTAACAGAGTTAAACCATACTTTTGATTGAGCAGATCTGAACACTCTTTCTGTAGAAAATGCAACTGGACATTTGGAGCGCTGAGAGAGTAGTAGTGGAAAAAGGAATATATTCAAATATAAACTACACAGAAGCATTCTGTGAAACTTCTTTCTGAACTGAGCATTCAGCTAACAGAGTTAAACCATACTTTTGATTGAGCAGTTTTGAAACACTCTGTCTGTGGAAAATGCAACTGGACATTCGTAGCGCTAAGTGGGTAATAGTGGAAAAAAGAATATGTTCAAATATAAACTACACAGAAGCATTGTAGGAAACTTCTTTCTGTTCTGCGCATTCAACTAACAGAGTTGAACCTTACTTTTGATTGAGCCTTTCTGAAACACTCTTTCTGTAGAAACTGCAATTGGACATTCTGAGCGCTAAGAGGCCTCTATTGGGAAAAATAATATCTTCAAATAAAAATTACACAGAAGCATTGTGTGAAACTTATTTCTGATATGTTCATTAAGCTAACAGAGTTAAACCATACTTTTGATTGCGCAGTTCTGAACACTCTTTCTGTAGAAAATGCAAGAGGACATTCGGAGCGCTAAGAGGGTAATAGTGGAAAAAGGAATATATACAAATAAAAACTACACAGTAGCATTCTGTGAAAATTCTTTCTGTTCTGTGCATTCAACTAACAGAGTTGAAACTTACTTTTGATTGAGCCGTTCTGAAACACTGTTTCTGTAGAAACTGCAATTGGACATGCTAAGCGCTAAGAGGCCTACATTGGGAAAAAGAATGTCTTCCAATAAAAACTACACAGATGCATTCTGTGAAACTTATTTCTGATCTGTAAATTCAGTTAACAGAGATAAAACATATTTTTGATTGAGCAGTTATGAAACACTCTTTTTGTAGAAAATGCAAGTGGAGCTTCGGAGCGCTAAGGGGGTAATAGTGGAAAAAGGAATGTCTTCAAATATAAACTACACAGAATCATTCGGTGAAACTTCTTTCTGATCTGTGCATTCAGCTAACAGAGTTAAACCATACTTTTGATTGAGCAGATCTGAACACTCTTTCTGTTGAAAATGCAACTGGACATTTGGAGCGCTAAGTGCGTAGTAGTGGAAAAAGGGATATATTCAAATATAAACTACACAGAAGCATTCTGTGAAACTTCTTTCTGATCTGAGCATACAGCTAACAGAGTTAAACCATACTTTTGATTGAGCAGTTTTGAAACACTCTGTCTGTAGAAAATGCAACTGGACATTCGTAGCGCTAAGTGGGTAATATTGGAAAAGAGAATATGTTCAAATATAAACTACACAGAAGCATTGTATGAAACTTCTTTCTGTTCTGTGCATTCTACTAACAGAGTTGAACCTTACTTTTGATTGAGCCGTTCTGAAACACTCTTTCTGTAGAAACTGCAATTGGACATTCTGAGCGCTAAGAGGCCTATATTGGGAAAAAGAATATCTACAAATAAAACTACACAGAAGAATTGTGTGAAACTTCTTTCTGTTCTGTTTGTTCAACAAAAGGAGTTGAACCTTAGTTTTGATTGAGTCGTTCTGAAACACTCTTTCTGTAGAAAATTCAAGTGGAGATTCGGAGCGCTAAGAGGGTAATAGTGGAAAAAGGAATGTCTACAAATATAAACTACACAGAATCATTCTGTGAAACTTCTTTCTGATCTGTGCATTCAGCTAACAGATTTAAACCATACTTTTGATTGAGCAGATCTGAACACTCTTTCTGTAGAAAATGGAACTGGACATTTGGAGCGCTAAGAGAGTAGTAGTGGAAAAGGGAATATATTCAAATATAAACTACACAGAAGCATTCTGTGAAACTTCTTTCTGATCTGAGCATTCAGCTAACCGAGTTAAACCATACTTTTGATTGAGGAGTTTTGAAAAACTCTGTCTGTAGAAAATGCAACTGGACATTCGTAGCGCTAAGTGGGTAATAGTGGAAAAAAGAATATGTTCAAATATAAACTACACAGAAGCATTGTATGAAACTTCTTTCTGTTCTGTGGATTCAACTAACAGAGTTGAACCTTACTTTTGATTGAGCCTTTCTGAAACACTCTTTCTGTAGAAACTGCAATTGGACATTCTGAGCGCTAAGAGGCCTCTATTGGGAAAAATAATATCTTCAAATAAAAACTACACAGAAGCATTGTGTGAAACTTATTTCTGATATGTTCATTAAGCTAACAGAGTTAAACCATACTTTTGATTGCGCAGTTCTGAACACTCTTTCTGTAGAAAATGCAAGTGGACATTCGGAGCGCTAAGAGGGTAATAGTGGAAAAAGGAATATATTCAAATATAAACTACACAGTAGCATTCTGTGAAAACTTTCTGTTCTGTGCATTCAGCTGACAGAGTTGAAGCTTACTTTTGATTGAGCCGTTCTGAAACACTCTTTCTGTAGAAACTGCAATTGGACATGCTAAGCGCTAAGAGGCCTACATTAGGAAAAATAATATCTTCAAATAAAAACTACACAGATGCATTCTGTGAAACTTATTTCTGATCTGTAAATTCAGTTAACAGAGATAAAACATATTTTTGATTGAGCAGTTATGAAACACTCTTTTTGTAGAAAATGCAAGTGGAGATTCGGAGCGCTAAGAAGGTAATAGTGGAAAAAGGAATGTCTTCAAATATAAACTACACAGAATCATTCGGTGAAACTTCTTTCTGATCTGTGCATTCAGCTAACAGAGTTAAACCATACTTTTGATTGAGCACATCTGAACACTCTTTCTGTTGAAAATGCAACTGGGCATTTGGAGCGCTAAGAGCGTAGTAGTGGAAAAAGGAATATATGCAAATATAAACTACACAGAAGCATTCTGTGAAACTTCTTTCTGATCTGAGCATACAGCTAACAGAGTTAAACCATACTTTTGATTGAGCAGTTTTGAAACTCTCTGTCTGTAGAAAATGCAACTGGACATTCGTAGCGCTAAGTGGGTAATAGTGGAAAAAAGAATATGTTCAAATATAAACTACACAGAAGCATTGTATGAAACTTCTTTCTGCTCTGTGCATTCAACTAACAGAGTTGAACCTTACTTTTGATTGAGCCGTTCTGAAACACTCCTTCTGTAGAAACTGCAATTGGACATTCTGAGCGCTAAGAGGCCTATATTGGGAAAAAGAATGTCTACAAATAAAAACTACACAGAAGAATTGTGTGAAACTTCTTTCTGTTCTGTTTGTTCAACTAAAAGCGTTGAACCTTAGTTTTGATTGAGCCGTTCTGAAACACTCTTTCTGTAGAAAATGCAAGTGGAGATTCGGAGCGCTAAGAGGGTAATAGTGGAAAAAGGAATGTCTCCAAATATAAACTACACAGAATCATTCTGTGAAACTTCTTTCTGATCTGTGCATTCAGCTAACAGAGTTAAACCATACTTTTGATTGAGGAGATCTGAACACTCTTTCTGTAGAAAATGCAACTGGACATTTGGTGCGCTAAGAGAGTAGTAGTGGAAAAAGTAATATATTCAAATATAAACTACACAGAAGCATTCTGTGAAACTTCTTTCTGATCTGAGCATTCAGCTAACAGAGTTAAACCATACTTTTGATTGAGCAGTTTTGAAACACTCTGTCTGAAGAAAATGCAACTGGACATTCGTAGCGCTAAGTGGGTAATAGTGGAAAAAAGAATATGTTCAAATATAAACTACACAGAAGCATTGTATGAAACTTCTTTCTGTTCTGTGCATTCAACTAACAGAGCTGAACCTTACTTTTGATTGAGCCTTTCTGAAACACTCTTTCTGTAGAAACTGCAATTGGACATTCTGAGCGCTAAGAGGCCTCTATTGGGAAAAATAATATCTTCAAATAAAAACTACACAGAAGCATTGTGTGAAACTTATTTCTGATATGTTCATTAAGCTAACAGAGTTAAACCATACTTTTGATTGCGCAGTTCTGAACACTCTTTCTGTAGAAAATGCAAGTGGACATTCGGAGCGCTAAGAGGGTAATAGTGGAAAAAGGAATATATTCAAATATAAACTACACAGTAGCATTCTGTGAAAATTCTTTCTGTTCTGTGCATTCAACTAACAGAGTTGAACCTTACTTTTGATTGATCCGTTCTGAAACACTCTTTCTGTAGAAACTGCAATTGGACATGCTAAGCGCTAAGAGGCCTACATTGGGAAAAAGAATATCTTCAAATAAAAACTACACAGATGCATTCTGTGAAACTTATTTCTGCTCTGTAAATTCAGTTAACAGAGATAAAACATATTTTTGATTGAGCAGTTATGAAACACTCTTTTCGTAGAAAATGCAAGTGGAGATTCGGTGCGCTAAGAGGGTAATAGTGGAAAAAGGAATGTCTTCAAATATAAACTACACAGAATCATTCGGTGAAACTTCTTTCTGATCTGTGCATTCAGCTAACAGAGTTAAACCATACTTTTGATTGAGCAGATCTGAACACTCTTTCTGTTGAAAATGCAACTGGACATTTGGAGCGCTAAGAGCGTAGTAGTGGAAAAAGGAATATATTCAAATATAAACTACACAGAAGCATTCTGTGAAACTTCTTTCTGATCTGAGCATACAGCTAACAGAGTTAAACCATACTTTTGATTGAGCAGTTTTGAAACACTCTGTCTGTAGAAAATGCAACTGGACATTCGTAGCGCTAAGTGGGTAATAGTGGAAAAAAGAATATGTTCAAATATAAACTACACAGAAGCATTGTATGAAAATTCTTTCTGTTCTGTGCATTCAACTAACAGAGTTGAACCTTACTTTTGATTGAGCCGTTCTGAAACACTCTTTCTGTAGAAACTGCAATTGGACATTCTGAGCGCTAAGAGGCCTATATTGGGAAAAAGAATGTCTACAAATAAAAACTACACAGAAGAATTGTGTGAAACTACTTTCTGTTCTGTTTGTTCAACTAAAAGAGTTGAACCTTAGTTTTGATTAAGCCGTTCTGAAACACTCTTTCTGTAGAAAATGCAAGTGGAGGTTCGGAGCGCTAAGAGGGTAATAGTGGAAAAAGGAATGTCTCCAAATATAAACTACACAGAATCATTCTGTGAAACTTCTTTCTGATCTGTGCATTCAGCTAACAGAGTTAAACCATACTTTTGATTGAGCAGATCTGAACACTCTTTCTGTAGAAAATGCAACTGGACATTTGGAGCGCTAAGAGAGTAGTAGTGGAAAAAGCAATATATTCAAATATAAACTACACAGAAGCATTCTGTGAAACTTCTTTCTGATCTGAGCATTCGGCTAACAGAATGAAACCATACTTTTGATTGAGCAGTTTTGAAACACACTGTCTGTAGAAAATGCAACTGGACATTCGTAGCGTAAAGTGGGTAATAGTGGAAAAAAGAATATGTTCAAATATAAACTACACAGAAGCATTGTATGAAACTTCTTTCTGTTATATGCATTCAACTAACAGAGTTGAACCATACTTTTGATTGAGCCGTTCTGAATCACTCTTTCTGTAGAAATTTCAATTGGACATTCTGAGCGATAAGAGGCCTATATTGGGAAAAAGAATGTCTACAAATAAAACTAAACAGAAGAATTGTGTGAAACTTCTTTCTGTTCTGTTTGTTCAACTAAAAGAGTTGAACCTTAGTTTTGATTGAGCCGTTCTGAAACACTCTTTCTGTAGAAACTGCAATTGGACATTCTGAGCGCTAAGAGGCCTCTATTGGGAAAAATAATATCTTCAAACAAAAACTACACAGAAGCATTGTGTGAAACTTATTTCTGATATGTTCATTAAGCTAACAGAGTTAAACCATACTTTTGATTGCGCAGTTCTGAACACACTTTCTGTAGAAAATGCAAGTGGACATTCGGAGCGCTAAGAAGGTAATAGTGGAAAAAGGAATATATTCAAATATAAACTACACAGTAGCATTCTGTGAAAATTCTTTCTGTTCTGTGCATTCAACTAACAGAGTTGAACCTTACTTTTGATTGAGCCGTTCTGAAACACTCTTTCTGTAGAAACTGCAATTGGACATGCTAAGCGCTAAGAGGCCTACATTGGGAAAAAGAATATCTTCAAATAAAAACTACACAGATGCATTCTGTGAAACTTATTTCTGATCTGTAAATTCAGTTAACAGAGATAAAACATATTTTTGATTGAGCAGTTATGAAACACTCTTTTTATAGAAAATGCAAGTGGAGATTCGGAGCGCTAAGAGGGTAATAGTGGAAAAAGGAATGTCTTCAAATATAAACTACACAGAATCATTCGGTGAAACTTCTTTCTGATCTGTGCATTCAGCTAACAGAGTTAAACCATACTTTTGATTGAGCAGATCTGAACACTCTTTCTGTGGAAAATGCAACTGGACATTTGGAGCGCTAAGAGCGTAGTAGTGGAAAAAGGAATATATTCAAATATAAACTACCCAGAAGCATTCTGTGAAACTTCTTTCTGATCTGAGCATACAGCTAACAGAGTTAAACCATACTTTTGATTGAGCAGTTTTGAAACACTCTGTCTGTAGAAAATGCAACAGGACATTCGTAGCGCTAAGTGGGTAATAGTGGAAAAAAGAATATGTTCAAATATAAACTACACAGAAGCATTGTATGAAACTTCTTTCTGTTCTGTGCATTCAACTAACAGAGTTGAACCTTACTTTTGATTGAGCCGTTCTGAAACACTCTTTCTGTAGAAACTGCAATTGGACATTCTGAGCGCTAAGAGGCCTATATTGGGAAAAAGAATGTCTACAAATAAAAACTACACAGAAGAATTGTGTGAAACTTCTTTCTGTTCTGTTTGTTCAACTAAAAGCGTTGAACCTTAGTTTTGATGGAGCCGTTCTGAAACACTCTTTCTGTAGAAAATGCAAGTGGAGATTCGGAGCGCTAAGAGGGTAATAGTGGAAAAAGGAATGTCTCCAAATATAAACTACACAGAATCATTCTGTGAAACTTCTTTCTGATCTGTGCATTCAGCTAACAGAGTTAAACCATACTTTTGATTGAGGAGATCTGAACACTCTTTCTGTAGAAAATGCAACTGGACATTTGGTGCGCTAAGAGAGTAGTAGTGGAAAAAGTAATATATTCAAATATAAACTACACAGAAGCATTCTGTGAAACTTCTTTCTGTTATATGCATTCAACTAACAGAGTTGAACCATACTTTTGATTGAGCCGTTCTGAATCACTCTTTCTGTAGAAATTTCAATTGGACATTCTGAGCGATAAGAGGCCTATATTGGGAAAAAGAATGTCTACAAATAAAACTAAACAGAAGAATTGTGTGAAACTTCTTTCTGTTCTGTTTGTTCAACTAAAAGAGTTGAACCTTAGTTTTGATTGAGCCGTTCTGAAACACTCTTTCTGTAGAAACTGCAATTGGACATTCTGAGCGCTAAGAGGCCTCTATTGGGAAAAATAATATCTTCAAACAAAAACTACACAGAAGCATTGTGTGAAACTTATTTCTGATATGTTCATTAAGCTAACAGAGTTAAACCATACTTTTGATTGCGCAGTTCTGAACACACTTTCTGTAGAAAATGCAAGTGGACATTCGGAGCGCTAAGAAGGTAATAGTGGAAAAAGGAATATATTCAAATATAAACTACACAGTAGCATTCTGTGAAAATTCTTTCTGTTCTGTGCATTCAACTAACAGAGTTGAACCTTACTTTTGATTGAGCCGTTCTGAAACACTCTTTCTGTAGAAACTGCAATTGGACATGCTAAGCGCTAAGAGGCCTACATTGGGAAAAAGAATATCTTCAAATAAAAACTACACAGATGCATTCTGTGAAACTTATTTCTGATCTGTAAATTCAGTTAACAGAGATAAAACATATTTTTGATTGAGCAGTTATGAAACACTCTTTTTATAGAAAATGCAAGTGGAGATTCGGAGCGCTAAGAGGGTAATAGTGGAAAAAGGAATGTCTTCAAATATAAACTACACAGAATCATTCGGTGAAACTTCTTTCTGATCTGTGCATTCAGCTAACAGAGTTAAACCATACTTCTGATTGAGCAGATCTGAACACTCTTTCTGTGGAAAATGCAACTGGACATTTGGAGCGCTAAGAGCGTAGTAGTGGAAAAAGGAATATATTCAAATATAAACTACCCAGAAGCATTCTGTGAAACTTCTTTCTGATCTGAGCATACAGCTAACAGAGTTAAACCATACTTTTGATTGAGCAGTTTTGAAACACTCTGTCTGTAGAAAATGCAACAGGACATTCGTAGCGCTAAGTGGGTAATAGTGGAAAAAAGAATATGTTCAAATATAAACTACACAGAAGCATTGTATGAAACTTCTTTCTGTTCTGTGCATTCAACTAACAGAGTTGAACCTTACTTTTGATTGAGCCGTTCTGAAACACTCTTTCTGTAGAAACTGCAATTGGACATTCTGAGCGCTAAGAGGCCTATATTGGGAAAAAGAATGTCTACAAATAAAAACTACACAGAAGAATTGTGTGAAACTTCTTTCTGTTCTGTTTGTTCAACTAAAAGCGTTGAACCTTAGTTTTGATTGAGCCGTTCTGAAACACTCTTTCTGTAGAAAATGCAAGTGGAGATTCGGAGCGCTAAGAGGGTAATAGTGGAAAAAGGAATGTCTCCAAATATAAACTACACAGAATCATTCTGTGAAACTTCTTTCTGATCTGTGCATTCAGCTAACAGAATTAAACCATACTTTTGATTGAGGAGATCTGAACACTCTTTCTGTAGAAAATGCAACTGGACATTTGGTGCGCTAAGAGAGTAGTAGTGGAAAAAGTAATATATTCAAATATAAACTACACAGAAGCATTCTGTGAAACTTCTTTCTGATCTGAGCATTCAGCTAACAGAGTTAAACCATACTTTTGATTGAGCAGTTTTGAAACACTCTGTCTGTAGAAAATGCAACTGGACATTCGTAGCGCTAAGTAGGTAATAGTGGAAAAAAGAATATGTTCAAATATAAACTACACAGAAGCATTGTATGAAACTTCTTTCTGTTCTGTGCATTCAACTAACAGAGCTGAACCTTACTTTTGATTGAGCCTTTCTGAAACACTCTTTCTGTAGAAACTGCAATTGGACATTCTGAGCGCTAAGAGGCCTCTATTGGGAAAAATAATATCTTCAAATAAAAACTACACAGAAGCATTGTGTGAAACTTATTTCCGATATGTTCATTAAGCTAACAGAGTTAAACCATACTTTTGATTGCGCAGTTCTGAACACTCTTTCTGTAGAAAATGCAAGTGGACATTCGGAGCGCTAAGAGGGTAATAGTGGAAAAAGGAATATATTCAAATATAAACTACACAGTAGCATTCTGTGAAAATTCTTTCTGTTCTGTGCATTCAACTAACAGAGTTGAACCTTACTTTTGATTGATCCGTTCTGAAACACTCTTTCTGTAGAAACTGCAATTGGACATGCTAAGCGCTAAGAGGCCTACATTGGGAAAAAGAATATCTTCAAATAAAAACTACACAGATGCATTCTGTGAAACTTATTTCTGCTCTGTAAATTCAGTTAACAGAGATAAAACATATTTTTGATTGAGCAGTTATGAAACACTCTTTTCGTAGAAAATGCAAGTGGAGATTCGGTGCGCTAAGAGGGTAATAGTGGAAAAAGGAATGTCTTCAAATATAAACTACACAGAATCATTCGGTGAAACTTCTTTCTGATCTGTGCATTCAGCTAACAGAGTTAAACCATACTTTTGATTGAGCAGATCTGAACACTCTTTCTGTTGAAAATGCAACTGGACATTTGGAGCGCTAAGAGCGTAGTAGTGGAAAAAGGAATATATTCAAATATAAACTACACAGAAGCATTCTGTGAAACTTCTTTCTGATCTGAGCATACAGCTAACAGAGTTAAACCATACTTTTGATTGAGCAGTTTTGAAACACTCTGTCTGTAGAAAATGCAACTGGACATTCGTAGCGCTAAGTGGGTAATAGTGGAAAAAAGAATATGTTCAAATATAAACTACACAGAAGCATTGTATGAAAATTCTTTCTGTTCTGTGCATTCAACTAACAGAGTTGAACCTTACTTTTGATTGAGCCGTTCTGAAACACTCTTTCTGTAGAAACTGCAATTGGACATTCTGAGCGCTAAGAGGCCTATATTGGGAAAAAGAATGTCTACAAATAAAAACTACACAGAAGAATTGTGTGAAACTACTTTCTGTTCTGTTTGTTCAACTAAAAGAGTTGAACCTTAGTTTTGATTAAGCCGTTCTGAAACACTCTTTCTGTAGAAAATGCAAGTGGAGTTTCGGAGCGCTAAGAGGGTAATAGTGGAAAAAGGAATGTCTCCAAATATAAACTACACAGAATCATTCTGTGAAACTTCTTTCTGATCTGAGCATTCGGCTAACAGAATGAAACCATACTTTTGATTGAGCAGTTTTGAAACACACTGTCTGGAGAAAATGCAACTGGACATTCGTAGCGTTAAGTGGGTAATAGTGGAAAAAAGAATATGTTCAAATATAAACTACACAGAAGCATTGTATGAAACTTCTTTCTGTTCTATGCATTCAACTAACAGAGTTGAACCATACTTTTGATTGAGCCGTTCTGAATCACTCTTTCTGTAGAAATTTCAATTGGACATTCTGAGCGATAAGAGGCCTATATTGGGAAAAAGAATGTCTACAAATAAAACTAAACAGAAGAATTGTGTGAAACTTCTTTCTGTTCTGTTTGTTCAACTAAAAGAGTTGAACCTTAGTTTTGATGGAGCCGTTCTGAAACACTCTTTCTGTAGAAACTGCAATTGGACATTCTGAGCGCTAAGAGGCCTCTATTGGGAAAAATAATATCTTCAAATAAAAACTACACAGAAGCATTGTGTGAAACTTATTTCTGATATGTTCATTAAGCTAACAGAGTTAAACCATACTTTTGATTGCGCAGTTCTGAACACTCTTTCTGTAGAAAATGCAAGTGGACATTCGGAGCGCTAAGAGGGTAATAGTGGAAAAAGGAATATATTCAAATATAAACTACACAGTAGCATTCTGTGAAAATTCTTTCTGTTCTGTGCATTCAACTAACAGAGTTGAACCTTACTTTTGATTGAGCCGTTCTGAAACACTCTTTCTGTAGAAACTGCAATTGGACATGCTAAGCGCTAAGAGGCCTACATTGGGAAAAAGAATATCTTCAAATAAAAACTACACAGATGCATTCTGTGAAACTTATTTCTGATCTGTAAATTCAGTTAACAGAGATAAAACATATTTTTGATTGAGCAGTTATTAAACACTCTTTTTATAGAAAATGCAAGTGGAGATTCGGAGCGCTAAGAGGGTAATAGTGGAAAAAGGAATGTCTTCAAATATAAACTACACAGAATCATTCGGTGAAACTTCTTTCTGATCTGTGCATTCAGCTAACAGAGTTAAACCATACTTTTGATTGAGCAGATCTGAACACTCTTTCTGTGGAAAATGCAACTGGACATTTGGAGCGCTAAGAGCGTAGTAGTGGAAAAAGGAATATATTCAAATATAAACTACCCAGAAGCATTCTGTGAAACTTCTTTCTGATCTGAGCATACAGCTAACAGAGTTAAACCATACTTTTGATTGAGCAGTTTTGAAACACTCTGTCTGTAGAAAATGCAACTGGACATTCGTAGCGCTAAGTGGGTAATAGTGGAAAAAAGAATATGTTCAAATATAAACTACACAGAAGCATTGTATGAAACTTCTTTCTGTTCTGTGCATTCAACTAACAGAGTTCAACCTTACTTTTGATTGAGCCGTTCTGAAACACTCTTTCTGTAGAAACTGCAATTGGACATTCTGAGCGCTAAGAGGCCTATATTGGGAAAAAGAATATCTACAAATAAAAACTACACAGAAGAATTGTGTGAAACTTCTTTCTGTTCTGTTTGTTCAACTAAAAGCGTTGAACCTTAGTTTTGATTGAGCCGTTCTGAAACACTCTTTCTGTAGAAAATGCAAGTGGAGATTCGGAGCGCTAAGAGGGTAATAGTGGAAAAAGGAATGTCTCCAAATATAAACTACACAGAATCATTCTGTGAAACTTCTTTCTGATCTGTGCATTCAGCTAACAGAGTTAAACCATACTTTTGATTGAGGAGATCTGAACACTCTTTCTGTAGAAAATGCAACTGGACATTTGGTGCGCTAAGAGAGTAGTAGTGGAAAAAGTAATATATTCAAATATAAACTACACAGAAGCATTCTGTGAAACTTCTTTCTGATCTGAGCATTCAGCTAACAGAGTTAAACCATACTTTTGATTGAGCAGTTTTGAAACACTCTGTCTGTAGAAAATGCAACTGGACATTCGTAGCGCTAAGTGGGTAATAGTGGAAAAAAGAATATGTTCAAATATAAACTACACAGAAGCATTGTATGAAACTTCTTTCTGTTCTGTGCATTCAACTAACAGAGCTGAACCTTACTTTTGATTGAGCCTTTCTGAAACACTCTTTCTGTAGAAACTGCAATTGGACATTCTGAGCGCTAAGAGGCCTCTATTGGGAAAAATAATATCTTCAAATAAAAACTACACAGAAGCATTGTGTGAAACTTATTTCTGATATGTTCATTAAGCTAACAGAGTTAAACCATACTTTTGATTGCGCAGTTCTGAACACTCTTTCTGTAGAAAATGCAAGTGGACATTCGGAGCGCTAAGAGGGTAATAGTGGAAAAAGGAATATATTCAAATATAAACTACACAGTAGCATTCTGTGAAAATTCTTTCTGTTCTGTGCATTCAACTAACAGAGTTGAACCTTACTTTTGATTGATCCGTTCTGAAACACTCTTTCTGTAGAAACTGCAATTGGACATGCTAAGCGCTAAGAGGCCTACATTGGGAAAAAGAATATCTTCAAATAAAAACTACACAGATGCATTCTGTGAAACTTATTTCTGCTCTGTAAATTCAGTTAACAGAGATAAAACATATTTTTGATTGAGCAGTTATGAAACACTCTTTTCGTAGAAAATGCAAGTGGAGATTCGGTGCGCTAAGAGGGTAATAGTGGAAAAAGGAATGTCTTCAAATATAAACTACACAGAATCATTCGGTGAAACTTCTTTCTGATCTGTGCATTCAGCTAACAGAGTTAAACCATACTTTGATTGAGCAGATCTGAACACTCTTTCTGTTGAAAATGCAACTGGACATTTGGAGCGCTAAGAGCGTAGTAGTGGAAAAAGGAATATATTCAAATATAAACTACACAGAAGCATTCTGTGAAACTTCTTTCTGATCTGAGCATACAGCTAACAGAGTTAAACCATACTTTTGATTGAGCAGTTTTGAAACACTCTGTCTGTAGAAAATGCAACTGGACATTCGTAGCGCTAAGTGGGTAATAGTGGAAAAATGAATATGTTGAAATATAAACTACACAGAAGCATTGTATGAAAATTCTTTCTGTTCTGTGCATTCAACTAACAGAGTTGAACCTTACTTTTGATTGAGCCGTTCTGAAACACTCTTTCTGTAGAAACTGCAATTGGACATTCTGAGCGCTAAGAGGCCTATATTGGGAAAAAGAATGTCTACAAATAAAAACTACACAGAAGAATTGTGTGAAACTTCTTTCTGTTCTGTTTGTTCAACTAAAAGAGTTGAACCTTAGTTTTGATTAAGCCGTTCTGAAACACTCTTTCTGTAGAAAATGCAAGTGGAGGTTCGGAGCGCTAAGAGGGTAATAGTGGAAAAAGGAATGTCTCCAAATATAAACTACACAGAATCATTCTGTGAAACTTCTTTCTGATCTGTGCATTCAGCTAACAGAGTTAAACCATACTTTTGATTGAGCAGATCTGAACACTCTTTCTGTAGAAAATGCAACTGGACATTTGGAGCGCTAAGAGAGTAGTAGTGGAAAAAGGAATATATTCAAATATAAACTACACAGAAGCATTCTGTGAAACTTCTTTCTGATCTGAGCATTCGGCTAACAGAATGAAACCATACTTTTGATTGAGCAGTTTTGAAACACACTGTCTGGAGAAAATGCAACTGGACATTCGTAGCGTTAAGTGGGTAATAGTGGAAAAAAGAATATGTTCAAATATAAACTACACAGAAGCATTGTATGAAACTTCTTTCTGTTCTATGCATTCAACTAACAGAGTTGAACCATACTTTTGATTGAGCCGTTCTGAATCACTCTTTCTGTAGAAATTTCAATTGGACATTCTGAGCGATAAGAGGCCTATATTGGGAAAAAGAATGTCTACAAATAAAACTAAACAGAAGAATTGTGTGAAACTTCTTTCTGTTCTGTTTGTTCAACTAAAAGCGTTGAACCTTAGTTTTGATTGAGCCTTTCTGAAACACTCTTTCTGTAGAAACTGCAATTGGACATTCTGAGCGCTAAGAGGCCTCTATTGGGAAAAATAATATCTTCAAATAAAAATTACACAGAAGCATTGTGTGAAACTTATTTCTGATATGTTCATTAAGCTAACAGAGTTAAACCATACTTTTGATTGCGCAGTTCTGAACACTCTTTCTGTAGAAAATGCAAGTGGACATTCGGAGCGCTAAGAGGGTAATAGTGGAAAAAGGAATATATACAAATATAAACTACACAGTAGCATTCTGTGAAAATTCTTTCTGTTCTGTGCATTCAACTAACAGAGTTGAACCTTACTTTTGATTGAGCCGTTCTGAAACACTGTTTCTGTAGAAACTGCAATTGGACATGCTAAGCGCTAAGAGGCCTACATTGGGAAAAAGAATGTCTTCCAATAAAAACTACACAGATGCATTCTGTGAAACTTATTTCTGATCTGTAAATTCAGTTAACAGAGATAAAACATATTTTTGATTGAGCAGTTATGAAACACTCTTTTTGTAGAAAATGCAAGTGGAGCTTCGGAGCGCTAAGGGGGTAATAGTGGAAAAAGGAATGTCTTCAAATATAAACTACACAGAATCATTCGGTGAAACTTCTTTCTGATCTGTGCATTCAGCTAACAGAGTTAAACCATACTTTTGATTGAGCAGAACTGAACACTCTTTCTGTGGAAAATGCAACTGGACATTTGGAGCGCTAAGAGCGTAGTAGTGGAAAAAGGAATATATTCAAATATAAACTACCCAGAAGCATTCTGTGAAACTTCTTTCTGATCTGAGCATACAGCTAACAGAGTTAAACCATACTTTTGATTGAGCAGTTTTGAAACACTCTGTCTGTAGAAAATGCAACTGGACATTCGTAGCGCTAAGTGGGTAATAGTGGAAAAAAGAATATGTTCAAATATAAACTACACAGAAGCATTGTATGAAACTTCTTTCTGTTCTGTGCATTCAACTAACAGAGTTGAACCTTACTTTTGATTGAGCCGTTCTGAAACACTCTTTCTGTAGAAACTGCAATTGGACATTCTGAGCGCTAAGAGGCCTATATTGGGAAAAAGAATGTCTACAAATAAAAACTACACAGAAGAATTGTGTGAAACTTCTTTCTGTTCTGTTTGTTCAACTAAAAGCGTTGAACCTTAGTTTTGATTGAGCCGTTCTGAAACACTCTTTCTGTAGAAAATGCAAGTGGAGATTCGGAGCGCTAAGAGGGTAATAGTGGAAAAAGGAATGTCTCCAAATATAAACTACACAGAATCATTCTGTGAAACTTCTTTCTGATCTGTGCATTCAGCTAACAGAGTTAAACCATACTTTTGATTGAGGAGATCTGAACACTCTTTCTGTAGAAAATGCAACTGGACATTTGGAGCGCTAAGAGAATAGTAGTGGAAAAAGGAATATATTCAAATATAAAC
Source organism: Symphalangus syndactylus (assembly GCF_028878055.3). Classification (NCBI taxonomy): domain Eukaryota; kingdom Metazoa; phylum Chordata; class Mammalia; order Primates; family Hylobatidae; genus Symphalangus; species Symphalangus syndactylus. Next base: position 1,419,137 of record NC_072426.2, on the reverse strand, counting down.
TACACAGAAGCATTCTGTGAAACTTCTTTCTGATCTGAGCATTTAGCTAACAGAGTTAAACCATACTTTTGATTGAGCAGTTTTGAAACACTCTGTCTGTAGAAAATGCAATTGGACATTCGTAGTGCTAAGTCGGTAATAGTGGAAAAAAGAATATGTTCAAATATAAACTACACAGAAGCATTGTATGAAACTTCTTTCTGTTCTGTGCATTCAACTAACAGAGTTGAACCTTACTTTTGATTGAGCCTTTCTGAAACACTCTTTCTGTAGAAACTGCAATTGGACATTCTGAGCGCTAAGAGGCCTATATTGGGAAAAATAATATCTTCAAATAAAAACTAAACAGAAACATTGTGTGAAACTTATTTCTGATATGTTCATTAAGCTAACAGAGTTAAACCATACTTTTGATTGCGCAGTTCTGAACACTCTTTCTGTAGAAAATGCAAGTGGACATTCGGAGCGCTAAGAGGGTAATAGTGGAAAAAGGAATATATTCAAATATAAACTACACAGTAGCATTCTGTGAAAATTCTTTCTGTTCTGTGCATTCAACTAACAGAGTTGAACCTTACTTTTGATTGAGCCGTTCTGAAACACTCTTTGTGTAGAAACTGCAATTGGACATGCTAAGCGCTAAGAGGCCTACATTAGGAAAAATAATATCTTCAAATAAAAACTACACAGATGCATTCTGTGAAACTTATTTCTGATCTGTAAATTCAGTTAACAGAGATAAAACATATTTTTGATTGAGCAGTTATGAAACACTCTTTTTGTAGAAAATGCAAGTGGAGATTCGGAGCGCTAAGAGGGTAATAGTGGAAAAAGGAATGTCTTCAAATATAAACTACACAGAATCATTCGGTGAAACTTCTTTCTGATCTGTGCATTCAGCTAACAGAGTTAAACCATACTTTTGATTGAGCACATCTGAACACTCTTTCTGTTGAAAATGCAACTGGGCATTTGGAGCGCTAAGAGCGTAGTAGTGGAAAAAGGAATATATGCAAATATAAACTACACAGAAGCATTCTGTGAAACTTCTTTCTGATCTGAGCATACAGCTAACAGAGTTAAACCATACTTTTGATTGAGCAGTTTTGAAACTCTCTGTCTGTAGAAAATGCAACTGGACATTCGTAGCGCTAAGTGGGTAATAGTGGAAAAAAGAATATGTTCAAATATAAACTACACAGAAGCATTGTATGAAACTTCTTTCTGTTCTGTGCATTCAACTAACAGAGTTGAACCTTACTTTTGATTGAGCCGTTCTGAAACACTCCTTCTGTAGAAACTGCAATTGGACATTCTGAGCGCTAAGAGGCCTATATTGGGAAAAAGAATGTCTACAAATAAAAACTACACAGAAGAATTGTGTGAAACTTCTTTCTGTTCTGTTTGTTCAACTAAAAGAGTTGAACCTTAGTTTTGATTGAGCCGTTCTGAAACACTCTTTCTGTAGAAAATGCAAGTGGAGATTCCGAGCGCTAAGAGGGTAATAGTGGAAAAAGGAATGTCTCCAAATAGAAACTACACAGAATCATTCTGTGAAACTTCTTTCTGATCTGTGCATTCAGCTAACAGAGTTAAACCATACTTTTGATTGAGCAGATCTGAACACTCTTTCTGTTGAAAATGCAACTGGACATTTGGAGCGCTAAGAGCGTAGTAGTGGAAAAAGGAATATATTCAAATATAAACTACACAGAAGCATTCTGTGAAACTTCTTTCTGATCTGAGCATACAGCTAACAGAGTTAAACCATACTTTTGATTGAGCAGTTTTGAAACACTCTGTCTGTAGAAAATGCAACTGGACATTCGTAGCGCTAAGTGGGTAATAGTGGAAAAAAGAATATGTTCAAATATAAACTACACAGAAGCATTGTATGAAAATTCTTTCTGTTCTGTGCATTCAACTAACAGAGTTGAACCTTACTTTTGATTGAGCCGTTCTGAAACACTCTTTCTGTAGAAACTGCAATTGGACATTCTGAGCGCTAAGAGGCCTATATTGGGAAAAAGAATGTCTACAAATAAAAACTACACAGAAGAATTGTGTGAAACTACTTTCTGTTCTGTTTGTTCAACTAAAAGAGTTGAACCTTAGTTTTGATTAAGCCGTTCTGAAACACTCTTTCTGTAGAAAATGCAAGTGGAGTTTCGGAGCGCTAAGAGGGTAATAGTGGAAAAAGGAATGTCTCCAAATATAAACTACACAGAATCATTCTGTGAAACTTCTTTCTGATCTGAGCATTCGGCTAACAGAATGAAACCATACTTTTGATTGAGCAGTTTTGAAACACACTGTCTGTAGAAAATGCAACTGGACATTCGTAGCGTTAAGTGGGTAATAGTGGAAAAAAGAATATGTTCAAATATAAACTACACAGAAGCATTGTATGAAACTTCTTTCTGTTCTATGCATTCAACTAACAGAGTTGAACCATACTTTTGATTGAGCCGTTCTGAATCACTCTTTCTGTAGAAATTTCAATTGGACATTCTGAGCGATAAGAGGCCTATATTGGGAAAAAGAATGTCTACAAATAAAACTAAACAGAAGAATTGTGTGAAACTTCTTTCTGTTCTGTTTGTTCAACTAAAAGAGTTGAACCTTAGTTTTGATTGAGCCGTTCTGAAACACTCTTTCTGTAGAAACTGCAATTGGACATTCTGAGCGCTAAGAGGCCTCTATTGGGAAAAATAATATCTTCAAATAAAAACTACACAGAAGCATTGTGTGAAACTTATTTCTGATATGTTCATTAAGCTAACAGAGTTAAACCATACTTTTGATTGCGCAGTTCTGAACACTCTTTCTGTAGAAAATGCAAGTGGACATTCGGAGCGCTAAGAGGGTAATAGTGGAAAAAGGAATATATTCAAATATAAACTACACAGTAGCATTCTGTGAAAATTCTTTCTGTTCTGTGCATTCAACTAACAGAGTTGAACCTTACTTTTGATTGAGCCGTTCTGAAACACTCTTTCTGTAGAAACTGCAATTGGACATGCTAAGCGCTAAGAGGCCTACATTGGGAAAAAGAATATCTTCAAATAAAAACTACACAGATGCATTCTGTGAAACTTATTTCTGATCTGTAAATTCAGTTAACAGAGATAAAACATATTTTTGATTGAGCAGTTATTAAACACTCTTTTTATAGAAAATGCAAGTGGAGATTCGGAGCGCTAAGAGGGTAATAGTGGAAAAAGGAATGTCTTCAAATATAAACTACACAGAATCATTCGGTGAAACTTCTTTCTGATCTGTGCATTCAGCTAACAGAGTTAAACCATACTTTTGATTGAGCAGATCTGAACACTCTTTCTGTGGAAAATGCAACTGGACATTTGGAGCGCTAAGAGCGTAGTAGTGGAAAAAGGAATATATTCAAATATAAACTACCCAGAAGCATTCTGTGAAACTTCTTTCTGATCTGAGCATACAGCTAACAGAGTTAAACCATACTTTTGATTGAGCAGTTTTGAAACACTCTGTCTGTAGAAAATGCAACTGGACATTCGTAGCGCTAAGTGGGTAATAGTGGAAAAAAGAATATGTTCAAATATAAACTACACAGAAGCATTGTATGAAACTTCTTTCTGTTCTGTGCATTCAACTAACAGAGTTGAACCTTACTTTTGATTGAGCCGTTCTGAAACACTCTTTCTGTAGAAACTGCAATTGGACATTCTGAGCGCTAAGAGGCCTATATTGGGAAAAAGAATGTCTACAAATAAAAACTACACAGAAGAATTGTGTGAAACTTCTTTCTGTTCTGTTTGTTCAACTAAAAGCGTTGAACCTTAGTTTTGATTGAGCCGTTCTGAAACACTCTTTCTGTAGAAAATGCAAGTGGAGATTCGGAGCGCTAAGAGGGTAATAGTGGAAAAAGGAATGTCTCCAAATATAAACTACACAGAATCATTCTGTGAAACTTCTTTCTGATCTGTGCATTCAGCTAACAGAGTTAAACCATACTTTTGATTGAGGAGATCTGAACACTCTTTCTGTAGAAAATGCAACTGGACATTTGGAGCGCTAAGAGAATAGTAGTGGAAAAAGGAATATATTCAAATATAAACTACACAGAAGCATTCTGTGAAACTTCTTTCTGATCTGAGCATTTAGCTAACAGAGTTAAACCATACTTTTGATTGAGCAGTTTTGAAACACTCTGTCTGTAGAAAATGCAATTGGACATTCGTAGTGCTAAGTCGGTAATAGTGGAAAAAAGAATATGTTCAAATATAAACTACACAGAAGCATTGTATGAAACTTCTTTCTGTTCTGTGCATTCAACTAACAGAGTTGAACCTTACTTTTGATTGAGCCTTTCTGAAACACTCTTTCTGTAGAAACTGCAATTGGACATTCTGAGCGCTAAGAGGCCTATATTGGGAAAAATAATATCTTCAAATAAAAACTAAACAGAAACATTGTGTGAAACTTATTTCTGATATGTTCATTAAGCTAACAGAGTTAAACCATACTTTTGATTGCGCAGTTCTGAACACTCTTTCTGTAGAAAATGCAAGTGGACATTCGGAGCGCTAAGAGGGTAATAGTGGAAAAAGGAATATATTCAAATATAAACTACACAGTAGCATTCTGTGAAAATTCTTTCTGTTCTGTGCATTCAACTAACAGAGTTGAACCTTACTTTTGATTGAGCCGTTCTGAAACACTCTTTGTGTAGAAACTGCAATTGGACATGCTAAGCGCTAAGAGGCCTACATTAGGAAAAATAATATCTTCAAATAAAAACTACACAGATGCATTCTGTGAAACTTATTTCTGATCTGTAAATTCAGTTAACAGAGATAAAACATATTTTTGATTGAGCAGTTATGAAACACTCTTTTTGTAGAAAATGCAAGTGGAGATTCGGAGCGCTAAGAGGGTAATAGTGGAAAAAGGAATGTCTTCAAATATAAACTACACAGAATCATTCGGTGAAACTTCTTTCTGATCTGTGCATTCAGCTAACAGAGTTAAACCATACTTTTGATTGAGCACATCTGAACACTCTTTCTGTTGAAAATGCAACTGGGCATTTAGAGCGCTAAGAGCGTAGTAGTGGAAAAAGGAATATATGCAAATATAAACTACACAGAAGCATTCTGTGAAACTTCTTTCTGATCTGAGCATACAGCTAACAGAGTTAAACCATACTTTTGATTGAGCAGTTTTGAAACACTCTGTCTGTAGAAAATGCAACTGGACATTCGTAGCGCTAAGTGGGTAATAGTGGAAAAAAGAATATGTTCAAATATAAACTACACAGAAGCATTGTATGAAAATTCTTTCTGTTCTGTGCATTCAACTAACAGAGTTGAACCTTACTTTTGATTGAGCCGTTCTGAAACACTCTTTCTGTAGAAACTGCAATTGGACATTCTGAGCGCTAAGAGGCCTATATTGGGAAAAAGAATGTCTACAAATAAAAACTACACAGAAGAATTGTGTGAAACTACTTTCTGTTCTGTTTGTTCAACTAAAAGAGTTGAACCTTAGTTTTGATTAAGCCGTTCTGAAACACTCTTTCTGTAGAAAATGCAAGTGGAGTTTCGGAGCGCTAAGAGGGTAATAGTGGAAAAAGGAATGTCTCCAAATATAAACTACACAGAATCATTCTGTGAAACTTCTTTCTGATCTGAGCATTCGGCTAACAGAATGAAACCATACTTTTGATTGAGCAGTTTTGAAACACACTGTCTGTAGAAAATGCAACTGGACATTCGTAGCGTTAAGTGGGTAATAGTGGAAAAAAGAATATGTTCAAATATAAACTACACAGAAGCATTGTATGAAACTTCTTTCTGTTCTATGCATTCAACTAACAGAGTTGAACCATACTTTTGATTGAGCCGTTCTGAATCACTCTTTCTGTAGAAATTTCAATTGGACATTCTGAGCGATAAGAGGCCTATATTGGGAAAAAGAATGTCTACAAATAAAACTAAACAGAAGAATTGTGTGAAACTTCTTTCTGTTCTGTTTGTTCAACTAAAAGAGTTGAACCTTAGTTTTGATTGAGCCGTTCTGAAACACTCTTTCTGTAGAAACTGCAATTGGACATTCTGAGCGCTAAGAGGCCTCTATTGGGAAAAATAATATCTTCAAATAAAAACTACACAGAAGCATTGTGTGAAACTTATTTCTGATATGTTCATTAAGCTAACAGAGTTAAACCATACTTTTGATTGCGCAGTTCTGAACACTCTTTCTGTAGAAAATGCAAGTGGACATTCGGAGCGCTAAGAGGGTAATAGTGGAAAAAGGAATATATTCAAATATAAACTACACAGTAGCATTCTGTGAAAATTCTTTCTGTTCTGTGCATTCAACTAACAGAGTTGAACCTTACTTTTGATTGAGCCGTTCTGAAACACTCTTTCTGTAGAAACTGCAATTGGACATGCTAAGCGCTAAGAGGCCTACATTGGGAAAAAGAATATCTTCAAATAAAAACTACACAGATGCATTCTGTGAAACTTATTTCTGATCTGTAAATTCAGTTAACAGAGATAAAACATATTTTTGATTGAGCAGTTATTAAACACTCTTTTTATAGAAAATGCAAGTGGAGATTCGGAGCGCTAAGAGGGTAATAGTGGAAAAAGGAATGTCTTCAAATATAAACTACACAGAATCATTCGGTGAAACTTCTTTCTGATCTGTGCATTCAGCTAACAGAGTTAAACCATACTTTTGATTGAGCAGATCTGAACACTCTTTCTGTGGAAAATGCAACTGGACATTTGGAGCGCTAAGAGCGTAGTAGTGGAAAAAGGAATATATTCAAATATAAACTACCCAGAAGCATTCTGTGAAACTTCTTTCTGATCTGAGCATACAGCTAACAGAGTTAAACCATACTTTTGATTGAGCAGTTTTGAAACACTCTGTCTGTAGAAAATGCAACTGGACATTCGTAGCGCTAAGTGGGTAATAGTGGAAAAAAGAATATGTTCAAATATAAACTACACAGAAGCATTGTATGAAACTTCTTTCTGTTCTGTGCATTCAACTAACAGAGTTGAACCTTACTTTTGATTGAGCCGTTCTGAAACACTCTTTCTGTAGAAACTGCAATTGGACATTCTGAGCGCTAAGAGGCCTATATTGGGAAAAAGAATGTCTACAAATAAAAACTACACAGAAGAATTGTGTGAAACTTCTTTCTGTTCTGTTTGTTCAACTAAAAGCGTTGAACCTTAGTTTTGATTGAGCCGTTCTGAAAAACTCTTTCTGTAGAAAATGCAAGTGGAGATTCGGAGCGCTAAGAGGGTAATAGTGGAAAAAGGAATGTCTCCATATATAAACTACACAGAATCATTCTGTGAAACTTCTTTCTGATCTGTGCATTCAGCTAACAGAGTTAAACCATACTTTTGATTGAGGAGATCTGAACACTCTTTCTGTAGAAAATGCAACTGGACATTTGGAGCGCTAAGAGAATAGTAGTGGAAAAAGGAATATATTCAAATATAAACTACACAGAAGCATTCTGTGAAACTTCTTTCTGATCTGAGCATTTAGCTAACAGAGTTAAACCATACTTTTGATTGAGCAGTTTTGAAACACTCTGTCTGTAGAAAATGCAATTGGACATTCGTAGTGCTAAGTCGGTAATAGTGGAAAAAAGAATATGTTCAAATATAAACTACACAGAAGCATTGTATGAAACTTCTTTCTGTTCTGTGCATTCAACTAACAGAGTTGAACCTTACTTTTGATTGAGCCTTTCTGAAACACTCTTTCTGTAGAAACTGCAATTGGACATTCTGAGCGCTAAGAGGCCTATATTGGGAAAAATAATATCTTCAAATAAAAACTAAACAGAAACATTGTGTGAAACTTATTTCTGATATGTTCATTAAGCTAACAGAGTTAAACCATACTTTTGATTGCGCAGTTCTGAACACTCTTTCTGTAGAAAATGCAAGTGGACATTCGGAGCGCTAAGAGGGTAATAGTGGAAAAAGGAATATATTCAAATATAAACTACACAGTAGCATTCTGTGAAAATTCTTTCTGTTCTGTGCATTCAACTAACAGAGTTGAACCTTACTTTTGATTGAGCCGTTCTGAAACACTCTTTGTGTAGAAACTGCAATTGGACATGCTAAGCGCTAAGAGGCCTACATTAGGAAAAATAATATCTTCAAATAAAAACTACACAGATGCATTCTGTGAAACTTATTTCTGATCTGTAAATTCAGCTAACAGAGATAAAACATATTTTTGATTGAGCAGTTATGAAACACTCTTTTTGTAGAAAATGCAAGTGGAGATTCGGAGCGCTAAGAGGGTAATAGTGGAAAAAGGAATGTCTTCAAATATAAACTACACAGAATCATTCGGTGAAACTTCTTTCTGATCTGTGCATTCAGCTAACAGAGTTAAACCATACTTTTGATTGAGCACATCTGAACACTCTTTCTGTTGAAAATGCAACTGGGCATTTGGAGCGCTAAGAGCGTAGTAGTGGAAAAAGGAATATATGCAAATATAAACTACACAGAAGCATTCTGTGAAACTTCTTTCTGATCTGAGCATACAGCTAACAGAGTTAAACCATACTTTTCATTGAGCAGTTTTGAAACTCTCTGTCTGTAGAAAATGCAACTGGACATTCGTAGCGCTAAGTGGGTAATAGTGGAAAAAAGAATATGTTCAAATATAAACTACACAGAAGCATTGTATGAAACTTCTTTCTGTTCTGTGCATTCAACTAACAGAGTTGAACCTTACTTTTGATTGAGCCGTTCTGAAACACTCCTTCTGTAGAAACTGCAATTGGACATTCTGAGCGCTAAGAGGCCTATATTGGGAAAAAGAATGTCTACAAATAAAAACTACACAGAAGAATTGTGTGAAACTTCTTTCTGTTCTGTTTGTTCAACTAAAAGAGTTGAACCTTAGTTTTGATTGAGCCGTTCTGAAACACTCTTTCTGTAGAAAATGCAAGTGGAGATTCCGAGCGCTAAGAGGGTAATAGTGGAAAAAGGAATGTCTCCAAATAGAAACTACACAGAATCATTCTGTGAAACTTCTTTCTGATCTGTGCATTCAGCTAACAGAGTTAAACCATACTTTTGATTGAGCAGATCTGAACACTCTTTCTGTTGAAAATGCAACTGGACATTTGGAGCGCTAAGAGCGTAGTAGTGGAAAAAGGAATATATTCAAATATAAACTACACAGAAGCATTCTGTGAAACTTCTTTCTGATCTGAGCATACAGCTAACAGAGTTAAACCATACTTTTGATTGAGCAGTTTTGAAACACTCTGTCTGTAGAAAATGCAACTGGACATTCGTAGCGCTAAGTGGGTAATAGTGGAAAAAAGAATATGTTCAAATATAAACTACACAGAAGCATTGTATGAAAATTCTTTCTGTTCTGTGCATTCAACTAACAGAGTTGAACCTTACTTTTGATTGAGCCGTTCTGAAACACTCTTTCTGTAGAAACTGCAATTGGACATTCTGAGCGCTAAGAGGCCTATATTGGGAAAAAGAATGTCTACAAATAAAAACTACACAGAAGAATTGTGTGAAACTACTTTCTGTTCTGTTTGTTCAACTAAAAGAGTTGAACCTTAGTTTTGATTAAGCCGTTCTGAAACACTCTTTCTGTAGAAAATGCAAGTGGAGTTTCGGAGCGCTAAGAGGGTAATAGTGGAAAAAGGAATGTCTCCAAATATAAACTACACAGAATCATTCTGTGAAACTTCTTTCTGATCTGAGCATTCGGCTAACAGAATGAAACCATACTTTTGATTGAGCAGTTTTGAAACACACTGTCTGTAGAAAATGCAACTGGACATTCGTAGCGTTAAGTGGGTAATAGTGGAAAAAAGAATATGTTCAAATATAAACTACACAGAAGCATTGTATGAAACTTCTTTCTGTTCTATGCATTCAACTAACAGAGTTGAACCATACTTTTGATTGAGCCGTTCTGAATCACTCTTTCTGTAGAAATTTCAATTGGACATTCTGAGCGATAAGAGGCCTATATTGGGAAAAAGAATGTCTACAAATAAAACTAAACAGAAGAATTGTGTGAAACTTCTTTCTGTTCTGTTTGTTCAACTAAAAGAGTTGAACCTTAGTTTTGATTGAGCCGTTCTGAAACACTCTTTCTGTAGAAACTGCAATTGGACATTCTGAGCGCTAAGAGGCCTCTATTGGGAAAAATAATATCTTCAAATAAAAACTACACAGAAGCATTGTGTGAAACTTATTTCTGATATGTTCATTAAGCTAACAGAGTTAAACCATACTTTTGATTGCGCAGTTCTGAACACTCTTTCTGTAGAAAATGCAAGTGGACATTCGGAGCGCTAAGAGGGTAATAGTGGAAAAAGGAATATATTCAAATATAAACTACACAGTAGCATTCTGTGAAAATTCTTTCTGTTCTGTGCATTCAACTAACAGAGTTGAACCTTACTTTTGATTGAGCCGTTCTGAAACACTCTTTCTGTAGAAACTGCAATTGGACATGCTAAGCGCTAAGAGGCCTACATTGGGAAAAAGAATATCTTCAAATAAAAACTACACAGATGCATTCTGTGAAACTTATTTCTGATCTGTAAATTCAGTTAACAGAGATAAAACATATTTTTGATTGAGCAGTTATTAAACACTCTTTTTATAGAAAATGCAAGTGGAGATTCGGAGCGCTAAGAGGGTAATAGTGGAAAAAGGAATGTCTTCAAATATAAACTACACAGAATCATTCGGTGAAACTTCTTTCTGATCTGTGCATTCAGCTAACAGAGTTAAACCATACTTTTGATTGAGCAGATCTGAACACTCTTTCTGTGGAAAATGCAACTGGACATTTGGAGCGCTAAGAGCGTAGTAGTGGAAAAAGGAATATATTCAAATATAAACTACCCAGAAGCATTCTGTGAAACTTCTTTCTGATCTGAGCATACAGCTAACAGAGTTAAACCATACTTTTGATTGAGCAGTTTTGAAACACTCTGTCTGTAGAAAATGCAACTGGACATTCGTAGCGCTAAGTGGGTAATAGTGGAAAAAAGAATATGTTCAAATATAAACTACACAGAAGCATTGTATGAAACTTCTTTCTGTTCTGTGCATTCAACTAACAGAGTTCAACCTTACTTTTGATTGAGCCGTTCTGAAACACTCTTTCTGTAGAAACTGCAATTGGACATTCTGAGCGCTAAGAGGCCTATATTGGGAAAAAGAATATCTACAAATAAAAACTACACAGAAGAATTGTGTGAAACTTCTTTTTGTTCTGTTTGTTCAACTAAAAGCGTTGAACCTTAGTTTTGATTGAGCCGTTCTGAAACACTCTTTCTGTAGAAAATGCAAGTGGAGATTCGGAGCGCTAAGAGGGTAATAGTGGAAAAAGGAATGTCTCCAAATATAAACTACACAGAATCATTCTGTGAAACTTCTTTCTGATCTGTGCATTCAGCTAACAGAGTTAAACCATACTTTTGATTGAGGAGATCTGAACACTCTTTCTGTAGAAAATGCAACTGGACATTTGGTGCGCTAAGAGAGTAGTAGTGGAAAAAGTTATATATTCAAATATAAACTACACAGAAGCATTCTGTGAAACTTCTTTCTGATCTGAGCATTCAGCTAACAGAGTTAAACCATACTTTTGATTGAGCAGTTTTGAAACACTCTGTCTGTAGAAAATGCAACTGGACATTCGTAGCGCTAAGTGGGTAATAGTGGAAAAAAGAATATGTTCAAATATAAACTACACAGAAGCATTGTATGAAACTTCTTTCTGTTCTGTGCATTCAACTAACAGAGCTGAACCTTACTTTTGATTGAGCCTTTCTGAAACACTCTTTCTGTAGAAACTGCAATTGGACATTCTGAGCGCTAAGAGGCCTCTATTGGGAAAAATAATATCTTCAAATAAAAACTACACAGAAGCATTGTGTGAAACTTATTTCTGATATGTTCATTAAGCTAACAGAGTTAAACCATACTTTTGATTGCGCAGTTCTGAACACTCTTTCTGTAGAAAATGCAAGTGGACATTCGGAGCGCTAAGAGGGTAATAGTGGAAAAAGGAATATATTCAAATATAAACTACACAGTAGCATTCTGTGAAAATTCTTTCTGTTCTGTGCATTCAACTAACAGAGTTGAACCTTACTTTTGATTGATCCGTTCTGAAACACTCTTTCTGTAGAAACTGCAATTGGACATGCTAAGCGCTAAGAGGCCTACATTGGGAAAAAGAATATCTTCAAATAAAAACTACACAGATGCATTCTGTGAAACTTATTTCTGCTCTGTAAATTCAGTTAACAGAGATAAAACATATTTTTGATTGAGCAGTTATGAAACACTCTTTTCGTAGAAAATGCAAGTGGAGATTCGGTGCGCTAAGAGGGTAATAGTGGAAAAAGGAATGTCTTCAAATATAAACTACACAGAATCATTCGGTGAAACTTCTTTCTGATCTGTGCATTCAGCTAACAGAGTTAAACCATACTTTTGATTGAGGAGATCTGAACACTCTTTCTGTAGAAAATGCAACTGGACATTTGGAGCGCTAAGAGAATAGTAGTGGAAAAAGGAATATATTCAAATATAAACTACACAGAAGCATTCTGTGAAACTTCTTTCTGATCTGAGCATTTAGCTAACAGAGTTAAACCATACTTTTGATTGAGCAGTTTTGAAACACTCTGTCTGTAGAAAATGCAATTGGACATTCGTAGTGCTAAGTCGGTAATAGTGGAAAAAAGAATATGTTCAAATATAAACTACACAGAAGCATTGTATGAAACTTCTTTCTGTTCTGTGCATTCAACTAACAGAGTTGAACCTTACTTTTGATTGAGCCTTTCTGAAACACTCTTTCTGTAGAAACTGCAATTGGACATTCTGAGCGCTAAGAGGCCTATATTGGGAAAAATAATATCTTCAAATAAAAACTAAACAGAAACATTGTGTGAAACTTATTTCTGATATGTTCATTAAGCTAACAGAGTTAAACCATACTTTTGATTGCGCAGTTCTGAACACTCTTTCTGTAGAAAATGCAAGTGGACATTCGGAGCGCTAAGAGGGTAATAGTGGAAAAAGGAATATATTCAAATATAAACTACACAGTAGCATTCTGTGAAAATTCTTTCTGTTCTGTGCATTCAACTAACAGAGTTGAACCTTACTTTTGATTGAGCCGTTCTGAAACACTCTTTGTGTAGAAACTGCAATTGGACATGCTAAGCGCTAAGAGGCCTACATTAGGAAAAATAATATCTTCAAATAAAAACTACACAGATGCATTCTGTGAAACTTATTTCTGATCTGTAAATTCAGTTAACAGAGATAAAACATATTTTTGATTGAGCAGTTATGAAACACTCTTTTTGTAGAAAATGCAAGTGGAGATTCGGAGCGCTAAGAGGGTAATAGTGGAAAAAGGAATGTCTTCAAATATAAACTACACAGAATCATTCGGTGAAACTTCTTTCTGATCTGTGCATTCAGCTAACAGAGTTAAACCATACTTTTGATTGAGCACATCTGAACACTCTTTCTGTTGAAAATGCAACTGGGCATTTGGAGCGCTAAGAGCGTAGTAGTGGAAAAAGGAATATATGCAAATATAAACTACACAGAAGCATTCTGTGAAACTTCTTTCTGATCTGAGCATACAGCTAACAGAGTTAAACCATACTTTTGATTGAGCAGTTTTGAAACTCTCTGTCTGTAGAAAATGCAACTGGACATTCGTAGCGCTAAGTGGGTAATAGTGGAAAAAAGAATATGTTCAAATATAAACTACACAGAAGCATTGTATGAAACTTCTTTCTGTTCTGTGCATTCAACTAACAGAGTTGAACCTTACTTTTGATTGAGCCGTTCTGAAACACTCCTTCTGTAGAAACTGCAATTGGACATTCTGAGCGCTAAGAGGCCTATATTGGGAAAAAGAATGTCTACAAATAAAAACTACACAGAAGAATTGTGTGAAACTTCTTTCTGTTCTGTTTGTTCAACTAAAAGAGTTGAACCTTAGTTTTGATTGAGCCGTTCTGAAACACTCTTTCTGTAGAAAATGCAAGTGGAGATTCCGAGCGCTAAGAGGGTAATAGTGGAAAAAGGAATGTCTCCAAATAGAAACTACACAGAATCATTCTGTGAAACTTCTTTCTGATCTGTGCATTCAGCTAACAGAGTTAAACCATACTTTTGATTGAGCAGATCTGAACACTCTTTCTGTAGAAAATGCAACTGGACATTTGGAGCGCTAAGAGAGTAGTAGTGGAAAAAGGAATATATTCAAATATAAACTGCACAGAAGCATTCTGTGAAACTTCTTTCTGAACTGAGCATTCAGCTAACAGAGTTAAACCACACTTTTGATTGAGCAGTTTTGAAACACTCTGTCTGTGGAAAATGCAACTGGACATTCGTAGCGCTAAGTGGGTAATAGTGGAAAAAAGAATATGTTTCAAATATAAACTACACAGAACCATTGTATGAAACTTCTTTCTGTTCTGTGCATTCAACTAACAGAGTTGAACCTTACTTTTGATTGAGCCTTTCTGAAACACTCTTTCTGTAGAAACTGCAATTGGACATTCTGAGCGCTAAGAGGCCTCTATTGGGAAAAATAATATCTTCAAATAAAAATTACACAGAAGCATTGTGTGAAACTTATTTCTGATATGTTCATTAAGCTAACAGAGTTAAACCATACTTTTGATTGCGCAGTTCTGAACTCTCTTTCTGTAGAAAATGCAAGTGGACATTCGGAGCGCTAAGAGGGTAATAGTGGAAAAAGGAATATATACAAATATAAACTACACAGTAGCATTCTGTGAAAATTCTTTCTGTTCTGTGCATTCAACTAACAGAGTTGAACCTTACTTTTGATTGAGCCGTTCTGAAACACTGTTTCTGTAGAAACTGCAATTGGACATGCTAAGCGCTAAGAGGCCTACATTGGGAAAAAGAATGTCTTCCAATAAAAACTACACAGATGCATTCTGTGAAACTTATTTCTGATCTGTAAATTCAGTTAACAGAGATAAAACATATTTTTGATTGAGCAGTTATGAAACACTCTTTTTGTAGAAAATGCAAGTGGAGCTTCGGAGCGCTAAGTGGGTAATAGTGGAAAAAGGAATGTCTTCAAATATAAACTACACAGAATCATTCGGTGAAACTTCTTTCTGATCTGTGCATTCAGCTAACAGAGTTAAACCATACTTTTGATTGAGCATATCTGAACACTCTTTCTGTGGAAAATGCAACTGGACATTTGGAGCGCTAAGAGCGTAGTAGTGGAAAAAGGAATATATTCAAATATAAACTACCCAGAAGCATTCTGTGAAACTTCTTTCTGATCTGAGCATACAGCTAACAGAGTTAAACCATACTTTTGATTGAGCAGTTTTGAAACACTCTGTCTGTAGAAAATGCAACTGGACATTCGTAGCGCTAAGTGGGTAATAGTGGAAAAAAGAATATGTTCAAATATAAACTACACAGAAGCATTGTATGAAACTTCTTTCTGTTCTGTGCATTCAACTAACAGAGTTGAACCTTACTTTTGATTGAGCCGTTCTGAAACACTCTTTCTGTAGAAACTGCAATTGGACATTCTGAGCGCTAAGAGGCCTATATTGGGAAAAAGAATGTCTACAAATAAAAACTACACAGAAGAATTGTGTGAAACTTCTTTCTGTTCTGTTTGTTCAACTAAAAGCGTTGAACCTTAGTTTTGATTGAGCCGTTCTGAAACACTCTTTCTGTAGAAAATGCAAGTGGAGATTCGGAGCGCTAAGAGGGTAATAGTGGAAAAAGGAATGTCTCCAAATATAAACTACACAGAATCATTCTGTGAAACTTCTTTCTGATCTGTGCATTCAGCTAACAGAGTTAAACCATACTTTTGATTGAGGAGATCTGAACACTCTTTCTGTAGAAAATGCAACTGGACATTTGGAGCGCTAAGAGAATAGTAGTGGAAAAAGGAATATATTCAAATATAAACTACACAGAAGCATTCTGTGAAACTTCTTTCTGATCTGAGCATTTAGCTAACAGAGTTAAACCATACTTTTGATTGAGCAGTTTTGAAACACTCTGTCTGTAGAAAATGCAATTGGACATTCGTAGTGCTAAGTCGGTAATAGTGGAAAAAAGAATATGTTCAAATATAAACTACACAGAAGCATTGTATGAAACTTCTTTCTGTTCTGTGCATTCAACTAACAGAGTTGAACCTTACTTTTGATTGAGCCTTTCTGAAACACTCTTTCTGTAGAAACTGCAATTGGACATTCTGAGCGCTAAGAGGCCTATATTGGGAAAAATAATATCTTCAAATAAAAACTAAACAGAAACATTGTGTGAAACTTATTTCTGATATGTTCATTAAGCTAACAGAGTTAAACCATACTTTTGATTGCGCAGTTCTGAACACTCTTTCTGTAGAAAATGCAAGTGGACATTCGGAGCGCTAAGAGGGTAACAGTGGAAAAAGGAATATATTCAAATATAAACTACACAGTAGCATTCTGTGAAAATTCTTTCTGTTCTGTGCATTCAACTAACAGAGTTGAACCTTACTTTTGATTGAGCCGTTCTGAAACACTCTTTGTGTAGAAACTGCAATTGGACATGCTAAGCGCTAAGAGGCCTACATTAGGAAAAATAATATCTTCAAATAAAAACTACACAGATGCATTCTGTGAAACTTATTTCTGATCTGTAAATTCAGTTAACAGAGATAAAACATATTTTTGATTGAGCAGTTATGAAACACTCTTTTTGTAGAAAATGCAAGTGGAGATTCGGAGCGCTAAGAGGGTAATAGTGGAAAAAGGAATGTCTTCAAATATAAACTACACAGAATCATTCGGTGAAACTTCTTTCTGATCTGTGCATTCAGCTAACAGAGTTAAACCATACTTTTGATTGAGCACATCTGAACACTCTTTCTGTTGAAAATGCAACTGGGCATTTGGAGCGCTAAGAGCGTAGTAGTGGAAAAAGGAATATATGCAAATATAAACTACACAGAAGCATTCTGTGAAACTTCTTTCTGATCTGAGCATACAGCTAACAGATTTAAACCATACTTTTGATTGAGCAGTTTTGAAACTCTCTGTCTGTAGAAAATGCAACTGGACATTCGTAGCGCTAAGTGGGTAATAGTGGAAAAAATAATATGTTCAAATATAAACTACACAGAAGCATTGTATGAAACTTCTTTCTGTTCTGTGCATTCAACTAACAGAGTTGAACCTTACTTTTGATTGAGCCGTTCTGAAACACTCTTTCTGTAGAAACTGCAATTGGACATTCTGAGCGCTAAGAGGCCTATATTGGGAAAAAGAATGTCTACAAATAAAAACTACACAGAAGAATTGTGTGAAACTTCTTTCTGTTCTGTTTGTTCAACTAAAAGAGTTGAACCTTAGTTTTGATTGAGCCGTTCTGAAACACTCTTTCCGTAGAAAATGCAAGTGGAGATTCCGAGCGCTAAGAGGGTAATAGTGGAAAAAGGAATGTCTCCAAATATAAACTACACAGAATCATTCTGTGAAACTTCTTTCTGATCTGTGCATTCAGCTAACAGAGTTAAACCATACTTTTGATTGAGCAGATCTGAACACTCTTTCTGTAGAAAATGCAACTGGACATTTGGAGCGCTAAGAGAGTAGTAGTGGAAAAAGGAATATATTCAAATATAAACTACACAGAAGCATTCTGTGAAACTTCTTTCTGATCTGAGCATTCGGCTAACAGAGTGAAACCATACTTTTGATTGAGCAGTTTTGAAACACACTGTCTGTAGAAAATGCAACTGGACATTCGTAGCGTTAAGTGGGTAATAGTGGAAAAAAGAATATGTTCAAATATAAACTACACAGAAGCATTGTATGAAACTTCTTTCTGTTCTATGCATTCAACTAACAGAGTTGAACCATACTTTTGATTGAGCCGTTCTGAAACACTCTTTCTGTAGAAATTTCAATTGGACATTCTGAGCGATAAGAGGCCTATATTGGGAAAAAGAATGTCTACAAATAAAACTAAACAGAAGAATTGTGTGAAACTTCTTTCTGTTCTGTTTGTTCAACTAAAAGAGTTGAACCTTAGTTTTGATTGAGCCGTTCTGAAACACTCTTTCTGTAGAAACTGCAATTGTACATTCTGAGCGCTAAGAGGCCTCTATTGGGAAAAATAATATCTTCAAACAAAAACTACACAGAAGCATTGTGTGAAACTTATTTCTGATATGTTCATTAAGTTAACAGAGTTAAACCATACTTTTGATTGCGCAGTTCTGAACACTCTTTCTGTAGAAAATGCAAGTGGACATTCGGAGCGCTAAGAGGGTAATAGTGGAAAAAGGAATATATTCAAATATAAACTACACAGTAGCATTCTGTGAAAATTCTTTCTGTTCTGTGCATTCAACTAACAGAGTTGAACCTTACTTTTGATTGAGCCGTTCTGAAACACTCTTTCTTTAGTAACTGCAATTGGACATGCTAAGCGCTAAGAGGCCTATATTGGGAAAAAGAATATCTTCAAATAAAAACTACACAGATGCATTCTGTGAAACTTATTTCTGATCTGTAAATTCAGTTAACAGATATAAAACATATTTTTGATTGAGCAGTTATGAAACACTCTTTTTGTAGAAAATGCAAGTGGAGATTCGGAGCGCTAAGAGGGTAACAGTGGAAAAAGGAATGTCTTCAAATATAAACTACACAGAATCCTTCGGTGAAACTTCTTTCTGATCTGTGCATTCAGCTAACAGAGTTAAACCATACTTTTGATTGAGCAGATCTGAACACTCTTTCTGTAGAAAATGCAACTGGACATTTGGAGCGCTAAGAGCGTAGTAGTGGAAAAAGTAATATATTCAAATATAAACTACACAGAAGCATTCAGTGAAACTTCTTTCTGATCTGAGCATTCAGCTAACAGAGTTAAACCATACTTTTGATTGAGCAGTTTTGAAACACTCTGTCTGTAGAAAATGCAACTGGACATTCGTAGCGCTAAGTGGGTAATAGTGGAAAAAATATATGTTCAAATATAAACTACACAGAAGCATTGTATGAAACTTCTTTCTGTTCTGTGCATTCAACTAACAGAGTTGAACCTTACTTTTGATTGAGCCGTTCTGAAACACTCTTTCTGTAGAAACTGCAATTGGCCATTCTGAGCGCTAAGAGGCCTATATTGGGAAAAAGAATGTCTACAAATAAAAACTACACAGAAGAATTGTGTGAAACTTCTTTCTGTTCTGTTTGTTCAACTAAAAGAGTTGAACCTTAGTTTTGATTGAGCCGTTCTGAAACACACTTTCTGTAGAAAATGCAAGTGGAGATTCCGAGCGCTAAGAGGGTAATAGTGGAAAAAGGAATGTCTCCAAATATAAACTACACAGAATCATTCTGTGAAACTTCTTTCTGATCTGTGCATTCAGCTAACAGAGTTAAACCATACTTTTGATTGAGCAGATCTGAACACTCTTTCTGTAGAAAATTCAACTGGACATTTGGAGCGCTAAGAGAGTAGTAGTGGAAAAAGGAATATATTCAAATATAAACTACACAGAAGCATTGTGTGAAACTTATTTCTGATATGTTCATTAAGTTAACAGAGTTAAACCATACTTTTGATTGCGCAGTTCTGAACACTCTTTCTGTAGGAAATGCAAGTGGACATTCGGAGCGCTAAGAGGGTAATAGTGGAAAAAGGAATATATTCAAATATAAACTACACAGTAGCATTCTGTGAAAATTCTTTCTGTTCTGTGCATTCAACTAACAGAGTTGAACCTTACTTTTGATTGAGCCGTTCTGAAACACTCTTTCTGTAGAAACTGCAATTGGACATGCTAAGCGCTAAGAGGCCTACATTGGGAAAAAGAATATCTTCAAATAAAAACTACACAGATGCACTCTGTGAAACTTATTTCTGATCTGTAAATTCAGTTAACAGAGATAAAACATATTTTTGATTGAGCAGTTATGAAACACTCTTTTTGTAGAAAATGCAAGTGGAGATTCGGAGCGCTAAGAGGGTAATAGTGGAAAAAGGAATGTCTTCAAATATAAACTACACAGAATCATTCGGTGAAACTTCTTTCTAATCTGTGCATTCAGCTAACAGAGTTAAACCATACTTTTGATTGAGCAGATCTGAACACTCTTTCTGTTGAAAATGCAACTGGACATTTGGAGCGGTAAGAGCATAGTAGTGGAAAATGGAATATATTCAAATATAAACTACACAGAAGCATTCTGTGAAACTTCTTTCTGATCTGAGCATTCAGCTAACAGAGATAAACCATACTTTTGATTGAGCAGTTTTGAAACACTCTGTCTGTAGAAAATGCAACTGGACATTCGTAGCGCTAAGTGGGTAATAGTGGAAAAAAGAATATGTTCAAATATAAACTTCACAGAAGCATTGTATGAAACTTCTTTCTGTTCTGTGCATTCAACTAACAGAGTTGAACCTTACATTTGATTGAGCCGTTCTGAAACACTCTTTCTGTAGAAACTGCAATTGGACATTCTGAGCGCTAAGAGGCCTATATTGGGAAAAAGAATGTCTACAAATAAAAACTACACAGAAGAATTGTGTGAAACTTCTTTCTGTTCTGTTTGTTCAACTAAAAGAGTTGAACCTTAGTTTCGATTGAGCCATTCTGAAACACTCTTTCTGTAGAAAATGCAAGTGGAGATTCGGAGCGCTAAGAGGGTAATAGTGGAAAAAAGAATGTCTCCAAATATAAACTACACAGAATCATTCTGTGAAACTTTTTTCTGATCTGTGCATTCAGCTAACAGAGTTAAACCATACTTTTGATTGAGCAGATCTGAACACTCTTTCTGTAGAAAATGCAACTGGACATTTGGAGCGCTAAGAGAGTAGTAGTGGAAAAAGGAATATATTCAAATATAAACTACACAGAAGCATTCTGTGAAACTTCTTTCTGATCTGAGCATTCAGCTAACAGAGTTAAACCATACTTTTGATTGAGCAGTTTTGAAACACTCTGTCTGTAGAAAATGCAACTGGACATTCGTAGCGCTAAGTGGGTAATAGTGGAAAAAAGAATATGTTCAAATATAAACTACACAGAAGCATTGTATGAAACTTCTTTCTGTTCTGTGCATTCAACTAACAGAGTTGAACCTTACTTTTGATTGAGCCTTTCTGAAACACTCTTTCTGTAGAAACTGCAATTGGACATTCTGAGCGCTAAGAGGCCTCTATTGGGAAAAATAATATCTTCAAATAAAAACTACACAGAAGCATTGTGTGAAACTTATATCTGATATGTTCATTAAGCTAACAGAGTTAAACCATACTTTTGATTGCGCAGTTCTGAACACTCTTTCTGTAGAAAATGCAAGTGGACATTCGGAGCGCTAAGAGGGTAATAGTGGAAAAAGGAATATATTCAAATATAAACTACACAGTAGCATTCTGTGAAAATTCATTCTGTTCTGTGCATTCAACTAACAGAGTTGAACCTTACTTTTGATTGAGCCGTTCTGAAACACTCTTTCTGTAGAAACTGCAATTGGACATGCTAAGCGCTAAGAGGCCTACATTGGGAAAAAGAATATCTTCAAATAAAAACTACACAGATGCATTCTGTGAAACTTATTTCTGATCTGTAAATTCAGTTAACAGAGATAAAACATATTTTTGATTGAGCAGTTATGAAACACTCTTTTTGTAGAAAATGCAAGTGGAGATTCGGAGCGCTAAGAGGGTAATAGTGGAAAAAGGAATGTCTTCAAATATAAACTACACAGAATCATTCGGTGAAACTTCTTTCTGATCTGTGCATTCAGCTAACAGAGTTAAACCATACTTTTGATTGAGCAGATCTGAACACTCTTTCTGTAGAAAATGCAACTGGACATTTGGAGCGCTAAGAGCATAGTAGTGGAAAAAGGAATATATTCAAATATAAACTACACAGAAGCATTCTGTGAAACTTCTTTCTGATCTGAGAATTCAGCTAACAGAGTTAAACCATACTTTTGATTGAGCAGTTTTGAAACACTCTGTCTGTAGAAAATGCAACTGGACATTCGTAGCACTAAGTGGGTAATAGTGGAAAAAAGAATATGTTCAAATATAAACTACACAGAAGCATTGTATGAAACTTCTTTCTGTTCTGTGCATTCAACTAACAGAGTTGAACCTTACTTTTGATTGAGCCGTTCTGAAACACTCTTTCTGTAGAAACTGCAATTGGCCATTCTGAGCGCTAAGAGGCCTATATTGGGAAAAAGAATGTCTACAAATAAAAACTACACAGAAGAATTGTGTGAAACTTCTTTCTGTTCTGTTTGTTCAACTAAAAGAGTTGAACCTTAGTTTTGATTGAGCCGTTCTGAAACACACTTTCTGTAGAAAATGCAAGTGGAGATTCCGAGCGCTAAGAGGGTAATAGTGGAAAAAGGAATGTCTCCAAATATAAACTACACAGAATCATTCTCTGAAACTTCTTTCTGATCTGTGCATTCAGCTAACAGAGTTAAACCATACTTTTGATTGAGCAGATCTGAACACTCTTTCTGTAGAAAATTCAACTGGACATTTGGAGCGCTAAGAGAGTAGTAGTGGAAAAAGGAATATATTCAAATATAAACTACACAGAAGCATTCTGTGAAACTTCTTTCTGATCTGAGCATTCGGCTAACAGAGTGAAACCATACTTTTGATTGAGCAGTTTTGAAACACACTGTCTGTAGAAAATGCAACTGGACATTCGTAGCGTTAAGTGGGTAATAGTGGAAAAAAGAATATGTTCAAATATAAACTACACAGAAGCATTGTATGAAACTTCTTTCTGTTCTATGCATTCAACTAACAGAGTTGAACCATACTTTTGATTGAGCCGTTCTGAAACACTCTTTCTGTAGAAATTTCAATTGGACATTCTGAGCGATAAGAGGCCTATATTGGGAAAAAGAATGTCTACAAATAAAACTAAACAGAAGAATTGTGTGAAACTTCTTTCTGTTCTGTTTGTTCAACTAAAAGAGTTGAACCTTAGTTTTGATTGAGCCGTTCTGAAACACTCTTTCTGTAGAAACTGCAATTGGACATTCTGAGCGCTAAGGGGCCTCTATTGGGAAAAATAATATCTTCAAACAAAAACTACACAGAAGCATTGTGTGAAACTTATTTCTGATATGTTCATTAAGTTAACAGAGTTAAACCATACTTTTGATTGCGCAGTTCTGAACTCTCTTTCTGTAGAAAATGCAAGTGGACATTCGGAGCGCTAAGAGGGTAATAGTGGAAAAAGGAATATATTCAAATATAAACTACACAGTAGCATTCTGTGAAAATTCTTTCTGTTCTGTGCATTCAACTAACAGAGTTGAACCTTACTTTTGATTGAGCCGTTCTGAAACACTCTTTCTTTAGTAACTGCAATTGGACATGCTAAGCGCTAAGAGGCATATATTGGGAAAAAGAATATCTTCAAATAAAAACTACACAGATGCATTCTGTGAAACTTATTTCTGATCTGTAAATTCAGTTAACAGATATAAAACATATTTTTGATTGATCAGTTATGAAACACTCTTTTTGTAGAAAATGCAAGTGGAGATTCGGAGCGCTAAGAGGGTAACAGTGGAAAAAGGAATGTCTTCAAATATAAACTACACAGAATCCTTCGGTGAAACTTCTTTCTGATCTGTGCATTCAGCTAACAGAGTTAAACCATACTTTTGATTGAGCAGATCTGAACACTCTTTCTGTAGAAAATGCAACTGGACATTTGGAGCGCTAAGAGCGTAGTAGTGGAAAAAGTAATATATTCAAATATAAACTACACAGAAGCATTCAGTGAAACTTCTTTCTGATCTGAGCATTCAGCTAACAGAGTTAAACCATACTTTTGATTGAGCAGTTTTGAAACACTCTGTCTGTAGAAAATGCAACTGGACATTCGTAGCGCTAAGTGGGTAATAGTGGAAAAAATATATGTTCAAATATAAACTACACAGAAGCATTGTATGAAACTTCTTTCTGTTCTGTGCATTCAACTAACAGAGTTGAACCTTACTTTTGATTGAGCCGTTCTGAAACACTCTTTCTGTAGAAACTGCAATTGGCCATTCTGAGCGCTAAGAGGCCTATATTGGGAAAAAGAATGTCTACAAATAAAAACTACACAGAAGAATTGTGTGAAACTTCTTTCTCTTCTGTTTGTTCAACTAAAAGAGTTGAACCTTAGTTTTGATTGAGCCGTTCTGAAACACACTTTCTGTAGAAAATGCAAGTGGAGATTCCGAGCGCTAAGAGGGTAATAGTGGAAAAAGGAATGTCTCCAAATATAAACTACACAGAATCATTCTGTGAAACTTCTTTCTGATCTGTGCATTCAGCTAACAGAGTTAAACCATACTTTTGATTGAGCAGATCTGAACACTCTTTCTGTAGAAAATTCAACTGGACATTTGGAGCGCTAAGAGAGTAGTAGTGGAAAAAGGAATATATTCAAATATAAACTACACAGAAGCATTCTGTGAAACTTCTTTCTGATCTGAGCATTCAGCTAACAGAGTTAAACCATACTTTTGATTGAGCAGTTTTGAAACACTCTGTCTGTAGAAAATGCAACTGGACATTCGTAGCGCTAAGTGGGTAATAGTGGAAAAAAGAATATGTTCAAATATAAACTACACAGAAGCATTGTATGAAACTTCTTTCTGTTCTGTGCATTCAACTAACAGAGTTGAACCTTACTTTTGATTGAGCCTTTCTGAAACACTCTTTCTGTAGAAACTGCAATTGGACATTCTGAGCGCTAAGACGCCTCTATTGGGAAAAATAATATCTTCAAATAAAAACTACACAGAAGCATTGTGTGAAACTTATTTCTGATATGTTCATTAAGCTAACAGAGTTAAACCATACTTTTGATTGCGCAGTTCTGAACACTCTTTCTGTAGGAAATGCAAGTGGACATTCGGAGCGCTAAGAGGGTAATAGTGGAAAAAGGAATATATTCAAATATAAACTACACAGTAGCATTCTGTGAAAATTCTTTCTGTTCTGTGCATTCAACTAACAGAGTTGAACCTTACTTTTGATTGAGCCGTTCTGAAACACTCTTTCTGTAGAAACTGCAATTGGACATGCTAAGCGCTAAGAGGCCTACATTGGGAAAAAGAATATCTTCAAATAAAAACTACACAGATGCACTCTGTGAAACTTATTTCTGATCTGTAAATTCAGTTAACAGAGATAAAACATATTTTTGATTGAGCAGTTATGAAACACTCTTTTTGTAGAAAATGCAAGTGGAGATTCGGAGCGCTAAGAGGGTAATAGTGGAAAAACGAATGTCTTCAAATATAAACTACACAGAATCATTCGGTGAAACTTCTTTCTAATCTGTGCATTCAGCTAACAGAGTTAAACCATACTTTTGATTGAGCAGATCTGAACACTCTTTCTGTTGAAAATGCAACTGGACATTTGGAGCGGTAAGAGCATAGTAGTGGAAAATGGAATATATTCAAATATAAACTACACAGAAGCATTCTGTGAAACTTCTTTCTGATCTGAGCATTCAGCTAACAGAGATAAACCATACTTTTGATTGAGCAGTTTTGAAACACTCTGTCTGTAGAAAATGCAACTGGACATTCGTAGCGCTAAGTGGGTAATAGTGGAAAAAAGAATATGTTCAAATATAAACTTCACAGAAGCATTGTATGAAACTTCTTTCTGTTCTGTGCATTCAACTAACGGAGTTGAACCTTACTTTTGATTGAGCCGTTCTGAAACACTCTTTCTGTAGAAACTGCAATTGGACATTCTGAGCGCTAAGAGGCCTATATTGGGAAAAAGAATGTCTACAAATAAAAACTACACAGAAGAATTGTGTGAAACTTCTTTCTGTTCTGTTTGTTCAACTAAAAGAGTTGAACCTTAGTTTCGATTGAGCCGTTCTGAAACACTCTTTCTGTAGAAAATGCAAGTGGAGATTCGGAGCGCTAAGAGGGTAATAGTGGAAAAAAGAATGTCTCCAAATATAAACTACACAGAATCATTCTGTGAAACTTTTTTCTGATCTGTGCATTCAGCTAACAGAGTTAAACCATACTTTTGATTGAGCAGATCTGAACACTCTTTCTGTAGAAAATGCAACTGGACATTTGGAGCGCTAAGAGAGTAGTAGTGGAAAAAGGAATATATTCAAATATAAACTACACAGAAGCATTCTGTGAAACTTCTTTCTGATCTGAGCATTCAGCTAACAGAGTTAAACCATACTTTTGATTGAGCAGTTTTGAAACACTCTGTCTGTAGAAAATGCAACTGGACATTCGTAGCGCTAAGTGGGTAATAGTGGAAAAAAGAATATGTTCAAATATAAACTACACAGAAGCATTCGGTGAAACTTCTTTCTGTTCTGTGCATTCAACTAACAGAGTTGAACCTTACTTTTGATTGAGCCTTTCTGAAACACTCTTTCTGTAGAAACTGCAATTGGACATTCTGAGCGCTAAGAGGCCTCTATTGGGAAAAATAATATCTTCAAATAAAAACTACACAGAAGCATTGTGTGAAACTTATATCTGATATGTTCATTAAGCTAACAGAGTTAAACCATACTTTTGATTGCGCAGTTCTGAACACTCTTTCTGTAGAAAATGCAAGTGGACATTCGGAGCGCTAAGAGGGTAATAGTGGAAAAAGGAATATATTCAAATATAAACTACACAGTAGCATTCTGTGAAAATTCATTCTGTTCTGTGCATTCAACTAACAGAGTTGAACCTTACTTTTGATTGAGCCGTTCTGAAACACTCTTTCTGTAGAAACTGCAATTGGACATGCTAAGCGCTAAGAGGCCTACATTGGGAAAAAGAATATCTTCAAATAAAAACTACACAGATGCATTCTGTGAAACTTATTTCTGATCTGTAAATTCAGTTAACAGAGATAAAACATATTTTTGATTGAGCAGTTATGAAACACTCTTTTTGTAGAAAATGCAAGTGGAGATTCGGAGCGCTAAGAGGGTAATAGTGGAAAAAGGAATGTCTTCAAATATAAACTACACAGAATCATTCGGTGAAACTTCTTTCTGATCTGTGCATTCAGCTAACAGAGTTAAACCATACTTTTGATTGAGCAGATCTGAACACTCTTTCTGTAGAAAATGCAACTGGACATTTGGAGCGCTAAGAGCATAGTAGTGGAAAAAGGAATATATTCAAATATAAACTACACAGAAGCATTCTGTGAAACTTCTTTCTGATCTGAGAATTCAGCTAACAGAGTTAAACCATACTTTTGATTGAGCAGTTTTGAAACACTCTGTCTGTAGAAAATGCAACTGGACATTCGTAGCACTAAGTGGGTAATAGTGGAAAAAAGAATATGTTCAAATATAAACTACACAGAAGCATTGTATGAAACTGCTTTCTGTTCTGTGCATTCAACTAACAGAGTTGAACCTTACTTTTGATTGAGCCGTTCTGAAACACTCTTTCTGTAGAAACTGCAATTGGACATTCTGAGCGCTAAGAGGCCTCTATTGGGAAAAATAATATCTTCAAATAAAAACTACACAGAAGCATTGTGTGAAACTTATTTCTGATATGTTCATTAAGCTAACAGAGTTAAACCATACTTTTGATTGCGCAGTTCTGAACAGTCTTTCTGTAGAAAATGCAAGTGGACATTCGGAGCGCTAAGAGGGTAATAGTGGAAAAAGGAATATATTCAAATATAAACTACACAGTAGCATTCTGTGAAAATTCTTTCTGTTCTGTGCATTCAACTAACAGAGTTGAACCTTACTTTTGATTGAGCCGTTCTGAAACACTCTTTCTGTAGAAACTGCAATTGGACATGCTAAGCGCTAAGAGGCCTACATTGGGAAAAAGAATATCTTCAAATAAAAACTACACAGATGCATTCTGTGAAACTTATTTCTGATCTGTAAATTCAGTTAACAGAGATAAAACATATTTTTGATTGAGCAGTTATGAAACACTCTTTTTGTAGAAAATGCAAGTGGAGATTCGGAGCACTAAGAGGGTAATAGTGGAAAAAGGAATCTCTTCAAATATAAACTACACAGAATCATTCGGTGAAACTTCTTTCTGATCTGTGCATTCAGCTAACAGAGTTAAACCATACTTTTGATTGAGCAGATCTGAACACTCTTTCTGTAGAAAATGCAACTGGACATTTGGAGCGCTAAGAGCATAGTAGTGGAAAAAGGAATATATTCAAATATAAACTACACAGAAGCATTCTGTGAAACTTCTTTCTGATCTGAGCATTCAGCTAACAGAGTTAAACCATACTTTTGATTGAGCAGTTTTGAAACACTCTGTCTGTAGAAAATGCAACTGGACATTCGTAGCGCTAAGTGGGTAATAGTGGAAAAAAGAATATGTTCAAATATAAACTACACAGAAGCATTGTATGAAACTTCTTTCTGTTCTGTGCATTCAACTAACAGAGTTGAACCTTACTTTTGATTGAGCCGTTCTGAAACACTCTTTCTGTAGAAACTGCAATTGGACATTCTGAGCGCTAAGAGGCCTCTATTGGGAAAAATAATATCTTCAAATAAAAACTACACAGAAGCATTGTGTGAAACTTATTTCTGATATGTTCATTAAGCTAACAGAGTTAAACCATACTTTTGATTGCGCAGTTCTGAACACTCTTTCTGTAGAAAATGCAAGTGGACATTCGGAGCGCTAAGAGGGTAATAGTGGAAAAAGGAATATATTCAAATATAAACTACACAGTAGCATTCTGTGAAACTTCTTTCTGTTCTGTGCATTCAACTAACAGAGTTGAACCTTACTTTTGATTGAGCCGTTCTGAAACACTCTTTCTTTAGTAACTGCAATTGGACATGCTAAGCGCTAAGAGGCCTATATTGGGAAAAAGAATATCTTCAAATAAAAACTACACAGATGCATTCTGTGAAACTTATTTCTGATCTGTAAATTCAGTTAACAGACATAAAACATATTTTTGATTGAGCAGTTATGAAACACTCTTTTTGTAGAAAATGCAAGTGGAGATTCGGAGCGCTAAGAGGGTAACAGTGGAAAAAGGAATATCTTCAAATATAAACTACACAGAATCATTCGGTGAAACTTCTTTCTAATCTGTGCATTCAGCTAACAGAGTTAAACCATACTTTTGATTGAGCAGATCTGAACACTCTTTCTGTTGAAAATGCAACTGGACATTTGGAGCGGTAAGAGCATAGTAGTGGAAAATGGAATATATTCAAATATAAACTACACAGAAGCATTCTGTGAAACTTCTTTCTGATCTGAGCATTCAGCTAACAGAGATAAACCATACTTTTGATTGAGCAGTTTTGAAACACTCTGTCTGTAGAAAATGCAACTGGACATTCGTAGCGCTAAGTGGGTAATAGTGGAAAAAAGAATATGTTCAAATATAAACTTCACAGAAGCATTGTATGAAACTTCTTTCTGTTCTGTGCATTCAACTAACAGAGTTGAACCTTACTTTTGATTGAGCCGTTCTGAAACACTCTTTCTGTAGAAACTGCAATTGGACATTCTGAGCGCTAAGAGGCCTATATTGGGAAAAAGAATGTCTACAAATAAAAACTACACAGAAGAATTGTGTGAAACTTCTTTCTGTTCTGTTTGTTCAACTAAAAGAGTTGAACCTTAGTTTTGATTGAGCCGTTCTGAAACACTCTTTCTGTAGAAAATGCAAGTGGAGATTCGGAGCGCTAAGAGGGTAATAGTGGAAAAAAGAATGTCTCCAAATATAAACTACACAGAATCATTCTGTGAAACTTTTTTCTGATCTGTGCATTCAGCTAACAGAGTTAAACCATACTTTTGATTGAGCAGATCTGAACACTCTTTCTGTAGAAAATGCAACTGGACATTTGGAGCGCTAAGAGAGTAGTAGTGGAAAAAGGAATATATTCAAATATAAACTACACAGAAGCATTCTGTGAAACTTCTTTCTGATCTGAGCATTCAGCTAACAGAGTTAAACCATACTTTTGATTGAGCAGTTTTGAAACACTCTGTCTGTAGAAAATGCAACTGGACATTCGTAGCGCTAAGTGGGTAATAGTGGAAAAAAGAATATGTTCAAATATAAACTACACAGAAGCATTGTATGAAACTTCTTTCTGTTCTGTGCATTCAACTAACAGAGTTGAACCTTACTTTTGATTGAGCCTTTCTGAAACACTCTTTCTGTAGAAACTGCAATTGGACATTCTGAGCGCTAAGAGGCCTCTATTGGGAAAAATAATATCTTCAAATAAAAACTACACAGAAGCATTGTGTGAAACTTATATCTGATATGTTCATTAAGCTAACAGAGTTAAACCATACTTTTGATTGCGCAGTTCTGAACACTCTTTCTGTAGAAAATGCAAGTGGACATTCGGAGCGCTAAGAGGGTAATAGTGGAAAAAGGAATATATTCAAATATAAACTACACAGTAGCATTCTGTGAAAATTCTTTCTGTTCTGTGCATTCAACTAACAGAGTTGAACCTTACTTTTGATTGAGCCGTTCTGAAACACTCTTTCTGTAGAAACTGCAATTGGACATGCTAAGCGCTAAGAGGCCTACATTGGGAAAAAGAATATCTTCAAATAAAAACTACACAGATGCATTCTGTGAAACTTATTTCTGATCTGTAAATTCAGTTAACAGAGATAAAACATATTTTTGATTGAGCAGTTATGAAACACTCTTTTTGTAGAAAATGCAAGTGGAGATTCGGAGCGCTAAGAGGGTAATAGTGGAAAAAGGAATGTCTTCAAATATAAACTACACAGAATCATTCGGTGAAACTTCTTTCTGATCTGTGCATTCAGCTAACAGAGTTAAACCATACTTTTGATTGAGCAGATCTGAACACTCTTTCTGTAGAAAATGCAACTGGACATTTGGAGCGCTAAGAGCATAGTAGTGGAAAAAGGAATATATTCAAATATAAACTACACAGAAGCATTCTGTGAAACTTCTTTCTGATCTGAGAATTCAGCTAACAGAGTTAAACCATACTTTTGATTGAGCAGTTTTGAAACACTCTGTCTGTAGAAAATGCAACTGGACATTCGTAGCACTAAGTGGGTAATAGTGGAAAAAAGAATATGTTCAAATATAAACTACACAGAAGCATTGTATGAAACTGCTTTCTGTTCTGTGCATTCAACTAACAGAGTTGAACCTTACTTTTGATTGAGCCGTTCTGAAACACTCTTTCTGTAGAAACTGCAATTGGACATTCTGAGCGCTAAGAGGCCTCTATTGGGAAAAATAATATCTTCAAATAAAAACTACACAGAAGCATTGTGTGAAACTTATTTCTGATATGTTCATTAAGCTAACAGAGTTAAACCATACTTTTGATTGCGCAGTTCTGAACAGTCTTTCTGTAGAAAATGCAAGTGGACATTCGGAGCGCTAAGAGGGTAATAGTGGAAAAAGGAATATATTCAAATATAAACTACACAGTAGCATTCTGTGAAAATTCTTTCTGTTCTGTGCATTCAACTAACAGAGTTGAACCTTACTTTTGATTGAGCCGTTCTGAAACACTCTTTCTGTAGAAACTGCAATTGGACATGCTAAGCGCTAAGAGGCCTACATTGGGAAAAAGAATATCTTCAAATAAAAACTACACAGATGCATTCTGTGAAACTTATTTCTGATCTGTAAATTCAGTTAACAGAGATAAAACATATTTTTGATTGAGCAGTTATGAAACACTCTTTTTGTAGAAAATGCAAGTGGAGATTCGGAGCACTAAGAGGGTAATAGTGGAAAAAGGAATGTCTTCAAATATAAACTACACAGAATCATTCGGTGAAACTTCTTTCTGATCTGTGCATTCAGCTAACAGAGTTAAACCATACTTTTGATTGAGCAGATCTGAACACTCTTTCTGTAGAAAATGCAACTGGACATTTGGAGCGCTAAGAGCATAGTAGTGGAAAAAGGAATATATTCAAATATAAAGTACACAGAAGCATTCTGTGAAACTTCTTTCTGATCTGAGCATTCAGCTAACAGAGTTAAACCATACTTTTGATTGAGCAGTTTTGAAACACTCTGTCTGTAGAAAATGCAACTGGACATTCGTAGCGCTAAGTGGGTAATAGTGGAAAAAAGAATATGTTCAAATATAAACTACACAGAAGCATTGTATGAAACTTCTTTCTGTTCTGTGCATTCAACTAACAGAGTTGAACCTTACTTTTGATTGAGCCGTTCTGAAACACTCTTTCTGTAGAAACTGCAATTGGACATTCTGAGCGCTAAGAGGCCTCTATTGGGAAAAATAATATCTTCAAATAAAAACTACACAGAAGCATTGTGTGAAACTTATTTCTGATATGTTCATTAAGCTAACAGAGTTAAACCATACTTTTGATTGCGCAGTTCTGAACACTCTTTCTGTAGAAAATGCAAGTGGACATTCGGAGCGCTAAGAGGGTAATAGTGGAAAAAGGAATATATTCAAATATAAACTACACAGTAGCATTCTGTGAAACTTCTTTCTGTTCTGTGCATTCAACTAACAGAGTTGAACCTTACTTTTGATTGAGCCGTTCTGAAACACTCTTTCTTTAGTAACTGCAATTGGACATGCTAAGCGCTAAGAGGCCTATATTGGGAAAAAGAATATCTTCAAATAAAAACTACACAGATGCATTCTGTGAAACTTATTTCTGATCTGTAAATTCAGTTAACAGATATAAAACATATTTTTGATTGAGCAGTTATGAAACACTCTTTTTGTAGAAAATGCAAGTGGAGATTCGGAGCGCTAAGAGGGTAACAGTGGAAAAAGGAATATCTTCAAATATAAACTACACAGAATCATTCGGTGAAACTTCTTTCTAATCTGTGCATTCAGCTAACAGAGTTAAACCATACTTTTGATTGAGCAGATCTGAACACTCTTTCTGTTGAAAATGCAACTGGACATTTGGAGCGGTAAGAGCATAGTAGTGGAAAATGGAATATATTCAAATATAAACTACACAGAAGCATTCTGTGAAACTTCTTTCTGATCTGAGCATTCAGCTAACAGAGATAAACCATACTTTTGATTGAGCAGTTTTGAAACACTCTGTCTGTAGAAAATGCAACTGGACATTCGTAGCGCTAAGTGGGTAATAGTGGAAAAAAGAATATGTTCAAATATAAACTTCACAGAAGCATTGTATGAAACTTCTTTCTGTTCTGTGCATTCAACTAACAGAGTTGAACCTTACTTTTGATTGAGCCGTTCTGAAACACTCTTTCTGTAGAAACTGCAATTGGACATTCTGAGCGCTAAGAGGCCTATATTGGGAAAAAGAATGTCTACAAATAAAAACTACACAGAAGAATTGTGTGAAACTTCTTTCTGTTCTGTTTGTTCAACTAAAAGAGTTGAACCTTAGTTTTGATTGAGCCGTTCTGAAACACGCTTTCTGTAGAAAATGCAAGTGGAGATTCGGAGCGCTAAGAGGGTAATAGTGGAAAAAAGAATGTCTCCAAATATAAACTACACAGAATCATTCTGTGAAACTTTTTTCTGATCTGTGCATTCAGCTAACAGAGTTAAACCATACTTTTGATTGAGCAGATCTGAACACTCTTTCTGTAGAAAATGCAACTGGACATTTGGAGCGCTAAGAGAGTAGTAGTGGAAAAAGGAATATATTCAAATATAAACTACACAGAAGCATTCTGTGAAACTTCTTTCTGATCTGAGCATTCAGCTAACAGAGTTAAACCATACTTTTGATTGAGCAGTTTTGAAACACTCTGTCTGTAGAAAATGCAACTGGACATTCGTAGCGCTAAGTGGGTAATAGTGGAAAAAAGAATATGTTCAAATATAAACTACACAGAAGCATTGTATGAAACTTCTTTCTGTTCTGTGCATTCAACTAACAGAGTTGAACCTTACTTTTGATTGAGCCTTTCTGAAACACTCTTTCTGTAGAAACTGCAATTGGACATTCTGAGCGCTAAGAGGCCTCTATTGGGAAAAATAATATCTTCAAATAAAAACTACACAGAAGCATTGTGTGAAACTTATATCTGATATGTTCATTAAGCTAACAGAGTTAAACCATACTTTTGATTGCGCAGTTCTGAACACTCTTTCTGTAGAAAATGCAAGTGGACATTCGGAGCGCTAAGAGGGTAATAGTGGAAAAAGGAATATATTCAAATATAAACTACACAGTAGCATTCTGTGAAAATTCTTTCTGTTCTGTGCATTCAACTAACAGAGTTGAACCTTACTTTTGATTGAGCCGTTCTGAAACACTCTTTCTGTAGAAACTGCAATTGGACATGCTAAGCGCTAAGAGGCCTACATTGGGAAAAAGAATATCTTCAAATAAAAACTACACAGATGCATTCTGTGAAACTTATTTCTGATCTGTAAATTCAGTTAACAGAGATAAAACATATTTTTGATTGAGCAGTTATGAAACACTCTTTTTGTAGAAAATGCAAGTGGAGATTCGGAGCGCTAAGAGGGTAATAGTGGAAAAAGGAATGTCTTCAAATATAAACTACACAGAATCATTCGGTGAAACTTCTTTCTGATCTGTGCAATCAGCTAACAGAGTTAAACCATACTTTTGATTGAGCAGATCTGAACACTCTTTCTGTTGAAAATGCAACTGGACATTTGGAGCGCTAAGAGCGTAGTAGTGGAAAAAGGAATATATTCAAATATAAACTACACAGAAGCATTCTGTGAAACTTCTTTCTGATCTGAGCATTCAGCTAACAGAGTTAAACCATACTTTTGTTTGAGCAGTTTTGAAACACTCTGTCTTTAGAAAATGCAACTGGACATTCGTAGCGCTAAGTGGGTAATAGTGGAAAAAATATATGTTCAAATATAAACTACACAGAAGCATTGTATGAAACTTCTTTCTGTTCTGTGCATTCAACTAACAGAGTTGAACCTTACTTTTGATTGAGCCGTTCTGAAACACTCTTTCTGTAGAAACTGCAATTGGCCATTCTGAGCGCTAAGAGGCCTATATTGGGAAAAAGAATGTCTACAAATAAAAACTACACAGAAGAATTGTGTGAAACTTCTTTCTGTTCTGTTTGTTCAACTAAAAGAGTTGAACTTTAGTTTTGATTGAACCGTTCTGAAACACACTTTCTGTAGAAAATGCAAGTGGAGATTCCGAGCGCTAAGAGGGTAATAGTAAAAAAAGGAATGTCTCCAAATATAAACTACACAGAATCATTCTGTGAAACTTCTTTCTGATCTGTGCATTCAGCTAACAGAGTTAAACCATACTTTTGATTGAGCAGATCTGAACACTCTTTCTGTAGAAAATTCAAGTGGACATTTGGAGCGCTAAGAGATTAGTAGTGGAAAAAGGAATATATTCAAATATAAACTACACAGAAGCATTCGGTGAAACTTCTTTCTGATCTGAGCATTCAGCTAACAGAGTTAAACCATACTTTTGATTGAGCAGTTTTGAAACACTCTGTCTGTAGAAAATGCAACTGGACATTCGTAGCGCTAAGTGGGTAATAGTGGAAAAAAGAATATGTTCAAATATAAACTACACAGAAGCATTGTATGAAACTTCTTTCTGTTCTGTGCATTCAACTAACAGAGTTGAACCTTACTTTTGATTGAGCCTTTCTGAAACACTCTTTCTGTAGAAACTGCAATTGGACATTCTGAGCGCTAAGAGGCCTCTATTGGGAAAAATAATATCTTCAAATAAAAACTACACAGAAGCATTGTGTGAAACTTATTTCTGATATATTCATTAAGCTAACAGAGTAAAACCATACTTTTGATTGCGCAGTTCTGAACACTCTTTCTGTAGGAAATGCAAGTGGACATTCGGAGCGCTAAGAGGGTAATAGTGGAAAAAGGAATATATTCAAATATAAACTACACAGTAGCATTCTGTGAAAATTCTTTCTGTTCTGTGCATTCAACTAACAGAGTTGAACCTTACTTTTGATTGAGCCGTTCTGAAACTCTCTTTCTGTAGAAACTGCAATTGGACATGCTAAGCGCTAAGAGGCCTACATTGGGAAAAAGAATATCTTCAAATAAAAACTACACAGATGCACTCTGTGAAACTTATTTCTGATCTGTAAATTCAGTTAACAGAGATAAAACATATTTTTGATTGAGCAGTTATGAAACACTCTTTTTGTAGAAAATGCAAGTGGAGATTCGGAGCGCTAAGAGGGTAATAGTGGAAAAAGGAATGTCTTCAAATATAAACTACACAGAATCATTCGGTGAAACTTCTTTCTAATCTGTGCATTCAGCTAACAGAGTTAAACCATACTTTTGATTGAGCAGATCTGAACACTCTTTCTGTTGAAAATGCAACTGGACATTTGGAGCGGTAAGAGCATAGTAGTGGAAAATGGAATATATTCAAATATAAACTACACAGAAGCATTCTGTGAAACTTCTTTCTGATCTGAGCATTCAGCTAACAGAGATAAACCATACTTTTGATTGAGCAGTTTTGAAACACTCTGTCTGTAGAAAATGCAACTGGACATTCGTAGCGCTAAGTGGGTAATAGTGGAAAAAAGAATATGTTCAAATATAAACTTCACAGAAGCATTGTATGAAACTTCTTTCTGTTCTGTGCATTCAACTAACAGAGTTGAACCTTACTTTTGATTGAGCCGTTCTGAAACACTCTTTCTGTAGAAACTGCAATTGGACATTCTGAGCGCTAAGAGGCCTATATTGGGAAAAAGAATGTCTACAAATAAAAACTACACAGAAGAATTGTGTGAAACTTCTTTCTGTTCTGTTTGTTCAACTAAAAGAGTTGAACCTTAGTTTTGATTGAGCCGTTCTGAAACACTCTTTCTGTAGAAAATGCAAGTGGAGATTCGGAGCGCTAAGAGGGTAATAGTGGAAAAAAGAATGTCTCCAAATATAAACTACACAGAATCATTCTGTGAAACTTCTTTCTGATCTGTGCATTCAGCTAACAGAGTTAAACCATACTTTTGATTGAGCAGATCTGAACACTCTTTCTGTAGAAAATGCAACTGGACATTTGGAGCGCTAAGAGAGTAGTAGTGGAAAAAGGAATATATTCAAATATAAACTACACAGAAGCATTCTGTGAAACTTCTTTCTGATCTGAGCATTCAGCTAACAGAGTTAAACCATACTTTTGATTGAGCAGTTTTGAAACACTCTGTCTGTAGAAAATGCAACTGGACATTCGTAGCGCTAAGTGGGTAATAGTGGAAAAAAGAATATGTTCAAATATAAACTACACAGAAGCATTGTATGAAACTTCTTTCTGTTCTGTGCATTCAACTAACAGAGTTGAACCTTACTTTTGATTGAGCCTTTCTGAAACATTCTTTCTGTAGAAACTGCAATTGGACATTCTGAGCGCTAAGAGGCCTCTATTGGGAAAAATAATATCTTCAAATAAAAACTACACAGAAGCATTGTGTGAAACTTATATCTGATATGTTCATTAAGCTAACAGAGTTAAACCATACTTTTGATTGCGCAGTTCTGAACACTCTTTCTGTAGAAAATGCATGTGGACATTCGGAGCGCTAAGAGGGTAATAGTGGAAAAAGGAATATATTCAAATATAAACTACACAGTAGCATTCTGTGAAAATTCTTTCTGTTCTGTGCATTCAACTAACAGAGTTGAACCTTACTTTTGATTGAGCCGTTCTGAAACACTCTTTCTGTAGAAACTGCAATTGGACATGCTAAGCGCTAAGAGGCCTACATTGGGAAAAAGAATATCTTCAAATAAAAACTACACAGATGCATTCTGTGAAACTTATTTCTGATCTGTAAATTCAGTTAACAGAGATAAAACATATTTTTGATTGAGCAGTTATGAAACACTCTTTTTGTAGAAAATGCAAGTTGAGATTCGGAGCGCTAAGAGGGTAATAGTGGAAAAAGGAATGTCTTCAAATATAAACTACACAGAATCATTCGGTGAAACTTCTTTCTGATCTGTGCATTCAGCTAACAGAGTTAAACCATACTTTTGATTGAGCAGATCTGAACACTCTTTCTGTAGAAAATGCAACTGGACATTTGGAGCGCTAAGAGCATAGTAGTGGAAAAAGGAATATATTCAAATATAAACTACACAGAAGCATTCTGTGAAACTTCTTTCTGATCTGAGCATTCAGCTAACAGAGTTAAACCATACTTTTGATTGAGCAGTTTTGAAACACTCTGTCTGTAGAAAATGCAACTGGACATTCGTAGCGCTAAGTGGGTAATAGTGGAAAAAAGAATATGTTCAAATATAAACTACACAGAAGCATTGTATGAAACTTCTTTCTGTTCTGTGCATTCAACTAACAGAGTTGAACCTTACTTTTGATTGAGCCGTTCTGAAACACTCTTTCTGTAGAAACTGCAATTGGACATTCTGAGCGCTAAGAGGCCTCTATTGGGATAAATAATATCTTCAAATAAAAACTACACAGAAGCATTGTGTGAAACTTATTTCTGATATGTTCATTAAGCTAACAGAGTTAAACCATACTTTTCATTGCGCAGTTCTGAACACTCTTTCTGTAGAAAATGCAAGTGGACATTCGGAGCGCTAAGAGGGTAATAGTGGAAAAAGGAATATATTCAAATATAAACTACACAGTAGCATTCTGTGAAAATACTTTCTGTTCTGTGCATTCAACTAACAGAGTTGAACCTTACTTTTGATTGAGCCGTTCTGAAACACTCTTTCTGTAGAAACTGCAATTGGACATGCTAAGCGCTAAGAGGCCTACATTGGGAGAAAGAATATCTTCAAATAAAAACTACACAGATGCATTCTGTGAAACTTATTTCTGATCTGTAAATTCAGTTAACAGAGATAAAACATATTTTTGATTGAGCAGTTATGAAACACTCTTTTTGTAGAAAATGCAAGTGGAGATTCGGAGCGCTAAGAGGGTAATAGTGGAAAAAGGAATGTCTTCAAATATAAACTACACAGAATCATTCGGTGAAACATCTTTCTGATCTGTGCATTCAGCTAACAGAGTTAAACCATACTTTTGATTGAGCAGATCTGAACACTCTTTCTGTAGAAAATGCAACTGGACATTTGGAGCGCTAAGAGCATAGTAGTGGAAAAAGGAATATATTCAAATATAAACTACACAGAAGCATTC
Organism: Symphalangus syndactylus; assembly: GCF_028878055.3. Taxonomy (NCBI): domain Eukaryota; kingdom Metazoa; phylum Chordata; class Mammalia; order Primates; family Hylobatidae; genus Symphalangus; species Symphalangus syndactylus. Next base: position 1,379,866 of record NC_072426.2, on the reverse strand, counting down.
TGTGAAACTTCTTTCTGATCTGAGCATTCAGCTAACAGAGTTAAACCATACTTTTGATTGAGCAGTTATGAAACACTCTGTCTGTAGAAAATGCAACTGGACATTCGTAGCGCTAAGTGGGTAATAGTGGAAAAAAGAATATGTTCAAATATAAACTACACAGAAGCATTGTATGAAACTTCTTTCTGTTCTGTGCATTCAACTAACAGAGTTGAACCTTACTTTTGATTGAGCCTTTCTGAAACACTCTTTCTGTAGAAACTGCAATTGGACATTCTGAGCGCTAAGAGGCCTCTATTGGGAAAAATAATATCTTCAAATAAAAACTACACAGAAGCATTGTGTGAAACTTATATCTGATATGTTCATTAAGCTAACAGAGTTAAACCATACTTTTGATTGCGCAGTTCTGAACACTCTTTCTGTAGAAAATGCAAGTGGACATTCGGAGCGCTAAGAGGGTAATAGTGGAAAAAGGAATATATTCAAATATAAACTACACAGTAGCATTCTGTGAAAATTCTTTCTGTTCTGTGCATTCAACTAACAGAGTTGAACCTTACTTTTGATTGAGCCGTTCTGAAACACTCTTTCTGTAGAAACTGCAATTGGACATGCTAAGCGCTAAGAGGCCTACATTGGGAAAAAGAATATCTTCAAATAAAAACTACACAGATGCATTCTGTGAAACTTATTTCTGATCTGTAAATTCAGTTAACAGAGATAAAACATATTTTTGATTGAGCAGTTATGAAACACTCTTTTTGTAGAAAATGCAAGTGGAGATTCGGAGCGCTAAGAGGGTAATAGTGGAAAAAGGAATGTCTTCAAATATAAACTACACAGAATCATTCGGTGAAACTTCTTTCTGATCTGTGCATTCAGCTAACAGAGTTAAACCATACTTTTGATTGAGCAGATCTGAACACTCTTTCTGTAGAAAATGCAACTGGACATTTGGAGTGCTAAGAGCATAGTAGTGGAAAAAGGAATATATTCAAATATAAACTACACAGAAGCATTCTGTGAAACTTCTTTCTGATCTGAGCATTCAGCTAACAGAGTTAAACCATACTTTTGATTGAGCAGTTTTGAAACACTCTGTCTGTAGAAAATGCAACTGGACATTCGTAGCGCTAAGTGGGTAATAGTGGAAAAAAGAATATGTTCAAATATAAACTACACAGAAGCATTGTATGAAACTTCTTTCTGTTCTGTGCATTCAACTAACAGAGTTGAACCTTACTTTTGATTGAGCCGTTCTGAAACACTCTTTCTGTAGAAACTGCAATTGGACATTCTGAGCGCTAAGAGGCCTCTATTGGGAAAAATAATATCTTCAAATAAAAACTACACAGAAGCATTGTGTGAAACTTATTTCTGATATGTTCATTAAGCTAACAGAGTTAAACCATACTTTTGATTGCGCAGTTCTGAACAGTCTTTCTGTAGAAAATGCAAGTGGACATTCGGAGCGCTAAGAGGGTAATAGTGGAAAAAGGAATATATTCAAATATAAACTACACAGTAGCATTCTGTGAAAATTCTTTCTGTTCTGTGCATTCAACTAACAGAGTTGAACCTTACTTTTGATTGAGCCGTTCTGAAACACTCTTTCTGTAGAAACTGCAATTGGACATGCTAAGCGCTAAGAGGCCTACATTGGGAAAAAGAATATCTTCAAATAAAAACTACACAGATGCATTCTGTGAAACTTATTTCTGATCTGTAAATTCAGTTAACAGAGATAAAACATATTTTTGATTGAGCAGTTATGAAACACTCTTTTTGTAGAAAATGCAAGTGGAGATTCGGAGCGCTAAGAGGGTAATAGTGGAAAAAGGAATGTCTTCAAATATAAACTACACAGAATCATTCGGTGAAACTTCTTTCTGATCTGTGCATTCAGCTAACAGAGTTAAACCATACTTTTGATTGAGCAGATCTGAACACTCTTTCTGTAGAAAATGCAACTGGACATTTGGAGCGCTAAGAGCATAGTAGTGGAAAAAGGAATATATTCAAATATAAACTACACAGAAGCATTCTGTGAAACTTCTTTCTGATCTGAGCATTCAGCTAACAGAGTTAAACCATACTTTTGATTGAGCAGTTTTGAAACACTCTGTCTGTAGAAAATGCAACTGGACATTCGTAGCGCTAAGTGGGTAATAGTGGAAAAAAGAATATGTTCAAATATAAACTACACAGAAGCATTGTATGAAACTTCTTTCTGTTCTGTGCATTCAACTAACAGAGTTGAACCTTACTTTTGATTGAGCCGTTCTGAAACACTCTTTCTGTAGAAACTGCAATTGGACATTCTGAGCGCTAAGAGGCCTCTATTGGGAAAAATAATATCTTCAAATAAAAACTACACAGAAGCATTGTGTGAAACTTATTTCTGATATGTTCATTAAGCTAACAGAGTTAAACCATACTTTTGATTGCGCAGTTCTGAACACTCTTTCTGTAGAAAATGCAAGTGGACATTCGGAGCGCTAAGAGGGTAATAGTGGAAAAAGGAATATATTCAAATATAAACTACACAGTAGCATTCTGTGAAAATTCTTTCTGTTCTGTGCATTCAACTAACAGAGTTGAACCTTACTTTTGATTGAGCCGTTCTGAAACACTCTTTCTTTAGTAACTGCAATTGGACATGCTAAGCGCTAAGAGGCCTATATTGGGAAAAAGAATATCTTCAAATAAAAACTACACAGATGCATTCTGTGAAACTTATTTCTGATCTGTAAATTCAGTTAACAGATATAAAACATATTTTTGATTGAGCAGTTATGAAACACTCTTTTTGTAGAAAATGCAAGTGGAGATTCGGAGCGCTAAGAGGGTAACAGTGGAAAAAGGAATATCTTCAAATATAAACTACACAGAATCCTTCGGTGAAACTTCTTTCTGATCTGTGCATTCAGCTAACAGAGCTAAACCATACTTTTGATTGAGCAGATCTGAACACTCTTTCTGTAGAAAATGCAACTGGACATTTGGAGCGCTAAGAGCGTAGTAGTGGAAAAAGTAATATATTCAAATATAAACTACACAGAAGCATTCTGTGAAACTTCTTTCTGATCTGAGCATTCAGCTAACAGAGTTAAACCATACTTTTGATTGAGCAGTTTTGAAACACTCTGTCTGTAGAAAATGCAACTGGACATTCGTAGCGCTAAGTGGGTAATAGTGGAAAAAAGAATATGTTCAAATATAAACTACACAGAGGCATTGTATGAAACTCCTTTCTGTTCTGTGCATTCAACTAACAGAGTTGAACCTTACTTTTGATTGAGCCGTTCTGAAACACTCTTTCTGTAGAAACTGCAATTGGCCATTCTGAGCGCTAAGAGGCCTATATTGGGAAAAAGAATGTCTACAAATAAAAACTACACAGAAGAATTGTGTGAAACTTCTTTCTGTTCTGTTTGTTCAACTAAAAGAGTTGAACTTTAGTTTTTATTGAACCGTTCTGAAACACACTTTCTGTAGAAAATGCAAGTGGAGATTCCGAGCGCTAAGAGGGTAATAGTAAAAAAAGGAATGTCTCCAAATATAAACTACACAGAATCATTCTGTGAAACTTCTTTCTGATCTGTGCATTCAGCTAACAGAGTTAAACCATACTTTTGATTGAGCAGATCTGAACACTCTTTCTGTAGAAAATTCAACTGGACATTTGGAGCGCTAAGAGATTAGTAGTGGAAAAAGGAATATATTCAAATATAAACTACACAGAAGCATTCGGTGAAACTTCTTTCTGATCTGAGCATTCAGCTAACAGAGTTAAACCATACTTTTGATTGAGCAGTTTTGAAACACTCTGTCTGTAGAAAATGCAACTGGACATTCGTAGCGCTAAGTGGGTAATAGTGGAAAAAAGAATATGTTCAAATATAAACTACACAGAAGCATTGTATGAAACTTCTTTCTGTTCTGTGCATTCAACTAACAGAGTTGAACCTTACTTTTGATTGAGCCTTTCTGAAACACTCTTTCTGTAGAAACTGCAATTGGACATTCTGAGCGCTAAGAGGCCTCTATTGGGAAAAATAATATCTTCAAATAAAAACTACACAGAAGCATTGTGTGAAACTTATTTCTGATATATTCATTAAGCTAACAGAGTAAAACCATACTTTTGATTGCGCAGTTCTGAACACTCTTTCTGTAGGAAATGCAAGTGGACATTCGGAGCGCTAAGAGGGTAATAGTGGAAAAAGGAATATATTCAAATATAAACTACACAGTAGCATTCTGTGAAAATTCTTTCTGTTCTGTGCATTCAACTAACAGAGTTGAACCTTACTTTTGATTGAGCCGTTCTGAAACTCTCTTTCTGTAGAAACTGCAATTGGACATGCTAAGCGCTAAGAGGCCTACATTGGGAAAAAGAATATCTTCAAATAAAAACTACACAGATGCACTCTGTGAAACTTATTTCTGATCTGTAAATTCAGTTAACAGAGATAAAACATATTTTTGATTGAGCAGTTATGAAACACTCTTTTTGTAGAAAATGCAAGTGGAGATTCGGAGCGCTAAGAGGGTAATAGTGGAAAAAGGAATGTCTTCAAATATAAACTACACAGAATCATTCGGTGAAACTTCTTTCTAATCTGTGCATTCAGCTAACAGAGGTAAACCATACTTTTGATTGAGCAGATCTGAACACTCTTTCTGTTGAAAATGCAACTGGGCATTTGGAGCGGTAAGAGCATAGTAGTGGAAAATGGAATATATTCAAATATAAACTACACAGAAGCATTCTGTGAAACTTCTTTCTGATCTGAGCATTCAGCTAACAGAGATAAACCATACTTTTGATTGAGCAGTTTTGAAACACTCTGTCTGTAGAAAATGCAACTGGACATTCGTAGCGCTAAGTGGGTAATAGTGGAAAAAAGAATATGTTCAAATATAAACTTCACAGAAGCATTGTATGAAACTTCTTTCTGTTCTGTGCATTCAACTAACAGAGTTGAACCTTACTTTTGATTGAGCCGTTCTGAAACACTCTTTCTGTAGAAACTGCAATTGGACATTCTGAGCGCTAAGAGGCCTATATTGGGAAAAAGAATGTCTACAAATAAAAACTACACAGAAGAATTGTGTGAAACTTCTTTCTGTTCTGTTTGTTCAACTAAAAGAGTTGAACCTTAGTTTTGATTGAGCCGTTCTGAAACACTCTTTCTGTAGAAAATGCAAGTGGAGATTCGGAGCGCTAAGAGGGTAATAGTGGAAAAAAGAATGTCTCCAAATATAAACTACACAGAATCATTCTGTGAAACTTCTTTCTGATCTGTGCATTCAGCTAACAGAGTTAAACCCTACTTTTGATTGAGCAGATCTGAACACTCTTTCTGTAGAAAATGCAACTGGACATTTGGAGCGCTAAGAGAGTAGTAGTGGAAAAAGGAATATATTCAAATATAAACTACACAGAAGCATTCTGTGAAACTTCTTTCTGATCTGAGCATTCAGCTAACAGAGTTAAACCATACTTTTGATTGAGCAGTTTTGAAACACTCTGTCTGTAGAAAATGCAACTGGACATTCGTAGCGCTAAGTGGGTAATAGTGGAAAAAAGAATATGTTCAAATATAAACTACACAGAAGCATTGTATGAAACTTCTTTCTGTTCTGTGCATTCAACTAACAGAGTTGAACCTTACTTTTGATTGAGCCTTTCTGAAACACTCTTTCTGTAGAAACTGCAATTGGACATTCTGAGCGCTAAGAGGCCTCTATTGGGAAAAATAATATCTTCAAATAAAAACTACACAGAAGCATTGTGTGAAACTTATATCTGATATGTTCATTAAGCTAACAGAGTTAAACCATACTTTTGATTGCGCAGTTCTGAACACTCTTTCTGTAGAAAATGCAAGTGGACATTCGGAGCGCTAAGAGGGTAATAGTGGAAAAAGGAATATATTCAAATATAAACTACACAGTAGCATTCTGTGAAAATTCTTTCTGTTCTGTGCATTCAACTAACAGAGTTGAACCTTACTTTTGATTGAGCCGTTCTGAAACACTCTTTCTGTAGAAACTGCAATTGGACATGCTAAGCGCTAAGAGGCCTACATTGGGAAAAAGAATATCTTCAAATAAAAACTACACAGATGCATTCTGTGAAACTTATTTCTGATCTGTAAATTCAGTTAACAGAGATAAAACATATTTTTGATTGAGCAGTTATGAAACACTCTTTTTGTAGAAAATGCAAGTGGAGATTCGGAGCGCTAAGAGGGTAATAGTGGAAAAAGGAATGTCTTCAAATATAAACTACACAGAATCATTCGGTGAAACTTCTTTCTGATCTGTGCATTCAGCTAACAGAGTTAAACCATACTTTTGATTGAGCAGATCTGAACACTCTTTCTGTAGAAAATGCAACTGGACATTTGGAGCGCTAAGAGCATAGTAGTGGAAAAAGGAATATATTCAAATATAAACTACACAGAAGCATTCTGTGAAACTTCTTTCTGATCTGAGCATTCAGCTAACAGAGTTAAACCATACTTTTGATTGAGCAGTTTTGAAACACTCTGTCTGTAGAAAATGCAACTGGACATTCGTAGCACTAAGTGGGTAATAGTGGAAAAAATATATGTTCAAATATAAACTACACAGAAGCATTGTATGAAACTTCTTTCTGTTCTGTGCATTCAACTAACAGAGTTGAACCTTACTTTTGATTGAGCCGTTCTGAAACACTCTTTCTGTAGAAACTGCAATTGGCCATTCTGAGCGCTAAGAGGCCTATATTGGGAAAAAGAATGTCTACAAATAAAAACTACACAGAAGAATTGTGTGAAACTTCTTTCTGTTCTGTTTGTTCAACTAAAAGAGTTGAACCTTAGTTTTGATTGAGCCGTTCTGAAACACACTTTCTGTAGAAAATGCAAGTGGAGATTCCGAGCGCTAAGAGGGTAATAGTGGAAAAAGGAATGTCTCCAAATATAAACTACACAGAATCATTCTGTGAAACATCTTTCTGATCTGTGCATTCAGCTAACAGAGTTAAACCATACTTTTGATTCAGCAGATCTGAAAACTCTTTCTGTAGAAAATGCAACTGGACATTTGGAGCGCTAAGAGAGTAGTAGTGGAAAAAGGAATATATTCATATATAAACTACACAGAAGCATTCTGTGAAACTTCTTTCTGATCTGAGCATTCAGCTAACAGAGTTAAACCATACTTTTGATTGAGCAGTTTTGAAACACTCTGTCTGTAGAAAATGCAACTGGACATTCGTAGCGCTAAGTGGGTAATAGTGGAAAAAAGAATATGTTCAAATATAAACTACACAGAAGCATTGTATGAAACTTCTTTCTGTTCTGTGCATTCAACTAACAGAGTTGAACCTTACTTTTGATTGAGCCTTTCTGAAACTCTCTTTCTGTAGAAACTGCAATTGGACATTCTGAGCGCTAAGAGGCCTCTATTGGGAAAAATAATATCTTCAAATAAAAACTACACAGAAGCATTGTGTGAAACTTATTTCTGATATATTCATTAAGCTAACAGAGTAAAACCATACTTTTGATTGCGCAGTTCTGAACACTCTTTCTGTAGGAAATGCAAGTGGACATTCGGAGCGCTAAGAGGGTAATAGTGGAAAAAGGAATATATTCAAATATAAACTACACAGTAGCATTCTGTGAAAATTCTTTCTGTTCTGTGCATTCAACTAACAGAGTTGAACCTTACTTTTGATTGAGCCGTTCTGAAACTCTCTTTCTGTAGAAACTGCAATTGGACATGCTAAGCGCTAAGAGGCCTACATTGGGAAAAAGAATATCTTCAAATAAAAACTACACAGATGCACTCTGTGAAACTTATTTCTGATCTGTAAATTCAGTTAACAGAGATAAAACATATTTTTGATTGAGCAGTTATGAAACACTCTTTTTGTAGAAAATGCAAGTGGAGATTCGGAGCGCTAAGAGGGTAATAGTGGAAAAAGGAATGTCTTCAAATATAAACTACACAGAATCATTCGGTGAAACTTCTTTCTAATCTGTGCATTCAGCTAACAGAGTTAAACCATACTTTTGATTGAGCAGATCTGAACACTCTTTCTGTTGAAAATGCAACTGGGCATTTGGAGCGGTAAGAGCATAGTAGTGGAAAATGGAATATATTCAAATATAAACTACACAGAAGCATTCTGTGAAACTTCTTTCTGATCTGAGCATTCAGCTAACAGAGATAAACCATACTTTTGATTGAGCAGTTTTGAAACACTCTGTCTGTAGAAAATGCAACTGGACATTCGTAGCGCTAAGTGGGTAATAGTGGAAAAAAGAATATGTTCAAATATAAACTTCACAGAAGCATTGTATGAAACTTCTTTCTGTTCTGTGCATTCAACTAACAGAGTTGAACCTTACTTTTGATTGAGCCGTTCTGAAACACTCTTTCTGTAGAAACTGCAATTGGACATTCTGAGCGCTAAGAGGCCTATATTGGGAAAAAGAATGTCTACAAATAAAAACTACACAGAAGAATTGTGTGAAACTTCTTTCTGTTCTGTTTGTTCAACTAAAAGGGTTGAACCTTAGTTTTGATTGAGCCGTTCTGAAACACTCTTTCTGTAGAAAATGCAAGTGGAGATTCGGAGCGCTAAGAGGGTAATAGTGGAAAAAAGAATGTCTCCAAATATAAACTACACAGAATCATTCTGTGAAACTTCTTTCTGATCTGTGCATTCAGCTAACAGAGTTAAACCCTACTTTTGATTGAGCAGATCTGAACACTCTTTCTGTAGAAAATGCAACTGGACATTTGGAGCGCTAAGAGAGTAGTAGTGGAAAAAGGAATATATTCAAATATAAACTACACAGAAGCATTCTGTGAAACTTCTTTCTGATCTGAGCATTCAGCTAACAGAGTTAAACCATACTTTTGATTGAGCAGTTTTGAAACACTCTGTCTGTAGAAAATGCAACTGGACATTCGTAGCGCTAAGTGGGTAATAGTGGAAAAAAGAATATGTTCAAATATAAACTACACAGAAGCATTGTATGAAACTTCTTTCTGTTCTGTGCATTCAACTAACAGAGTTGAACCTTACTTTTGATTGAGCCGTTCTGAAACACTCTTTCTGTAGAAACTGCAATTGGACATTCTGAGCGCTAAGAGGCCTCTATTGGGAAAAATAATATCTTCAAATAAAAACTACACAGAAGCATTGTGTGAAACTTATTTCTGATATGTTCATTAAGCTAACAGAGTTAAACCATACTTTTCATTGCGCAGTTCTGAACACTCTTTCTGTAGAAAATGCAAGTGGACATTCGGAGCGCTAAGAGGGTAATAGTGGAAAAAGGAATATATTCAAATATAAACTACACAGTAGCATTCTGTGAAAATACTTTCTGTTCTGTGCATTCAACTAACAGAGTTGAACCTTACTTTTGATTGAGCCGTTCTGAAACACTCTTTCTGTAGAAACTGCAATTGGACATGCTAAGCGCTAAGAGGCCTACATTGGGAAAAAGAATATCTTCAAATAAAAACTACACAGATGCATTCTGTGAAACTTATTTCTGATCTGTAAATTCAGTTAACAGAGATAAAACATATTTTTGATTGAGCAGTTATGAAACACTCTTTTTGTAGAAAATGCAAGTGGAGATTCGGAGCGCTAAGAGGATAATAGTGGAAAAAGGAATGTCTTCAAATATAAACTACACAGAATCATTCGGTGAAACATCTTTCTGATCTGTGCATTCAGCTAACAGAGTTAAACCATACTTTTGATTGAGCAGATCTGAACACTCTTTCTGTAGAAAATGCAACTGGACATTTGGAGCGCTAAGAGCATAGTAGTGGAAAAAGGAATATATTCAAATATAAACTACACAGAAGCATTCTGTGAAACTTCTTTCTGATCTGAGCATTCAGCTAACAGAGTTAAACCATACTTTTGATTGAGCAGTTATGAAACACTCTGTCTGTAGAAAATGCAACTGGACATTCGTAGCGCTAAGTGGGTAATAGTGGAAAAAAGAATATGTTCAAATATAAACTACACAGAAGCATTGTATGAAACTTCTTTCTGTTCTGTGCATTCAACTAACAGAGTTGAACCTTACTTTTGATTGAGCCTTTCTGAAACACTCTTTCTGTAGAAACTGCAATTGGACATTCTGAGCGCTAAGAGGCCTCTATTGGGAAAAATAATATCTTCAAATAAAAACTACACAGAAGGATTGTGTGAAACTTATATCTGATATGTTCATTAAGCTAACAGAGTTAAACCATACTTTTGATTGCGCAGTTCTGAACAGTCTTTCTGTAGAAAATGCAAGTGGACATTCGGAGCGCTAAGAGGGTAATAGTGGAAAAAGGAATATATTCAAATATAAACTACACAGTAGCATTCTGTGAAAATTCTTTCTGTTCTGTGCATTCAACTAACAGAGTTGAACCTTACTTTTGATTGAGCCGTTCTGAAACACTCTTTCTGTAGAAACTGCAATTGGACATGCTAAGCGCTAAGAGGCCTACATTGGGAAAAAGAATATCTTCAAATAAAAACTACACAGATGCATTCTGTGAAACTTATTTCTGATCTGTAAATTCAGTTAACAGAGATAAAACATATTATTGATTGAGCAGTTATGAAACACTCTTTTTGTAGAAAATGCAAGTGGAGATTCGGAGCACTAAGAGGGTAATAGTGGAAAAAGGAATGTCTTCAAATATAAACTACACAGAATCATTCGGTGAAACTTCTTTCTGATCTGTGCATTCAGCTAACAGAGTTAAACCATACTTTTGATTGAGCAGATCTGAACACTCTTTCTGTAGAAAATGCAACTGGACATTTGGAGCGCTAAGAGCATAGTAGTGGAAAAAGGAATATATTCAAATATAAACTACACAGAAGCATTCTGTGAAACTTCTTTCTGATCTGAGCATTCAGCTAACAGATTTAAACCATACTTTTGATTGAGCAGTTTTGAAACACTCTGTCTGTAGAAAATGCAACTGGACATTCGTAGAGCTAAGTGGGTAATAGTGGAAAAAACAATATGTTCAAATATAAACTACACAGAAGCATTGTATGAAACTTCTTTCTGTTCTGTGCATTCAACTAACAGAGTTGAACCTTACTTTTGATTGAGCCGTTCTGAAACACTCTTTCTGTAGAAACTGCAATTGGACATTCTGAGCGCTAAGAGGCCTCTATTGGGAAAAATAATATCTTCAAATAAAAACTACACAGAAGCATTGTGTGAAACTTATTTCTGATATGTTCATTAAGCTAACAGAGTTAAACCATACTTTTGATTGCGCAGTTCTGAACACTCTTTCTGTAGAAAATGCAAGTGGACATTCGGAGCGCTAAGAGGGTAATAGTGGAAAAAGGAATATATTCAAATATAAACTACACAGTAGCATTCTGTGAAAATTCTTTCTGTTCTGTGCATTCAACTAACAGAGTTGAACCTTACTTTTGATTGAGCCGTTCTGAAACACTCTTTCTGTAGAAACTGCAATTGGACATGCTAAGCGCTAAGAGGCCTACATTGGGAAAAAGAATATCTTCAAATAAAAACTACACAGATGCATTCTGTGAAACTTATTTCTGATCTGCAAATTCAGTTAACAGAGATAAAACATATTTTTGATTGAGCAGTTATGAAACACTCTTTTTGTAGAAAATGCAAGTGGAGATTCGGAGCGCTAAGAGGGTAACAGTGGAAAAAGGAATGTCTTCAAATATAAACTACACAGAATCCTTCGGTGAAACTTCTTTCTGATCTGTGCATTCAGCTAACAGAGTTAAACCATACTTTTGATTGAGCAGATCTGAACACTCTTTCTGTAGAAAATGCAACTGGACATTTGGAGCGCTAAGAGCGTAGTAGTGGAAAAAGTAATATATTCAAATATAAACTACACAGAAGCATTCTGTGAAACTTCTTTCTGATCTGAGCATTCAGCTAACAGAGTTAAACCATACTTTTGATTGAGCAGTTTTGAAACACTCTGTCTGTAGAAAATGCAACTGGACATTCGTAGCACTAAGTGGGTAATAGTGGAAAAAATATATGTTCAAATATAAACTACACAGAAGCATTGTATGAAACTTCTTTCTGTTCTGTGCATTCAACTAACAGAGTTGAACCTTACTTTTGATTGAGCCGTTCTGAAACACTCTTTCTGTAGAAACTGCAATTGGCCATTCTGAGCGCTAAGAGGCCTATATTGGGAAAAAGAATGTCTACAAATAAAAACTACACAGAAGAATTGTGTGAAACTTCTTTCTGTTCTGTTTGTTCAACTAAAAGAGTTGAACCTTAGTTTTGATTGAGCCGTTCTGAAACACACTTTCTGTAGAAAATGCAAGTGGAGATTCCGAGCGCTAAGAGGGTAATAGTGGAAAAAGGAATGTCTCCAAATATAAACTACACAGAATCATTCTGTGAAACATCTTTCTGATCTGTGCATTCAGCTAACAGAGTTAAACCATACTTTTGATTGAGCAGATCTGAACACTCTTTCTGTAGAAAATGCAACTGGACATTTGGAGCGCTAAGAGAGTAGTAGTGGAAAAAGGAATATATTCATATATAAACTACACAGAAGCATTCTGTGAAACTTCTTTCTGATCTGAGCATTCAGCTAACAGAGTTAAACCATACTTTTGATTGAGCAGTTTTGAAACACTCTGTCTGTAGAAAATGCAACTGGACATTCGTAGCGCTAAGTGGGTAATAGTGGAAAAAAGAATATGTTCAAATATAAACTACACAGAAGCATTGTATGAAACTTCTTTCTGTTCTGTGCATTCAACTAACAGAGTTGAACCTTACTTTTGATTGAGCCTTTCTGAAACACTCTTTCTGTAGAAACTGCAATTGGACATTCTGAGCGCTAAGAGGCCTCTATTGGGAAAAATAATATCTTCAAATAAAAACTACACAGAAGCATTGTGTGAAACTTATATCTGATATGTTCATTAAGCTAACAGAGTTAAACCATACTTTTGATTGCGCAGTTCTGAACACTCTTTCTGTAGAAAATGCAAGTGGACATTCGGAGCGCTAAGAGGGTAATAGTGGAAAAAGGAATATATTCAAATATAAACTACACAGTAGCATTCTGTGAAAATTCTTTCTGTTCTGTGCATTCAACTAACAGAGTTGAACCTTACTTTTGATTGAGCCGTTCTGAAACACTCTTTCTGTAGAAACTGCAATTGGACATGCTAAGCGCTAAGAGGCCTACATTGGGAAAAAGAATATCTTCAAATAAAAACTACACAGATGCATTCTGTGAAACTTATTTCTGATCTGTAAATTCAGTTAACAGAGATAAAACATATTTTTGATTGAGCAGTTATGAAACACTCTTTTTGTAGAAAATGCAAGTGGAGATTCGGAGCGCTAAGAGGGTAATAGTGGAAAAAGGAATGTCTTCAAATATAAACTACACAGAATCATTCGGTGAAACTTCTTTCTGATCTGTGCATTCAGCTAACAGAGTTAAACCATACTTTTGATTGAGCAGATCTGAACACTCTTTCTGTAGAAAATGCAACTGGACATTTGGAGCGCTAAGAGCATAGTAGTGGAAAAAGGAATATATTCAAATATAAACTACACAGAAGCATTCTGTGAAACTTCTTTCTGATCTGAGCATTCAGCTAACAGAGTTAAACCATACTTTTGATTGAGCAGTTTTGAAACACTCTGTCTGTAGAAAATGCAACTGGACATTCGTAGCGCTAAGTGGGTAATAGTGGAAAAAAGAATATGTTCAAATATAAACTACACAGAAGCATTGTATGAAACTTCTTTCTGTTCTGTGCATTCAACTAACAGAGTTGAACCTTACTTTTGATTGAGCCGTTCTGAAACACTCTTTCTGTAGAAACTGCAATTGGACATTCTGAGCGCTAAGAGGCATCTATTGGGAAAAATAATATCTTCAAATAAAAACTACACAGAAGCATTGTGTGAAACTTATTTCTGATATGTTCATTAAGCTAACAGAGTTAAACCATACTTTTCATTGCGCAGTTCTGAACACTCTTTCTGTAGAAAATGCAAGTGGACATTCGGGGCGCTAAGAGGGTAATAGTGGAAAAAGGAATATATTCAAATATAAACTACACAGTAGCATTCTGTGAAAATACTTTCTGTTCTGTGCATTCAACTAACAGAGTTGAACCTTACTTTTGATTGAGCCGTTCTGAAACACTCTTTCTGTAGAAACTGCAATTGGACATGCTAAGCGCTAAGAGGCCTACATTGGGAAAAAGAATATCTTCAAATAAAAACTACACAGATGCATTCTGTGAAACTTATTTCTGATCTGTAAATTCAGTTAACAGAGATAAAACATATTTTTGATTGAGCAGTTATGAAACACTCTTTTTGTAGAAAATGCAAGTGGAGATTCGGAGCGCTAAGAGGGTAATAGTGGAAAAAGGAATGTCTTCAAATATAAACTACACAGAATCATTCGGTGAAACATCTTTCTGATCTGTGCATTCAGCTAACAGAGTTAAACCATACTTTTGATTGAGCAGATCTGAACACTCTTTCTGTAGAAAATGCAACTGGACATTTGGAGCGCTAAGAGCATAGTAGTGGAAAAAGGAATATATTCAAATATAAACTACACAGAAGCATTCTGTGAAACTTCTTTCTGATCTGAGCATTCAGCTAACAGAGTTAAACCATACTTTTGATTGAGCAGTTATGAAACACTCTGTCTGTAGAAAATGCAACTGGACATTCGTAGCGCTAAGTGGGTAATAGTGGAAAAAAGAATATGTTCAAATATAAACTACACAGAAGCATTGTATGAAACTTCTTTCTGTTCTGTGCATTCAACTAACAGAGTTGAACCTTACTTTTGATTGAGCCTTTCTGAAACACTCTTTCTGTAGAAACTGCAATTGGACATTCTGAGCGCTAAGAGGCCTCTATTGGGAAAAATATTATCTTCAAATAAAAACTACACAGAAGGATTGTGTGAAACTTATATCTGATATGTTCATTAAGCTAACAGAGTTAAACCATACTTTTGATTGCGCAGTTCTGAACAGTCTTTCTGTAGAAAATGCAAGTGGACATTCGGAGCGCTAAGAGGGTAATAGTGGAAAAAGGAATATATTCAAATATAAACTACACAGTAGCATTCTGTGAAAATTCTTTCTGTTCTGTGCATTCAACTAACAGAGTTGAACCTTACTTTTGATTGAGCCGTTCTGAAACACTCTTTCTGTAGAAACTGCAATTGGACATGCTAAGCGCTAAGAGGCCTACATTGGGAAAAAGAATATCTTCAAATAAAAACTACACAGATGCATTCTGTGAAACTTATTTCTGATCTGTAAATTCAGTTAACAGAGATAAAACATATTTTTGATTGAGCAGTTATGAAACACTCTTTTTGTAGAAAATGCAAGTGGAGATTCGGAGCACTAAGGGGGTAATAGTGGAAAAAGGAATGTCTTCAAATATAAACTACACAGAATCATTCGGTGAAACTTCTTTCTGATCTGTGCATTCAGCTAACAGAGTTAAACCATACTTTTGATTGAGCAGATCTGAACACTCTTTCTGTAGAAAATGCAACTGGACATTTGGAGCGCTAAGAGCATAGTAGTGGAAAAAGGAATATATTCAAATATAAACTACACAGAAGCATTCTGTGAAACTTCTTTCTGATCTGAGCATTCAGCTAACAGAGTTAAACCATACTTTTGATTGAGCAGTTTTGAAACACTCTGTCTGTAGAAAATGCAACTGGACATTCGTAGCGCTAAGTGGGTAATAGTGGAAAAAAGAATATGTTCAAATATAAACTACACAGAAGCATTGTATGAAACTTCTTTCTGTTCTGTGCATTCAACTAACAGAGTTGAACCTTACTTTTGATTGAGCCGTTCTGAAACACTCTTTCTGTAGAAACTGCAATTGGACATTCTGAGCGCTAAGAGGCCTCTATTGGGAAAAATAATATCTTCAAATAAAAACTACACAGAAGCATTGTGTGAAACTTATTTCTGATATGTTCATTAAGCTAACAGAGTTAAAACATACTTTTGATTGCGCAGTTCTGAACACTCTTTCTGTAGAAAATGCAAGTGGACATTCGGAGCGCTAAGAGGGTAATAGTGGAAAAAGGAATATATTCAAATATAAACTACACAGTAGCATTCTGTGAAAATTCTTTCTGTTCTGTGCATTCAACTAACAGAGTTGAACCTTACTTTTGATTGAGCCGTTCTGAAACACTCTTTCTGTAGAAACTGCAATTGGACATGCTAAGCGCTAAGAGGCCTACATTGGGAAAAAGAATATCTTCAAATAAAAACTACACAGATGCATTCTGTGAAACTTATTTCTGATCTGTAAATTCAGTTAACAGAGATAAAACATATTTTTGATTGAGCAGTTATGAAACACTCTTTTTGTAGAAAATGCAAGTGGAGATTCGGAGCGCTAAGAGGGTAACAGTGGAAAAAGGAATGTCTTCAAATATAAACTACACAGAATCCTTCGGTGAAACTTCTTTCTGATCTGTGCATTCAGCTAACAGAGTTAAACCATACTTTTGATTGAGCAGATCTGAACACTCTTTCTGTAGAAAATGCAACTGGACATTTGGAGCGCTAAGAGCGTAGTAGTGGAAAAAGTAATATATTCAAATATAAACTACACAGAAACATTCTGTGAAACTTCTTTCTGATCTGAGCATTCAGCTAACAGAGTTAAACCATACTTTTGATTGAGCAGTTTTGAAACACTCTGTCTGTAGAAAATGCAACTGGACATTCGTAGCGCTAAGTGGGTAATAGTGGAAAAAATATATGTTCAAATATAAACTACACAGAAGCATTGTATGAAACTTCTTTCTGTTCTGTGCATTCAACTAACAGAGTTGAACCTTACTTTTGATTGAGCCGTTCTGAAACACTCTTTCTGTAGAAACTGCAATTGGCCATTCTGAGCGCTAAGAGGCCTATATTGGGAAAAAGAATGTCTACAAATAAAAACTACACAGAAGAATTGTGTGAAACTTCTTTCTGTTCTGTTTGTTCAACTAAAAGAGTTGAACCTTAGTTTTGATTGAGCCGTTCTGAAACACACTTTCTGTAGAAAATGCAAGTGGAGATTCCGAGCGCTAAGAGGGTAATAGTGGAAAAAGGAATGTCTCCAAATATAAACTACACAGAATCATTCTGTGAAACTTCTTTCTGATCTGTGCATTCAGCTAACAGAGTTAAACCATACTTTTGATTGAGCAGATCTGAACACTCTTTCTGTAGAAAATGCAAGTGGACATTCGGGGCGCTAAGAGGGTAATAGTGGAAAAAGGAATATATTCAAATATAAACTACACAGTAGCATTCTGTGAAAATACTTTCTGTTCTGTGCATTCAACTAACAGAGTTGAACCTTACTTTTGATTGAGCCGTTCTGAAACACTCTTTCTGTAGAAACTGCAATTGGACATGCTAAGCGCTAAGAGGCCTACATTGGGAAAAAGAATATCTTCAAATAAAAACTACACAGATGCATTCTGTGAAACTTATTTCTGATCTGTAAATTCAGTTAACAGAGATAAAACATATTTTTGATTGAGCAGTTATGAAACACTCTTTTTGTAGAAAATGCAAGTGGAGATTCGGAGCGCTAAGAGGGTAATAGTGGAAAAAGGAATGTCTTCAAATATAAACTACACAGAATCATTCGGTGAAACATCTTTCTGATCTGTGCATTCAGCTAACAGAGTTAAACCATACTTTTGATTGAGCAGATCTGAACACTCTTTCTGTAGAAAATGCAACTGGACATTTGGAGCGCTAAGAGCATAGTAGTGGAAAAAGGAATATATTCAAATATAAACTACACAGAAGCATTCTGTGAAACTTCTTTCTGATCTGAGCATTCAGCTAACAGAGTTAAACCATACTTTTGATTGAGCAGTTATGAAACACTCTGTCTGTAGAAAATGCAACTGGACATTCGTAGCGCTAAGTGGGTAATAGTGGAAAAAAGAATATGTTCAAATATAAACTACACAGAAGCATTGTATGAAACTTCTTTCTGTTCTGTGCATTCAACTAACAGAGTTGAACCTTACTTTTGATTGAGCCTTTCTGAAACACTCTTTCTGTAGAAACTGCAATTGGACATTCTGAGCGCTAAGAGGCCTCTATTGGGAAAAATATTATCTTCAAATAAAAACTACACAGAAGGATTGTGTGAAACTTATATCTGATATGTTCATTAAGCTAACAGAGTTAAACCATACTTTTGATTGCGCAGTTCTGAACAGTCTTTCTGTAGAAAATGCAAGTGGACATTCGGAGCGCTAAGAGGGTAATAGTGGAAAAAGGAATATATTCAAATATAAACTACACAGTAGCATTCTGTGAAAATTCTTTCTGTTCTGTGCATTCAACTAACAGAGTTGAACCTTACTTTTGATTGAGCCGTTCTGAAACACTCTTTCTGTAGAAACTGCAATTGGACATGCTAAGCGCTAAGAGGCCTACATTGGGAAAAAGAATATCTTCAAATAAAAACTACACAGATGCATTCTGTGAAACTTATTTCTGATCTGTAAATTCAGTTAACAGAGATAAAACATATTTTTGATTGAGCAGTTATGAAACACTCTTTTTGTAGAAAATGCAAGTGGAGATTCGGAGCACTAAGGGGGTAATAGTGGAAAAAGGAATGTCTTCAAATATAAACTACACAGAATCATTCGGTGAAACTTCTTTCTGATCTGTGCATTCAGCTAACAGAGTTAAACCATACTTTTGATTGAGCAGATCTGAACACTCTTTCTGTAGAAAATGCAACTGGACATTTGGAGCGCTAAGAGCATAGTAGTGGAAAAAGGAATATATTCAAATATAAACTACACAGAAGCATTCTGTGAAACTTCTTTCTGATCTGAGCATTCAGCTAACAGAGTTAAACCATACTTTTGATTGAGCAGTTTTGAAACACTCTGTCTGTAGAAAATGCAACTGGACATTCGTAGCGCTAAGTGGGTAATAGTGGAAAAAAGAATATGTTCAAATATAAACTACACAGAAGCATTGTATGAAACTTCTTTCTGTTCTGTGCATTCAACTAACAGAGTTGAACCTTACTTTTGATTGAGCCGTTCTGAAACACTCTTTCTGTAGAAACTGCAATTGGACATTCTGAGCGCTAAGAGGCCTCTATTGGGAAAAATAATATCTTCAAATAAAAACTACACAGAAGCATTGTGTGAAACTTATTTCTGATATGTTCATTAAGCTAACAGAGTTAAAACATACTTTTGATTGCGCAGTTCTGAACACTCTTTCTGTAGAAAATGCAAGTGGACATTCGGAGCGCTAAGAGGGTAATAGTGGAAAAAGGAATATATTCAAATATAAACTACACAGTAGCATTCTGTGAAAATTCTTTCTGTTCTGTGCATTCAACTAACAGAGTTGAACCTTACTTTTGATTGAGCCGTTCTGAAACACTCTTTCTGTAGAAACTGCAATTGGACATGCTAAGCGCTAAGAGGCCTACATTGGGAAAAAGAATATCTTCAAATAAAAACTACACAGATGCATTCTGTGAAACTTATTTCTGATCTGTAAATTCAGTTAACAGAGATAAAACATATTTTTGATTGAGCAGTTATGAAACACTCTTTTTGTAGAAAATGCAAGTGGAGATTCGGAGCGCTAAGAGGGTAACAGTGGAAAAAGGAATGTCTTCAAATATAAACTACACAGAATCCTTCGGTGAAACTTCTTTCTGATCTGTGCATTCAGCTAACAGAGTTAAACCATACTTTTGATTGAGCAGATCTGAACACTCTTTCTGTAGAAAATGCAACTGGACATTTGGAGCGCTAAGAGCGTAGTAGTGGAAAAAGTAATATATTCAAATATAAACTACACAGAAACATTCTGTGAAACTTCTTTCTGATCTGAGCATTCAGCTAACAGAGTTAAACCATACTTTTGATTGAGCAGTTTTGAAACACTCTGTCTGTAGAAAATGCAACTGGACATTCGTAGCGCTAAGTGGGTAATAGTGGAAAAAATATATGTTCAAATATAAACTACACAGAAGCATTGTATGAAACTTCTTTCTGTTCTGTGCATTCAACTAACAGAGTTGAACCTTACTTTTGATTGAGCCGTTCTGAAACACTCTTTCTGTAGAAACTGCAATTGGCCATTCTGAGCGCTAAGAGGCCTATATTGGGAAAAAGAATGTCTACAAATAAAAACTACACAGAAGAATTGTGTGAAACTTCTTTCTGTTCTGTTTGTTCAACTAAAAGAGTTGAACCTTAGTTTTGATTGAGCCGTTCTGAAACACACTTTCTGTAGAAAATGCAAGTGGAGATTCCGAGCGCTAAGAGGGTAATAGTGGAAAAAGGAATGTCTCCAAATATAAACTACACAGAATCATTCTGTGAAACTTCTTTCTGATCTGTGCATTCAGCTAACAGAGTTAAACCATACTTTTGATTGAGCAGATCTGAACACTCTTTCTGTAGAAAATGCAACTGGACATTTGGAGCGCTAAGAGAGTAGTAGTGGAAAAAGGAATATATTCATATATAAACTACACAGAAGCATTCTGTGAAACTTCTTTCTGATCTGAGCATTCAGCTAACAGAGTTAAACCATACTTTTGATTGAGCAGTTTTGAAACACTCTGTCTGTAGAAAATGCAACTGGACATTCGTAGCGCTAAGTGGGTAATAGTGGAAAAAAGAATATGTTCAAATATAAACTACACAGAATCATTGTATGAAACTTCTTTCTGTTCTGTGCATTCAACTAACAGAGTTGAACCTTACTTTTGATTGAGCCTTTCTGAAACACTCTTTCTGTAGAAACTGCAATTGGACATTCTGAGCGCTAAGAGGCCTCTATTGGGAAAAATAATATCTTCAAATAAAAACTACACAGAAGCATTGTGTGAAACTTATATCTGATATGTTCATTAAGCTAACAGAGTTAAACCATACTTTTGATTGCGCAGTTCTGAACACTCTTTCTGTAGAAAATGCAAGTGGACATTCGGAGCGCTAAGAGGGTAATAGTGGAAAAAGGAATATATTCAAATATAAACTACACAGTAGCATTCTGTGAAAATTCTTTCTGTTCTGTGCATTCAACTAACAGAGTTGAACCTTACTTTTGATTGAGCCGTTCTGAAACACTCTTTCTGTAGAAACTGCAATTGGACATGCTAAGCGCTAAGAGGCCTACATTGGGAAAAAGAATATCTTCAAATAAAAACTACACAGATGCATTCTGTGAAACTTATTTCTGATCTGTAAATTCAGTTAACAGAGATAAAACATATTTTTGATTGAGCAGTTATGAAACACTCTTTTTGTAGAAAATGCAAGTGGAGATTCGGAGAGCTAAGATGGTAATAGTGGAAAAAGGAATGTCTTCAAATATAAACTACACAGAATCATTCGGTGAAACTTCTTTCTGATCTGTGCATTCAGCTAACAGAGTTAAACCATACTTTTGATTGAGCAGATCTGAACACTCTTTCTGTAGAAAATGCAACTGGACATTTGGAGCGCTAAGAGCATAGTAGTGGAAAAAGGAATATATTCAAATATAAACTACACAGAAGCATTCTGTGAAACTTCTTTCTGATCTGAGCATTCAGCTAACAGAGTTAAACCATACTTTTGATTGAGCAGTTTTGAAACACTCTGTCTGTAGAAAATGCAACTGGACATTCGTAGCGCTAAGTGGGTAATAGTGGAAAAAAGAATATGTTCAAATATAAACTACACAGAAGCATTGTATGAAACTTCTTTCTGTTCTGTGCATTCAACTAACAGAGTTGAACCTTACTTTTGATTGAGCCGTTCTGAAACACTCTTTCTGTAGAAACTGCAATTGGACATTCTGAGCGCTAAGAGGCCTCTATTGGGAAAAATAATATCTTCAAATAAAAACTACACAGAAGCATTGTGTGAAACTTATTTCTGATATGTTCATTAAGCTAACAGAGTTAAACCATACTTTTCATTGCGCAGTTCTGAACACTCTTTCTGTAGAAAATGCAAGTGGACATTCGGAGCGCTAAGAGGGTAATAGTGGAAAAAGGAATATATTCAAATATAAACTACACAGTAGCATTCTGTGAAAATACTTTCTGTTCTGTGCATTCAACTAACAGAGTTGAACCTTACTTTTGATTGAGCCGTTCTGAAACACTCTTTCTGTAGAAACTGCAATTGGACATGCTAAGCGCTAAGAGGCCTACATTGGGAAAAAGAATATCTTCAAATAAAAACTACACAGATGCATTCTGTGAAACTTATTTCTGATCTGTAAATTCAGTTAACAGAGATAAAACATATTTTTGATTGAGCAGTTATGAAACACTCTTTTTGTAGAAAATGCAAGTGGAGATTCGGAGCGCTAAGAGGGTAATAGTGGAAAAAGGAATGTCTTCAAATATAAACTACACAGAATCATTCGGTGAAACTTCTTTCTGATCTGTGCATTCAGCTAACAGAGTTAAACCATACTTTTGATTGAGCAGATCTGAACACTCTTTCTGTAGAAAATGCAACTGGACATTTGGAGCGCTAAGAGCATAGTAGTGGAAAAAGGAATATATTCAAATATAAACTACACAGAAGCATTCTGTGAAACTTCTTTCTGATCTGAGCATTCAGCTAACAGAGTTAAACCATACTTTTGATTGAGCAGTTATGAAACACTCTGTCTGTAGAAAATGCAACTGGACATTCGTAGCGCTAAGTGGGTAATAGTGGAAAAAAGAATATGTTCAAATATAAACTACACAGAAGCATTGTATGAAACTTCTTTCTGTTCTGTGCATTCAACTAACAGAGTTGAACCTTACTTTTGATTGAGCCTTTCTGAAACACTCTTTCTGTAGAAACTGCAATTGGACATTCTGAGCGCTAAGAGGCCTCTATTGGGAAAAATAATATCTTCAAATAAAAACTACACAGAAGGATTGTGTGAAACTTATATCTGATATGTTCATTAAGCTAACAGAGTTAAACCATACTTTTGATTGCGCAGTTCTGAACAGTCTTTCTGTAGAAAATGCAAGTGGACATTCGGAGCGCTAAGAGGGTAATAGTGGAAAAAGGAATATATTCAAATATAAACTACACAGTAGAATTCTGTGAAAATTCTTTCTGTTCTGTGCATTCAACTAACAGAGTTGAACCTTACTTTTGATTGAGCCGTTCTGAAACACTCTTTCTGTAGAAACTGCAATTGGACATGCTAAGCGCTAAGAGGCCTACATTGGGAAAAAGAATATCTTCAAATAAAAACTACACAGATGCATTCTGTGAAACTTATTTCTGATCTGTAAATTCAGTTAACAGAGATAAAACATATTTTTGATTGAGCAGTTATGAAACACTCTTTTTGTAGAAAATGCAAGTGGAGATTCGGAGCACTAAGAGGGTAATAGTGGAAAAAGGAATGTCTTCAAATATAAACTACACAGAATCATTCGGTGAAACTTCTTTCTGATCTGTGCATTCAGCTAACAGAGTTAAACCATACTTTTGATTGAGCAGATCTGAACACTCTTTCTGTAGAAAATGCAACTGGACATTTGGAGCGCTAAGAGCATAGTAGTGGAAAAAGGAATATATTCAAATATAAACTACACAGAAGCATTCTGTGAAACTTCTTTCTGATCTGAGCATTCAGCTAACAGAGTTAAACCATACTTTTGATTGAGCAGTTTTGAAACACTCTGTCTGTAGAAAATGCAACTGGACATTCGTAGCGCTAAGTGGGTAATAGTGGAAAAAAGAATATGTTCAAATATAAACTACACAGAAGCATTGTATGAAACTTCTTTCTGTTCTGTGCATTCAACTAACAGAGTTGAACCTTACTTTTGATTGAGCCGTTCTGAAACACTCTTTCTGTAGAAACTGCAATTGGACATTCTGAGCGCTAAGAGGCCTCTATTGGGAAAAATAATATCTTCAAATAAAAACTACACAGAAGCATTGTGTGAAACTTATTTCTGATATGTTCATTAAGCTAACAGAGTTAAACCATACTTTTGATTGCGCAGTTCTGAACACTCTTTCTGTAGAAAATGCAAGTGGACATTCGGAGCGCTAAGAGGGTAATAGTGGAAAAAGGAATATATTCAAATATAAACTACACAGTAGCATTCTGTGAAAATTCTTTCTGTTCTGTGCATTCAACTAACAGAGTTGAACCTTACTTTTGATTGAGCCGTTCTGAAACACTCTTTCTGTAGAAACTGCAATTGGACATGCTAAGCGCTAAGAGGCCTACATTGGGAAAAAGAATATCTTCAAATAAAAACTACACAGATGCATTCTGTGAAACTTATTTCTGATCTGTAAATTCAGTTAACAGAGATAAAACATATTTATGATTGAGCAGTTATGAAACACTCTTTTTGTAGAAAATGCAAGTGGAGATTCGGAGCGCTAAGAGGGTAACAGTGGAAAAAGGAATGTCTTCAAATATAAACTACACAGAATCCTTCGGTGAAACTTCTTTCTGATCTGTGCATTCAGCTAACAGAGTTAAACCATACTTTTGATTGAGCAGATCTGAACACTCTTTCTGTAGAAAATGCAACTGGACATTTGGAGCGCTAAGAGCGTAGTAGTGGAAAAAGTAATATATTCAAATATAAACTACACAGAAGCATTCTGTGAAACTTCTTTCTGATCTGAGCATTCAGCTAACAGAGTTAAACCATACTTTTGATTGAGCAGTTTTGAAACACTCTGTCTGTAGAAAATGCAACTGGACATTCGTAGCGCTAAGTGGGTAATAGTGGAAAAAATATATGTTCAAATATAAACTACACAGAAGCATTGTATGAAACTTCTTTCTGTTCTGTGCATTCAACTAACAGAGTTGAACCTTACTTTTGATTGAGCCGTTCTGAAACACTCTTTCTGTAGAAACTGCAATTGGCCATTCTGAGCGCTAAGAGGCCTATATTGGGAAAAAGAATGTCTACAAATAAAAACTACACAGAAGAATTGTGTGAAACTTCTTTCTGTTCTGTTTGTTCAACTAAAAGAGTTGAACCTTAGTTTTGATTGAGCCGTTCTGAAACACACTTTCTGTAGAAAATGCAAGTGGAGATTCCGAGCGCTAAGAGGGTAATAGTGGAAAAAGGAATGTCTCCAAATATAAACTACACAGAATCATTCTGTGAAACTTCTTTCTGATCTGTGCATTCAGCTAACAGAGTTAAACCATACTTTTGATTGAGCAGATCTGAACACTCTTTCTGTAGAAAATGCAACTGGACATTTGGAGCGCTAAGAGAGTAGTAGTGGAAAAAGGAATATATTCATATATAAACTACACAGAAGCATTCTGTGAAACTTCTTTCTGATCTGAGCATTCAGCTAACAGAGTTAAACCATACTTTTGATTGAGCAGTTTTGAAACACTCTGTCTGTAGAAAATGCAACTGGACATTCGTAGCGCTAAGTGGGTAATAGTGGAAAAAAGAATATGTTCAAATATAAACTACACAGAATCATTGTATGAAACTTCTTTCTGTTCTGTGCATTCAACTAACAGAGTTGAACCTTACTTTTGATTGAGCCTTTCTGAAACACTCTTTCTGTAGAAACTGCAATTGGACATTCTGAGCGCTAAGAGGCCTCTATTGGGAAAAATAATATCTTCAAATAAAAACTACACAGAAGCATTGTGTGAAACTTATATCTGATATGTTCATTAAGCTAACAGAGTTAAACCATACTTTTGATTGCGCAGTTCTGAACACTCTTTCTGTAGAAAATGCAAGTGGACATTCGGAGCGCTAAGAGGGTAATAGTGGAAAAAGGAATATATTCAAATATAAACTACACAGTAGCATTCTGTGAAAATTCTTTCTGTTCTGTGCATTCAACTAACAGAGTTGAACCTTACTTTTGATTGAGCCGTTCTGAAACACTCTTTCTGTAGAAACTGCAATTGGACATGCTAAGCGCTAAGAGGCCTACATTGGGAAAAAGAATATCTTCAAATAAAAACTACACAGATGCATTCTGTGAAACTTATTTCTGATCTGTAAATTCAGTTAACAGAGATAAAACATATTTTTGATTGAGCAGTTATGAAACACTCTTTTTGTAGAAAATGCAAGTGGAGATTCGGAGAGCTAAGATGGTAATAGTGGAAAAAGGAATGTCTTCAAATATAAACTACACAGAATCATTCGGTGAAACTTCTTTCTGATCTGTGCATTCAGCTAACAGAGTTAAACCATACTTTTGATTGAGCAGATCTGAACACTCTTTCTGTAGAAAATGCAACTGGACATTTGGAGCGCTAAGAGCATAGTAGTGGAAAAAGGAATATATTCAAATATAAACTACACAGAAGCATTCTGTGAAACTTCTTTCTGATCTGAGCATTCAGCTAACAGAGTTAAACCATACTTTTGATTGAGCAGTTTTGAAACACTCTGTCTGTAGAAAATGCAACTGGACATTCGTAGCGCTAAGTGGGTAATAGTGGAAAAAAGAATATGTTCAAATATAAACTACACAGAAGCATTGTATGAAACTTCTTTCTGTTCTGTGCATTCAACTAACAGAGTTGAACCTTACTTTTGATTGAGCCGTTCTGAAACACTCTTTCTGTAGAAACTGCAATTGGACATTCTGAGCGCTAAGAGGCCTCTATTGGGAAAAATAATATCTTCAAATAAAAACTACACAGAAGCATTGTGTGAAACTTATTTCTGATATGTTCATTAAGCTAACAGAGTTAAACCATACTTTTCATTGCGCAGTTCTGAACACTCTTTCTGTAGAAAATGCAAGTGGACATTCGGAGCGCTAAGAGGGTAATAGTGGAAAAAGGAATATATTCAAATATAAACTACACAGTAGCATTCTGTGAAAATACTTTCTGTTCTGTGCATTCAACTAACAGAGTTGAACCTTACTTTTGATTGAGCCGTTCTGAAACACTCTTTCTGTAGAAACTGCAATTGGACATGCTAAGCGCTAAGAGGCCTACATTGGGAAAAAGAATATCTTCAAATAAAAACTACACAGATGCATTCTGTGAAACTTATTTCTGATCTGTAAATTCAGTTAACAGAGATAAAACATATTTTTGATTGAGCAGTTATGAAACACTCTTTTTGTAGAAAATGCAAGTGGAGATTCGGAGCGCTAAGAGGGTAATAGTGGAAAAAGGAATGTCTTCAAATATAAACTACACAGAATCATTCGGTGAAACTTCTTTCTGATCTGTGCATTCAGCTAACAGAGTTAAACCATACTTTTGATTGAGCAGATCTGAACACTCTTTCTGTAGAAAATGCAACTGGACATTTGGAGCGCTAAGAGCATAGTAGTGGAAAAAGGAATATATTCAAATATAAACTACACAGAAGCATTCTGTGAAACTTCTTTCTGATCTGAGCATTCAGCTAACAGAGTTAAACCATACTTTTGATTGAGCAGTTATGAAACACTCTGTCTGTAGAAAATGCAACTGGACATTCGTAGCGCTAAGTGGGTAATAGTGGAAAAAAGAATATGTTCAAATATAAACTACACAGAAGCATTGTATGAAACTTCTTTCTGTTCTGTGCATTCAACTAACAGAGTTGAACCTTACTTTTGATTGAGCCTTTCTGAAACACTCTTTCTGTAGAAACTGCAATTGGACATTCTGAGCGCTAAGAGGCCTCTATTGGGAAAAATAATATCTTCAAATAAAAACTACACAGAAGGATTGTGTGAAACTTATATCTGATATGTTCATTAAGCTAACAGAGTTAAACCATACTTTTGATTGCGCAGTTCTGAACAGTCTTTCTGTAGAAAATGCAAGTGGACATTCGGAGCGCTAAGAGGGTAATAGTGGAAAAAGGAATATATTCAAATATAAACTACACAGTAGAATTCTGTGAAAATTCTTTCTGTTCTGTGCATTCAACTAACAGAGTTGAACCTTACTTTTGATTGAGCCGTTCTGAAACACTCTTTCTGTAGAAACTGCAATTGGACATGCTAAGCGCTAAGAGGCCTACATTGGGAAAAAGAATATCTTCAAATAAAAACTACACAGATGCATTCTGTGAAACTTATTTCTGATCTGTAAATTCAGTTAACAGAGATAAAACATATTTTTGATTGAGCAGTTATGAAACACTCTTTTTGTAGAAAATGCAAGTGGAGATTCGGAGCACTAAGAGGGTAATAGTGGAAAAAGGAATGTCTTCAAATATAAACTACACAGAATCATTCGGTGAAACTTCTTTCTGATCTGTGCATTCAGCTAACAGAGTTAAACCATACTTTTGATTGAGCAGATCTGAACACTCTTTCTGTAGAAAATGCAACTGGACATTTGGAGCGCTAAGAGCATAGTAGTGGAAAAAGGAATATATTCAAATATAAACTACACAGAAGCATTCTGTGAAACTTCTTTCTGATCTGAGCATTCAGCTAACAGAGTTAAACCATACTTTTGATTGAGCAGTTTTGAAACACTCTGTCTGTAGAAAATGCAACTGGACATTCGTAGCGCTAAGTGGGTAATAGTGGAAAAAAGAATATGTTCAAATATAAACTACACAGAAGCATTGTATGAAACTTCTTTCTGTTCTGTGCATTCAACTAACAGAGTTGAACCTTACTTTTGATTGAGCCGTTCTGAAACACTCTTTCTGTAGAAACTGCAATTGGACATTCTGAGCGCTAAGAGGCCTCTATTGGGAAAAATAATATCTTCAAATAAAAACTACACAGAAGCATTGTGTGAAACTTATTTCTGATATGTTCATTAAGCTAACAGAGTTAAACCATACTTTTGATTGCGCAGTTCTGAACACTCTTTCTGTAGAAAATGCAAGTGGACATTCGGAGCGCTAAGAGGGTAATAGTGGAAAAAGGAATATATTCAAATATAAACTACACAGTAGCATTCTGTGAAAATTCTTTCTGTTCTGTGCATTCAACTAACAGAGTTGAACCTTACTTTTGATTGAGCCGTTCTGAAACACTCTTTCTGTAGAAACTGCAATTGGACATGCTAAGCGCTAAGAGGCCTACATTGGGAAAAAGAATATCTTCAAATAAAAACTACACAGATGCATTCTGTGAAACTTATTTCTGATCTGTAAATTCAGTTAACAGAGATAAAACATATTTATGATTGAGCAGTTATGAAACACTCTTTTTGTAGAAAATGCAAGTGGAGATTCGGAGCGCTAAGAGGGTAACAGTGGAAAAAGGAATGTCTTCAAATATAAACTACACAGAATCCTTCGGTGAAACTTCTTTCTGATCTGTGCATTCAGCTAACAGAGTTAAACCATACTTTTGATTGAGCAGATCTGAACACTCTTTCTGTAGAAAATGCAACTGGACATTTGGAGCGCTAAGAGCGTAGTAGTGGAAAAAGTAATATATTCAAATATAAACTACACAGAAGCATTCTGTGAAACTTCTTTCTGATCTGAGCATTCAGCTAACAGAGTTAAACCATACTTTTGATTGAGCAGTTTTGAAACACTCTGTCTGTAGAAAATGCAACTGGACATTCGTAGCGCTAAGTGGGTAATAGTGGAAAAAATATATGTTCAAATATAAACTACACAGAAGCATTGTATGAAACTTCTTTCTGTTCTGTGCATTCAACTAACAGAGTTGAACCTTACTTTTGATTGAGCCGTTCTGAAACACTCTTTCTGTAGAAACTGCAATTGGCCATTCTGAGCGCTAAGAGGCCTATATTGGGAAAAAGAATGTCTACAAATAAAAACTACACAGAAGAATTGTGTGAAACTTCTTTCTGTTCTGTTTGTTCAACTAAAAGAGTTGAACCTTAGTTTTGATTGAGCCGTTCTGAAACACACTTTCTGTAGAAAATGCAAGTGGAGATTCCGAGCGCTAAGAGGGTAATAGTGGAAAAAGGAATGTCTCCAAATATAAACTACACAGAATCATTCTGTGAAACTTCTTTCTGATCTGTGCATTCAGCTAACAGAGTTAAACCATACTTTTGATTGAGCAGATCTGAACACTCTTTCTGTAGAAAATTCAACTGGACATTTGGAGCGCTAAGAGATTAGTAGTGGAAAAAGGAATATATTCAAATATAAACTACACAGAAGCATTCTGTGAAACTTCTTTCTGATCTGAGCATTCAGCTAACAGAGTTAAACCATACTTTTGATTGAGCAGTTTTGAAACACTCTGTCTGTAGAAAATGCAACTGGACATTCGTAGCGCTAAGTGGGTAATAGTGGAAAAAAGAATATGTTCAAATATAAACTACACAGAAGCATTGTATGAAACTTCTTTCTGTTCTGTGCATTCAACTAACAGAGTTGAACCTTATTTTGATTGAGCCTTTCTGAAACACTCTTTCTGTAGAAACTGCAATTGGACATTCTGAGCGCTAAGAGGCCTCTATTGGGAAAAAAAATATCTTCAAATAAAAACTACACAGAAGCATTGTGTGAAACTTATTTCTGATATGTTCTTTAAGCTAACAGAGTTAAACCATACTTTTGATTGCGCAGTTCTGAACACTCTTTCTGTAGGAAATGCAAGTGGACATTCGGAGCGCTAAGAGGGTAATAGTGGAAAAAGGAATATATTCAAATATAAACTACACAGTAGCATTCTGTGAAAATTCTTTCTGTTCTGTGCATTCAACTAACAGAGTTGAACCTTACTTTTGATTGAGCCGTTCTGAAACTCTCTTTCTGTAGAAACTGCAATTGGACATGCTAAGCGCTAAGAGGCCTACATTGGGAAAAAGAATATCTTCAAATAAAAACTACACAGATGCACTCTGTGAAACTTATTTCTGATCTGTAAATTCAGTTAACAGAGATAAAACATATTTTTGATTGAGCAGTTATGAAACACTCTTTTTGTAGAAAATGCAAGTGGAGATTCGGAGCGCTAAGAGGGTAATAGTGGAAAAAGGAATGTCTTCAAATATAAACTACACAGAATCATTCGGTGAAACTTCTTTCTAATCTGTGCATTCAGCTAACAGAGTTAAACCATACTTTTGATTGAGCAGATCTGAACACTCTTTCTGTTGAAAATGCAACTGGACATTTGGAGCGGTAAGAGCATAGTAGTGGAAAATGGAATATATTCAAATATAAACTACACAGAAGCATTCTGTGAAACTTCTTTCTGATCTGAGCATTCAGCTAACAGAGATAAACCATACTTTTGAT
Organism: Symphalangus syndactylus; assembly: GCF_028878055.3. Lineage (NCBI taxonomy): Eukaryota > Metazoa > Chordata > Mammalia > Primates > Hylobatidae > Symphalangus > Symphalangus syndactylus. The sequence goes on along the minus strand of NC_072426.2, from coordinate 1,348,580 downwards.
TGAGCAGTTTTGAAACACTCTGTCTGTAGAAAATGCAACTGGACATTCGTAGCGCTAAGTGGGTAATAGTGGAAAAAAGAATATGTTCAAATATAAACTTCACAGAAGCATTGTATGAAACTTCTTTCTGTTCTGTGCATTCAACTAACAGAGTTGAACCTTACTTTTGATTGAGCCGTTCTGAAACACTCTTTCTGTAGAAACTGCAATTGGACATTCTGAGCGCTAAGAGGCCTATATTGGGAAAAAGAATGTCTACAAATAAAAACTACACAGAAGAATTGTGTGAAACTTCTTTCTGTTCTGTTTGTTCAACTAAAAGAGTTGAACCTTAGTTTTGATTGAGCCGTTCTGAAACACTCTTTCTGTAGAAAATGCAAGTGGAGATTCGGAGCGCTAAGAGGGTAATAGTGGAAAAAAGAATGTCTCCAAATATAAACTACACAGAATCATTCTGTGAAACTTCTTTCTGATCTGTGCATTCAGCTAACAGAGTTAAACCATACTTTTGATTGAGCAGATCTGAACACTCTTTCTGTAGAAAATGCAACTGGACATTTGGAGCGCTAAGAGAGTAGTAGTGGAAAAAGGAATATATTCAAATATAAACTACAGAGAAGCATTCTGTGAAACTTCTTTCTGATCTGAGCATTCAGCTAACAGAGTTAAACCATACTTTTGATTGAGCAGTTTTGAAACACTCTGTCTGTAGAAAATGCAACTGGACATTTGTAGCGCTAAGTGGGTAATAGTGGAAAAAAGAATATGTTCAAATATAAACTACACAGAAGCATTGTATGAAACTTCTTTCTGTTCTGTGCATTCAACTAACAGAGTTGAACCTTACTTTTGATTGAGCCTTTCTGAAACACTCTTGCTGTAGAAACTGCAATTGGACATTCTGAGCGCTAAGAGGCCTCTATTGGGAAAAATAATATCTTCAAATAAAAACTACACAGAAGCATTGTGTGAAACTTATATCTGATATGTTCATTAAGCTAACAGAGTTAAACCATACTTTTGATTGCGCAGTTCTGAACACTCTTTCTGTAGAAAATGCAAGTGGACATTCGGAGCGCTAAGAGGGTAATAGTGGAAAAAGGAATATATTCAAATATAAACTACACAGTAGCATTCTGTGAAAATTCTTTCTGTTCTGTGCATTCAACTAACAGAGTTGAACCTTACTTTTGATTGAGCCGTTCTGAAACACTCTTTCTGTAGAAACTGCAATTGGACATGCTAAGCGCTAAGAGGCCTACATTGGGAAAAAGAATATCTTCAAATAAAAACTACACAGATGCATTCTGTGAAACTTATTTCTGATCTGTAAATTCAGTTAACAGAGATAAAACATATTTTTGATTGAGCAGTTATGAAACACTCTTTTTGTAGAAAATGCAAGTGGAGATTCGGAGCGCTAAGAGGGTAATAGTGGAAAAAGGAATGTCTTCAAATATAAACTACACAGAATCATTCGGTGAAACTTCTTTCTGATCTGTGCATTCAGCTAACAGAGTTAAACCATACTTTTGATTGAGCAGATCTGAACACTCTTTCTGTAGAAAATGCAACTGGACATTTGGAGCGCTAAGAGCATAGTAGTGGAAAAAGGAATATATTCAAATATAAACTACACAGAAGCATTCTGTGAAACTTCTTTCTGATCTGAGCATTCAGCTAACAGAGTTAAACCATACTTTTGATTGAGCAGTTTTGATACACTCTGTCTGTAGAAAATGCAACTGGACATTCGTAGCGCTAAGTGGGTAATAGTGGAAAAAAGAATATGTTCAAATATAAACTACACAGAAGCATTGTATGAAACTTCTTTCTGTTCTGTGCATTCAACTAACAGAGTTGAACCTTACTTTTGATTGAGCCGTTCTGAAACACTCTTTCTGTAGAAACTGCAATTGGACATTCTGAGCGCTAAGAGGCCTCTATTGGGAAAAATAATATCTTCAAATAAAAACTACACAGAAGCATTGTGTGAAACTTATTTCTGATATGTTCATTAAGCTAACAGAGTTAAACCATACTTTTGATTGCGCAGTTCTGAACAGTCTTTCTGTAGAAAATGCAAGTGGACATTCGGAGCGCTAAGAGGGTAATAGTGGAAAAAGGAATATATTCAAATATAAACTACACAGTAGCATTCTGTGAAAATTCTTTCTGTTCTGTGCATTCAACTAACAGAGTTGAACCTTACTTTTGATTGAGCCGTTCTGAAACACTCTTTCTGTAGAAACTGCAATTGGACATGCTAAGCGCTAAGAGGCCTACATTGGGAAAAAGAATATCTTCAAATAAAAACTACACAGATGCATTCTGTGAAACTTATTTCTGATCTGTAAATTCAGTTAACAGAGATAAATCATATTTTTGATTGAGCAGTTATGAAACACTCTTTTTGTAGAAAATGCAAGTGGAGATTCGGAGCACTAAGAGGGTAATAGTGGAAAAAGGAATGTCTTCAAATATAAACTACACAGAATCATTCGGTGAAACTTCTTTCTGATCTGTGCATTCAGCTAACAGAGTTAAACCATACTTTTGATTGAGCAGATCTGAACACTCTTTCTGTAGAAAATGCAACTGGACATTTGGAGCGCTAAGAGCATAGTAGTGGAAAAAGGAATATATTCAAATATAAACTACACAGAAGCATTCTGTGAAACTTCTTTCTGATCTGAGCATTCAGCTAACAGAGTTAAACCATACTTTTGATTGAGCAGTTTTGAAACACTCTGTCTGTAGAAAATGCAACTGGACATTCGTAGCGCTAAGTGGGTAATAGTGGAAAAAAGAATATGTTCAAATATAAACTACACAGAAGCATTGTATGAAACTTCTTTCTGTTCTGTGCATTCAACTAACAGAGTTGAACCTTACTTTTGATTGAGCCGTTCTGAAACACTCTTTCTGTAGAAACTGCAATTGGACATTCTGAGCGCTAAGAGGCCTCTATTGGGAAAAATAATATCTTCAAATAAAAACTACACAGAAGCATTGTGTGAAACTTATTTCTGATATGTTCATTAAGCTAACAGAGTTAAACCATACTTTTGATTGCGCAGTTCTGAACACTCTTTCTGTAGAAAATGCAAGTGGACATTCGGAGCGCTAAGAGGGTAATAGTGGAAAAAGGAATATATTCAAATATAAACTACACAGTAGCATTCTGTGAAAATTCTTTCTGTTCTGTGCATTCAACTAACAGAGTTGAACCTTACTTTTGATTGAGCCGTTCTGAAACACTCTTTCTGTAGAAACTGCAATTGGACATGCTAAGCGCTAAGAGGCCTACATTGGGAAAAAGAATATCTTCAAATAAAAACTACACAGATGCATTCTGTGAAACTTATTTCTGATCTGTAAATTCAGTTAACAGAGATAAAACATATTTTTGATTGAGCAGTTATGAAACACTCTTTTTGTAGAAAATGCAAGTGGAGATTCGGAGCGCTAAGAGGGTAACAGTGGAAAAAGGAATGTCTTCAAATATAAACTACACAGAATCCTTCGGTGAAACTTCTTTCTGATCTGTGCATTCAGCTAACAGAGTTAAACCATACTTTTGATTGAGCAGATCTGTACACTCTTTCTGTAGAAAATGCAACTGGACATTTGGAGCGCTAAGAGCGTAGTAGTGGAAAAAGTAATATATTCAAATATAAACTACACAGAAGCATTCTGTGAAACTTCTTTCTGATCTGAGCATTCAGCTAACAGAGTTAAACCATACTTTTGATTGAGCAGTTTTGAAACACTCTGTCTGTAGAAAATGCAACTGGACATTCGTAGCGCTAAGTGGGTAATAGTGGAAAAAATATATGTTCAAATATAAACTACACAGAAGCATTGTATGAAACTTCTTTCTGTTCTGTGCATTCAACTAACAGAGTTGAACCTTACTTTTGATTGAGCCGTTCTGAAACACTCTTTCTGTAGAAACTGCAATTGGCCATTCTGAGCGCTAAGAGGCCTATATTGGGAAAAAGAATGTCTACAAATAAAAACTACACAGAAGAATTGTGTGAAACTTCTTTCTGTTCTGTTTGTTCAACTAAAAGAGTTGAACCTTAGTTTTGATTGAGCCGTTCTGAAACACACTTTCTGTAGAAAATGCAAGTGGAGATTCCGAGCGCTAAGAGGGTAATAGTGGAAAATGGAATGTCTCCAAATATAAACTACACAGAATCATTCTGTGAAACTTCTTTCTGATCTGTGCATTCAGCTAACAGAGTTAAACCATACTTTTGATTGAGGAGATCTGAACACTCTTTCTGTAGAAAATGCAACTGGACATTTGGAGCGCTAAGAGAGTAGTAGTGGAAAAAGGAATATATTCAAATATAAACTACACAGAAGCATTCTGTGAAACTTCTTTCTGATCTGAGCATTCAGCTAACAGATTTAAACCATACTTTTGATTGAGCAGATTTGAAACACTCTGTCTGTAGAAAATGCAACTGGACATTCTTAGCGCTAAGTGGTTAATAGTGGAAAAAAGAATATGTTCAAATATAAACTACACAGATGCATTGTATGAAACTTCTTTCTGTTCTGTGCATTCAACTAACAGAGTTGAACCTTACTTTTGATTGAGCCTTTCTGAAACACTCTTTCTGTAGAAACTGCAATTGGACATTCTGAGCGGTAAGAGGCCTATATTGGGAAAAATAATATCTTCAAATAAAAACTACACAGAAGCATTGTGTGAAACTTATTTCTGATATGTTCATTAAGCTAACAGAGTTAAACCATACTTTTGATTGCGCAGTTCTGAACACTCTTTCTGTAGAAAATGCAAGTGGACATTCGGAGCGCTAAGAGGGTAATAGTGGAGAAAGGAATATATTCAAATATAAACTACACAGTAGCATTCTGTGAAAATTCTTTCTGTTCTGTGCATTCAACTAACAGAGTTGAACCTTACTTTTGATTGAGCCGTTCTGAAACACTCTTTCTGTAGAAACTGCAATTGGACATGCTAAGCGCTAAGAGGCCTACATTGGGAAAAAGAATATCTTCAAATAAAAACTACACAGATGCATTGTGTGAAACTTATTTCTGATCTGTAAATTCAGTTAACAGAGATAAAACATATTTTTGATTGAGCAGTTATGAAACACTCTTTTTGTAGAAAATGCAAGTGGAGATTCGGAGCGCTAAGTGGGTAATAGTGGAAAAAGGAATGTCTTCAAATATAAACTACACAGAATCATTCGGTGAAACTTCTTTCTGATCTGTGCATTCAGCTAACAGAGTTAAACCATACTTTTGATTGAGCAGATCTGATCACTCTTTCTGTAGAAAATGCAACTGGACATTTGGAGCGCTAAGAGCGTAGTAGTGGAAAAAGGAATATATTCAAATATAAACTACACAGAAGCATTCTGTGAAACTTCTTTCTGATCTGAGCATTCAGCTAACAGAGTTAAACCATACTTTTGATTGAGCAGTTTTGAAACACTCTGTCTGTAGAAAATGCAACTGGACATACGTAGCGCTAAGTGGGTAATAGTGGAAAAAAGAATATGTTCAAATATAAACTACACAGAAGCATTGTATGAAACTTCTTTCTGTTCTGTGCATTCAACTAACAGAGTTGAACCTTACTTTTGATTGAGCCGTTCTGAAACACTCTTTCTATAGAAACTGCAATTGGACATTCTGAGCGCTAAGAGGCCTATATTGGGAAAAAGAATGTCTACAAATAAAAAATACACAGAAGAATTGTGTGAAACTACTTTCTGTTCTGTTTGTTCAACTAAAAGAGTTGAACCTTAGTTTTGATTGAGCCGTTCTGAAACACTCTTTCTGTAGAAAATGCAAGTGGAGATTCGGAGCGCTAAGAGGGTAATAGTGGAAAAAGGAATGTCTCCAAATATAAACTACACAGAATCATTCTGTGAAACTTCTTTCTGATCTGTGCATTCAGCTAACAGAGTTAAACCATACTTTTGATTGAGCAGATCTGAACACTCTTTCTGTAGAAAATGCAACTGGACATTTGGAGCGCTAAGAGAGTAGTAGTGGAAAAAGGAATATATTCAAATATAAACTACACAGAAGCATTCTGTGAAACTTCTTTCTGATCTGAGCATTCAGCTAACAGAGTTAAACCATACTTATGATTGAGCGGTTTTGAAACACTCTGTCTGTAGAAAATGCAACTGGACATTCGTAGCGCTAAGTGGGTAAGAGTGGAAAAAAGAATATTTTCAAATATAAACTACACAGAAGCATTGTATGAAACTTCTTTCTGTTCTGTGCATTCAACTAACAGAGTTGAACCTCACTTTTGATTGAGCCTTTCTGAAACACTCTTTCTGTAGAAACAGCAATTGGACATTCTGAGCGCTAAGAGGCCTCTATTGGGAAAAATAATATCTTCAAATAAAAACTACACAGAAGAATTGTGTGAAACTTATTTCTGATATGTTCATTAAGCTAACAGAGTTAAACCATACTTTTGATTGCGCAGTTCTGAACACTCTTTCTGTAGAAAATGCAAGTCGACATTCGGAGCGCTAAGAGGGTAATAGTGGAGAAAGGAATATATTCAAATATAAACTACACAGTAGCATTCTGTGAAAATACTTTCTGTTCTGTGCATTCAACTAACAGAGTTGAACCTTACTTTTGATTGAGCCGTTCTGAAACACTCTTTCTGTAGAAACTGCAATTGGACATGCTAAGCGCTAAGAGGCCTACATTGGGAAAAAGAATATCTTCAAATAAAAACTACACAGATGCATTGTGTGAAACTTATTTCTGATCTGTAAATTCAGTTAACAGAGATAAAACATATTTTTGATTGAGCAGTTATGAAACACTCTTTTTGTAGAAAATGCAAGTGGAGATTCGGAGCGCTAAGTGGGTAATAGTGGAAAAAGGAATGTCTTCAAATATAAACTACACAGAATCATTCGGTGAAACTTCTTTCTGATCTGTGCATTCAGCTAACAGAGTTAAACCATACTTTTGATTGAGCAGATCTGATCACTCTTTCTGTAGAAAATGCAACTGGACATTTGGAGCGCTAAGAGCGTAGTAGTGGAAAAAGGAATATATTCAAATATAAACTACACAGAAGCATTCTGTGAAACTTCTTTCTGATCTGAGCATTCAGCTAACAGAGTTAAACCATACTTTTGATTGATCAGTTTTGAAACACTCTGTCTGTAGAAAATGCAACTGGACATTCGTAGCGCTAAGTGGGTAATAGTGGAAAAAAGAATATGTTCAAATATGAACTACACAGAAGCATTGTATGAAACTTCTTTCTGTTCTGTGCATTCAACTAACAGAGTTGAACCTTACTTTTGATTGAGCCGTTCTGAAACACTCTTTCTGTAGAAACTGCAATTGGACATTCTGAGCGCTAAGAGGCCTACATTGGGAAAAAGAATATCTTCAAATTAAAACTACACAGATGCATTCTGTGAAACTTATTTCTGATCTGTAAATTCAGTTAACAGAGATAAAACATATTTTTGATTGAGCAGTTATGAAACACTCTTTTTGTAGAAAATGCAAGTGGAGATTCGGAGCGCTAAGTGGGTAATAGTGGAAAAAGGAATGTCTTCAAATATAAACTACACAGAATCATTCGGTGAAACTTTTTTCTGATCTGTGCATTCAGCTAACAGAGTTAAACCATACTTTTGATTGAGCAGATCTGAACACTCTTTCTGTAGAAAATGCAACTGGACATTTGGAGCGCTAAGAGCGTAGTAGTGGAAAAAGGAATATTTTCAAATATAAACTACACAGAAGCATTCTGTGAAACTTCTTTCTGATCTGAGCATTCAGCTAACAGAGTTAAACCATACTTTTGATTGAGCAGTTTTGAAACACTCTGTCTGTAGAAAATGCAACTGGACATTCGTAGCGCTAAGTGGGTAATAGTGGAAAAAAGAATATGTTCAAATATAAACTACACAGAAGCATTGTATGAAACTTCTTTCTGTTCTGTGCATTCAACTAACAGAGTTGAACCTTACTTTTGATTGAGCCGTTCTGAAACACTCTTTCTGTAGAAACTGCAATTGGACATTCTGAGCGCTAAGAGGCCTATATTGGGAAAAAGAATGTCTACAAATAAAAACTACACAGAAGAATTGTGTGAAAATTTTTCTGTTATGTTTGTTCAACTAAAAGTGTTGAACCTTAGTTTTGATTGATTCGTTCTGAAACACTCTTTCTGTAGAAAATGCAAGTGGAGATTCGGAGCGCTAGGAGGGTAATAGTAGAAAAAGGAATGTCTCCAAATATAAACTACACAGAATCATTCTGTGAAACTTATTTCTGATCTGTGCATTCAGCTAACAGAGTTAAACCATACTTTTGATTGAGCAGATCTGAACACTCTTTCTGTAGAAAATGCAACTGGACATTTGGAGCGCTAAGAGAGTAGTAGTGGAAAAAGGAATATATTCAAATATAAACTACACAGAAGCATTCTGTGAAACTTCTTTCTGATCTGAGCATTCAGCTAACAGAGTTAAACCATACTTTTGATTGAGCAGTTTTGAAACACTCTGTCTGTAGAAAATGCAACTGGACATTCGTAGCGCTAAGTGGGTAATAGTGGAAAAAAGAATATGTTCAAATATAAACTACACAGAAGCATTGAATGAAACTACTTTCTGTTCTGTGCATTCAAATAACAGAGTTGAACCTTACTTTTGATTGAGCCTTTCTGAAACACTCTTTCTGTAGAAACTGCAATTGGACATTCTGAGCGCTAAGAGGCCTCTATTGGGAAAAATAATATCTTCAAATAAAAACTACACAGAAGCATTGTGTGAAACTTATTTCTGATATGTTCATTAAGCTAACAGAGTTAAACCATACTTTTGATTGCGCAGTTCTGAACACTCTTTCTGTAGAAACTGCAAGTGGACATTCGGAGCGCTAAGAGGGTAATAGTGGAAAAAGGAATATATTCAAATATAAACTACACAGTAGCATTCTGTGAAAATTCTTTCTGTTCTGTGCATTCAACTAACAGTGTTGAACCTTACTTTTGATTGAGCCGTTCTGAAACACTCTTTCTGTAGAAACTGCAATTGGATATGCTAAGCGCTAAGAGGCCTACATTGGGAAAAAGAATATCTTCAAATAAAAACTACACAGATGCATTCTGTGAAACTTATTTCTGATCTATAAATTCAGTTAACAGAGATAAAACATATTTTTGATTGAGCAGTTATGAAACACTCTTTTTGTAGAAAATGCAAGTGGAGATTCGGAGCGCTAAGAGGGTAATAGTGGAAAAAGGAATGTCTTCAAATATAAACTACACAGAATAATTCGGTGAAACTTCTTTCTGATCTGTGCATTCAGCTAACAGAGTTAAACCATACTTTTGATTGAGCAGATCTGAACACTCTTTCTGTTGAAAATGCAACTGGACATTTGGAGCGCTAAGAGCGTAGTAGTGGAAAAAGTAATATATTCAAATATAAACTACACAGAAGCATTCTGTGAAACTTCTTTCTGATCTGAGCATACAGCTAACAGAGTTAAACCATACTTTTGATTGAGCAGTTTTGAAACACTCTGTCTGTAGAAAATGCAACTGGACATTCGTAGCGCTAAGTGGGTAATAGTGGAAAAGAAAATATGTTCAACTATAAACTACACAGAAGCATTGTATGAAACTTCTTTCTGTTCTGTGCATTCAACTAACAGAGTTGAACCTTACTTTTCATTGAGCCGTTCTGAAACACTCTTTCTGTAGAAACTGCAATTGGACATTCTGAGCGCTAAGAGGCCTATATTGGGAAAAAGAATGTCTACAAATAAAAACTACACAGAAGAATTGTGTGAAACTTCTTTCTGTTCTGTTTGTTCAACTAAAAGAGTTGAACCTTAGTTTTGATTGAGCCGTTCTGAAACACACATTCTGTAGAAAATGCAAGTGGAGATTCCGAGCGCTAAGAGGGTAATAGTGGAAAATGGAATGTCTCCAAATATAAACTACACAGAATCATTCTGTGAAACTTCTTTCTGATCTGTGCATTCAGCTAACAGAGTTAAACCATACTTTTGATTGAGGAGATCTGATCACTCTTTCTGTAGAAAATGCAACTGGACATTTGGAGCGCTAAGAGAGTAGTAGTGGAAAAAGGAATATATTCAAATATAAACTACACAGAAGCATTCTGTGAAACTTCTTTCTGATCTGAGCATTCAGCTAACAGATTTAAACCATACTTTTGATTGAGCAGATTTGAAACACTCTGTCTGTAGAAAATGCAACTGGACATTCTTAGCGCTAAGTGGTTAATAGTGGAAAAAAGAATATGTTCAAATATAAACTACACAGATGCATTGTATGAAACTTCTTTCTGTTCTGTGCATTCAACTAACAGAGTTGAACCTTACTTTTGATTGAGCCTTTCTGAAACACTCTTTCTGTAGAAACTGCAATTGGACATTCTGAGCGGTAAGAGGCCTATATTGGGAAAAATAATATCTTCAAATAAAAACTACACAGAAGCATTGTGTGAAACTTATTTCTGATATGTTCATTAAGCTAACAGAGTTAAACCATACTTTTGATTGCGCAGTTCTGAACACTCTTTCTGTAGAAAATGCAAGTGGACATTCGGAGCGCTAAGAGGGTAATAGTGGAGAAAGGAATATATTCAAATATAAACTACACAGTAGCATTCTGTGAAAATTCTTTCTGTTCTGTGCATTCAACTAACAGAGTTGAACCTTACTTTTGATTGAGCCGTTCTGAAACACTCTTTCTGTAGAAACTGCAATTGGACATGCTAAGCGCTAAGAGGCCTACATTGGGAAAAAGAATATCTTCAAATAAAAACTACACAGATGCATTGTGTGAAACTTATTTCTGATCTGTAAATTCAGTTAACAGAGATAAAACATATTTTTGATTGAGCAGTTATGAAACACTCTTTTTGTAGAAAATGCAAGTGGAGATTCGGAGCGCTAAGTGGGTAATAGTGGAAAAAGGAATGTCTTCAAATATAAACTACACAGAATCATTCGGTGAAACTTCTTTCTGATCTGTGCATTCAGCTAACAGAGTTAAACCATACTTTTGATTGAGCAGATCTGATCACTCTTTCTGTAGAAAATGCAACTGGACATTTGGAGCGCTAAGAGCGTAGTAGTGGAAAAAGGAATATATTCAAATATAAACTACACAGAAGCATTCTGTGAAACTTCTTTCTGATCTGAGCATTCAGCTAACAGAGTTAAACCATACTTTTGATTGAGCAGTTTTGAAACACTCTGTCTGTAGAAAATGCAACTGGACATACGTAGCGCTAAGTGGGTAATAGTGGAAAAAAGAATATGTTCAAATATAAACTACACAGAAGCATTGTATGAAACTTCTTTCTGTTCTGTGCATTCAACTAACAGAGTTGAACCTTACTTTTGATTGAGCCGTTCTGAAACACTCTTTCTATAGAAACTGCAATTGGACATTCTGAGCGCTAAGAGGCCTATATTGGGAAAAAGAATGTCTACAAATAAAAAATACACAGAAGAATTGTGTGAAACTACTTTCTGTTCTGTTTGTTCAACTAAAAGAGTTGAACCTTAGTTTTGATTGAGCCGTTCTGAAACACTCTTTCTGTAGAAAATGCAAGTGGAGATTCGGAGCGCTAAGAGGGTAATAGTGGAAAAAGGAATGTCTCCAAATATAAACTACACAGAATCATTCTGTGAAACTTCTTTCTGATCTGTGCATTCAGCTAACAGAGTTAAACCATACTTTTGATTGAGCAGATCTGAACACTCTTTCTGTAGAAAATGCAACTGGACATTTGGAGCGCTAAGAGAGTAGTAGTGGAAAAAGGAATATATTCAAATATAAACTACACAGAAGCATTCTGTGAAACTTCTTTCTGATCTGAGCATTCAGCTAACAGAGTTAAACCATACTTATGATTGAGCGGTTTTGAAACACTCTGTCTGTAGAAAATGCAACTGGACATTCGTAGCGCTAAGTGGGTAAGAGTGGAAAAAAGAATATTTTCAAATATAAACTACACAGAAGCATTGTATGAAACTTCTTTCTGTTCTGTGCATTCAACTAACAGAGTTGAACCTCACTTTTGATTGAGCCTTTCTGAAACACTCTTTCTGTAGAAACAGCAATTGGACATTCTGAGCGCTAAGAGGCCTCTATTGGGAAAAATAATATCTTCAAATAAAAACTACACAGAAGAATTGTGTGAAACTTATTTCTGATATGTTCATTAAGCTAACAGAGTTAAACCATACTTTTGATTGCGCAGTTCTGAACACTCTTTCTGTAGAAAATGCAAGTGGACATTCGGAGCGCTAAGAGGGTAATAGTGGAGAAAGGAATATATTCAAATATAAACTACACAGTAGCATTCTGTGAAAATACTTTCTGTTCTGTGCATTCAACTAACAGAGTTGAACCTTACTTTTGATTGAGCCGTTCTGAAACACTCTTTCTGTAGAAACTGCAATTGGACATGCTAAGCGCTAAGAGGCCTACATTGGGAAAAAGAATATCTTCAAATAAAAACTACACAGATGCATTGTGTGAAACTTATTTCTGATCTGTAAATTCAGTTAACAGAGATAAAACATATTTTTGATTGAGCAGTTATGAAACACTCTTTTTGTAGAAAATGCAAGTGGAGATTCGGAGCGCTAAGTGGGTAATAGTGGAAAAAGGAATGTCTTCAAATATAAACTACACAGAATCATTCGGTGAAACTTCTTTCTGATCTGTGCATTCAGCTAACAGAGTTAAACCATACTTTTGATTGAGCAGATCTGATCACTCTTTCTGTAGAAAATGCAACTGGACATTTGGAGCGCTAAGAGCGTAGTAGTGGAAAAAGGAATATATTCAAATATAAACTACACAGAAGCATTCTGTGAAACTTCTTTCTGATCTGAGCATTCAGCTAACAGAGTTAAACCATACTTTTGATTGAGCAGTTTTGAAACACTCTGTCTGTAGAAAATGCAACTGGACATTCGTAGCGCTAAGTGGGTAATAGTGGAAAAAAGAATATGTTCAAATATGAACTACACAGAAGCATTGTATGAAACTTCTTTCTGTTCTGTGCATTCAACTAACAGAGTTGAACCTTACTTTTGATTGAGCCGTTCTGAAACACTCTTTCTGTAGAAACTGCAATTGGACATTCTGAGCGCTAAGAGGCCTACATTGGGAAAAAGAATATCTTCAAATTAAAACTACACAGATGCATTCTGTGAAACTTATTTCTGATCTGTAAATTCAGTTAACAGAGATAAAACATATTTTTGATTGAGCAGTTATGAAACACTCTTTTTGTAGAAAATGCAAGTGGAGATTCGGAGCGCTAAGTGGGTAATAGTGGAAAAAGGAATGTCTTCAAATATAAACTACACAGAATCATTCTGTGAAACTTATTTCTGATCTGTGCATTCAGCTAACAGAGTTAAACCATACTTTTGATTGAGCAGATCTGAACACTCTTTCTGTAGAAAATGCAACTGGACATTTGGAGCGCTAAGAGAGTAGTAGTGGAAAAAGGAATATATTCAAATATAAACTACACAGAAGCATTCTGTGAAACTTCTTTCTGATCTGAGCATTCAGCTAACAGAGTTAAACCATACTTTTGATTGAGCAGTTTTGAAACACTCTGTCTGTAGAAAATGCAACTGGACATTCGTAGCGCTAAGTGGGTAATAGTGGAAAAAAGAATATGTTCAAATATAAACTACACAGAAGCATTGAATGAAACTACTTTCTGTTCTGTGCATTCAAATAACAGAGTTGAACCTTACTTTTGATTGAGCCTTTCTGAAACACTCTTTCTGTAGAAACTGCAATTGGACATTCTGAGCGCTAAGAGGCCTCTATTGGGAAAAATAATATCTTCAAATAAAAACTACACAGAAGCATTGTGTGAAACTTATTTCTGATATGTTCATTAAGCTAACAGAGTTAAACCATACTTTTGATTGCGCAGTTCTGAACACTCTTTCTGTAGAAACTGCAAGTGGACATTCGGAGCGCTAAGAGGGTAATAGTGGAAAAAGGAATATATTCAAATATAAACTACACAGTAGCATTCTGTGAAAATTCTTTCTGTTCTGTGCATTCAACTAACAGTGTTGAACCTTACTTTTGATTGAGCCGTTCTGAAACACTCTTTCTGTAGAAACTGCAATTGGATATGCTAAGCGCTAAGAGGCCTACATTGGGAAAAAGAATATCTTCAAATAAAAACTACACAGATGCATTCTGTGAAACTTATTTCTGATCTATAAATTCAGTTAACAGAGATAAAACATATTTTTGATTGAGCAGTTATGAAACACTCTTTTTGTAGAAAATGCAAGTGGAGATTCGGAGCGCTAAGAGGGTAATAGTGGAAAAAGGAATGTCTTCAAATATAAACTACACAGAATAATTCGGTGAAACTTCTTTCTGATCTGTGCATTCAGCTAACAGAGTTAAACCATACTTTTGATTGAGCAGATCTGAACACTCTTTCTGTTGAAAATGCAACTGGACATTTGGAGCGCTAAGAGCGTAGTAGTGGAAAAAGTAATATATTCAAATATAAACTACACAGAAGCATTCTGTGAAACTTCTTTCTGATCTGAGCATACAGCTAACAGAGTTAAACCATACTTTTGATTGAGCAGTTTTGAAACACTCTGTCTGTAGAAAATGCAACTGGACATTCGTAGCGCTAAGTGGGTAATAGTGGAAAAGAAAATATGTTCAACTATAAACTACACAGAAGCATTGTATGAAACTTCTTTCTGTTCTGTGCATTCAACTAACAGAGTTGAACCTTACTTTTCATTGAGCCGTTCTGAAACACTCTTTCTGTAGAAACTGCAATTGGACATTCTGAGCGCTAAGAGGCCTATATTGGGAAAAAGAATGTCTACAAATAAAAACTACACAGAAGAATTGTGTGAAACTTCTTTCTGTTCTGTTTGTTCAACTAAAAGAGTTGAACCTTAGTTTTGATTGAGCCGTTCTGAAACACTCTTTCTGTAGAAAATGCAAGTGGAGATTCGGAGCGCTAAGAGGGTAATAGTGGAAAAAGGAATGTCTCCAAATATAAACTACACAGAATCATTCTGTGAAACTTGTTTCTGATCTGTGCATTCAGCTAACAGAGTTAAACCATACTTTTGATTGAGCAGATCTGAACACTCTTTCTGTAGAAAATGCAACTGGACATTTGGAGCGCTAAGAGAGTAGTAGTGGAAAAAGGAATATATTCAAATATAAACTACACAGAAGCATTCTGTGAAACTTCTTTCTGATCTGAGCATTCAGCTAACAGAGTTAAACCATACTTTTGATTGAGCAGTTTTGAAACACTCTGTCTGTAGAAAATGCAACTGGACATTCGTAGCGCTATGTGAGTAATAGTGGAAAAAAGAATATATTCAAATATAAACTACACAGAAGCATTGTATGAAACTTCTTTCTGTTCTGTGCATTCAACTAACAGAGTTGAACCTCACTTTTGATTGAGCCTTTCTGAAACACTCTTTCTGTAGAAACTGCAATTGGACATTCTGAGCGCTAAGAGGCCTCTATTGGGAAAAATAATATCTTCAAATAAAAACTACACAGAAGAATTGTGTGAAACTTATTTCTGATATGTTCATTAAGCTAACAGAGTTAAACCATACTTTTGATTGCGCAGTTCTGAACACTCTTTCTGTAGAAAATGCAAGTGGACATTCGGAGCGCTAAGAGGGTAATAGTGGAGAAAGGAATATATTTAAATATAAACTACACAGTAGCATTCTGTGAAAATTCTTTCTGTTCTGTGCATTCAACTAACAGAGTTGAACCTTACTTTTGATTGAGCCGTTCTGAAACACTCTTTCTGTAGAAACTGCAATTGGACATGCTAAGCGCTAAGAGGCCTACATTGGGAAAAAGAATATCTTCAAATAAAAACTACACAGATGCATTGTGTGAAACTTATTTCTGATCTGTAAATTCAGTTAACAGAGATAAAACATATTTTTGATTGAGCAGTTATGAAACACTCTTTTTGTAGAAAATGCAAGTGGAGATTCGGAGCGCTAAGTGGGTAATAGTGGAAAAAGGAATGTCTTCAAATATAAACTACACAGAATCATTCGGTGAAACTTCTTTCTGATCTGTGCATTCAGCTAACAGAGTTAAACCATAGTTTTGATTGAGCAGATCTGATCACTCTTTCTGTAGAAAATGCAACTGGACATTTGGAGCGCTAAGAGCGTAGTAGTGGAAAAAGGAATATATTCAAATATAAACTACACAGAAGCATTCTGTGAAACTTCTTTCTGATCTGAGCATTCAGCTAACAGAGTTAAACCATACTTTTGATTGAGCAGTTTTGAAACACTCTGTCTGTAGAAAATGCAACTGGACATTCGTAGCGCTAAGTGGGTAATAGTGGAAAAAAGAATATGTTCAAATATGAACTACACAGAAGCATTGTATGAAACTTCTTTCTGTTCTGTGCATTCAACTAACAGAGTTGAACCTTACTTTTGATTGAGCCGTTCTGAAACACTCTTTCTGTAGAAACTGCAATTGGACATTCTGAGCGCTAAGAGGCCTACATTGGGAAAAAGAATATCTTCAAATTAAAACTACACAGATGCATTCTGTGAAACTTATTTCTGATCTGTAAATTCAGTTAACAGAGATAAAACATATTTTTGATTGAGCAGTTATGAAACACTCTTTTTGTAGAAAATGCAAGTGGAGATTCGGAGCGCTAAGTGGGTAATAGTGGAAAAAGGAATGTCTTCAAATATAAACTACACAGAATCATTCGGTGAAACTTTTTTCTGATCTGTGCATTCAGCTAACAGAGTTAAACCATACTTTTGATTGAGCAGATCTGAACACTCTTTCTGTAGAAAATGCAACTGGACATTTGGAGCGCTAAGAGCGTAGTAGTGGAAAAAGGAATATTTTCAAATATAAACTACACAGAAGCATTCTGTGAAACTTCTTTCTGATCTGAGCATTCAGCTAACAGAGTTAAACCATACTTTTGATTGAGCAGTTTTGAAACACTCTGTCTGTAGAAAATGCAACTGGACATTCGTAGCGCTAAGTGGGTAATAGTTGAAAAAAGAATATGTTCAAATATAAACTACACAGAAGCATTGTATGAAACTTCTTTCTGTTCTGTGCATTCAACTAACAGAGTTGAACCTTACTTTTGATTGAGCCGTTCTGAAACACTCTTTCTGTAGAAACTGCAATTGGACATTCTGAGCGCTAAGAGGCCTATATTGGGAAAAAGAATGTCTACAAATAAAAACTACACAGAAGAATTGTGTGAAACTTTTTCTGTTATGTTTGTTCAACTAAAAGTGTTGAACTTTAGTTTTGATTGAGTCGTTCTGAAACACTCTTTCTGTAGAAAATGCAAGTGGAGATTCGGAGCGCTAAGAGGGTAATAGTGGAAAAAGGAATGTCTTCAAATATAAACTACACAGAATCATTCTGTGAAACTTATTTGTGATCTGTGCATTCAGCTAACAGAGTTAAACCATACTTTTGATTGAGCAGATCTGAACACTCTTTCTGTAGAAAATGCAACTGGACATTTGGAGCGCTAAGAGAGTAGTAGTGGAAAAAGGAATATATTCAAATATAAACTACACAGAAGCATTCTGTGAAACTTCTTTCTGATCTGAGCATTCAGCTAACAGATTTAAACCATACTTTTGATTGAGCAGTTTTGAAACACTCTGTCTGTAGAAAATGCAACTGGACATTCGTAGCGCTAAGTGGGTAATAGTGGAAAAAAGAATATGTTCAAATATAAACTACACAGAAGCATTGAATGAAACTACTTTCTGTTCTGTGCATTCAACTAACAGAGTTGAACCTTACTTTTGATTGAGCCTTTCTGAAACACTCTTTCTGTAGAAACTGCAATTGGACATTCTGAGCGCTAAGAGGCCTCTATTGGGAAAAATAATATCTTCAAATAAAAACTACACAGAAGCATTGTGTGAAACTTATTTCTGATATGTTCATTAAGCTCACAGAGTTAAACCATACTTTTGATTGCGCAGTTCTGAACACTCTTTCTGTAGAAACTGCAAGTGGACATTCGGAGCGCTAAGAGGCCTATATTGGGAAAAAGAATGTCTACAAATAAAAACTACACAGAAGAATTGTGTGAAACTTCTTTCTGTTCTGTTTGTTCAACTAAAAGAGTTGAACCTTAGTTTTGATTGAGCCGTTCTGAAACACTCTTTCTGTAGAAAATGCAAGTGGAGATTCGGAGCGCTAAGAGGGTAATAGTGGAAAAAGGAATGTCTCCAAATATAAACTACACAGAATCATTCTGTGAAACTTGTTTCTGATCTGTGCATTCAGCTAACAGAGTTAAACCATACTTTTGATTGAGCAGATCTGAACACTCTTTCTGTAGAAAATGCAACTGGACATTTGGAGCGCTAAGAGAGTAGTAGTGGAAAAAGGAATATATTCAAATATAAACTACACAGAAGCATTCTGTGAAACTTCTTTCTGATCTGAGCATTCAGCTAACAGAGTTAAACCATACTTTTGATTGAGCAGTTTTGAAACACTCTGTCTGTAGAAAATGCAACTGGACATTCGTAGCGCTATGTGAGTAATAGTGGAAAAAAGAATATGTTCAAATATAAACTACACAGAAGCATTGTATGAAACTTCTTTCTGTTCTGTGCATTCAACTAACAGAGTTGAACCTTACTTTTGATTGAGCCTTTCTGAAACACTCTTTCTGTAGAAACTGCAATTGGACATTCTGAGCGCTAAGAGGCCTCTATTGGGAAAAATAATATCTTCAAATAAAAACTACACAGAAGCATTGTGTGAAACTTATTTCTGATATGTTCATTAAGCTAACAGAGTTAAACCATACTTTTGATTGCGCAGTTCTGAACACTCTTTCTGTAGAAAATGCAAGTGGACCTTCGGAGCGCTAAGAGGGTAATAGTGGAAAAAGGAATATATTCAAATATAAACTACACAGTAGCATTCTGTGAAAACTCTTTCTGTTCTGTGCATTCAGCTAACAGAGTTGAACCTTACTTTTGATTGAGCCGTTCTGAAACTCTCTTTCTGTAGAAACTGCAATTGGACATGCTAAGCGCTAAGAGGCCTACATTGGGAAAAAGAATATCTTCAAATAAAAACTACACAGATGCATTCTGTGAAACTTATTTCTGATCTGTAAATTCAGTTAACAGAGATAAAACATATTTTTGATTGAGCAGTTATGAAACACTCTTTTTGTAGAAAATGCAAGTGGAGATTCGGAGCGCTAAGAGGGTAATAGTGGAAAAAGGAATGTCTTCAAATATAAACTACACAGAATCATTCGGTGAAACTTCTTTCTGATCTGTGCATTCAGCTAACAGAGTTAAACCATACTTTTGATTGAGCAGATCTGAACACTCTTTCTGTAGAAAATGCAACTGGACATTTGGAGCGCTAAGAGCGTAGTAGTGGAAAAAGGAATATATTCAAATATAAACTACACAGAAGCATTCTGTGAAACTTCTTTCTGATCTGAGCATACAGCTAACAGAGTTAAACCATACTTTTGATTGAGCAGTTTTGAAACACTCTGTCTGTAGAAAATGCAACTGAACATTCGTAGCGCTAAGTGGGTAATAGTGGAAAAGAAAATATGTTCAAATATAAACTACACAGAAGCATTGTATGAAACTTCTTTCTGTTCTGTGCATTCAACTAACAGAATTGAACCCTACTTTGGATTGAGCCGTTCTGAAACACTCTTTCTGTAGAAACTGCAATTGGACATTCTGAGCGCTAAGAGGCCTATATTGGGAAAAAGAATGTCTACAAATAAAAACTACACAGAAGAATTGTGTGAAACTTCTTTCTGTTCTGTTTGTTCAACTAAAAGAGTTGAACCTTAGTTTTGATTGAGCCGTTCTGAAACACTCTTTCTGTAGAAAATGCAAGTGGAGATTCGGAGCGCTAAGAGGGTAATAGTGGAAAAAGGAATGTCTCCAAATATAAACTACACAGAATCATTCTGTGAAACTTCTTTCTGATCTGTGCATTCAGCTAACAGAGTTAAACAATACTTTTGATTGAGCAGATCTGAACACTCTTTCTGTAGAAAATGCAACTGGACATTTTGAGCGCTAAGAGAGTAGTAGTGGAAAAAGGAATATATTCAAATATAAACTACACAGAAGCATTCTGTGAAACTTCTTTCTGATCTGAGCATTCAGCTAACAGAGTTAAACCATACTTTTGATTGAGCAGTTTTGAAACACTCTGTCTGTAGAAAATGCAACTGGACATTCGTAGCGCTATGTGAGTAATAGTGGAAAAAAGAATATGTTCAAATATAAACTACACAGAAGCATTGTATGAAACTTCTTTCTGTTCTGTGCATTCAACTAACAGAGTTGAACCTTACTTTTGATTGAGCCTTTCTGAAACACTCTTTCTGTAGAAACTGCAATTGGACATTCTGAGCGCTAAGAGGCCTCTATTGGGAAAAATAATATCTTCAAATAAAAACTACACAGAAGCATTGTGTGAAACTTATTTCTGATATGTTCATTAAGCTAACAGAGTTAAACCATACTTTTGATTGTGCAGTTCTGAACACTCTTTCTGTAGAAAATGCAAGTGGACCTTCGGAGCGCTAAGAGGGTAATAGTGGAAAAAGGAATATATTCAAATATAAACTACACAGTAGCATTCTGTGAAAACTCTTTCTGTTCTGTGCATTCAGCTAACAGAGTTGAACCTTACTTTTGATTGAGCCGTTCTGAAACTCTCTTTCTGTAGAAACTGCAATTGGACATGCTAAGCGCTAAGAGGCCTACATTGGGAAAAAGAATATCTTCAAATAAAAACTACACAGATGCATTCTGTGAAACTTATTTCTGATCTGTAAATTCAGTTAACAGAGATAAAACATATTTTTGATTGAGCAGTTATGAAACACTCTTTTCGTAGAAAATGCAAGTGGAGATTCGGTGCGCTAAGAGGGTAATAGTGGAAAAAGGAATGTCTTCAAATATAAACTACACAGAATCATTCGGTGAAACTTCTTTCTGATCTGTGCATTCAGCTAACAGAGTTAAACCATACTTTTGATTGAGCAGATCTGAACACTCTTTCTGTTGAAAATGCAACTGGACATTTGGAGCGCTAAGAGCGTAGTAGTGGAAAAAGTAATATATTCAAATATAAACTACACAGAAGCATTCTGTGAAACTTCTTTCTGATCTGAGCATACAGCTAACAGAGTTAAACCATACTTTTGATTGAGCAGTTTTGAAACACTCTGTCTGTAGAAAATGCAACTGGACATTCGTAGCGCTAAGTGGGTAATAGTGGAAAAGAAAATATGTTCAACTATAAACTACACAGAAGCATTGTATGAAACTTCTTTCTGTTCTGTGCATTCAACTAACAGAGTTGAACCTTACTTTTGATTGAGCCGTTCTGAAACACTCTTTCTGTAGAAACTGCAATTGGACATTCTGAGCGCTAAGAGGCCTATATTGGGAAAAAGAATGTCTACAAATAAAAACTACACAGAAGAATTGTGTGAAACTTCTTTCTGTTCTGTTTGTTCAACTAAAAGAGTTGAAACTTACTTTTGATTGAGCCGTTCTGAAACACTCTTTCTGTAGAAAATGCAAGTGGAGATTCGGAGCGCTAAGAGGGTAATAGTGGAAAAAGGAATGTCTCCAAATATAAACTACACAGAATCATTCTGTGAAACTTCTTTCTGATCTGTGCATTCAGCTAACAGAGTTAAACCATACTTTTGATTGAGCAGATCTGAACACTCTGTAGAAAATGCAACTGGACATTTGGAGCGCTAAGAGAGTAGTAGTGGAAAAAGGAATATATTCAAATATAAACTACACAGAAGCATTCTGTGAAACTTCTTTCTGATCTGAGCATTCAGCTAACAGAGTTAAACCATACTTTTGATTGAGCAGTTTTGAAACACTCTGTCTGTAGAAAATGCAACTGGACATTCGTAGCGCTAAGTGGGTAATAGTGGAAAAAAGAATATGTTCAAATATAAACTACAAAGAAGCATTGTATGAAACTTCTTTCTGTTCTGTGCATTCAACTAACAGAGTTGAACCTTATTTTGATTGAGCCTTTCTGAAACACTCTTTCTGTAGAAACTGCAATTGGACATTCTGAGCGCTAAGAGGCCTCTATTGGGAAAAATAATATCTTCAAATAAAAACTACACAGAAGCATTGTGTGAAACTTATTTCTGATATGTTCATTAAGCTAACAGAGTTAAACCATACTTTTGATTGCGCAGTTCTGAACACTCTTTCTGTAGAAAATGCAAGTGTACATTCGGAGCGCTAAGAGGGTAATAGTGGAAAAAGGAATATATTCAAATATAAACTACACAGTAGCATTCTGTGAAAATTCTTTCTGTTCTGTGCATTCAACTAACAGATTTGAACCTTACTTTTGATTGAGCCGTTCTGAAACACTCTTTCTGTAGAAACTGCAATTGGACATGCTAAGCGCTAAGAGGCCTACATTGGGAAAAAGAATATCTTCAAATAAAAACTACACAGATGCATTCTGTGAAACTTATTTCTGATCTGTAAATTCAGTTAACAGAGATAAAACATATTTTTGATTGAGCAGTTATGAAACACTCTTTTCGTAGAAAATGCAAGTGGAGATTCGGTGCGCTAAGAGGGTAATAGTGGAAAAAGGAATGTCTTCAAATATAAACTACACAGAATCATTCGGTGAAACTTCTTTCTGATCTGTGCATTCAGCTAACAGAGTTAAACCATACTTTTGATTGAGCAGATCTGAACACTCTTTCTGTTGAAAATGCAACTGGACATTTGGAGCGCTAAGAGCGTAGTAGTGGAAAAAGTAATATATTCAAATATAAACTACACAGAAGCATTCTGTGAAACTTCTTTCTGATCTGAGCATACAGCTAACAGAGTTAAACCGTACTTTTGATTGAGCAGTTTTGAAACACTCTGTCTGTAGAAAATGCAACTGGACATTCGTAGCGCTAAGTGGGTAATAGTGGAAAAGAAAATATGTTCAACTATAAACTACACAGAAGCATTGTATGAAACTTCTTTCTGTTCTGTGCATTCAACTAACAGAGTTGAACCTTACTTTTGATTGAGCCGTTCTGAAACACTCTTTCTGTAGAAACTGCAATTGGACATTCTGAGCGCTAAGAGGCCTATATTGGGAAAAAGAATGTCTACAAATAAAAACTACACAGAAGAATTGCGTGAAACTTCTTTCTGTTCTGTTTGTTCAACTAAAAGAGTTGAACCTTAGTTTTGATTGAGCCGTTCTGAAACACTCTTTCTGTAGAAAATGCAAGTGGAGATTCGGAGCGCTAAGAGGGTAATAGTGGAAAAAGGAATGTCTCCAAATATAAACTACACAGAATCATTCTGTGAAACTTCTTTCTGATCTGTGCATTCAGCTAACAGAGTTAAACCATACTTTTGATTGAGCAGATCTGAACACTCTTTCTGTAGAAAATGCAACTGGACATTTGGAGCGCTAAGAGAGTAGTAGTGGAAAAAGGAATATATTCAAATATAAACTACACAGAAGCATTCTGTGAAACTTCTTTCTGATCTGAGCATTCAGCTAACAGAGTTAAACCATACTTTTGATTGAGCAGTTTTGAAACACTCTGTCTGTAGAAAATGCAACTGGACATTCGTAGCGCTATGTGAGTAATAGTGGAAAAAAGAATATGTTCAAATATAAACTACACAGAAGCATTGTATGAAACTTCTTTCTGTTCTGTGCATTCAACTAACAGAGTTGAACCTTACTTTTGATTGAGCCTTTCTGAAACACTCTTTCTGTAGAAACTGCAATTGGACATTCTGAGCGCTAAGAGGCCTCTATTGGGAAAAATAATATCTTCAAATAAAAACTACACAGAAGCATTGTGTGAAACTTATTTCTGATATGTTCATTAAGCTAACAGAGTTAAACCATACTTTTGATTGCGCAGTTCTGAACACTCTTTCTGTAGAAAATGCAAGTGGACCTTCGGAGCGCTAAGAGGGTAATAGTGGAAAAAGGAATATATTCAAATATAAACTACACAGTAGCATTCTGTGAAAACTCTTTCTGTTCTGTGCATTCAGCTAACAGAGTTGAACCTTACTTTTGATTGAGCCGTTCTGAAACTCTCTTTCTGTAGAAACTGCAATTGGACATGCTAAGCGCTAAGAGGCCTACATTGGGAAAAAGAATATCTTCAAATAAAAACTACAGAGATGCATTCTGTGAAACTTATTTCTGATCTGTAAATTCAGTTAACAGAGATAAAACATATTTTTGATTGAGCAGTTATGAAACACTCTTTTTGTAGAAAATGCAAGTGGAGATTCGGAGCGCTAAGAGGGTAATAGTGGAAAAAGGAATGTCTTCAAATATAAACTACACAGAATCATTCGGTGAAACTTCTTTCTGATCTGTGCATTCAGCTAACAGAGTTAAACCATACTTTTGATTGAGCAGATCTGAACACTCTTTCTGTAGAAAATGCAACTGGACATTTGGAGCGCTAAGAGCGTAGTAGTGGAAAAATGAATATATTCAAATATAAACTACACAGAAGCATTCTGTGAAACTTCTTTCTGATCTGAGCATTCAGCTAACAGAGTTAAACCATACTTTTGATTGAGCAGTTTTGAAACACTCTGTCTGTAGAAAATGCAACTGGACATTCGTAGCGCTAAGTGGGTAATAGTGGAAAAAAGAATATGTTCAAATATAAACTACAAAGAAGCATTGTATGAAACTTCTTTCTGTTCTGTGCATTCAACTAACAGAGTTGAACCTTATTTTGATTGAGCCTTTCTGAAACACTCTTTCTGTAGAAACTGCAATTGGACATTCTGAGCGCTAAGAGGCCTCTATTGGGAAAAATAATATCTTCAAATAAAAACTACACAGAAGCATTGTGTGAAACTTATTTCTGATATGTTCATTAAGCTAACAGAGTTAAACCATACTTTTGATTGCGCAGTTCTGAACACTCTTTCTGTAGAAAATGCAAGTGGAGATTCGGAGCGCTAAGAGGGTAATAGTGGAAAAAGGAATGTCTCCACATATAAACTACACAGAATCATTCTGTGAAACTTCTTTCTGATCTGTGAATTCAGCTAACAGATTTAAACCATACTTTTGATTGAGCAGATCTGAACACTCTTTCTGTAGAAAATGCAACTGGACATTTTGAGCGCTAAGAGAGTAGTAGTGGAAAAAGGAATATATTCAAATATAAACTACACAGAAGCATTCTGTGAAACTTCTTTCTGATCTGAGCATTCAGCTAACAGAGTTAAACCATACTTTTGATTGAGCAGTTTTGAAACACTCTGTCTGTAGAAAATGCAACTGGACATTCGTAGCGCTAAGTGGGTAATAGTGGAAAAAAGAATATGTTCAAATATAAACTACACAGAAGCATTGTATGAAACTTCTTTCTGTTCTGTGCATTCAACTAACAGAGTTGAACCTTACTTTTGATTGAGCCTTTCTGAAACACTCTTTCTGTAGAAACTGCAATTGGACATGCTAAGCGCTAAGAGGCCTACATTGGGAAAAAGAATATCTTCAAATAAAAACTACACAGATGCATTCTGTGAAACTTATTTCTGATCTGTAAATTCAGTTAACAGAGATAAAACATATTTTTGATTGAGCAGTTATGAAACACACTTTTCGTAGAAAATGCAAGTGGAGATTCGGTGCGCTAAGAGGGTAATAGTGGAAAAAGGAATGTCTTCAAATATAAACTACACAGAATCATTCGGTGAAACTTCTTTCTGATCTGTGCATTCAGCTAACAGACTTAAACCATACTGTTTATTGAGCTGTTTTGAAACACTCTGTCTGTAGAAAATGCAACTGGACATTCGTAGCGCTAAGTGGGTAATAGTGGAAAAAAGAATATTTTCAAATATAAACTACACAGAAGCATTGTATGAAACTTCTTTCTGTTCTGTGCATTCAACTAACAGAGTTGAACCTTACTTTTCATTGAGCCGTTCTGAAACACTCTTTCGGTAGAAACTGCAATTGGACATTCTGAGCGCTAAGAGGCCTATATTGGGAAAAAGAATGTCTACAAATAAAAACTACACAGAAGAATTGTGTGAAACTTCTTTCTGTTCTGTTTGTTCAACTAAAAGAGTTGAACCTTAGTTTTGATTGAGCCGTTCTGAAACACTCTTTCTGTAGGTAATGCAAGTGGAGATTCGGAGCGCTAAGAGGGTAATAGTGGAAAAAGGAATGTCTTCAAATATAAACTACACAGAATCATTCGGTGAAACTTCTTTCTGATCTGTGCATTCAGCTAACAGACTTAAACCATACTGTTTATTGAGCAGTTTTGAAACACTCTGTCTGTAGAAAATGCAACTGGACATTCGTAGCGCTAAGTGGGTAATAGTGGAAAAAAGAATATGTTCAAATATAAACTACACAGAAGCATTGTATGAAACTCCTTTCTGTTCTGTGCATTCAACTAACAGAGTTGAACCTTACTTTTGATTGAGCCTTTCTGAAACACTCTTTCTGTAGAAACTGCAATTGGACATTCTGAGCGCTAAGAGGCCTCTATTGGGAAAAATAATATCTTCAAATAAAAACTACACAGAAGCATTGTGTGAAACTTATTTCTGATATGTTCATTAAGCTAACAGAGTTAAACCATACTTTTGATTGCGCAGTTCTGAACACTCTTTCTGTAGAAAATGCAAGTGGACATTCGGAGCGCTAAGAGGGTAATAGTGGAAAAAGGAATATATTCAAATATAAACTACACAGTAGCATTCTGTGAAAATTCTTTCTGTTCTGTGCATTCAACTAACAGAGTTGAACCTTACTTTTGATTGAGCCGTTCTGAAACACTCTTTCTGTAGAAACTGCAATTGGACATTCTGAGCGCTAAGAGGCCTATATTGGGAAAAAGAATGTCTACAAATAAAAACTACACAGAAGAATTGTGTGAAACTTCTTTCTGTTCTGTTTGTTCAACTAAAAGAGTTGAACCTTAGTTTTGATTGAGCCGTTCTGAAACACTCTTTCTGTAGGTAATGCAAGTGGAGATTCGGAGCGCTAAGAGGGTAATAGTGGAAAAAGGAATGTCCCCAAATATAAACTACACAGAATCATTCTGTGAAACTTCTTTCTGATCTGTGCATTCAGCTAACAGAGTTAAAGCATACTTTTGATTGAGCAGATCTGAACACTCTTTCTGTAGAAAATGCAACTGGACATTTGGAGCGCTAAGAGAGTAGTAGTGGAAAAAGGAATATATTCAAATATAAACTACACAGAAGCATTCTGTGAAATTTCTTTCTGATCTGAGCATTCAGCTAACAGTGTTAAACCATACTTTTGATTGAGCAGTTTTGAAACACTCTGTCTGTAGAAAATGCAACTGGACATTCGTAGCGCTAAGTGGGTAATAGTGGAAAAAAGAATATGTTCAAATATAAACTACACAGAAGCATTGTATGAAACTCCTTTCTGTTCTGTGCATTCAACTAACAGAGTTGAACCTTACTTTTGATTGAGCCTTTCTGAAACACTCTTTCTGTAGAAACTGCAATTGGACATTCTGAGCGCTAAGAGGCCTCTATTGGGAAAAATAATATCTTCAAATAAAAACTACACAGAAGCATTGTGTGAAACTTATTTCTGATATGTTCATTAAGCTAACAGAGTTAAACCATACTTTTGATTGCGCAGTTCTGAACACTCTTTCTGTAGAAAATGCAAGTGGACATTCGGAGCGCTAAGAGGGTAATAGTGGAAAAAGGAATATATTCAAATATAAACTACACAGTAGCATTCTGTGAAAATTCTTTCTGTTCTGTGCATTCAACTAACAGAGTTGAACCTTACTTTTGATTGAGCCGTTCTGAAACACTCTTTCTGTAGAAACTGCAATTGGACATGCTAAGCGCTAAGAGGCCTACATTGGGAAAAAGAATATCTTCAAATAAAAACTACACAGATGCATTCTGTGAAACTTATTTCTGATCTGTAAATTCAGTTAACAGAGATAAAACATATTTTTGATTGAGCAGTTATGAAACACTCTTTTCGTAGAAAATGCAAGTGGAGATTCGGAGCGCTAAGAGGGTAATAGTGGAAAAAGGAATGTCTTCAAATATAAACTACACAGAATCATTCGGTGAAACTTCTTTCTGATCTGTGCATTCAGCTAACAGAGTTAAACCATACATTTGATTGAGCAGATCTGAACACTCTTTCTGTTGAAAATGCAACTGGACATTTGGAGCGCTAAGAGCGTAGTAGTGGAAAAAGGAATATATTCAAATATAAACTACACAGAAGCATTCTGTGAAACTTCTTTCTGATCTGAGCATACAGCTAACAGAGTTAAACCATACTTTTGATTGAGCAGTTTTGAAACACTCTGTCTGTAGAAAATGCAACTGGACATTCGTAGCGCTAAGTGGGTAATAGTGGAAAAAAGAATATGTTCAAATATAAACTACACAGAAGCATTGTATGAAACTTATTTCTGTTCTGTGCTTTCAACTAACAGAGTTGAACCTTACTTTTGATTGAGCCGTTCTGAAACACTCTTTCTGTAGAAACTGCAATTGGACATTCTGAGCGCTAAGAGGCCTATATTGGGAAAAAGAATGTCTACAAATAAAAACTACACAGAAGGATTGTGTGAAACTTCTTTCTGTTCTGTTTGTTCAACTAAAAGAGTTGAACCTTAGTTTTGATTGAGCCGTTCTGAAACACTCTTTATGTAGAAAATGCAAGTGGAGATTCGGAGCGCTAAGAGGGTAATAGTGGAAAAAGGAATGTCTCCAAATATAAACTACAAAGAATCATTCTGTGAAACTTCTTTCTGATCTGTGCATTCAGCTAACAGAGTTAAACCATACTTTTGATTGAGCAGATCTGAACACTCTTTCTGTAGAAAATGCAACTGGACATTTGGAGCGCTAAGAGAGTAGTAGTGGAAAAAGGAATATATTCAAATATAAACTACACAGAAGCATTCTGTGAAACTTCTTTCTGATCTGAGCATTCAGCTAACAGAGTTAAACCATACTTTTGATTGAGCAGTTTTGAAACACTCTGTCTGTAGAAAATGCAACTGGACATTCGTAGCGCTAAGTGGGTAATAGTGGAAAAAAGAATATGTTCAAATATAAACTACACAGAAGCATTGTATGAAACTTCTTTCTGTTCTGTGCATTCAACTAACAGAGTTGAACCTTACTTTTGATTGAGCCGTTCTGAAACACTCTTTCTGTAGAAATTGCAATTGGACATTCTGAGCGCTAAGAGGCCTATATTGGGAAAAAGAATGTCTACAAATAAAAACAACACAGAAGGATTGTGTGAAACTTCTTTCTGTTCTGTTTGTTCAACTAAAAGAGTTGAACCTTAGTTTTGATTGAGCCGTTCTGAAACACTCTTACTGTAGAAAATGCAAGTGGAGATTCGGAGCGCTAAGAGGGTAATAGTGGAAAAAGGAATGTCTCCAAATATAAACTACACAGAATCATTCTGTGAAACTTCTTTCTGATCTGTGCATTCAGCTAACAGAGTTAAACCATACTTTTGATTGAGCAGATCTGAACACTCTTTCTGTAGAAAATGGAACTGGACATTTGGAGCGCTAAGAGTGTAGTAGTGGAAAAAGGAATATATTCAAATATAAACTACACAGAAGCATTCTGTGAAACTTCTTTCTGATCTGAGCATTCAGCTAACAGAGTTAAACCATACTTTTGATTGAGCAGTTTTGAAACACTCTGTCTGTAGAAAATGCAACTGGATATTCGTAGCGCTAAGTGGGTAATAGTGGAAAAAAGAATATGTTCAAATATAAATTACACAGAAGCATTGTATGAAACTTCTTTCTGTTCTGTGCATTCAACTAACAGAGTTGAACCTTACTTTTGATTGAGCCTTTCTGAAACACTCTTTCTGTAGAAACTGCAATTGGACATTCTGAGCGCTAAGAGGCCTCTATTGGGAAAAATAATATCTTCAAATAAAAACTACACAGAAGCATTGTGTGAAACTTATTTCTGATATGTTCATTAAGCTAACAGAGTTAAACCATACTTTTGATTGCGCAGTTCTGAACACTCTTTCTGTAGAAAATGCAAGTGGACATTCGGAGCGCTAAGAGGGTAATAGTGGAAAAAGGAATATATTCAAATATAAACTACACTGGAGCATTCTGTGAAAATTCTTTCTGTTCTGTGCATTCAACTAACAGAGTTGAACCTTACTTTTGATTGAGCCGTTCTGAAACACTGTTTCTGTAGAAACTGCAATTGGACATGCTAAGCGCTAAGAGGCCTACATTGGGAAAAAGAATATCTTCAAATAAAAACTACACAGATGCATTCTGTGAAACTTATTTCTGATCTGTAAATTCAGTTAACAGAGATAAAACATATTTTTGATTGAGCAGTTATGAAACACTCTTTTTGTAGAAAATGCAAGTGGAGATTCGGAGCGCTAAGAGGGTAATAGTGGAAAAAGGAATGTCTTCAAATATAAAGTACACAGAATCATTCGGTGAAACTTCTTTCTGATCTGTGCATTCAGCTAACAGGGTTAAACCATACTTTTGATTGAGCAGATCTGAACACTCTTTCTGTTGAAAATGCAACTGGACATTTGGAGCGCTAAGAGCGTAGTAGTGGAAAAAGGAATATATTCAAATATAAACTACACAGAAGCATTCTGTGAAACTTCTTTCTGATCTGAGCATACAGCTAACAGAGTTAAACCATACTTTTGATTGAGCAGTTTTGAAACACTCTGTCTGTAGAAAATGCAACTGGACATTCGTAGCGCTAAGTGGGTAATAGTGGAAAAAAGAATATGTTCAAATATAAACTACACAGAAGCATTGTATGAAACTTCTTTCTGTTCTGTGCATTCAACTAACAGAGTTGAACCTTACTTTTGATTGAGCCGTTCTGAAACACTCTTTCTGTAGAAACTGCAATTGGACATTCTGAGCGCTAAGAGGCCTATATTGGGAAAAAGAATGTCTACAAATAAAAACTACACAGAAGAATTTTGTGAAACTTCTTTCTGTTCTGTTTGTTCAACTAAAAGAGTTGAACCTTAGTTTTGATTGAGCCGTTCTGAAACACTCTTTCTGTAGAAAATGCAAGTGGAGATTCGGAGCGCTAAGAGGGTAATAGTGGAAAAAGGAATGTCTCCAAATATAAACTACACAGAATCATTCTGTGAAACTTCTTTCTGTTATGTGCATTCAGCTAACAGAGTTAAACCATACTTTTGATTGAGCAGATCTGAACACTCTTTCTGTAGAAAATGCAACTGGACATTTGGAGCGCTAAGAGAGTAGTAGTGGAAAAAGGAATATATTCAAATATAAACTACACAGAAGCATTCTGTGAAACTTCTTTCTGATCTGAGCATTCAGCTAACAGAGTTAAACCATACTTTTGATTGAGCAGTTTTGAAACACTCTGTCTGTAGAAAATGCAACTGGACATTCGTAGCGCTAAATGGGTAATAGTGGAAAAAAGAATATGTTCAAATATAAACTACACAGAAGCATTGAATGAAACTTCTTTCTGTTCTGTGCATTCAACTAACAGAGTTGAACCTTTCTTTTGATTGAGCCGTTCTGAAACACTCTTTCTGTAGAAAATGCAATTGGACATTCTGAGCGCTAAGAGGCCTATATTGGGAAAAAGAATGTCTACAAATAAAAACTACACAGAAGGATTGTGTGAAAGTTCTTTCTGTTCTGTTTGTTCAACTAAAATAGTTGAACCTTAGTTTTGATTGAGCCGTTCTGAAACACTCTTTCTTTAGAAAATGCAAGTGGAGATTCGGAGCGCTAAGAGGGTAATAGTGGAAAAAGGAATGTCTACAAATATAAACTACACAGAATCATTCTGTGAAACTTCTTTCTGATCTGTGCATTCAGCTAACAGAGTTAAACCATAATTTTGATTGAGCAGATCTGAACACTCTTTCTGTAGAAAATGCAACTGGACATTTGGAGCGCTAAGAGAGTAGTAGTGGAAAAAGGAATATATTCATATATAAACTACACAGAAGCATTCTGTGAAACTTCTTTCTGATCTGAGCATTCAGCTAACAGACTTAAACCATAATGTTTATTGAGCAGTTTTGAAACACTCTGTCTGTAGAAAATGCAACTGGACATTCGTAGCGCTAAGTGGGTAATAGTGGAAAAAAGAATATTTTCAAATATAAACTACACAGAAGCATTGTATGAAACTTCTTTCTGTTCTGTGCATTCAACTAACAGAGTTGAACCTTACTTTTGATTGAGCCGTTCTGAAACACTCTTTCTGTAGAAACTGCAATTGGACATTCTGAGCGCTAAGAGGCCTATATTGGGAAAAAGAATGTCTACAAATAAAAACTACACAGAAGAATTGTGTGAAACTTCTTTCTGTTATGTTTGTTCAACTAAAAGAGTTGAACCTTAGTTTTGATTGAGCCGTTCTGAAACACTCTTTATGTAGAAAATGCAAGTGGAGATTCGGAGCGTTAAGAGGGTAATAGTGGAAAAAGGAATGTCTCCAAATATAAACTACACAGAATCATTCTGTGAAACTTCTTTCTGATCTGTGCATTCAGCTAACTGAGTTAAACCATACATTTGATTGAGCAGATCTGAACACTCTTTCTGTAGAAAATGCAACTGGACATTTGGAGCGCTAAGAGAGTAGTAGTGGAAAAAGGAATATATTCAAATATAAACTACACAGAAGCATTCTGTGAAACTTCTTTCTGATCTGAGCATTCAGCTAACAGAGTTAAACCATATTTTTGATTGAGCAGTTTTGAAACACTCTGTCTGTAGAAAATGCAACTGGACATTCGTAGCGCTAAGGGGGTAATAGTGGAAAAAAGAATATGTTCAAATATAAACTACACAGAAGCATTGTATGGAACTTCTTTCTGTTCTGTGCATTCAACTAACAGAGTTGAACCTTACTTTTGATTGAGCCTTTCTGAAACACTCTTTCTGTAGAAACTGCAATTGGACATTCTGAGCGCTAAGAGGCCTCTATTTGGAAAAATAATATCTTCAAATAAAAACTACACAGAAGCATTGTTTGAAACTTATTTCTGATATGTTCATTAAGCTAACAGAGTTAAACCATACTTTTGATTGCGCAGTTCTGAACACTCTTTCTGTAGAAAATGCAAGTGGACATTCGGAGCGCTAAGAGGGTAATAGTGGAAAAAGGAATATATTCAAATATAAACTACACAGTAGCATTGTGTGAAAATTCTTTCTGTTCTGTGCATTCAACTAACAGAGTTGAACCTTACTTTTGATTGAGCCGTTCTGAAACACTCTTTCTGTAGAAACTGCAATTGGACATGCTAAGCGCTAAGAGGCCTACATTGGGAAAAAGAATATCTTCAAATAAAAACTACACAGATGCATTCTGTGAAACTTATTTCTGATCTGTAAATTCAGTTAACAGAGATAAAACATATTTTTGATTGAGCAGTTATGAAACACTCTTTTCGTAGAAAATGCAAGTGGAGATTCGGAGCGCTAAGAGGGTAATAGTGGAAAAAGTAATGTCTTCAAATATAAACTACACAGAATCATTCGGTGAAACTTCTTTCTGATCTGTGCATTCAGCTAACAGAGTTAAACCATACT
Organism: Symphalangus syndactylus; assembly: GCF_028878055.3. NCBI lineage: Eukaryota > Metazoa > Chordata > Mammalia > Primates > Hylobatidae > Symphalangus > Symphalangus syndactylus. Next base: position 1,314,795 of record NC_072426.2, on the reverse strand, counting down.
TTTGATTGAGCAGATCTGAACACTCTTTCTGTTGAAAATGCAACTGGACATTTGGAGCGCTAAGAGCGTAGTAGTGGAAAAAGGAATATATTCAAATATAAACTACACAGAAGCATTCTGTGAAACTTCTTTCTGATCTGAGCATACAGCTAACAGAGTTAAACCATACTTTTGATTGAGCAGTTTTGAAACACTCTGTCTGTAGAAAATGCAACTGGACATTCGTAGCGCTAAGTGGGTAATAGTGGAAAAAAGAATATGTTCAAATATAAACTACACAGAAGCATTGTATGAAACTTCTTTCTGTTCTGTGCATTCAACTAACAGAGTTGAACCTTACTTTTGATTGAGCCGTTCTGAAACACTCTTTCTGTAGAAACTGCAATTGGACATTCTGAGCGCTAAGAGGCCTATATTGGGAAAAAGAATGTCTACAAATAAAAACTACACAGAAGAATTTTGTGAAACTTCTTTCTGTTCTGTTTGTTCAACTAAAAGAGTTGAACCTTAGTTTTGATTGAGCCGTTCTGAAACACTCTTTCTGTAGAAAATGCAAGTGGAGATTCGGAGCGCTAAGAGGGTAATAGTGGAAAAAGGAATGTCTCCAAATATAAACTACACAGAATCATTCTGTGAAACTTCTTTCTGTTATGTGCATTCAGCTAACAGAGTTAAAACATACTTTTGATTGAGCAGATCTGAACACTCTTTCTGTAGAAAATGCAACTGGACATTTGGAGCGCTAAGAGAGTAGTAGTGGAAAAAGGAATATATTCAAATATAAACTACACAGAAGCATTCTGTGAAACTTCTTTCTGATCTGAGCATTCAGCTAACAGAGTTAAACCATACTTTTGATTGAGCAGTTTTGAAACACTCTGTCTGTAGAAAATGCAACTGGACATTCGTAGCGCTAAGTGGGTAATAGTGGAAAAAAGAATATGTTCAAATATAAACTACACAGAAGCATTGAATGAAACTTCTTTCTGTTCTGTGCATTCAACTAACAGAGTTGAACCTTTCTTTTGATTGAGCCGTTCTGAAACACTCTTTCTGTAGAAAATGCAATTGGACATTCTGAGCGCTAAGAGGCCTATATTGGGAAAAAGAATGTCTACAAATAAAAACTACACAGAAGGATTGTGTGAAACTTCTTTCTGTTCTGTTTGTTCAACTAAAATAGTTGAACCTTAGTTTTGATTGAGCCGTTCTGAAACACTCTTTCTTTAGAAAATGCAAGTGGAGATTCGGAGCGCTAAGAGGGTAATAGTGGAAAAAGGAATGTCTACAAATATAAACTACACAGAATCATTCTGTGAAACTTCTTTCTGATCTGTGCATTCAGCTAACAGAGTTAAACCATAATTTTGATTGAGCAGATCTGAACACTCTTTCTGTAGAAAATGCAACTGGACATTTGGAGCGCTAAGAGAGTAGTAGTGGAAAAAGGAATATATTCAAATATAAACTACACAGAAGCATTCTGTGAAACTTCTTTCTGATCTGAGCATTCAGCTAACAGACTTAAACCATACTGTTTATTGAGCAGTTTTGAAACACTCTGTCTGTAGAAAATGCAACTGGACATTCGTAGCGCTAAGTGGGTAATAGTGGAAAAAAGAATATTTTCAAATATAAACTACACAGAAGCATTGTATGAAACTTCTTTCTGTTCTGTGCATTCAACTAACAGAGTTGAACCTTACTTTTGATTGAGCCGTTCTGAAACACTCTTTCTGTAGAAACTGCAATTGGACATTCTGAGCGCTAAGAGGCCTATATTGGGAAAAAGAATGTCTACAAATAAAAACTACACAGAAGAATTGTGTGAAACTTCTTTCTGTTATGTTTGTTCAACTAAAAGAGTTGAACCTTAGTTTTGATTGAGCCGTTCTGAAACACTCTTTATGTAGAAAATGCAAGTGGAGATTCGGAGCGTTAAGAGGGTAATAGTGGAAAAAGGAATGTCTCCAAATATAAACTACACAGAATCATTCTGTGAAACTTCTTTCTGATCTGTGCATTCAGCTAACTGAGTTAAACCATACATTTGATTGAGCAGATCTGAACACTCTTTCTGTAGAAAATGCAACTGGACATTTGGAGCGCTAAGAGAGTAGTAGTGGAAAAAGGAATATATTCAAATATAAACTACACAGAAGCATTCTGTGAAACTTCTTTCTGATCTGAGCATTCAGCTAACAGAGTTAAACCATATTTTTGATTGAGCAGTTTTGAAACACTCTGTCTGTAGAAAATGCAACTGGACATTCGTAGCGCTAAGGGGGTAATAGTGGAAAAAAGAATATGTTCAAATATAAACTACACAGAAGCATTGTATGGAACTTCTTTCTGTTCTGTGCATTCAACTAACAGAGTTGAACCTTACTTTTGATTGAGCCTTTCTGAAACACTCTTTCTGTAGAAACTGCAATTGGACATTCTGAGCGCTAAGAGGCCTCTATTTGGAAAAATAATATCTTCAAATAAAAACTACACAGAAGCATTGTTTGAAACTTATTTCTGATATGTTCATTAAGCTAACAGAGTTAAACCATACTTTTGATTGCGCAGTTCTGAACACTCTTTCTGTAGAAAATGCAAGTGGACATTCGGAGCGCTAAGAGGGTAATAGTGGAAAAAGGAATATATTCAAATATAAACTACACAGTAGCATTCTGTGAAAATTCTTTCTGTTCTGTGCATTCAACTAACAGAGTTGAACCTTACTTTTGATTGAGCCGTTCTGAAACACTCTTTCTGTAGAAACTGCAATTGGACATGCTAAGCGCTAAGAGGCCTACATTGGGAAAAAGAATATCTTCAAATAAAAACTACACAGATGCATTCTGTGAAACTTATTTCTGATCTGTAAATTCAGTTAACAGAGATAAAACATATTTTTGATTGAGCAGTTATGAAACACTCTTTTCGTAGAAAATGCAAGTGGAGATTCGGAGCGCTAAGAGGGTAATAGTGGAAAAAGTAATGTCTTCAAATATAAACTACACAGAATCATTCGGTGAAACTTCTTTCTGATCTGTGCATTCAGCTAACAGAGTTAAACCATACTTTTGATTGAGCAGATCTGAACACTCTTTCTGTTGAAAATGCAACTGGACATTTGGAGCGCTAAGAGCGTAGTAGTGGAAAAAGGAATATATTCAAATATAAACTACACAGAAGCATTCTGTGAAACTTCTTTCTGATCTGAGCATACAGCTAACAGAGTTAAACCATACTTTTGATTGAGCAGTTTTGAAACACTCTGTCTGTAGAAAATGCAACTGGACATTCGTAGCGCTAAGTGGGTAATAGTGGAAAAAAGAATATGTTCAAATATAAACTACACAGAAGCATTGTATGAAACTTCTTTCTGTTCTGTGCTTTCAACTAACAGAGTTGAACCTTACTTTTGATTGAGCCGTTCTGAAACACTCTTTCTGTAGAAACTGCAATTGGACATTCTGAGCGCTAAGAGGCCTATATTGGGAAAAAGAATGTCTACAAATAAAAACTACACAGAAGAATTTTGTGAAACTTCTTTCTGTTCTGTTTGTTCAACTAAAAGAGTTGAACCTTAGTTTTGATTGAGCCGTTCTGAAACACTCTTTCTGTAGAAAATGCAAGTGGAGATTCGGAGCGCTAAGAGGGTAATAGTGGAAAAAGGAATGTCTCCAAATATAAACTACAAAGAATCATTCTGTGAAACTTCTTTCTGATCTGTGCATTCAGCTAACAGAGTTAAACCATACTTTTTATTGAGCAGATCTGAACACTCTTTCTGTAGAAAATGCAACTGGACATTTTGAGCGCTAAGAGAGTAGTAGTGGAAAAAGGAATATATTCAAATATAAACTACACAGAAGCATTCTGTGAAACTTCTTTCGGATCTGAGCATACAGCTAACAGAGTTAAACCATACATTTGATTGAGCAGTTTTGAAACACTCTGTCTGTAGAAAATGCAACTGGACATTCGTAGCGCTAAGTGGGTAATAGTGGAAAAGAGAATATGTTCAAATATAAACTACACAGAAGCATTGTATGAAACTTCTTTCTGTTCTGTGCATTCAACTAACAGAGTTGAACCTTACTTTTGATTGAGCCGTTCTGAAACACTCTTTCTGTAGAAACTGCAATTGGACATTCTGAGCGCTAAGAGGCCTATATTGGGAAAAAGAATGTCTACAAATAAAAACTACACAGAAGAATTGTGTGAAATTACTTTGTGTTCTCTTTGTTCAACTAAAAGAGTTGAACCTTAGTTTTGATTGAGCCGTTCTGAAACACTCTTTATGTAGAAAATGCAAGTGGAGATTCGGAGCTTTAAGATGGTAATAGTGGAAAAAGGAATGTCTCCAAATATAAACTACACAGAATCATTCTGTGAAACTTCTTTCTGATCTGTGCATTCAGCTAACTGAGTTAAACCATACATTTGATTGAGCAGATCTGAACACTCTTTCTGTAGAAAATGCAACTGGACATTTGGAGCGCTAAGAGAGTAGTAGTGGAAAAAGGAATATATTCAAATATAAACTACACAGAAGCATTCTGTGAAACTTCTTTCTGATCTGAGCATTCAGCTAACAGAGTTAAACCATATTTTTGATTGAGCAGTTTTGAAACACTCTGTCTGTAGAAAATGCAACTGGACATTCGTAGCGCTAAGGGGGTAATAGTGGAAAAAAGAATATGTTCAAATATAAACTACACAGAAGCATTGTATGGAACTACTTTCTGTTCTGTGCATTCAACTAACAGAGTTGAACCTTACTTTTGATTGAGCCTTTCTGAAACACTTTTTCTGTAGAAACTGCAATTGGACATTCTGAGCGCTAAGAGGCCTCTATTTGGAAAAATAATATCTTCAAATAAAAACTACACAGAAGCATTGTTTGAAACTTATTTCTGATATGTTCATTAAGCTAACAGAGTTAAACCATACTTTTGATTGCGCAGTTCTGAACACTCTTTCTGTAGAAAATGCAAGTGGACATTCGGAGCGCTAAGAGGGTAATAGTGGAAAAAGGAATATATTCAAATATAAACTACACAGTAGCATTGTGTGAAAATTCTTTCTGTTCTGTGCATTCAACTAACAGAGTTGAACCTTACTTTTGATTGAGCCGTTCTGAAACACTCTTTCTGTAGAAACTGCAATTGGACATGCTAAGCGCTAAGAGGCCTACATTGGGAAAAAGAATATCTTCAAATAAAAACTACACAGATGCATTCTGTGAAACTTATTTCTGATCTGTAAATTCAGTTAACAGAGATAAAACATATTTTTGATTGAGCAGTTATGAAACACTCTTTTCGTAGAAAATGCAAGTGGAGATTCGGAGCGCTAAGAGGGTAATAGTGGAAAAAGTAATGTCTTCAAATATAAACTACACAGAATCATTCGGTGAAACTTCTTTCTGATCTGTGCATTCAGCTAACAGAGTTAAACCATACTTTTGATTGAGCAGATCTGAACACTCTTTCTGTTGAAAATGCAACTGGACATTTGGAGCGCTAAGAGCGTAGTAGTGGAAAAAGGAATATATTCAAATATAAACTACACAGAAGCATTCTGTGAAACTTCTTTCTGATCTGAGCATACAGCTAACAGAGTTAAACCATACTTTTGATTGAGCAGTTTTGAAACACTCTGTCTGTAGAAAATGCAACTGGACATTCGTAGCGCTAAGTGGGTAATAGTGGAAAAAAGAATATGTTCAAATATAAACTACACAGAAGCATTGTATGAAACTTCTTTCTGTTCTGTGCTTTCAACTAACAGAGTTGAACCTTACTTTTGATTGAGCCGTTCTGAAACACTCTTTCTGTAGAAACTGCAATTGGACATTCTGAGCGCTAAGAGGCCTATATTGGGAAAAAGAATGTCTACAAATAAAAACTACACAGAAGAATTTTGTGAAACTTCTTTCTGTTCTGTTTGTTCAACTAAAAGAGTTGAACCTTAGTTTTGATTGAGCCGTTCTGAAACACTCTTTCTGTAGAAAATGCAAGTGGAGATTCGGAGCGCTAAGAGGGTAATAGTGGAAAAAGGAATGTCTCCAAATATAAACTACAAAGAATCATTCTGTGAAACTTCTTTCTGATCTGTGCATTCAGCTAACAGAGTTAAACCATACTTTTTATTGAGCAGATCTGAACACTCTTTCTGTAGAAAATGCAACTGGACATTTGGAGCGCTAAGAGAGTAGTAGTGGAAAAAGGAATATATTCAAATATAAACTACACAGAAGCATTCTGTGAAACTTCTTTCGGATCTGAGCATACAGCTAACAGAGTTAAACCATACATTTGATTGAGCAGTTTTGAAACACTCTGTCTGTAGAAAATGCAACTGGACATTCGTAGCGCTAAGTGGGTAATAGTGGAAAAGAGAATATGTTCAAATATAAACTACACAGAAGCATTGTATGAAACTTCTTTCTGTTCTGTGCATTCAACTAACAGAGTTGAACCTTACTTTTGATTGATCCGTTCTGAAACACTCTTTCTGTAGAAACTGCAATTGGACATTCTGAGCGCTAAGAGGCCTATATTGGGAAAAAGAATGTCTACAAATAAAAACTACACAGAAGAATTGTGTGAAATTACTTTCTGTTCTGTTTGTTCAACTAAAAGAGTTGAACCTTAGTTTTGATTGAGCCGTTCTGAAACACTCTTTATGTAGAAAATGCAAGTGGAGATTCGGAGCTTTAAGATGGTAATAGTGGAAAAAGGAATGTCTCCAAATATAAACTACACAGAATCATTCTGTGAAACTTCTTTCTGATCTGTGCATTCAGCTAACTGATTTAAACCATACATTTGATTGAGCAGATCTGAACACTCTTTCTGTAGAAAATGCAACTGGACATTTGGAGCGCTAAGAGAGTAGTAGTGGAAAAAGGAATATATTCAAATATAAACTACACAGAAGCATTCTGTGAAACTTCTTTCTGATCTGAGCATTCAGCTAACAGAGTTAAACCATATTTTTGATTGAGCAGTTTTGAAACACTCTGTCTGTAGAAAATGCAACTGGACATTCGTAGCGCTAAGGGGGTAATAGTGGAAAAAAGAATATGTTCAAATATAAACTACACAGAAGCATTGTATGGAACTTCTTTCTGTTCTGTGCATTCAACTAACAGAGTTGAACCTTACTTTTGATTGAGCCTTTCTGAAACACTCTTTCTGTAGAAACTGCAATTGGACATTCTGAGCGCTAAGAGGCCTCTATTTGGAAAAATAATATCTTCAAATAAAAACTACACAGAAGCATTGTTTGAAACTTATTTCTGATATGTTCATTAAGCTAACAGAGTTAAACCATACTTTTGATTGCGCAGTTCTGAACACTCTTTCTGTAGAAAATGCAAGTGGACATTCGGAGCGCTAAGAGGGTAATAGTGGAAAAAGGAATATATTCAAATTTAAACTACACAGTAGCATTCTGTGAAAATTCTTTCTGTTCTGTGCATTCAACTAACAGAGTTGAACCTTACTTTTGATTGAGCCGTTCTGAAACACTCTTTCTGTAGAAAGTGCAATGGGACATGCTAAGCGCTAAGAGGCCTACATTGGGAAAAAGAATATCTTCAAATAAAACTACACAGATGCATTCTGTGAAACTTATTTCTGATCTGTAAATTCAGTTAACAGAGATAAAACATATTTTTGATTTAGCAGTTATGAAACACTCTTTTTGTAGAAAATGCAAGTGGAGATTCGGAGCGCTAAGAGGGTAATAGTGGAAAAAGGAATGTCTTCAAATATAAACTACACAGAATAATTCGGTGAAACTTCTTTCTGATCTGTGCATTCAGCTAACAGAGTTAAACCATACTTTTGATTGAGCAGATCTGAACACACTTTCTTTAGAAAATGCAACTGGACATTTGGAGCGCTAGGAGCGTAGTAGTGGAAAAAGGAATATATTCAAATATAAACTACAGAGAAGCATTCTGTGAAACTTCTTTCTGATCTGAGCATTCAGCTAACAGAGTTAAACCATACTTTTGATTGAGCAGTTTTGAAACACTCTGTCTGTAGAAAATGCAACTGGACATTCGTAGCGCTAAGTGGGTAATAGTGGAAAAAAGAATATGTTCAAATATAAACTACACAGAAGCATTGTATGAAACTTCTTTCTGTTCTGTGCATTCAACTAACAGAGTTGAACCTTACTTTTGATTGAGCCGTTCTGAAACACTCTTTCTGTAGAAACTGCAATTGGACATTCTGAGCGCTAAGAGGCCTATATTGGGAAAAATAATATCTTCAAATAAGAACTACACAGAAGCATTGTGTGAAACTTATTTCTGATATGTTCATTAAGCTAACAGAGTTAAACCATACTTTTGATTGCGCAGTTCTGAACACTCTTTCTGTAGAAAATGCATGTGGACATTCGGAGCGCTAAGAGGGTAATAGTGGAAAAAGGAATATATACAAATATAAACTACACAGTAGCATTCTGTGAAAACTCTTTCTGTTCTGTGCATTCAACTAACAGAGTTGAACCTTACTTTTGATTGAGCCGTTCTGAAACACTCTTTCTGTAGAAACTGCAATTGGACATGCCAAGCGCTAAGAGGCCTACATTGGGAAAAAGAATATCTTCAAATAAAAACTACACAGATGCATTCTGTGAAACTTATTTCTGATCTGTAAATTCAGTTAACAGAGATAAAACATATTTTTGATGGAGCAGTTATGAAACCCTTTTTTTGTAGAAAATGCAAGTGGAGATTCGGAGTGCTAAGATGGTAATAGTGGAAAAAGGAATGTCTTCAAATATAAACTACACAGAATCATTCGGTGAAACTCCTTTCTGATCTGTGCATTCAGCTAACAGAGTTAAACCATACTTTTGATTGAGCACATCTGAACACTCTTTCTGTTGAAAATGCAACGGGACATTTGGAGCTCTAAGAGCGTAGTAGTGGAAAAAGGAATATATTCAAATATAAACTACACAGAAGCATTCTGTGAAACTTCTTTCGGATCTGAGCATACAGCTAACAGAGTTAAACCATACTTTTGATTGAGCAGTTTTGAAACACTCTGTCTGTAGAAAATGCAACTGGACATTCGTAGCGCTAAGTGGGTAATAGTGGAAAAGAGAATATGTTCAAATATAAACTACACAGAAGCATTCTATGAAACTTCTTTCTGTTCTGTGCATTCAACTAACAGAGTTGAACCTTACTTTTGATTGAGCCGTTCTGAAACACTCTTTCTGTAGAAACAGCAATTGGACATTCTGAGCACTAAGAGGCCTATATTGGGAAAAAGAATGTCTACAAATAAAAACTACACAGAAGAATTGTGTGAAATTACTTTCTGTTCTGTTTGTTCAACTAAAAGAGTTGAACCTTAGTTTTGATTGAGCCGTTCTGAAACACTCTTTATGTAGAAAATGCAAGTGGAGATTCGGAGCGTTAAGAGGGTAATAGTGGAAAAAGGAATGTCTCCAAATATAAACTACACAGAATCATTCTGTGAAACTTCTTTCTGATCTGTGCATTCAGCTAACAGAGTTAAACCATACATTTGATTGAGCAGATCTGAACACTCTTTCTGTAGAAAATGCAACTGGACATTTGGAGCGCTAAGAGAGTAGTAGTGTAAAAAGGAATATATTCAAATATAAACTACACAGAAGCATTCTGTGAAACTTCTTTCTGATCTGAGCATTCAGCTAACAGAGTTAAACCTTATTTTTGATTGAGCAGTTTTGAAACACTCTGTCTGTATAAAATGCAACTGGACATTCGTAGCGCTAAGGGGGTAATAGTGGAAAAAAGAATATGTTCAAATATAAACTACACAGAAGCATTGTATGGAACTTCTTTCTGTTCTGTGCATTCAACTAACAGAGTCGAACCTTTCTTTTGATTGAGCATTTCTGAAACACTCTTTCTGTAGAAACTGCAATTGGACATTCTGAGCGCTAAGAGGCCTCTATTGGGAAAAATAATATCATCAAATAAAAACTACACAGAAGCATTGTTTGAAACTTATTTCTGATATGTTCATTAAGCTAACAGAGTTAAACCATACTTTTGATTGCGCAGTTCTGAACACTCTTTCTGTAGAAAATGCAAGTGGACATTCCGAGTGCTAAGAGGGTAATAGTGGAAAAAGGAATATATTCAAATATAAACTACACAGTAGCATTCTGTGAAAATTCTTTCTGTTCTGTGCATTCAACTAACAGAGTTGAACCTTACTTTTGATTGAGCCGTTCTGAAACTCTCTTTCTGTAGAAACTGCAATTGGACATGCTAAGCGCTAAGAGGCCTACATTGGGAAAAAGAATATCTTCAAATAAAAACTACACAGATGCATTCTGTGAAACTTATTTCTGATCTGTAAATTCAGTTAACAGAGATAAAACATATTTTTGATTGAGCCGTTCTGAAACACTCTTTCTGTAGAAAATGCAAGTGGAGATTCGGAGCGCTAAGTGGGTAATAGTGGAAAAAGGAATGTCTCCAAATATAAACTACACAGAATCATTCTGTGAAACTTCTTTCTGATCTGTGCATTCAGCTAACAGAGTTAAACCATACTTTTGATTGAGCAGATCTGAACACTCTTTCTGTAGAAAATGCAACTGGACATTTGGAGCGCTAAGAGAGTAGTAGTGGAAAAAGGAATACATTCAAATATAAACTACACAGAAGTATTCTGTGAAACTTCTTTCTGATCTGAGCATTCAGCTAACAGAGTTAAACCATACTTATGATTGAGCAGTTTTGAAACACTCTGTCTGTAGAAAATGCAACTGGACATTCGTAGCGCTAAGTGGGTAATAGTGGAAAAAAGAATATTTTCAAATATAAACTACACAGAAGCATTGTATGAAACTTCTTTCTGTTCTGTGCATTCAACTAACAGAGTTGAACCTTACTTTTGATTGAGCCTTTCTGAAACACTCTTTCTGTAGAAACTGCAATTGGACATTCTGAGCGCTAAGAGGCCTATATTGGGAAAAATAATATCTTCAAATAAAAACTACACAGAAGCATTGTGTGAAACTTGTTTCTGATATGTTCATTAAGCTAACAGAGTTAAACCATACTTTTGATTGCGCAGTTCTGAACACTCTTTCTGTAGAAAATGCAAGTGGACATTCGGAGCGCTAAGAGGGTAATAGTGGAAAAAGGAATATATTCAAATATAAACTACACAGTAGCATTCTGTGAAAATTCTTTCTGTTCTGTGCATTCAACTAACAGAGTTGAACCTTACTTTTGATTGAGCCGTTCTGAAACACTCTTTCTGTAGAAACTGCAATTGGACATGCTAAGCGCTAAGAGGCCTACATTGGGAAAAAGAATATCTTCAAATAAAAACTACACAGATGCATTCTGTGAAACTTATTTCTGATCTGTAAATTCAGTTAACAGAGATAAAACATATTTTTGATTGAGCAGTTATGAAACACTTTTTTTGTAGAAAATGCAAGTGGAGATTCGGAGCGCTAAGATGGTAATAGTGGAAAAAGGAATGTCTTCAAATATAAACTACACAGAATCATTCGGTGAAACTCCTTTCTGATCTGTGCATCCAGCTAACAGAGTTAAACCATACTTTTGATTGAGCACATCTGAACACTCTTTCTGTTGAAAATGCAACTGGACATTTGGAGCGCTAAGAGCGTAGTAGTGGAAAAAGGAATATATTCAAATATAACCTACACAGAAGCATTCTGTGAAACTTCTTTCGGATCTGAGCATACAGCTAACAGAGTTAAACCATACTTTTGATTGAGCAGTTTTGAAACACTCTGTCTGTAGAAAATGCAACTGGACATTCGTAGCGCTAAGTGGGTAATAGTGGAAAAGAGAATATGTTCAAATATAAACTACACAGAAGCATTGTATGAAACTACTTTCTGTTCTGTGCATTCAACTAATAGAGTTGAACCTTACTTTTGATTGAGCCGTTCTGAAACACTCTTTCTGTAGAAACTGCAATTGGACATTCTGAGCGCTAAGATGCCTATATTGGGAAAAAGAATGTCTACAAATAAAAACTACACAGAAGAATTGTGTGAAATTACTTTCTGTTCTGTTTGTTCAACTAAAAGAGTTGAACCTTAGTTTTGATTGAGCCGTTCTGAAACACTCTTTCTGTAGAAAATTCAAGTGGAGATTCGGAGCGTTAAGAGGGTAATAGTGGAAAAATGAATGTCTCCAAATATAAACTACACAGAATCATTCTGTGAAACTTCTTTCTGATCTGTGCATTCAGCTAACAGAGTTAAACCATACATTTGATTGAGCAGATCTGAACACTCTTTCTGTAGAAAATGCAACTGGACATTTGGAGCGCTAAGAGAGTAGTAGTGGAAAAAGGAATATATTCAAATATAAACTACACAGAAGCATTCTGTGGAACTTCTTTCTGATCTGAGCATTCAGCTAACAGAGTTAAACCATATTTTTGATTGAGCAGTTTTGGAACACTCTGTCTGTAGAAAATGCAACTGGACATTCGTAGCGCTAAGGGGGTAATAGTGGAAAAAAGAATATGTTCAAATATAAACTACACAGAAGCATTGTATGGAACTTCTTTCTGTTCTGTGCATTCAACTAACAGAGTTGAACCTTACTTTTGATTGAGCCTTTCTGAAACACTCTTTCTGTAGAAAGTGCAATTGGACATTCTGAGCGCTAAGAGGCCTCTATTGGGAAAAATAATATCTTCAAATAAAAACTACACAGAAGCATTGTTTGAAACTTATTTCTGATATGTTCATTAAGCTAACAGAGTTAAACCATACTTTTGATTGCGCAGTTCTGAACACTCTTTCTGTAGAAAATGCAAGTGGACATTCGGAGCGCTAAGAGGGTAATAGTGGAAAAAGGAATATATTCAAATATAAACTACACAGTAGCATTCTGTGAAAATTATTTCTGTTCTGTGCATTCAACTAACAGAGTTGAACCTTACTTTTGATTGAGCCGTTCTGAAACACTCTTTCTGTAGAAAGTGCAATGGGACATGCTAAGCGCTAAGAGGCCTACATTGGGAAAAAGAATATCTTCAAATAAAACTACACAGATGCATTCTGTGAAACTTATTTCTGATCTGTAAATTCAGTTAACAGAGATAAAACATATTTTTGATTGAGCAGTTATGAAACACTCTTTTTGTAGAAAATGCAAGTGGAGATTCGGAGCGCTAAGAGGGTAATAGTGGAAAAAGGAATGTCTTCAAATATAAACTACACAGAATCATACGGTGAAACTTCTTTCTGATCTGTGCATTCAGCTAACAGAGTTAAACCATACTTTTGATTGAGCAGATCTGTACACTCTTTCTGTAGAAAATGCAACTGGACATTTGGAGCGCTAGGAGCGTAGTAGTGGAAAAAGGAATATATTCAAATATAAACTACACAGAAGCATTCTGTGAAACTTCTTTCTGATCTGAGCATTCAGCTAACAGAGTTAAACCATACTTTTGATTGAGCAGTTTTGAAACACTCTGTCTGTAGAAAATGCAACTGGACATTCGTAGCGCTAAGTGAGTAATAGTGGAAAAAAGAATATGTTCAAATATAAACTACACAGAAGCATTGTATGAAACTTCTTTCTGTTCTGTGCATTCAACTAACAGAGTTGAACCTTACTTTTGATTGAGCCGTTCTGAAACACTCTTTCTGTAGAAACTGCAATTGGACATTCTGAGCGCTAAGAGGCCTATATTGGGAAAAAGAATGTCTACAAATAAAAACTACACAGAAGAATTGTGTGAAACTTCTTTCTATTCTGTTTGTTCAACTAAAATAGTTGAACCTTAGTTTTGATTGAGCCGTTCTGAAACACTCTTTCTGTAGAAAATGCAAGTGGAGATTCGGAGCGCTAAGAGGGTAATAGTGGAAAAAGGAATGTCTCCAAATATGAACTACACAGAATCATTCTGTGAAACTTCTTTCTGATCTGTGCATTCAGCTAACAGAGTTAAACCATACTTTTGATTGAGCAGATCTGAACACTCTTTCTGTAGAAAATGCAACTGGACATTTGGAGCGCTAAGAGAGTAGTAGTGGAAAAAGGAATACATTCAAATATAAACTACACAGAAGCATTCTGTGAAACTTCTTTCTGATCTGAGCATTCAGCTAACAGAGTTAAACCATACTTATGATTGAGCAGTTTTGAAACACTCTGTCTGTAGAAAATGCAACTGGACATTCGTAGCGCTAAGTGGGTAATAGTGGAAAAAAGAATATTTTCAAATATAAACTACACAGAATCATTGTATGAAACTTCTTTCTGTTCTGTGCATTCAACTAACAGAGTTGAACCTTACTTTTGATTGAGCCTTTCTGAAACACTCTTTCTGTAGAAACTGCAATTGGACATTCTGAGCGCTAAGAGGCCTATATTGGGAAAAATAATATCTTCAAATAAAAACTACACAGAAACATTGTGTGAAACTTATTTCTGATATGTTCATTAAGCTAACAGAGTTAAACCATACTTTTGATTGCGCAGTTCTGAACACTCTTTCTGTAGAAAATGCAAGTGGACATTCGGAGCGCTAAGAGGGTAATAGTGGAAAAAGAAATATATTCAAATATAAACTACACAGTAGCATTCTGTGAAAACTCTTTCTGTTCTGTGCATTCAGCTAACAGAGTTGAACGTTACTTTTGATTGAGCCGTTCTGAAACTCTCTTTCTGTAGAAACTGCAATTGGACATGCTAAGCGCTAAGAGGCCTACATTGGGAAAAAGAATATCTTCAAATAAAAACTACACAGATGCATTCTGTGAAACTTATTTCTGATCTGCAAATTCAGTTAACAGAGATAAAACATATTTTTGATTGAGCCGTTCTGAAACACTCTTTCTGTAGAAAATGCAAGTGGAGATTCGGAGCGCTAAGAGGGTAATAGTGGAAAAAGGAATGTCTCCAAATATAAACTACACAGAATCATTCTGTGAAACTTCCTTCTGATCTGTGCATTCAGCTAACAGAGTTAAACCATACTTTTGATTGAGCAGATCTGAACACTCTTTCTGTAGAAAATGCAACTGGACATTTGGAGCGCTAAGAGAGTAGTAGTGGAAAAAGGAATACATTCAAATATAAACTACACAGAAGTATTCTGTGAAACTTCTTTCTGATCTGAGCATTCAGCTAACAGAGTTAAACCATACTTATGATTGAGCAGTTTTGAAACACTCTGTCTGTAGAAAATGCAACTGGACATTCGTAGCGCTAAGTGGGTAATAGTGGAAAAAAGAATATTTTCAAATATAAACTACACAGAATCATTGTATGAAACTTCTTTCTGTTCTGTGCATTCAACTAACAGAGTTGAAACTTACTTTTGATTGAGCCTTTCTGAAACACTCTTTCAGTAGAAACTGCAATTGGACATTCTGAGCGCTAAGAGGCCTATATTGGGAAAAATAATATCTTCAAATAAAAACTACACAGAAGCATTGTGTGAAACTTATTTCTGATATGTTCATTAAGCTAACAGAGTTAAACCATACTTTTGATTGCGCAGTTCTGAACACTCTTTCTGTAGAAAATGCAAGTGGACATTCGGAGTGCTAAGAGGGTAATAGTGGAAAAAGGAATATATTCAAATATAAACTACACAGCAGCATTCTGTGAAAATTCTTTCTGTTCTGTGCATTCAACTAACAGAGTTGAACCTTACTTTTGATTGAGCCGTTCTGAAACACTCTTTCTGTAGAAACTGCAATTGGACATGCTAAGCACTAAGAGGCCTACATTGGGAAAAAGAATATCTTCAAATAAAAACTACACAGATGCATTCTGTGAAACTTATTTCTGATCTGTAAATTCAGTTAACAGAGATAAAACATATTTTTGATTGAGCAGTTATGAAACACTCTTTTTGTAGAAAATGCAAGTGGAGATTCGGAGCGCTAAGAGGGTAATAGTGGAAAAAGGAATGTCTTCAAATATAAACTACACAGAATCATTCGGTGAAACTTCTTTCTGATCTGTGCATTCAGCTAACAGAGTTAAACCACACTTTTGATTGAGCATATCTGAACACTCTTTCTGTTGAAAATGCAACTGGACATTTGGAGCGCTAAGAGCGTAGTAGTGGAAAAAGGAATATATTCAAATATAAACTACACAGAAGCATTCTGTGAAACTTCTTTCTGATCTGAGCATTCAGCTAACAGAGTTAAACCATACTTTTGATTGAGCAGTTTTGAAACACTCTGTCTGTAGAAAATGCAACTGGACATTCGTAGCGCTAAGTGGGTAATGGTGGAAAAAAGAATATGTTCAAATATAAACTACACAGAAGCATTGTATGAAACTTCTTTCTGTTCTGTGCATTCAACTAACAGAGTTGAACCTTACTTTTGATTGAGCCGTTCTGAAACACTCTTTCTGTAGAAACTGCAATTGGACATTCTGAGCGCTAAGAGGCCTATATTGGGAAAAAGAATGTCTACAAATAAAAACTACACAGAAGAATTTTGTGAAACTTCTTTCTGTTCTGTTTGTTCAACTAAAAGAGTTGAACCTTAGTTTTGATTGAGCCGTTCTGAAACACTCTTTCTGTAGAAAATGCAAGTGGAGATTCGGAGCGCTAAGAGGGTAATAGTGGAAAAAGGAATGTCTCCAAATATAAACTACACAGAATCATTCTGTGAAACTTCTTTCTGATCTGTGCATTCAGCTAACAGAGTTAAACCATACTTTTGATTGAGCAGATCTGAACACTCTTTCTGTAGAAAATGCAACTGGACATTTGGAGCGCTAAGAGAGTAGTAGTGGAAAAAGGAATACATTCAAATATAAACTACACAGAAGCATTCTGTGAAACTTCTTTCTGATCTGAGCATTCAGCTAACAGAGTTAAACCATACTTATGATTGAGCAGTTTTGAAACACTCTGTCTGTAGAAAATGCAACTGGACATTCGTAGCGCTAAGTGGGTAATAGTGGAAAAAAGAATATTTTCAAATATAAACTACACAGAATCATTGTATGAAACGTCTTTCTGTTCTGTGCATTCAACTAACAGAGTTGAACCTTACTTTTGATTGAGCCTTTCTGAAACACTCTTTCTGTAGAAACTGCAATTGGACATTCTGAGCGCTAAGAGGCCTATATTGGGAAAAATAATATCTTCAAATAAAAACTACACAGAAGCATTGTGTGAAACTTATTTCTGATATGTTCATTAAGCTAACAGAGTTAAACCATACTTTTGATTGCGCAGTTCTGAACACTCTTTCTGTAGAAAATGCAAGTGGACAGTCGGAGCGCTAAGAGGGTAATAGTGGAAAAAGAAATATATTCAAATATAAACTACACAGTAGCATTCTGTGAAAACCCTTTCTGTTCTGTGCATTCAGCTAACAGAGTTGAACCTTACTTTTGATTGAGCCGTTCTGAAACTCTCTTTCTGTAGAAACTGCAATTGGACATGCTAAGCGCTAAGAGGCCTACATTGGGAAAAAGAATATCTTCAAATAAAAACTACACAGATGCATTCTGTGAAACTTATTTCTGATCTGTAAATTCAGTTAACAGAGATAAAACATATTTTTGATTGAGCAGTTATGAAACACTCTTTTTGTAGAAAATGCAAGTGGAGATTCGGAGCGCTAAGAGGGTAATAGTGGAAAAAGGAATGTCTTCAAATATAAACTACACAGAATCATTCGGTGAAACTTCTTTCTGATCTGTGCATTCAGCTAACAGAGTTAAACCATACTTTTGGTTGAGCAGATCTGAACACTCTTTCTGTAGAAAATGCAACTGGACATTTGGAGCGCTAAGAGCGTAGTAGTGGAAAAAGGAATATATTCAAATATAAACTACACAAAAGCATTCTGTGAAACTTCTTTCTGATCTGAGCATACAGCTAACAGAGTTAAACCATACTTTTGATTGAGCAGTTTTGAAACACTCTGTCTGTAGAAAATGCAACTGGACATTCGTAGCGCTAAGTGGGTAATAGTGGAAAAGAGAATATGTTCAAATATAAACTACACAGAAGCATTGTATGAAACTTCTTTCTGTTCTGTGCATTCAACTCACAGAGTTGAACCTTACTTTTGATTGAGCCGTTCTGAAACACTCTTTCTGTAGAAACTGCAATTGGACATTCTGAGCGCTAAGAGGCCTATATTGGGAAAAAGAATGTCTACAAATAAAAACTACACAGAAGAATTGTGTGAAACTTCTTTCTGTTCTGTTTGTTCAACTAAAAGAGTTGAACCTTTGTTTTGATTGAGCCGTTCTGAAACACTCTTTCTGTAGAAAATGCAAGTGGAGATTCGGAGCGCTAAGAGGGTAATAGTGGAAAAAGGAATGTCTCCAAATATAAACTACACAGAATCATTCTGTGAAACTTCTTTCTGATCTGTGCATTCAGCTAACAGAGTTAAACCATACTTTTGATTGAGCAGATCTGAACACTCTTTCTGTAGAAAATGCAACTGGACAATTGGAGCGCTACGAGAGTAGTAGTGGAAAAAGGAATATATTCAAATATAAACTACACAGAAGCATTCTGTGAAACTTCTTTCTGATCTGAGCATTCAGCTAACAGAGTTAAACCATACTTTTGATTGAGCAGTTTTGAAACACTCTGTCTGTAGAAAATGCAACTGGACATTCGTAGCGCTAAGTGGGTAATAGTGGAAAAAAGAATATGTTCAAATATAAACTACACAGAAGCATTGTATGAAACTTCTTTCTTTTCTGTGCATTCAACTAACAGAGTTGAACCTTACTTTTGATTGAGCCTTTCTGAAACACTCTTTCTGTAAAATCTGCAATTGGACATTCTGAGCGCTAAGAGGCCTATATTGGGAAAAATAATATCTTCAAATAAAAACTACACAGAAGCATTGTGTGAAACTTATTTCTGATATGTTCATTAAGCTAACAGAGTTAAACCATACTTTTGATTGCGCAGTTCTGAACACTCTTTCTGTAGAAAATGCAAGTGGACATTCGGAGCGCTAAGAGGGTAATAGCGGAAAAAGTAATATATTCAAATATAAACTACACAGTAGCATTCTGTGAAAATTCTTTCTGTTCTGTGCATTCAACTAACAGAGTTGAACCTTACTTTTGATTGAGCCGTTCTGAAACACTCTTTCTGTAGAAACTGCAATTGGACATGCTAAGCGCTAAGAGGCCTACATTGGGAAAAAGAATATCTTCAAATAAAAACTACACAGATGCATTCTGTGAAACTTATTTCTGATCTGTAAATTCAGTTAACAGAGATAAAACATATTTTTGATGGAGCAGTTATGAAACACTCTTTTTGTAGAAAATGCAAGTGGAGATTCGGAGCGCTAACGGGGTAATAGTGGAAAAAGGAATGTCTTCAAATATAAACTACACAGAATCCTTCGGTGAAACTTCTTTCTGATCTGTGCATTCAGCTAACAGAGTTAAACCATACATTTGATTGAGCAGATCTGAACACTCTTTCTGTTGAAAATGCAACTGGACATTTGGAGTGCTAAGAACGTATTAGTGGAAAAAGGAATATATTCTAATATAAACTACACAGAAGCATTCTGTGAAACTTCTTTCTTATCTGAGCATTCAGCTAACAGAGTTAAACCATACTTTTGATTGAGCAGTTTTGAAACACTCTGTCTGTAGAAAATGCAACTGGACATTCGTAGCGCTAAGTGGGTAATAGTGGAAAAAAGAATATGTTCAAATATAAACTACACAGAAGCATTGTATGAAACTTCTTTCTGTTCTGTGCATTCAACTAACAGAGTTGAACCTTACTTTTGATTGAGCCGTTCTGAAACACTCTTTCTGTAGAAACTGCAATTGGACATTCTGAGCGCTAACAGGCCTATATTGGTAAAAAGAATGTCTACAAATAAAAACTACACAGAAGAATTGTGTGAAACTTCTTTCTGTTCTGTTTGTTCAACAAAAAGAGTTGAACCTTAGTTTTGATTGAGCCGTTCTGAAACACTCTTTCTGTAGAAAATGCAAGTGGAGATTCGGAGCGCTAAGAGGGTAATAGTGGAAAAAGGAATGTCTCCAAATATAAACTACACAGAATCATTCTGTGAAACTTCTTTCTGATCTGTGCATTCAGCTAACAGAGTTAAACCATACTTTTGATTGAGCAGATCTGAACACTCTTTCTGTAGAAAATGCAACTGGACATTTGGAGCGCTAAGAGAGTAGTAGTGGAAAAAGGAATATATTCAAATATAAACTACACAGAAGCATTGTGTGAAACTTCTTTCTGAACTGAGCATTCAGCTAACAGAGTTAAACCATACTTTTGATTGAGCAGTTTTGAAACACTCTGTCTGTGGAAAATGCAACTGGACATTCGTAGCGCTAAGTGGGTAATAGTGGAAAAAAGAATATGTTCAAATATAAACTACACAGAAGCATTGTATGAAACTTCTTTCTGTTCTGTGCATTCAACTAACAGAGTTGAACCTTACTTTTGTTTGAGCCTTTCTGAAACACTCTTTCTGTAGAAACTGCAATTGGACATTCTGAGCGCTAAGAGGCCTCTATTGGGAAAAATAATATCTTCAAATAAAAATTACACAGAAGCATTGTGTGAAACTTATTTCTGATATGTTCATTAAGCTAACAGACTTAAACCATACTTTTGATTGCGCAGTTCTGAACACTCTTTCTGTAGAAAATGCAAGTGGACATTCGGAGCGCTAAGAGGGTAATAGTGGAAAAAGGAATATATACAAATATAAACTACACAGTAGCATTCTGTGAAAATTCTTTCTGTTCTGTGCATTCAACTAACAGAGTTGAACCTTACTTTTGATTGAGCCGTTCTGAAACACTCTTTCTGTAGAAACTGCAATTGAACATGCTAAGCGCTAAGAGGCCTACATTGGGAAAAAGAATGTCTTCCAATAAAAACTACACAGATGCATTCTGTGAAACTTATTTCTGATCTGTAATTTCAGTTAACAGAGATAAAACATATTTTTGATTGAGCAGTTATGAAACACTCTTTTTGTAGAAAATGCAAGTGGAGCTTCGGAGCGCTAAGGGGGTAATAGTGGAAAAAGGAATGTCTTCAAATATAAACTACACAGAATCATTCGGTGAAACTTCTTTCTGATCTGTGCATTCAGCTAACAGAGTTAAACCATACATTTGATTGAGCAGATCTGAACACTCTTTCTGTTGAAAATGCAACTGGACATTTTGAGTGCTAAGAGCGTAGTAGTGGAAAAAGGAATATATTCAAATATAAACTACACAGAAGCATTCTGTGAAACTTCTTTCTGATCTGAGCATACAGCTAACAGAGTTAAACCATACTTTTGATTGAGCAGTTTTGAAACACTCTGTCTGTAGAAAATGCAACTGGACATTCGTAGCGCTAAGTGGGTAATAGTGGAAAAGAGAATATGTTCAAATATAAACTACACAGAAGCATTGTATGAAACTTCTTTCTGTTCTGTGCATTCTACTAACAGAGTTGAACCTTACTTTTGATTGAGCCGTTCTGAAACACTCTTTCTGTAGAAACTGCAATTGGACATTCTGAGCGCTAAGAGGCCTATATTGGGAAAAAGAATATCTACAAATAAAAACTACACAGAAGAATTGTGTGAAACTTCTTTCTGTTCTGTTTGTTCAACAAAAGGAATTGAACCTTAGTTTTGATTGAGTCGTTCTGAAACACTCTTTCTGTAGAAAATGCAAGTGGAGATTCGGAGCGCTAAGAGGGTAATAGTGGAAAAAGGAATGTCTACAAATATAAACTACACAGAATCATTCTGTGAAACTTCTTTCTGATCTGTGCATTCAGCTAACAGAGTTAAACCATACTTTTGATTGAGCAGATCTGAACACTCTTTCTGTAGAAAATGCAACTGGACATTTGGAGCGCTAAGAGAGTAGTAGTGGAAAAAGGAATATATTCAAATATAAACTACACAGAAGCATTCTGTGAAACTTCTTTCTGATCTGAGCATTCAGCTAACAGAGTTAAACCATACTTTTGATTGAGCAGTTTTGAAACACTCTGTCTGTAGAAAATGCAACTGGACATTCGTAGCGCTAAGTGGGTAATAGTGGAAAAAAGAATATGTTCAAATATAAACTACACAGAAGCATTGTATGAAACTTCTTTCTGTTCTGTGCATTCAACTAACAGAGTTGAACCTTACTTTTGATTGAGCCTTTCTGAAACACTCTTTCTGTAGAAACTGCAATTGGACATTCTGAGCGCTAAGAGGCCTCTATTGGGAAAAATAATATCTTCAAATAAAAACTACACAGAAGCATTGTGTGAAACTTATTTCTGATATGTTCATTAAGCTAACAGAGTTAAACCATACTTTTGATTGCGCAGTTCTGAACACTCTTTCTGTAGAAAATGCAAGTGGACATTCGGAGCGCTAAGAGGGTAATAGTGGAAAAAGGAATATATTCAAATATAAACTACACAGTAGCATTCTGTGAAAACTCTTTCTGTTCTGTGCATTCAGCTAACAGAGTTGAACCTTACTTTTGATTGAGCCGTTCTGAAACTCTCTTTCTGTAGAAACTGCAATTGGACATGCTAAGCGCTAAGAGGCCTACATTGGGAAAAAGAATATCTTCAAATAAAAACTACACAGATGCATTCTGTGAAACTTATTTCTGATCTGTAAATTCAGTTAACAGAGATAAAACATATTTTTGATTGAGCAGTTATGAAACACTCTTTTTGTAGAAAATGCAAGTGGAGATTCGGAGCGCTAAGAGGGTAATAGTGGAAAAAGGAATGTCTTCAAATATAAACTACACAGAATCATTCGGTGAAACTTCTTTCTGATCTGTGCATTCAGCTAACAGAGTTAAACCATACTTTTGATTGAGCAGATCTGAACACTCTTTCTGTAGAAAATGCAACTGGACATTTGGAGCGCTAAGAGCGTAGTAGTGGAAAAAGGAATATATTCATATATAAACTACACAGAAGCATTCTGTGAAACTTCTCTCTGATCTGAGCATTCAGCTAACAGAGTTAAACCATACTTTTGATTGAGCAGTTTTGAAACACTCTGTCTGTAGAAAATGCAACTGGACATTCGTAGCGTTAAGTGGGTAATAGTGGAAAAAAGAATATGTTCAAATATAAACTACACAGAAGCATTGTATGAAACTTCTTTCTGTTCTGTGCATTCAACTAACAGAGTTGAACCTTACTTTTGATTGAGCCGTTCTGAAACACTCTTTCTGTAGAAATTGCAATTGGACATTCTGAGCGCTAAGAGGCCTATATTGGGAAAAAGAATGTCTACAAATAAAAACTAAACAGAAGAATTGTGTGAAACTTCTTTCTGTTCTGTTTGTTCAACTAAAAGAGTTGAACCTTAGTTTTGATTGAGCCGTTCTGAAACACTATTTCTGTAGAAACTGCAATTGGACATTCTGAGCGCTAAGAGGCCTCTATTGGGAAAAATAATATCTTCAAACAAAAACTACACAGAGCATTGTGTGAAACTTATTTCTGATATGTTCATTAAGCTAACAGAGTTAAACCATACTTTTGATTGCGCAGTTCTGAACACTCTTTCTGTAGAAAATGCAAGTGGACATTCGGAGCGCTAAGAGGGTAATAGTGGAAAAAGGAATATATTCAAATATAAACTACACAGTAGCATTCTGTGAAAATTCTTTCTGTTCTGTGCATTCAACTAACAGAGTTGAACCTTACTTTTAATTGAGCCGTTCTGAAACACTCTTTCTGTAGAAACTGCAATTGGACATGCTAAGCGCTAAGAGGCCTACATTGGGAAAAAAATATCTTCAAATAAAAACTACACAGATGCACTCTGTGAAACTTATTTCTGATCTGTAAATTCAGTTAACAGAGATAAAACATATTTTTGATTGAGCAGTTATGAAACACTCTTTTTGTAGAAAATGCAAGTGGAGATTCGGAGCGCTAAGAGGGTAATAGTGGAAAAAGGAATGTCTTCAAATATAAACTACACAGAATCATTCGGTGAAACATCTTTCTGATCTGTGCATTCAGCTAACAGAGTTAAACCATACTTTTGATTGAGCAGATCTGAACACTCTTTCTGTAGAAAATGCAACTGGACATTTGGAGCGCTAAGAGCGTAGTAGTGGAAAAAGGAATATATTCAATTATAAACTACACAGAAGCATTCTGTGAAACTTCTTTCTGATCTGAGCATTCAGCTAACAGAGTTAAACCATACTTTTGATTGAGCAGTTTTGAAACACTCTGTCTGTAGAAAATGCAACTGGACATTCGTAGCGCTAAGTGGGTAATAGTGGAAAAAAGAATATGTTCAAATATGAACTACACAGAAGCATTGTATGAAACTTCTTTCTGTTCTGTGCATTCTACTAACAGAGTTGAAACTTACTTTTGATTGAGCCGTTCTGAAACACTCTTTCTGTAGAAACTGCAATTGGACATTCTGAGCGCTAAGAGGCCTATATTGGGAAAAAGAATGTCTACAAATAAAAGCTACACAGAAGAATTGTGTGAAACTACTTTCTGTTCTGTTTGTTCAACTAAAAGAGTTGAACCTTAGTTTTGATTGAGCCGTTCTGAAACACACTTTCTGTAGAAAATGCATGTGGAGATTCGGAGCGCTAAGAGGGTAATAGTGGAAAAAGGAATGTCTCCAAATATAAACTACACAGAATCATTCTGTGAAACTTCTTTCTGATCTGTGCATTCAGCTAACAGAGTTAAACCATACTTTTGATTGAGCAGATCTGAACACTCTTTCTGTAGAAAATGCAACTGGACATTTGGAGCGCTAAGAGTGTAGTAGTGGAAAAAGGAATATATTCAAATATAAACTACACAGAAGCATTGTGTGAAACTTCTTTCTGAACTGAGCATTCAGCTAACAGAGTTAAACCATACTTTTGATTGAGCAGTTTTGAAACACTCTGTCTGTGGAAAATGCAACTGGACATTCGTAGCGCTAAGTGGGTAATAGTGGAAAAAAGAATATGTTCAAATATAAACTACACAGAAGCATTGTATGAAACTTCTTTCTGTTCTGTGCATTCAACTAACAGAGTTGAACCTTACTTTTGTTTGAGCCTTTCTGAAACACTCTTTCTGTAGAAACTGCAATTGGACATTCTGAGCGCTAAGAGGCCTCTATTGGGAAAAATAATATCTTCAAATAAAAATTACACAGAAGCATTGTGTGAAACTTATTTCTGATATGTTCATTAAGCTAACAGACTTAAACCATACTTTTGATTGCGCAGTTCTGAACACTCTTTCTGTAGAAAATGCAAGTGGACATTCGGAGCGCTAAGAGGGTAATAGTGGAAAAAGGAATATATACAAATATAAACTACACAGTAGCATTCTGTGAAAATTCTTTCTGTTCTGTGCATTCAACTAACAGAGTTGAACCTTACTTTTGATTGAGCCGTTCTGAAACACTCTTTCTGTAGAAACTGCAATTGAACATGCTAAGCGCTAAGAGGCCTACATTGGGAAAAAGAATGTCTTCCAATAAAAACTACACAGATGCATTCTGTGAAACTTATTTCTGATCTGTAATTTCAGTTAACAGAGATAAAACATATTTTTGATTGAGCAGTTATGAAACACTCTTTTTGTAGAAAATGCAAGTGGAGCTTCGGAGCGCTAAGGGGGTAATAGTGGAAAAAGGAATGTCTTCAAATATAAACTACACAGAATCATTCGGTGAAACTTCTTTCTGATCTGTGCATTCAGCTAACAGAGTTAAACCATACATTTGATTGAGCAGATCTGAACACTCTTTCTGTTGAAAATGCAACTGGACATTTTGAGCGCTAAGAGCGTAGTAGTGGAAAAAGGAATATATTCAAATATAAACTACACAGAAGCATTCTGTGAAACTTCTTTCTGATCTGAGCATACAGCTAACAGAGTTAAACCATACTTTTGATTGAGCAGTTTTGAAACACTCTGTCTGTAGAAAATGCAACTGGACATTCGTAGCGCTAAGTGGGTAATAGTGGAAAAGAGAATATGTTCAAATATAAACTACACAGAAGCATTGTATGAAACTTCTTTCTGTTCTGTGCATTCTACTAACAGAGTTGAACCTTACTTTTGATTGAGCCGTTCTGAAACACTCTTTCTGTAGAAACTGCAATTGGACATTCTGAGCGCTAAGAGGCCTATATTGGGAAAAAGAATATCTACAAATAAAAACTACACAGAAGAATTGTGTGAAACTTCTTTCTGTTCTGTTTGTTCAACAAAAGGAATTGAACCTTAGTTTTGATTGAGTCGTTCTGAAACACTCTTTCTGTAGAAAATGCAAGTGGAGATTCGGAGCGCTAAGAGGGTAATAGTGGAAAAAGGAATGTCTACAAATATAAACTACACAGAATCATTCTGTGAAACTTCTTTCTGATCTGTGCATTCAGCTAACAGAGTTAAACCATACTTTTGATTGAGCAGATCTGAACACTCTTTCTGTAGAAAATGCAACTGGACATTTGGAGCGCTAAGAGAGTAGTAGTGGAAAAAGGAATATATTCAAATATAAACTACACAGAAGCATTCTGTGAAACTTCTTTCTGATCTGAGCATTCAGCTAACAGAGTTAAACCATACTTTTGATTGAGCAGTTTTGAAACACTCTGTCTGTAGAAAATGCAACTGGACATTCGTAGCGCTAAGTGGGTAATAGTGGAAAAAAGAATATGTTCAAATATAAACTACACAGAAGCATTGGATGAAACTTCTTTCTGTTCTGTGCATTCAACTAACAGAGTTGAACCTTACTTTTGATTGAGCCTTTCTGAAACACTCTTTCTGTAGAAACTGCAATTGGACATTCTGAGCGCTAAGAGGCCTCTATTGGGAAAAATAATATCTTCAAATAAAAACTACACAGAAGCATTGTGTGAAACTTATTTCTGATATGTTCATTAAGCTAACAGAGTTAAACCATACTTTTGATTGCGCAGTTCTGAACACTCTTTCTGTAGAAAATGCAAGTGGACATTCGGAGCGCTAAGAGGGTAATAGTGGAAAAAGGAATATATTCAAATATAAACTACACAGTAGCATTCTGTGAAAACTCTTTCTGTTCTGTGCATTCAGCTAACAGAGTTGAACCTTACTTTTGATTGAGCCGTTCTGAAACTCTCTTTCTGTAGAAACTGCAATTGGACATGCTAAGCGCTAAGAGGCCTACATTGGGAAAAAGAATATCTTCAAATAAAAACTACACAGATGCATTCTGTGAAACTTATTTCTGATCTGTAAATTCAGTTAACAGAGATAAAACATATTTTTGATTGAGCAGTTATGAAACACTCTTTTTGTAGAAAATGCAAGTGGAGATTCGGAGCGCTAAGAGGGTAATAGTGGAAAAAGGAATGTCTTCAAATATAAACTACACAGAATCATTCGGTGAAACTTCTTTCTGATCTGTGCATTCAGCTAACAGAGTTAAACCATACTTTTGATTGAGCAGATCTGAACACTCTTTCTGTAGAAAATGCAACTGGACATTTGGAGCGCTAAGAGCGTAGTAGTGGAAAAAGGAATATATTCAAATATAAACTACACAGAAGCATTCTGTGAAACTTCTCTCTGATCTGAGCATTCAGCTAACAGAGTTAAACCATACTTTTGATTGAGCAGTTTTGAAACACTCTGTCTGTAGAAAATGCAACTGGACATTCGTAGCGTTAAGTGGGTAATAGTGGAAAAAAGAATATGTTCAAATATAAACTACACAGAAGCATTGTATGAAACTTCTTTCTGTTCTGTGCATTCAACTAACAGAGTTGAACCTTACTTTTGATTGAGCCGTTCTGAAACACTCTTTCTGTAGAAATTGCAATTGGACATTCTGAGCGCTAAGAGGCCTATATTGGGAAAAAGAATGTCTACAAATAAAAACCAAACAGAAGAATTGTGTGAAACTTCTTTCTGTTCTGTTTGTTCAACTAAAAGAGTTGAACCTTAGTTTTGATTGAGCCGTTCTGAAACACTATTTCTGTAGAAACTGCAATTGGACATTCTGAGCGCTAAGAGGCCTCTATTGGGAAAAATAATATCTTCAAACAAAAACTACACAGAGCATTGTGTGAAACTTATTTCTGATATGTTCATTAAGCTAACAGAGTTAAACCATACTTTTGATTGCGCAGTTCTGAACACTCTTTCTGTAGAAAATGCAAGTGGACATTCGGAGCGCTAAGAGGGTAATAGTGGAAAAAGGAATATATTCAAATATAAACTACACAGTAGCATTCTGTGAAAATTCTTTCTGTTCTGTGCATTCAACTAACAGAGTTGAACCTTACTTTTAATTGAGCCGTTCTGAAACACTCTTTCTGTAGAAACTGCAATTGGACATGCTAAGCGCTAAGAGGCCTACATTGGGAAAAAAATATCTTCAAATAAAAACTACACAGATGCACTCTGTGAAACTTATTTCTGATCTGTAAATTCAGTTAACAGAGATAAAACATATTTTTGATTGAGCAGTTATGAAACACTCTTTTTGTAGAAAATGCAAGTGGAGATTCGGAGCGCTAAGAGGGTAATAGTGGAAAAAGGAATGTCTTCAAATATAAACTACACAGAATCATTCGGTGAAACATCTTTCTGATCTGTGCATTCAGCTAACAGAGTTAAACCATACTTTTGATTGAGCAGATCTGAACACTCTTTCTGTAGAAAATGCAACTGGACATTTGGAGCGCTAAGAGCGTAGTAGTGGAAAAAGGAATATATTCAATTATAAACTACACAGAAGCATTCTGTGAAACTTCTTTCTGATCTGAGCATTCAGCTAACAGAGTTAAACCATACTTTTGATTGAGCAGTTTTGAAACACTCTGTCTGTAGAAAATGCAACTGGACATTCGTAGCGCTAAGTGGGTAATAGTGGAAAAAAGAATATGTTCAAATATGAACTACACAGAAGCATTGTATGAAACTTCTTTCTGTTCTGTGCATTCTACTAACAGAGTTGAAACTTACTTTTGATTGAGCCGTTCTGAAACACTCTTTCTGTAGAAACTGCAATTGGACATTCTGAGCGCTAAGAGGCCTATATTGGGAAAAAGAATGTCTACAAATAAAAGCTACACAGAAGAATTGTGTGAAACTACTTTCTGTTCTGTTTGTTCAACTAAAAGAGTTGAACCTTAGTTTTGATTGAGCCGTTCTGAAACACACTTTCTGTAGAAAATGCATGTGGAGATTCGGAGCGCTAAGAGGGTAATAGTGGAAAAAGGAATGTCTCCAAATATAAACTACAGAGAATCATTCTGTGAAACTTCTTTCTGATCTGTGCATTCAGCTAACAGAGTTAAACCATACTTTTGATTGAGCAGATCTGAACACTCTTTCTGTAGAAAATGCAACTGGACATTTGGAGCGCTAAGAGAGTAGTAGTGGAAAAAGTAATATATTCAAATATAAACTACACAGAAGCATTCTGTGAAACTTCTTTCTGATCTGAGCATTCAGCTAACAGAGTTAAACCATACTTTTGATTGAGCAGTTTTGAAACACTCTGTCTGTAGAAAATGCAACTGGACATTCGTAGCGCTAAGTGGGTAATAGTGGAAAAAAGAATATTTTCAAATATAAACTACACAGAATCATTGTATGAAACTTCTTTCTGTTCTGTGCATTCAACTAACAGAGTTGAACCTTACTTTTTATTGAGCCTTTCTGAAACACTCTTTCTGTAGAAACTGCAATTGGACATTCTGAGCGCTAAGAGGCCTCTATTGGGAAAAATAATATCTTCAAATAAAAACTACACAGAAGCATTGTGTGAAACTTATTTCTGATATGTTCATTAAGCTAACAGAGTTAAACCATACTTTTAATTGCGCAGTTCTGAACACTCTTTCTGTAGAAAATGCAAGTGGACATTCGGAGCGCTAAGAGGGTAATAGTGGAAAAAGGAATATATTCAAATATAAACTACACAGTAGCATTCTGTGAAAATTCTTTCTGTTCTGTGCATTCAACTAACAGAGTTGAACGTTACTTTTGATTGAGCCGTTCTGAAACACTCTTTCTGTAGAAACTGCAATTGGACATGCTAAGGGCTAAGAGGCCTACATTGGGAAAAAGAATATCTTCAAATAAAAACTACAGAGATGCATTCTGTGAAACTTATTTCTGATCTGTAAATTCAGTTAACAGAGATAAAACATATTTTTGATTGAGCAGTTATGAAACACTCTTTTTGTAGAAAATGCAAGTGGAGATTCGGAGCGCTAAGAGGGAAATAGTGGAAAAAGGAATGTCTTCAAATATAAACTACACAGAATCATTCGGTGAAACTTCTTTCTGATCTGTGCATTCAGCTAACAGAGTTAAACCATACTTTTGATTGAGCAGATCTGAACACTCTTTCTGTTGAAAATGCAACTGGACATTTGGAGCGCTAAGAGCGTAGTAGTGGAAAAAGGAATATATTCAAATATAAACTTCACAGAAGCATTCTGTGAAACTTCTTTCTGATCTGAGCATTCAGCTAACAGAGTTAAACCATACTTTTGATTGAGCAGTTTTGAAACACTCTGTCTGTAGAAAATGCAACTGGACATTCGTAGCGCTAAGTGGGTAATAGTGGAAAAAAGAATATGTTCAAATATGAACTACACAGAAGCATTGTATGAAACTTCTTTCTGTTCTGTGCATTCAACTAACAGAGTTGAACATTACTTTTCATTGAGCCGTTCTGAAACACTCTTTCTGTAGAAACTGCAATTGGACATTCTGAGTGCTAAGAGGCCTATATTGGGAAAAAGAATGTTTACAAATAAAAACTACACAGAAGAATTGTGTGAAACTTCTTTCTGTTCTGTCTGTTCAACTAAAAGAGTTGAACCTTAGTTTTGATTGAGCCGTTCTGAAACACTCTTTCTGTAGAAAATGCAAGTGGAGATTCGGAGCGCTAAGGGGGTAAGAGTGGAAAAAGGAATGTCTCCAAATATAAACTACACAGAATAATTCTGTGAAACTTCTTTCTGATCTGTGCATTCAGCTAACAGAGTTAAACCATACTTTTGATTGAGCAGATCTGAACACTCTTTCTGTAGAAAATGCAACTGGACATTTGGAGCGCTAAGAGAGTAGTAGTGGAAAAAGGAATATATTCAAATATAAACTACACAGAAGCATTCTGTGAAACTTCTTTCTGATCTGAGCATTCAGCTAACGGAGTTAAACCATACTTTTGATTGAGCAGTTTGGAAACACTCTGTCTGTAGAAAATACAACTGGACATTCGTAGCGCTAAGTGGGTAATAGTGGAAAAAAGAATATGTTCAAATATAAACTACACAGAAGCATTGTATGAAACTTCTTTCCGTTCTGTGCATTCAACTAACAGAGTTGAACCTTACTTTTGATTGAGCCGTTCTGAAACACTCTTTCTGTAGAAACTGCAATTGGACATTCTGAGCGCTAAGAGGCCTATATTGGGAAAAAGAATGTCTACAAATAAAAACTACACAGAAGAATTGTGTGAAAATTCTTTCTGTTCTGTTTGTTCAACTAAAAGAGTTGAACCTTAGTTTTGATTGAGCCGTTCTGAAACACACTTTCTGTAGAAAATGCAAGTGGAGATTCGGAGCGCTAAGAGGGTAATAGTGGAAAAAGGAATGTCTCCAAATATAAACTACACAGAATCATTCTGTGAAACTTCTTTCTGATCTGTGCATTCAGCTAACAGAGTTAAACCATACTTTTGATTGAGCAGATCTGAACACTCTTTCTGTAGAAAATGCAACTGGACATTTGGAGCGCTAAGAGAGTAGTAGTGGAAAAAGGAATATATTCAAATATAAACTACACAGAAGCATTCTGTGAAACTTCTTTCTGATCTGAGCATTCAGCTAACAGAGTTAAACCATACGTTTGATTGAGCAGTTTTGAAACACTCTGTCTGTAGAAAATGCAACTGGACATTCGTAGCGCTAAGTGGGTAATAGTGGAAAAAACAATATGTTCAAATATAAATTACACAGCAGCATTGTATGAAACTTCTTTCTGTTCTCTGCATTCAACTAACAGAGTTGAACCTTACTTTTGATTGAGCCTTTCTGAAACACTCTTTCTGTAGAAACTGCAATTGGACATTCTGAGCGCTAAGAGGCCTCTATTGGGAAAAATAATATCTTCAAATAAAAACTACACAGAAGCATTGTGTGAAACTTATTTCTGATATGTTCATTAAGCTAACAGAGTTAAACCATACTTTTGATTGCGCAGTTCCGAACACTCTTTCTGTAGAAAATGCAAGTGGACATTCGGAGCGCTAAGAGGGTAATAGTGGAAAAAGGAATATATACAAATATAAACTACACAGTAGCATTCTGTGAAAATTCTTTCTCTTCTGTGCATTCAACTAACAGAGTTGAACCTTACTTTTGATTGAGCCTTTCTGAAACACTCTTTCTGTAGAAACTGCAATTGGACATTCTGAGCGCTAAGAGGCGTATATTGGGAAAAATAATATCTTCAAATAAAAACTACACAGAAGCATTGTGTGAAACTTATTTCTGATATGTTCATTAAGCTAACAGAGTTAAACCATACTTTTGATTGCGCAGTTCTGAACACTCTTTCTGTAGAAAATGCAAGTGGACATTCGGAGCGCTAAGAGGGTAATAGTGGAAAAAGGAATGTCTCCAAATATAAACTACACAGAATCATTCTGTGAAACTTCTTTCTGATCTGTGCATTCAGCTAACAGAGTTAAACAATACTTTTGATTGAGCAGATCTGAACACTCTTTCTGTAGAAAATGCAACTGGACATTTGGAGCGCTAAGAGAGTAGTAGTGGAAAAAGGAATATATTCAAATATAAACTACACAGAAGCATTCTGTGAAACTTCTTTCTGATCTGAGCATTCAGCTAACAGAGTTAAACCATACTTTTGATTGAGCAGTTTTGAAACACTCTGTCTGTAGAAAATGCAACTGGACATTCGTAGCGCTAAGTGGGTAATAGTGGAAAAAAGAATATGTTCAAATATAAACTACACAGAAGCATTGTATGAAACTTCTTTCTGTTCTGTGCATTCAACTAACAGAGTTGAACATTACTTTTGATTGAGCCTTTCTGAAACACTCTTTCTGTAGAAACTGCAATTGGACATTCTGAGCGCTAAGAGGCCTATATTGGGAAAAATAATATCTTCAAATAAAAACTACACAGAAGCATTTTGTGAAACTTATTTCTGATATGTTCATTAAGCTAACAGAGTTAAACCATACTTTTGATTGCGCAGTTCTGAACACTCTTTCTGTAGAAAATGCAAGTGGACATTCGGAGCGCTAAGAGGGTAATAGTTGAAAAAGGAATATATTCAAATATAAACTACACAGTAGCATTCTGTGAAAATTCTTTCTGTTCTGTGCATTCAACTAACAGAGTTGAACCTTACTTTTGACTGAGCCGTTCTGAAACACTCTTTCTGTAGAAACTGCAATTGGACATGCTAAGCGCTAAGAGGCCTACATTGGGAAAAAGAATATCTTCAAATAAAAACTACACAGATGCATTCTGTGAAACTTATTTCTGATCTGTAATTGCAGTTAACAGAGATAAAACATATTTTTGATTGAGCAGTTATGAAACACTCTTTTTGTAGAAAATGCAAGGGGAGATTCGGAGCGCTAAGAGGGTAACAGTGGAAAAAGGAATGTCTTCAAATATAAACTACACAGAATCATTCGGTGAAACTTCTTTCTGATCTGTGCATTCAGCTAAAAGAGTTAAACCATACTTTTGATTGAGCAGATCTGAACACTCTTTCTGTAGAAAATGCAACGGGACATTTGGAGCGCTAAGAGCGTAGTAGTGGAAAAAGGAATATATTCAAATATAAACTACACAGAAGCATTCTGTGAAACTTCTTTCTGATCTGAGCATTCAGCTAACAGAGTTAAACCATACTTTTGATTGAGCAGTTTTGAAACACTCTGTCTGTAGAAAATGCAACTGGACATTCGTAGCGCTAAGTGGGTAATAGTGGAAAAAAGAATATGTTCAAATATAAACTACACAGAAGCATTGTATGAAACTTCTTTCTGTTCTGTGCATTCAACTAACAGAGTTGAACCTTACTTTTGATTGAGCCGTTCTGAAACACTCTTTCTGTAGAAACTGCAATTGGACATTCTGAGCGCTAAGAGGCCAATATTGGGAAAAAGAATGTCTACAAATAAAAACTACACAGAAGAATTGTGTGAAACTTCTTTCTGTTCTGTTTGTTCAACTAAAAGAGTTGAACCTTAGTTTTGATTGAGCCGTTCTGAAACACTCTTTCTGTAGAAAATGCAAGTGGAGATTCGGAGCGCTAAGAGGGTAATAGTGGAAAAAGGAATGTCTTCAAATATAAACTACACAGAATAATTCTGTGAAACTCCTTTCTGATCTGTGCATTCAGCTAACAGAGTTAAACCATACTTTTGATTGAGCAGATCTGAACACTCTTTCTGTAGAAAATGCAACTGGACATTTGGAGCGCTAAGGGAGTAGTAGTGGAAAAAGGAATATATTCAAATATAAACTACACAGAAGCATTCTGTGAAACTTCTTTCTGATCTGAGCATTCAGCTAACAGAGTTAAACCATACTTTTGATTGAGCAGTTTTGAAACACTCTGTCTGTAGAAAATGCAACTGGACATTCGTAGCGCTAAGTGGGTAATAGTGGAAAAAAGAATATGTTCAAATATAAACTACACAGAAGCATTGTGTGAAACTTCTTTCTGTTCTGTGCATTCAACTAACAGAGTTGAACCTTACTTTTGATTGAGCCTTTCTGAAACACTCTTTCTGTAGAAACTGCAATTGGACATTCTGAGCGCTAAGAGGCCTCTATTGGGAAAAATAATATCTTCAAATAAAAACTACACAGAAGCATTGTGTGAAACTTATTTCTGATATGTTCATTAAGCTAACAGAGTTAAACCATACTTTTGATTGCGCAGTTCCGAACACTCTTTCTGTAGAAAATGCAAGTGGACATTCGGAGCGCTAAGAGGGTAATAGTGGAAAAAGGAATATATTCAAATATAAACTACACAGTAGCATTCTGTGAAAATTCTTTCTGTTCTGTGCATTCAACTAACAGAGTTGAACCTTACTTTTGATTGAGCCGTTCTGAAACACTCTTTCTGTAGTAACTGCAATTGGACATGCTAAGCGCTAAGAGGCCTACATTGGGAAATAGAATATCTTCAAATAAAAACTACACAGATGCATTCTGTGAAACTTATTTAAGATCTGTAAATTCAGTTAACAGATATAAAACATATTTTTGATTGAGCAGTTATGAAACACTCTTTTTGTAGAAAATGCAAGTGGAGATTCGGAGCGCTAAGAGGGTAACAGTGGAAAAAGGAATGTCTTCAAATATAAACTACACAGAATCATTCGGTGAAACTTCTTTCTGATCTGTGCATTCAGCTAACAGAGTTAAACCATACTTTTGATTGAGCAGATCTGAACACTCTTTCTGTTGAAAATGCAACTGGACATTTGGAGCGGTAAGAGCATAGTAGTGGAAAAAGGAATATATTCAAATATAAACTACACAGAAGCATTCTGTGAAACTTCTTTCTGATCTGAGCATTCAGCTAACAGAGTTAAACCATACTTTTGATTGAGCAGTTTTGAAACCCTCTGTCTGTAGAAAATGCAACTGGACATTCGTAGCGATAAGTGGGTAATAGTGGAAAAAAGAATATGTTCAAATATAAACTACACAGAAGCATTGTATGAAACTTCTTTCTGTTCTGTGCATTCAACTAACAGAGTTGAACCTTACTTTTGATTGAGCCGTTCTGAAACAATCTTTCCGTAGAAACTGCAATTGGACATTCTGAGCGCTAAGAGGCCTATATTGGGAAAAAGAATGTCTACAAATAAAAACTACACAGAAGAATTGTGTGAAAATTCTTTCTGTTCTGTTTGTTCAACTAAAAGAGTTGAACCTTAGTTTTGATTGAGCCGTTCTGAAACACTCTTTCTGTAGAAAATGCAAGTGGAGATTCGGAGCGCTAAGAGGGTAATAGTGGAAAAAAGAATGTCTCCAAATATAAACTACACAGAATCATTCTGTGAAACTTCTTTCTGATCTGTGCATTCAGCTAACAGAGTTAAACCATACTTTTGATTGAGCAGATCTGAACACTCTTTCTGTAGAAAATGCAACTGGACATTTGGAGCGCTAAGAGAGTAGTAGTGGAAAAAGGAATATATTCAAATATAAACTACACAGAAGCATTCTGTGAAACTTCTTTCTGATCTGAGCATTCAGCTAACAGAGTTAAACCATACTTTTTATTGAGCAGTTTTGAAACACTCTGTCTGTAGAAAATGCAACTGGACATTCGTAGCGCTAAGTGGGTAATAGTGGAAAAAAGAATATGTTCAAATATAAACTACACAGAAGCATTGTATGAAACTTCTTTCTGTTCTGTGCATTCAACTAACAGAGTTGAACCTTACTTTTGATTGAGCCTTTCAGAAACACTCTTTCTGTAGAAACTGCAATTGGACATTCTGAGCGCTAAGAGGCCGCTATTGGGAAAAATAATATCTTCAAATAAAAACTACACAGAAGCATTGTGTGAAACTGATATCTGATATGTTCATTAAGCTAACAGAGTTAAACCATACTTTTGATTGCGCAGTTCTGAACACTCTTTCTGTAGAAAATGCAAGTGGACATTCGGAGCGCTAAGAGGGTAATAGTGGAAAAAGGAATATATTCAAATATAAACTACACAGTAGCATTCTGTGAAAATTCTTTCTGTTCTGTGCATTCAACTAACAGAGTTGAACCTTACTTTTGATTGAGCCGTTCTGAAACACTCTTTCTGTAGTAACTGCAATTGGACATGCTAAGCGCTAAGAGGCCTACATTGGGAAAAAGAATATCTTCAAATAAAAACTACACAGATGCATTCTGTGAAACTTATTTCTGATCTGTAAATTCAGTTAACAGATATAAAACATATTTTTGATTGAGCAGTTATGAAACACTCTTTTTGTAGAAAATGCAAGTGGAGATTCGGAGCGCTAAGGGGGTAACAGTGGAAAAAGGAATGTCTTCAAATATAAACTACAGAGAATCATTCGGTGAAACTTCTTTCTGATCTGTGCATTCAGCTAACAGAGTTAAACCATACTTTTGATTGAGCAGATCTGAACACTCTTTCTGTAGAAAATGCAACTGGACATTTGGAGCGCTAAGAGCGTAGTAGTGGAAAAAGGAATATATTCAAATATAAACTACACAGAAGCATTCTGTGAAACTTCTTTCTGATCTGAGCATTCAGCTAACAGAGTTAAACCATACTTTTGATTGAGCAGTTTTGAAACACTCTGTCTGTAGAAAATGCAACTGGACATTCGTAGCGCTAAGTGGGTAATAGTGGAAAAAAGAATATGTTTAAATATAAACTACACAGAAGCATTGTATGAAACTTCTTTCTGTTCTGTGCATTCAACTAACAGAGTTGAACCTTACTTTTGATTGAGCCGTTCTGAAACACTCTTTCTGTAGAAACTGCAATTGGACATTCTGAGCGCTAAGAGGCCTATATTGGGAAAAAAATGTCTACAAATAAAAACTACACAGAAGAATTGTGTGAAACTTCTTTCTGTTCTGTTTGTTCAACTAAAAGAGTTGAACCTTAGTTTTGATTGAGCCGTTCTGAAACACTCTTTCTGTAGAAAATGCAAGTGGAGATTCGGAGCGCTAAGAAGGTAATAGTGGAAAAAGGAATGTCTCCAAATATAAACTACACAGAATCATTCTGTGAAACTTCTTTCTGATCTGTGCATTCAGCTAACAGTGTTAAACCATACTTTTGATTGAGCAGATCTGAACACTCTTTCTGTAGAAAATGCAACTGGACATTTGGAGCGCTAAGAGAGTAGTAGTGGAAAAAGGAATATATTCAAATATAAACTACACAGAAGCATTCTGTGAAACTTCTTTCTGATCTGAGCATTCAGCTAACAGAGTTAAACAATACTTTTGATTGAGCAGTTTTGAAACACTCTGTCTGTAGAAAATGCAACTGGACATTCGTAGCGCTAAGTGGGTAATAGGGGAAAAAAGAATATGTTCAAATATAAACTACACAGAAGCATTGTATGAAACTTCTTTCTGTTCTGTGCATTCAACTAACAGAGTTGAACCTTACTTTTGACTGAGCCTTTCTGAAACACTCTTTCTGTAGAAACTGCAATTGGACATTCTGAGCGCTAAGAGGCCTATATTGGGAAAAATAATATCTTCAAATAAAAACTACACAGAAGCATTGTGTGAAACTTATTTCTGATATGTTCATTAAGCTAACAGAGTTAAACCATACTTTTGATTGCGCAGTTCTGAACACTCTTTCTGTAGAAAATTCAAGTGGACATTCGGAGCGCTAAGAGGGTAATAGTGGAAAAAGGAATATATTCAAATATAAACTACACAGTAGCATTCTGTGAAAATTCTTTCTGTTCTGTGCATTCAACTAACAGAGTTGAACCTTACTTTTGATTGAGCCGTTCTGAAACACTCTTTCTGTAGAAACTGCAATTTGACATGCTAAGCGCTAAGAGGCCTACATTGGGAAAAAGAATATCTTCAAATAAAAACTACACAGATGCATTCTGTGAAACTTATTTCTGATCTGTAAATTCAGTTAACAGAGATAAAACATATTTTTGATTGAGCAGTTATGAAACACTCTTTTTGTAGAAAATGCAAGTGGAGATTCGGAGCGCTAAGAGGGTAATAGTGGAAAAAGGAATGTCTTCAAATATAAACTACACAGAATCATTCGGTGAAACTTCTTTCTGATCTGTGCATTCAGCTAACAGAGTTAAACCATACTTTTGATTGAGCAGATCTGAACACTCTTTCTGTTGAAAATGCAACTGGACATTTGGAGCGCTAAGAGCCTAGTAGTGGAAAAAGGAATATATTCAAATATAAACTACAAAGTAGCATTCTGTGAAACTGCTTTCTGATCTGAGCATTCAGCTAACAGAGTTAAACCATACTTTTGATTGAGCAGTTTTGAAACACTGTCTGTAGAAAATGCAACTGGAGGGGTGGAGCCAAGATGGCCGAATAGGAACAGCTCCGGTCTCCAGCTCCCAGCCCCAGTGACACAGAAGACAGGTGATTTCTGCATTTCTCCTTGAGGTACCGGTTTCATCTCACTAGGGAGTGCCTAACAGTGGGTTCAGGACAGTCGGTGAAGCGCACTGTGCGCGAGCCGAAGCAGGGCGAGGCATTGCCTCACTCGGGAAGTGCAAGGGGTCAGGGAGTTCCCTTTCCTAGTCAAAGAAAGGGGAAACAGACGGCACCTGGAATATCGGGTCAGTCCCGTCCTAATACTGCGCTTTTCCAACGGGCCTGGAAAACGGCACACTAGGAGATTGTGTCCCGCACCTGGCTCGGAGGGTCCTATGCCCACAGAGTCTTGCTGATTGCTAGCACAGCAGTCTGAGATCACGCTGCAAGGCGGCAACGAGGCTGGGGGAGGGGCGCCCGCCATTGCCCAGGCTTGCTTAGGTAAACAAAGCAGCCAGGAAGCTCGAACTGGGTGGAGCCCACCACAGCTCAAGGAGGCCCGCCTGCCTCTGTAGGCTCCACCTCTGGGGGCAGGGCACAGACAACCAAAAACTCAGCCAGAACCTCCACAGCCTTAAATGTCCCTGTCTGACTGACAGCTTTGAAGAGAGTAGTGGTTCTCCCAGCACGCAGCTGGAGATCTAAGAACGGACAGACTGCCTCCTAAAGTGGGTCCCTCACCCCTGAGCAGCCTAACTGGGAGGCACCCCCCCAGTGGGACAGACTGACACCTCATTCAACCGGGTACTCCTCTGAGACAAAACTTTCAGAGGAACTATCAGACAGCTGAATTTGTGGTCTCACGAAAATCCGCTGTTCTGCAGCCACCGGTGCTGACACCCAGCCAAACAGGGTCTGGAGTGGACCTCTAGTAAACTCCAACAGACCTGCAGCTGAGGGTCTTGTCTGGTAGAAGGAAAATTAACAAACAGAAAGGACATCCACACCAAAAACCCATCTGTACATCACCATCATCGAAGACAAAAAGTAGACAAAACCACAAAGATGGGGAAAAAACAGACCAAAAAAACTGGAAACTCTAAAAAACAGAGCACCTCTCCTCCTCCAAAGGAACGCAGTTCCTCACCAGCAACGGAACAAAGCTGGATGGAGGATGACTTTGATGAGTTGAGAGAAGAAGGCTTCAGACGATCAAACTACTCTGAGCTACGAGAGGAAATT
Source organism: Symphalangus syndactylus (assembly GCF_028878055.3). Taxonomy (NCBI): domain Eukaryota; kingdom Metazoa; phylum Chordata; class Mammalia; order Primates; family Hylobatidae; genus Symphalangus; species Symphalangus syndactylus. Next base: position 1,274,456 of record NC_072426.2, on the reverse strand, counting down.
CAAAACAATAGCAAAGAAGTTAAAAACTTTGAAAAAAAATTAGAAGAATGGATAACTAGAATAACCAATGGAGAGAAGGGCTTAAAGGAGATGATGGAGCTGAAAGCCAAGTTTCGAGAACTACGCGAAGAATGCAGAAGCCTCAGTAGCAGATGCGATCAACTGGAAGAAAGGGTATCGCTGATAGAAGATGAAATGAATGAAATGAAGAGAGAAGGGAAGTTTAGAGAAAAAAGAATAAAAAGAAATGAACAAAGCCTCCAAGAAATTTGGGACTATGTGAAAAGACCAAACCTACGTCTGATTGGTGTACCTGAAAATGATGGGGAGAATGGAACCAAGTTGGAAAACACTCTGCAAGATATTATCCAGGAGAACTTCCCCAATCTAGCAAGGCAGGCCAGCATTCAGATTCAGGAAATACAGAGAACGCCACAAAGATACTCCTCGAGAAGGGCAACTCCAAGACACATAATTGTCAGATTCACCAAAGTGGAAATGAAGGAAAAAATGTTAAGGGCAGCCAGAGAGAAAGGTCGGGTTACCCACAAAGGGAAGCCCATCAGACTAACAGCTGATCTCTCAGCAGAAACTCTACAAGCCAGAAGAGATTGGGGGCCGATATTCAACATTCTTAAAGAAAAGAATTTTCAACCCAGAATTTCCTATCCCGCCAAACTAAGCTTCATAAGTGAAGGAGAAATAAAATACTTTACAGACAAGCAAACGCTGAGTGATTTTGTCACCACCAGGCCTGCCCTAAAAGAGCTCCTGAAGGAAGCACTAAACATGGAAAGGAATAACCGGTACCAGCCCCTGCAAAAACATGCCAAATTGTAAAGACCATCGAGGCTAGGAAGAAACTATAGCAACTAACGAGCAAAATAACCAACTAACATCATAATGACAGGATCAGATTCACACATAACAATATTCACGTTAAATGTAAATGGGCTAAATGCTCCAATCAAAAGACACAGACTGGCAAACTGGATAAGGAGTCAGGACCCATCAGTGTGCTGTATTCAGGAAACCCATCTCACGTGCAGAGACACACATAGACTCAAAATAAAGGGATGGAGGAAGATCTATCAAGCAACTGGAAAACAAAAAAAGGCAGGGGTTGCAATCCTAGTCTCTGATAAAATAGACTTTAAACCAACACAGATCAAAAGAGACAAAGAAGGCCATTACATAATGGTAAAGGGATCAATTCAACAAGAAGAGCTAACTATCCTAAATATATATGCACCCAACACAGGAGCACCCAGATTCATAAAGCAAGTCCTCAGTGACCTACAAAGGGACTTAAACTCCCACACAATAATAATGGGAGATTTTAACACCCCACTGTCAGCATTAGACAGATCAACGAGACAGAAAGTTAACAAGGATATCCAGGAATTGAACTCAGCTCTACATAAAGTGGACCTAATAGACATCTACAGAACTCTCCACCCCAAATCAACAGAATATACATTTTTTTCAGCACCACACCACACCTATTCCAAAATTGACCACATAGTTGGAAGTAAAGCTCTTCTCAGCAAATGTAAAAGAACAGAGATTATAACAAACTGTCTCTCAGACCACAGTGCAATCAAACTAGAACTCAGGATTAAGAAACTCAGTCAAAACCGCTCAACTACATGGAAACTGAACAACCTGCTCCTGAATGACTATTGGGTACATAATGAAATGAAGGCAGAAATAAAGATGTTCTTTGAAACCAACGAGAACAAAGACACAACATACCAGAATCTCTGGGACACGTTCAAAGCAGTGTGTAGAGGGAAATTTATAGCACTAAATGCCCACAAGAGAAAGCAGGAAAGATCCAAAATTGACACCCTAACATCACAATTAAAAGAACTAGAAAAGCAAGAGCAAACACATTCAAAAGCTAGCAGAAGGCTAGAAATAACTAAAATCAGAGAAGAACTGAAGGAAATAGAGACACAAAAAACCCTTCAAAAAATTAATGAATCCAGGAGCTGGTTTTTTGAAAAGATCAACAAAATTGATGGACCGCTAGCAAGACTAATAAAGAAGAAAAGAGAGAAGAATCAAATAGATGCAATAAAAAACGAAAAAGGGGATATCACCACCGATCCCACAGAAATACAATCTACCATCAGAGAATACTACAAACACCTCTATGCAAATAAACTAGAAAATCTGGAAGAAATGGATAAATTCCTCGACAAATACACCCTCCCAAGACTAAACCAGGAAGAAGTTGAATCTCTGAATAGACCAATAACAGGTTCTGAAATTGTGGCAATAATCAATAGCTTACCAACCAAAAAGAGTCCAGGACCTGATGGATTCACAGCTGAATTCTACCAGAGGTACAAGGAGGAACTGGTACCATTCCTTCTGAAACTATTCCAATCGATAGAAAAAGAGGGAATCCTCCCTAACACATTTTACGAAGCCAGCATCGTCCTGATACCAAAACCTGGCAGAGACATAACCAAAAAAGAGAATTTCAGACCAATATCCTTGATGAACATTGATGCAAAAATCCTCAATAAAATACTGGCAAACCGAATCCAGCAGCACATCAAAAAGTTTATCCACCATGATCAAGTGGGCTTCATCCCTGGGATGCAAGGCTGGTTCAACATACGCAAATCAATAAATGTAATCCAGCATATAAACAGAACCAAAGACAAAAACCACATGATTATCTCAATAGATGCAGAAAAGGCCTTTGACAAAATTCAACAACCCTTCATGCTAAAAACTCTCAATAAATTAGGTATTGATGGGACGTATCTCAAAATAATAAGAGCTATCTATGACAAACCCACAGCCAATATCATACTGAATGGGCAAAAACTGGAAGCATTCCCTCTGAAAACTGGCACAAGACAGGGATGCCCTCTCTCACCGCTACTATTCAACATAGTGCTGGAAGTTCTGGCCAGAGCAATCAGGCAGGAGAAGGAAATAAGGGGTATTCAATTAGGAAAAGAGGAAGTCAAATTGTCCCTGTTTGCAGATGACATGATTGTATATCTAGAAAACCCCATTGTCTCAGCCCAAAATCTCCTTAAGCTGATTAGCAACTTCAGCAAAGTCTCAGGATACAAAATTAATGTACAAAAATCACAAGCATTCTTGTACACCAATAACAGACAAACAGAGAGCCAAATCATGAGTGAACTCCCACTCACAATTGCTTCAAAGAGAATAAAATACCTAGGAATCCAACTTACCAGGGATGTGAAGGACCTCTTCAAGGAGAACTACAAACCACTGCTCAATGAAATAAAAGAGGATACAAACAAATGGAAGAACATTCCATGCTCATGGGTTGGAAGAATCAATATCGTGAAAATGGGCATACTGCCCAAGGTAATTTATAGATTCAATGCCATCCCCATCAAGCTACCAATGACTTTCTTCACAGAATTGGAAAAAACTACTTTAAAGTTCATATGGAACCAAAAAAGAGCCCGCATCGCCAAGTCAATCCTAAGCCAAAAGAACAAAGCTGGAGGCATCACGCTACCTGACTTTAAACTATACTACAAGGCTACAGTAACCAAAACAGCATGGTACTGGTACCACAACAGAGACATAGATCAATGGAACAGAACAGAGCCCTCAGAAATGATGCCGCATAGCTACAACTATCTGATCTTTGACAAACCTGACAAAAACAAGAAATGGGGAAAGGATTCCCTATTTAATAAATGGTGCTGGGAAAACTGGCTAGCCATATGTAGAATGCTGCAACTGGATCCCTTCCTTACACCTTATACAAAAATTAATTCAAGATGGATTAAAGACTTATATGTTAGACCTAAAACCATTAATATCCTACAAGAAAACCTAGGCAATACCATTCAGGACATAGGCGTGGGCAAGGACTTCATGTCTAAAACACCAAAAGCAATGGCAACAAAAGCCAAAATCGACAAATGGGATCTCATTAAACTAAAGAGCTTCTGCACAGCAAAAGAAACTATCATCAGAGTGAACAGGCAACCTACACAATGGGAGAAAATTTTTGCAACCTACTCATCTGACAAAGGGCTAATATCCAGAATCTACAATGAACTCAAACAAATTTACAAGAAAAAAACAAACAACCCCATCAAAAAGTGGGCAGAGGACATGAACAGACACTTCTCAAAAGAAGACATTTATGCAGCCAAAAAACACATGAAGAAATGCTCCTCATCACTGGCCATCAGAGAAATGCAAATCAAAACCACAGTGAGATACCATCTCACACCAGTTAGAATGGCCATCATTAAAAAATCAGGAAACAACAGGTGCTGGAGAGGATGTGGAGAAATAGGAACACTTTTACACTGTTGGTGGGACTGTAAACTAGTTCAACCATTGTGGAAGTCAGTGTGGCGATTCCTCAGGGATCTCGAACTAGAAATACCATTTGACCCAGCCATCCCATTACTGGGTATATACCCAAAGGACTATAAATCATGCTGCTATAAAGACACATGCACACGTATGTTTATTGCGGCACTATTCACAATAGCAAAGAGTTGGAACCAACCCAAATGTCCAACAACGATAGACTGGATTAAGAAAATGTGGCACATATACACCATGGAATACTATGCAGCCATAAAAAATGATGAGTTCGTGTCCTTTGTAGGGACATGGATGAAACTGGAAAACATCATTCTCAGTAAACTATCGCAAGGACAAAAAACCAAACACCGCATGTTCTCACTCACAGGTGGGAATTGAACAAGGAGAACTCATGGACACAGGAAGGGGAACATCACGCTCCGGGGACTGTTGTGGGGTGGGGGAAGGTGGGAGGGACAGCATTAGGAGACACACCTAATGCTAAATGACGAGTTAATGGGTGCAGGAAATCAACATGGCACATGGATACATATGTAACAAACCTGCACATTGTGCACATGTACCCTAAAACCCTAAAGTATAATAAAAAAAAAAAAAAAAAAAAAAAATAAATGTCAAAAATATTAAAAAAAAAAACAAACAAACAAAAAAAAACAAACAAACAAAAAAAAAAAAAAAAAAAAGAAAATGCAACTGGACATTCGTAGCGCTAAGTGGGTAATAGTGGAAAAAAGAATATGTTGAAATATAAACTACACAGAAGCATTGTATGAAACTTCTTTCTGTTCTGTGCATTCAACTAACAGAGTTGAACCTTACTTTTGATTGAGCCTTTCTGAAACACTCTTTCTGTAGAAACTGCAATTGGACATTCTGAGCGCTAAGAGGCCTATATTGGGAAAAATAATATCTTCAAATAAAAACTACACAGAAGCATTGTGTGAAACTTATTTCTGATATGTTCATTAAGCTAACAGAGTTAAACCATACTTTTGATTGCGCAGTTCTGAACACCCTTTCTGTAGAAAATGCAAGTGGACATTCGTAGCGCTAAGAGGGTAATAGTGGAGAAAGGAATATATTCAAATATAAACTACACAGTAGCATTATGTGAAAATTCTTTCTGTTCTGTGCATTCAACTAACAGAGTTGAACCTTACTTTTGATTGAGCCGTTCTGAAACACTCTTTCTGTAGAAACTGCAATTGGACATGCTAAGCGCTAAGAGGCCTACATTGGGAAAAAGAATATCTTCAAATAAAAACTACACAGATGCATTCTGTGAAACTTATTTCTGATCTGTAAATTCAGTTAACAGAGATAAAACATATTTTTGATTGAGCAGTTATGAAACACTCTTATTGTAGAAAATGCAAGTGGAGATTCGGAGCGCTAAGAGGGTAATAGTGGAAAAAGGAATGTCTTCAAATATAAACTACACAGAATCATTCGGTGAAACTTCTTTCTGATCTGTGCATTCAGCTAACAGAGTTAAACCATACTTTTGATTGAGCAGATCTGAACACTCTTTCTGTAGAAAATGCAACTGGACATTTGGAGCGCTAAGAGCGTAGTAGTGGAAAAAGGAATATATTCAAATATAAACTACACAGAAGCATTCTGTGAAACTTCTTTCTGATCTGAGCATTCAGCTAACAGAGTTAAACCATACTTTTGATTGAGCAGTTTTGAAACACTCTGTCTGTAGAAAATGCAACTGGACATTCGTAGCGCTAAGTGGGTAATAGTGGAAAAAAGAATATGTTCAAATATAAACTACACAGAAGCATTGTATGAAACTTCTTTCTGTTCTGTGCATTCAACTAACAGAGTTGAACCTTACTTTTGATTGAGCCTTTCTGAAACACTCTTTCTGTAGAAACTGCAATTGGACATTCTGAGCGCTAAGAGGCCTCTATTGGGAAAAATAAAATCTTCAAATAAAAACTACACAGAAGCATTGTGTGAAACTTATTTCTGATATGTTCATTAAGCTAACAGAGTTAAACCATACTTTTGATTGCGCAGTTCTGAAAATTCTTTCTGTAGAAAATGCAAGTGGACATTCGGAGCGCTAAGAGGGTAATAGTGGAAAAAGGAATATATTCAAATATAAACTACACAGTAGCATTCTGTGAAAATTCTTTCTGTTCTGTGCATTCAACTAACTGAGTTGAACCTTACTTTTGATTGAGCCGTTCTGAAACACTCTTTCTGTAGAAACTGCAATTGGACATGCTAAGCGCTAAGAGGCCTACATTGGGAAAAAGAATATCGTCAAATAAAAACTACACAGATGCATTCTTTGAAACTTATTTCTGATCTGTAAATTCAGTTAACAGAGATAAAACATATTTTTGATTGAGCAGTTATGAAACACACTTTTTTTAGAAAATGCAAGTGGAGATTCGGAGCGCTAAGAGGGTAGTAGTGGAAAAAGGAATGTCTTCAAACATAAACTACACAGAATCATTCGGTGAAACTTCTTTCTGATCTGAGCATACAGCTAACACAGTTAAACCATCCTTTTGATTGAGCAGTTTTGAAACACTCTGTCTGTAGAAAATGCAACTGGACATTCGTAGCGCTAAGTGGGTAATAGTGGAAAAGAGAATATGTTCAAATATAAACTACACAGAAACATTGTATGAAACTTCTTTCTGTTCTGTGCATTCAACTAACAGAGTTGAACCTTACTTTTGATTGAGCCGTTCTGAAACACTCTTTCTGTAGAAACTGCAATTGGACATTCTGAGCGCTAAGAGGCCTATATTGGGAAAAAGAATGTCTACAAATAAAAACTACACAGAAGAATTGTGTGAAACTTCTTTCTGTTCTGTTTGTTCAACTAAAAGAGTTGAACCTTAATTTTGATTGAGCCGTTCTGAAACACTCTTTCTGTAGAAAATGCAAGTGGAGATTCGGAGCGCTAAGAGAGTAATAGTGGAAAAAGGAATGTCTCCAAATATAAACTACACAGAATCATTCTGTGAAACTTCTTTCTGATCTGTGCATTCAGCTAACAGAGTTAAACCATACTTTTGATTGAGCAGATCTGAACACTCTTTCTGTAGAAAATGCAACTGGACATTTGGAGCGCTAAGAGAGTAGTAGTGGAAAAAGGAATATATTCAAATATAAACTACACAGAAGCATTCTGTGAAACTTCTTTCTGATCTGAGCATTCAGCTAACAGAGTTAAACCATACTTATGATTGAGCAGTTTTGAAACACTCTGTCTGTAGAAAATGCAACTGGACATTCGTAGCGCTAAGTGGGTAATAGTGGAAAAATAATATGTTCAAATATAAACTACACAGAAGCATTGTATGAAACTTCTTGCTGTTCTGTGCATTCAACTAACAGAGTTGAACCTTACATTTGATTGAGCCTTTCTGAAACACTCTTTCTGTAGAAACTGCAATTGGACATTCTGAGCGCTAAGAGGCCTATATTGGGAAAAATAATATCTTCAAATAAAAACTACACAGAAGCATTGTGTGAAACTTATTTCTGATATGTTCATTAAGCTAACAGAGTTAAACCATACTTTTGATTGCGCAGTTCTGAACACTCTTTCTGTAGAAAATGCAAGTGGACATTCGGAGCGCTAAGAGGGTAATAGTGGAAAAAGGAATATATTCAAATATAAACTACACAGTAGCATTCTGTGAAAATTCTTTCTGTTCTCTGCATTCAACTAACAGAGTTGAACCTTACTTTTGATTGAGCCGTTCTGAAACACTCTTTCTGTAGAAACTGCAATTGGACATGCTAAGCGCTAAGAGGCCTACATTGGGAAAAAGAATATCTTCAAATAAAAACTACACAGATGCATTCTGTGAAACTTATTTCTGATCTGTAAATTCAGTTAACAGAGATAAAACATATTTTTGATTGAGCAGTTATGAAACACTCTTTTTGTAGAAAATGCAAGTGGAGATTCGGAGCGCTAAGAGGGTAATAGTTGAAAAAGGAATGTCTTCAAATATAAACTACACAGAATCATTCGGTGAAACTTCTTTCTGATCTGTGCATTCAGCTAACAGAGTTAAACCATACTTTTGATTGAGCAGATCTGAACACTCTTTCTGTTGAAAATGCAACTGGACATTTGGAGCGCTAAGAGCGTAGTAGTGGAAAAAGGAATATATTCAAATATAAACTACACAGAAGCATTCTGTGAAACTTTTTTCTGATCTGAGCATTCAGCTAACAGAGTTAAACCATACTTATGATTGAGCAGTTTTGAAACACTCTGTCTGTAGAAAATGCAACTGGACATTCGTAGCGCTAAGTGGGTAATAGTGGAAAAAAAATATGTTCAAATATAAACTACACAGAAGCATTGTATGAAACTTCTTGCTGTTCGGTGCATTCAACAAACAGAGTTGAACCTTACATTTGATTGAGCCTTTCTGAAACACTCTTTCTGTAGAAACTGCAATTGGACATTCTGAGCGCTAAGAGGCCTATATTGGGAAAAATAATATCTTCAAATAAAAACTACACAGAAGCATTGTGTGAAACTTATTTCTGATATGTTCATTAAGCTAACAGAGTTAAAGCATACTTTTGATTGAGCAGATCTGAACACTCTTTCTGTTGAAAATGCAACTGGACATTTGGAGCGCTAAGAGCGTAGTAGTGGAAAAAGGAATATATTCAAATATAAACTACACAGAAGCATTCTGTGAAACTTCTTTCTGATCTGAGCATACAGCTAACACAGTTAAACCATACTATTGATTGAGCAGTTTTGAAACACTCTGTCTGTAGAAAATGCAACTGGACATTCGTAGCGCTAAGTGGGTAATAGTGGAAAAGAGAATATGTTCAAATATAAACTACACAGAAGCATTGTATGAAACTTCTTTCTGTTCTGTGCATTCAACTAACAGAGTTGAACCTTACTTTTGATTGAGCCGTTCTTAAACACTCTTTCTGTAGAAACTGCAATTGGACATTCTGAGCGCTAAGAGGCCTATATTGGGAAAAAGAATGTCTACAAATAAAAACTACACAGAAGAATTGTGTGAAACTTCTTTCTATTCTGTTTGTTCAACTAAAAGAGTTGAACCTTAATTTTGATTGAGCCGTTCTGAAACACTCTTTCTGTAGAAAATGCAAGTGGAGATTCGGAGCGCTAAGAGAGTAATAGTGGAAAAAGGAATGTCTCCAAATATAAACTACACAGAATCATTCTGTGAAACTTCTTTCTGATCTGTGCATTCAGCTAACAGAGTTAAACCATACTTTTGATTGAGCAGATCTGAACACTCTTTCTGTAGAAAATGCAACTGGACATTTTGAGCGCTAAGAGAGTAGTAGTGGAAAAAGGAATATATTCAAATATAAACTACACAGAAGCATTCTGTGAAACTTCTTTCTGATCTGAGCTTTCAGCTAACAGAGTTAAACCATACTTATGATTGAGCAGTTTTGAAACACTCTGTCTGTAGAAAATGCAACTGGACATTCGTAGCGCTAAGTGGGTAATAGTGGAAAAATAATATGTTCAAATATAAACTACACAGAAGCATTGTATGAAACTTCTTGCTGTTCTGTGCATTCAACTAACAGAGTTGAACCTTACATTTGATTGAGCCTTTCTGAAACACTCTTTCTGTAGAAACTGCAATTGGACATTCTGAGCGCTAAGAGGCCTATATTGGGAAAAATAATATCTTCAAATAAAAACTACACAGAAGCATTGTGTGAAACTTATTTCTGATATGTTCATTAAGCTAACAGAGTTAAACCATACTTTTGATTGCGCAGTTCTGAACACTCTTTCTGTAGAAAATGCAAGTGGACATTCGGAGCGCTAAGAGGGTAATAGTGGAAAAAGGAATATATTCAAATATAAACTACACAGTAGCATTCTGTGAAAATTCTTTCTGTTCTGTGCATTCAACTAACAGAGTTGAACCTTACTTTTGATTGAGCCGTTCTGAAACACTCTTTCTGTAGAAACTGCAATTGGACATGCTAAGCGCTAAGAGGCCTACATTGGGAAAAAGAATATCTTCAAATAAAAACTACACAGATGCATTCTGTGAAACTTATTTCTGATCTGTAAATTCAGTTAAGAGAGATAAAACATATTTTTGATTGAGCAGTTATGAAACACTCTTTTGTAGAAAATGCAAGTGGAGATTCGGAGCGCTAAGAGGGTAATAGTGGAAAAAGGAATGTCTTCAAATATAAACTACACAGAATCATTCGGTGAAACTTCTTTCTGATCTGTGCATTCAGCTAACAGAGTTAAACCATAGTTTTGATTGAGCAGATCTGAACACTCTTTCTGTTGAAAATGCAACTGGACATTTGGAGCGCTAAGAGCATAGTAGTGGAAAAAGGAATATATTCAAATATAAACTACACAGAAGCATTCTGTGAAACTTCTTTCTGATCTGAGCATTCAGCTAACAGAGTTAAACCATACTTTTGATGGAGCAGTTTTGAAACACTCTGTCTGTAGAAAATGCAACTGGACATTCGTAGCGCTAAGTGGGTAATAGTGGAAAAAATAATATGTTCAAATATAAACTGCACAGAAGCATTGTATGAAACTTCTTTCTGTTCTGTGCATTCAACTAACAGAGTTGAACCTTACTTTTGATTGAGCCTTTCTGAAACACTCTTTCTGTAGAAACTGCAATTGGACATTCTGAGCGCTAAGAGGCCTCTATTGGGAAAAATAAAATCTTCAAATAAAAACTACACAGAAGCATTGTGTGAAACTTATTTCTGATATGTTCATTAAGCTAACAGAGTTAAACCATACTTTTGATTGCGCAGTTCTGAAAACTCTTTCTGTAGAAAATGCAAGTGGACATTCGGAGCGCTAAGAGGGTAATAGTGGAAAAAGGAATATATTCAAATATAAACTACACAGTAGCATTCTGTGAAAATTCTTTCTGTTCTGTGCATTCAACTAACTGAGTTGAACCTTACTTTTGATTGAGTCGTTCTGAAACACTCTTTGTGTAGAAACTGCAATTGGACATGCTAAGCGCTAAGAGGCCTACATTGGGAAAAAGAATATCGTCAAATAAAAACTACACAGATGCATTCTGTGAAACTTATTTCTGATCTGTAAATTCAGTTAACAGAGATAAAACATATTTTTGATTGAGCAGTTATGAAACACTCTTTTTGTAGAAAATGCAAGTGGAGATTCGGAGCGCTAAGAGGGTAATAGTGGAAAAAGGAATGTCTTCAAATATAAACTACACAGAATCATTCGGTGAAACTTCTTTCTGATCTGTGCATTCAACTAACAGAGTTAAAGCATACTTTTGATTGAGCAGATCTGAACACTCTTTCTGTTGAAAATGCAACTGGACATTTGGAGCGCTAAGAGCGTAGTAGTGGAAAAAGGAATATATTCAAATATAAACTACACAGAAGCATTCTGTGAAACTTCTTTCTGATCTGAGCATTCAGCTAACAGAGTTAAACCATACTTTTGATTGAGCAGTTTTGAAACACTCTGTCTGTAGAAAATGCAACTGGACATTCGTAGCGCTAAGTGGGTAATAGTGGAAAAAAGAATATGTTCAAATATAAACTACACAGAAGCATTGTATGAAACTTCTTTCTGTTCTGTGCATTCAACTAACAGAGTTGAACCTTACTTTTGATTGAGCCGTTCTGAAACACTCTTTCTGTAGAAACTGCAATTGGACATTCTGAGCGCTAAGAGGCCTATATTGGGAAAAAGAATGTCTACAAATAAAAACTACACAGAAGAATTGTGTGAAACTACTTTCTGTTCTGATTGTTCAACTAAAAGAGTTGAACCTTAGTTTTGATTGAGCCGTTCTGAAACACTCTTTCTGTAGAAAATGCAAGTGGAGATTCGGAGCGCTAAGAAGGTAATAGTGGAAAAAGGAATGTCTCCAAATATAAACTACACAGAATCATTCTGTGAAACTTCTTTCTGATCTGTGCATTCAGCTAACAGAGTTAAACCATACTTTTGATTGAGCAGATCTGAACACTCTTTCTGTAGAAAATGCAACTGGACATTTGGAGCGCTAAGAGAGTAGTAGTGGAAAAAGGAATATATTCAAATATAAACTACACAGAAGCATTCTGTGAAACTTCTTTCTGATCTGAGCATTCAGCTAACAGAGTTAAACAATACTTTTGATTGAGCAGTTTTGAAACACTCTGTCTGTAGAAAATGCAACTGGACATTCGTAGCGCTAAGTGGGTAATAGGGGAAAAAAGAATATGTTCAAATATAAACTACACAGAAGCATTGTATGAAACTTCTTTCTGTTCTGTGCATTCAACTAACAGAGTTGAACCTTACTTTTGACTGAGCCTTTCTGAAACACTCTTTCTGTAGAAACTGCAATTGGACATTCTGAGCGCTAAGAGGCCTCTATTGGGAAAAATAATATCTTCAAATAAAAACTACACAGAAGCATTGTGTGAAACTTATTTCTGATATGTTCATTAAGCTAACAAAGTTAAACCATACTTTTGATTGCGCAGTTCTGAACACTCTTTCTGTAGAAAATGCAAGTGGACATTCGGAGCGCTAAGAGGGTAATAGTGGAAAAGGGAATATATTCAAATATAAACTACACAGTAGCATTCTGTGAAAATTCTTTCTGTTCTGTGCATTCAACTAACAGAGTTGAACCTTACTTTTGATTGAGCCGTTCTGAAACACTCTTTCTGTAGAAACTGCAATTTGACATGCTAAGCGCTAAGAGGCCTACATTGGGAAAAAGAATATCTTCAAATAAAAACTACACAGATGCATTCTGTGAAACTTATTTCTGATCTGTAAATTCAGTTAACAGAGATAAAACATATTTTTGATTGAGCAGTTATGAAACACTCTTTTTGTAGAAAATGCAAGTGGAGATTCGGAGCGCTAAGAGGGTAATAGTGGAAAAAGGAATGTCTTCAAATATAAACTACACAGAATCATTCGGTGAAACTTCTTTCTGATCTGTGCATTCAGCTAACAGAGTTAAACCATACTTTTGATTGAGCAGATCTGAACACTCTTTCTGTTGAAAATGCAACTGGACATTTGGAGCGCTAAGAGCCTAGTAGTGGAAAAAGGAATATATTCAAATATAAACTACACAGAAGCATTCTGTGAAACTGCTTTCTGATCTGAGCATTCAGCTAACAGAGTTAAACCATACTTTTGATTGAGCAGTTTTGAAACACTGTCTGTAGAAAATGCAACTGGAGGGGTGGAGCCAAGGTGGCCGAATAGGAACAGCTCCGGTCTCCAGCTCCCAGCCCCAGTGACACAGAAGACAGGTGATTTCTGCATTTCTGCTTGAGGTACCGGTTTCATCTCACTAGGGAGTGCCTAACAGTGGGTTCAGGACAGTCGGTGAAGCGCACTGTGCGCGAGCCGAAGCAGGGCGAGGCATTGCCTCACTCGGGAAGTGCAAGGGGTCAGGGAGTTCCCTTTCCTAGTCAAAGAAAGGGGAAACAGACGGCACCTGGAATATCGGGTCAGTCCCGTCCTAATACTGCGCTTTTCCAACGGGCCTGGAAAACGGCACACTAGGAGATTGTGTCCCGCACCTGGCTCGGAGGGTCCTATGCCCACAGAGTCTTGCTGATTGCTAGCACAGCAGTCTGAGATCACGCTGCAAGGCGGCAACGAGGCTGGGGGAGGGGCGCCCGCCATTGCCCAGGCTTGCTTAGGTAAACAAAGCAGCCAGGAAACTCGAACTGGGTGGAGCCCACCACAGCTCAAGGAGGCCCGCCTGCCTCTGTAGGCTCCACCTCTGGGGGCAGGGCACAGACAACCAAAAACTCAGCCAGAACCTCCACAGCCTTAAATGTCCCTGTCTGACTGACAGCTTTGAAGAGAGTAGTGGTTCTCCCAGCACGCAGCTGGAGATCTAAGAACGGACAGACTGCCTCCTAAAGTGGGTCCCTCACCCCTGAGCAGCCTAACTGGGAGGCACCCCCCCAGTGGGACAGACTGACACCTCATTCAACCGGGTACTCCTCTGAGACAAAACTTTCAGAGGAACTATCTGACAGCTGAATTTGTGGTCTCACGAAAATCCGCTGTTCTGCAGCCACCGGTGCTGACACCCAGCCAA